>NC_090267.1:413944019-414550019 GCF_040414725.1 Anabrus simplex | reverse complement strand
TTAAGGCAGCTCGCACATTTTGATGGGTGTTGCTATGTGGCAATGGATGCAAATATACAGCGGTACATTTCTTCCGAGTGGACAAGTATTTAAAATCACCAGGATGGTCTATTATGTAATTTTAATTATCTCTGTAACTGACGCACATACTGTCCCTCCTTGGCGATTAACGGAAGAATTGCCAACATTCTAAATCAATTCGCCATGCGAATTTAATGCGAATTGACGATACATTAAGTAATATGCAGCCCGTGTGTGGTCTAATGTTTTGTTTCCATTTAAATCAGCAACATATTTTGAAATGTCAATAAATGCATTCAACTTTTTTTGCTTGTATCAGAATCTTTTAACAATGAGTGGATCCTTCAAGTCGCTATTCTTCTGTCAATCACTTTCGGCTTTCATGATTCTCCATCTTCTGTCTTTGTAGTTAGTATGTGCTATTCATTTTAAATGAATGTTATACCTTATATTTTAACAACAATATATAATTATCGTTTGTACTATAAATTAATTGCATTTACTTTTAATACGGCTATTCATTCGCTTTAAACTTTGTAAATAAAAACCTTCCTTTAACATGGTTATGAAAGTATTTAGGGGTTGTACTTAGGATGTAAAGGTGAGAGCGTATACATCTGGTAAGACCGCAATTAGTTTGGTTTCAGTGTATGTTCCGAGCAGTTTGCGGAGATATGGTGTGGAATGGCATTAGTATACGAATAAGCTTGAGTGGAGCTTTTAAAATTAGGGAATATCATGATATGAAGATAAACCTGGATTTTAACAGAAGAAATTGGGCAAACATACATTTATAGCAAGGAGATTAAAATAAATTGGAATAATTTATCAACATAAATGTTCAATGAACTGCCATAATCTTTGAAAACGTTTAGGCGAAGGCTAGGCAAACAACTGATAGAAAATCTACTACCTTGATGGCAGCCCTAAATGTGATTGATTGATTGATTGATTGATTGATTGATTGATTGATTGATTGATTGATTGATTGATTGATTGATTGATTGATTGATTGATTGATTGATTGATTGATTGATTGATTGATTGATTGATTGATTGATTGATTGATTGATTGATTGATTGATTGATTGATTGATTGATTGATTGATTGATTGATTGATTGATTGATTGATTGATTGATTGATTGATTGATTGATTGATTGATTGATTGATTGATTGATTGAAAGCGAATTAATGACATTTCTTCCGAGTTGGCAAGTATTTAAAATCATCAGGATGGTCTATTCATGCTCTTCGAAAAGTTAAAATATTAAGTTTCTAAAAAATTTCTGCCATACGAAATGTTTTTGCAAATCCTTGTGTTAAAGTATTAAAGAACCATCGTAGGCATACCCTCATATTTTTTTTATTGTACCCAGTTGGTTCATAAGAAAAGGTACAATGGAGTTGGTAAAGATAATTACATGGGGAAGATAAATCCTACCGCAGCCCCTTAAGGCTGTCCAACATGGGATTTAAACACACTCTCTAGAAATGGAGCTTACAGGTTCACGATGCATACCGCGCTTGGTGACTACATAAATACCTGATGTAAATGGTTCCCATCTTCTATTACTCTTGTAGGTTGAGTTTTCATCCCGAAGTTTTGTAGGCTCCCCTCTGGTTACACCCTGAGCTGTGATAACAACCGAAGTGTAATTGAAGAGCCGTATATAGGGATCAAAATTTAACAATTTATCGAAAAATGTGTGTTACTGAATAAAGTTTACAATATTATAACAAGCACATTTGGTAGTGATTTTACGTCGCATTAACATACGCTGAGCAAGGATTGAAAAAATGGTGTTCATGGTATTTTATTTTCCAAGGCACAACCTGCTGGGAGAACGGGACACCACGGGAAGAACATCTTCAGGGCTGTCGACGATTTGATTCGAATCCATCAATTTTCAATTGAAAGCTTACAGCTACAAGGATCGTACTGCGATGTCAACTGTTAGAAAGTAGGTCCTAAGAAAATTCGTGAATTTTCTTTTTAATGTTAGAATAATCTGCGTTAAATTTAGCACACATTGTTTCAGTTATATTAATTTGTATTGCACAGTATTTAATCGGTTGTGGTGTTGATTGTTTTAAGAGAAAGTATGTTTAGACAACCATCCCCCTTCAGACTAATTCGAGGAAAAATTGGAAGTGTTGCAAGGCTTCGAATAATTTATTAGCGTTTTAGCAAAAAAATATCTCCGTTGCCTTGTAAGGTTCCATCCAGTTATATTCGTTCTCAGCCGAGAAATTTGGTAATGTCTCACTGGGATATGAAGTGACAGGCCACACCCCGTTCAAATAAGCTGACAACGTTTAAAGGAAGCATGAAAGTATGGAAGACTACTTCTCGGGTTTGTCGGAGAGAAGCAGTGGTGTTACGTCGTGTTCGCATCAGCCATGTGTGTATAGCAAATGAATCCTACTTACTAAAGGGAGAATCCCTCCCCCAGCGGTGTGTACTCGCGGCGGTCATCTGACCGTAGTACACATTCTTACGGAGTGCGCGGATTTGGCCTATCTGCGCCGTAGTCTGAAAGTTCCGAGTACCATCTCTCTAATTCTATGATATGACGAGCAGTTTCGTTTGTTTTATGAGGGATAGTGACCTGTTTTATCGTGTTTAAAAGTACAATTTATATTTGTTTTCAATTTTGTTGTTAACTATTCTATATTTTATTAGTTCTGTTTAAGTCTGTCTATGTGGATTTTTACTTCGAATGAAATACACGATTTCCTTTCAAAGGCTACCCCTTATTCCATTTTAATATATTTTAATCCATTTTAAAATAATTTTATAAGAAAACCAGCAAATATACGCGTGCTTTGCTACGGTATTCTACATTGTATACGGATATCGAAGTAAATTACTGTACATGCAGTGAATAAGTTTTTTTAAGTTGCAGGTCTCTTAGCGTTAGAAAAAGCAGAAGGAGGTTCCCATACATTGTTTCCAATGTAAAGTGCGAGTTGCGGAGTTACTTGCCTACTGCCATTCACAATCGAGTAGGTAAATTTTCATTATTATGGCAGGCCCCATTACCTACTGCGTGGTCACAATCGATTTGAAGAGTTTTCGTTAGAATGGCAGGCCCCCTTTCCTACTTCCAGACAGAGTACAGTTGAGGAGATTTTATTATAATGGCAGGCACCTTCTCTACTGCCAGTTAAAATTGAGTTGTGCTGTTATCATTATAATGACAGGCCCCTTTTCTTATTATCAGTCACGCCGAGTAGGTTAGTTTCCATTATAACA
Organism: Anabrus simplex; assembly: GCF_040414725.1. NCBI lineage: Eukaryota > Metazoa > Arthropoda > Insecta > Orthoptera > Tettigoniidae > Anabrus > Anabrus simplex. The sequence continues at coordinate 414,546,739 of NC_090267.1, read as the reverse complement.
GCAGACCACTATGCCTGATTCCAGTCATATTTTAGATGGGTAAAATTGTTTATAATGGCGGACACCCTTTTTTACTCCCAATCACAATCGGTTACGGAAATTTTGAACAAAATTGCTTGCTCCTTGTCTTCGGGCAGTCATATCGGAAGGGAATTATCCATTACAATGGTAGGTCTTCCTTACTTATGCCAGCTACACAGGAGTTGGAGAAGGATCCCATTCCTACTGCCAATCAAAGTCGATGTGGAGACTAATGATTACCATAGTACACGCCCTCCTGCTGAGAGCTACCATTTGTAAAATATTAATTATAATGGCAGACACACCCTTTCTACATCGCTCCAAATCGAATTAAATGAATATATATAAATCGACAATCCCTACGAAGTATATGTATGTTTAAAATATCGCGAACCTACATTTACAGATTAACTGCTGCTAAACAATACGGCATAAGGACAAATGTATTGTACCGTAAGACACCTCATTTAGCTGTATAAATGGCTGGTCATCTTTTATTTCCTCGTTTCTCATCTATTTGTGGGTAAGAGAGAGAGAGAAACGTTTAATAAGCTGAAATCTGGGTCACTTGGGTCACTTATGTGACAGCTCCAAACATAGAATTTGGCTCGCATATGGCTACTGGGTAGGCAATTGTTCGTGTAGAATTTGATGAATCTTTCGTATACGTGATTCAAACTATGAAATGTACGTGTAAAAAGTGCAACATTTACCTGCAATCGAGAAATAGAGACAAATCTAACGCATGAGGGATAGAGATACGACAAAACGTCATAGGAAGAAAGTCGTAGATCACTCCAAATTGGACGAAGAATACCGTTTAGCAACGAAATACCACGAATCGAAGATCTGCTCCGTCATTAAATTTGTTTCATTATATCAATATTTTTCGGGGGTAAAAAAAAAATTCTTCGAATCTTTCCGTCGATTACAGACTAAGACATAAAATTTTGCCTAATTGCAATATTCTAGCTCGTCTAGCAGATTGTGCAGCAATGTTGATTTTGTGGGGGGGGGATAAAAATGAGATCTTACAGGGCACTACATCTAACATATATGAAGATGGACATTTTTACACCTGAAACGGATAACTGTACGAAAATTTCGCCAAAAATAGTCAATGTACAGACATATGGTCGTTACGCTTTTAGTTATATCGATACGGAATCTGCTCCACTACAACACCTTTTGAGCTATATCCGGTGGACATAGCCTGCAAAATGGACCATTCATGATATCTCCCTTATTAATCCTCCCATCGAATAAATGCACACGAGGAAAAGTTTTAGAAATGAATTTTCATCAAGGTTGGTCGATTTCAAGTCAGGTTGGTCTTGTATATATTGTGGGAGAGTAACATCTCTGTTTAGGTTCCCTATAAACCCCCAGACTATTCAGGAAATTGGACATAAAATGGACATTAAAACCTACCTTTGGACAGATGGATGCTAAATATAAAGCCAAATTTTTCAATGTACATGCACACGGTCGTAACGATTTTATTTATAAGATAAAACATTGTGAATTAGATCCATTGATTATTTTAAATTCGTCATTTTTCTTCATCGTTAAACCCTCTTTAGTGGGTAAATTTTAATTATCATAAAATTTCGTTTCATCTCGTATCATTACGGGCCGACGACCTAGATTTTATTAGGTCCCTTTAAACAACAAGTATCGTTATCATCAGTATCAGCAGCAAAATGGAATATGAAATACTACTTGGGAGTGGTAAACCTAATACTGATGTGTTCGGAAGGCAACAAGAGAAGACCAAGAGGGGTCAGATGAGAAAGATAAAAGTGAGGAGGCTGGCGAAACTAAGTGGTAGTTAAGGGCCCACTGTTGCTATTTCATGGCCTACATTGAAAGCCCCTGGGAGGTCAATCTTTCAGTCACCCTCTAACAACAGGCTGGCGATAACGTGGTTATATTCTATACTACGATCTCTAGGGAGGTGGAGAGAGACAAATTCTGATTGGTTTGTTGTACAAAAATATAAAGGAAACCTTTCGAAAAATGAGATCGACTATGTATATCCCTTAGGAATGACGACAACAACAACAATAATAATAATAATAATAATAATAATAATAATAATAATAATAATAATAATAATAATAATAACAACAACAACAACAACGAAATAGGCTTTGAAGTAAGATTGTGATTTATTCATCGAGAAACAAATTCTGATCGCTGTATAGTAATTTCAGTGAATTTTCTATTGTATATAACCGCATGTTTCTTTCCTTAATCCGTTTACCATCCAGGGTTGGTTTTTCACTCGGACTCTACGAGTGATCTCACCTCAACTGCCTCAAGGGAAGTGTCCTGGCGCGTGAGACTTCGGGTCGGGGGGGGGTGAAAATTGGGGAGAAGGACCAGTACCTCACCCAGGAGGCCTCACTTGGTATGCTGAACAGGGGCCTTGTGGAGAGGTGGTAAAATTGTAAGGAGTAGACAAGGAAGAGGGAAGGAAACGGCCGTGGCCTTAAGTTTGGTACCATCCCGGCATTTACGTGGAGGAAAAGTGGGAAACCACGGAAAACTGCTTCGAGGATAGCTGAGATGGGAATCGAACCCCTGTCTACTCAGTTGTCTTCCCGAGGCTGAGTAGACCCCGTTCCAGCCTTCGTACCACTTTTCAAATTTCGTGGCAGAGCCGGGAAGCGAACCCAGGCCTCCGGGGGTGGCAGCTAATCACACTAACCACTACACCACAAATGAAATGGCGTATAGGCGTATGGCTTTTATTGCCGGGAGTATCCGAGGACATGTTCGGCTCACCAGGTGAAGGGTTTTGATTTGATGCCCATACGCGGCTTGCGCGTCGTTATGAGTATGAAATAGTGATGAACACAACACATACGCTCAGCTCCCGTTCCAGCGAAATTAACCAATGATGGTTAAAATTCCCAACCCTGCCGGGAATCGAACTCGGGGCCCTTGTGACTAAAGGCCAGCACGCTAACCATTTAGCCATGGAGCCGGACACTGTATGTATTTTTGCTGAGCGGACGTTTAAAAGAGATTCAAGCACGCAAAATATCGTACTGGAATAAAAATATATTTTTTTAATACATAGAAGCGAAAAAATAATTAAATGAAGCGAAAATGTTGGCAGTATCCCGGATATCGCACAAAACAGGGAATTCTTCCAAACTGTAACAAGCTTTGCCGTTAACACCACTTGTGATCCCATCGCTAAATGTTTCATAATGCACGAATGGTTTGATTTACAGTATTTGCGTCATGGAATTATAAATTGTGCACCAAGTAGAACTTGCTCGTTTTATCGCGCGCATCCTTTGAATGTTGCCAACACATGGCCATACAGTATGGGACGTGAGCGATTCGTAATTATATTAATGCTGCATTGCTAACCTACATTCAGATACTTAGCGCAGTTACATTAAAATATTCTAGATTAAATGCTATTCAATAGTATAGATTCAACTTTCTTGTTATTAGTTGGTTTTTTTCACTTAAAAAGCTACGGAAATAGTGGTCACTACCACGTGTATTCTCCGCGTTAATCTTCTGTTGTGGTTCTGAAGTAAGCATGGTACTTGCCTGCCTTATTGTATTGGATATAATTCCCTGTAGGGGAGACACGTCTGAATCTGCGATGAAACATGGCACATTTTGAGAATGATTTATTGAAATGCTTAGGTTGATTTTGTGCAGCTCTGGCATTAGTTTAATTCTGGAAAGAAGACTTGAGAAGAATAGGAAAGTATACGAGACTTTCATCGCCATAGAGAAATCTTTCGACCGAGTCGGCTGAAAACATATTTTCCTTACCATGAAAAAGGGCAGGAGTTGATTGGAAGGATATACGCCTCATACTAAATGTATACAGAATGCAGAACACTGATTTTAAAATAAATGGGACAAAGAGAAATGCCGAAATAAGAAGAGGAGTTAGGCAAGGATGTCCACTCTGTGCTTCCCTCTTCAATATTTTCATCGAAGTAGCCATCACAGTCATGAAAGAGAAACACCTGGGATAAAAGTACATTCTATAAGATTTGCTGCTGATATTGCCATAAGGGGAGAAACAAGCTGAGACTTCAGGCAAATGGAACTTCAAAATTAATGCAAGGAAAACAGAAACCATGACAATGTGTAAATCCAAGAAAACAGCTATAACACACATCAAAATTAGCCCTGATAAAATTTAACAAGTAAATAGTTTTGCTACCTAGGATCCCTAATCACGAGTGATAATAGGAGCATATCACAAGTTCATGAACCTACTACGCTGGCGTAGTAGGGAGAGAGGTGATACTCCCACGTGGCGCGTCCTAGGTGGTGGATAGCGGAGTCGTAACCGGCTTGCCGGCGGACTTGAGCGAAATAAAATAGTTCTCGCGGACCAAACACACAATCGCCTGTGCATGGGGGACGCAGACGAAGAATACACCCACGGTATCTCCTGCCTATCGTAAGAGGCGACTAAAAGGGGCGTCCAAGGGATGATCGAATTAGGGCCATGTGACCACTTGTAATTAGTACCATCACGCGGGGAACACCATGGATCATCTATACTTGCGAGTAGTACCGTTATGTTAGGTACACAATATGTTTATGATTAGTAGCAGTAGTCTGTGAATCAGGATGGGTTTTACAGTACCCGTGATTAGTACCACTACATGCGGAACACCACGGGCTTACGCATGTAATTAGTACCACTATGTGAGAAACAACACGGGTCTGGACTTTGCCTGTGATTAGTACCTACTACGTGAGGAACACCACGGGATAGTACGAGTCTCTATGATTATCACACCTACGTGAGGAACATCAAAGGTTTGCGTTATATGTGCGTATTACATTACCTATGAGTAGTACCATAGTGAGGAGAATACCGCAAGTATACGCTACTTTGGATTAGTACCGCCACATGAGAAATACCATGGTTCTACACTACTAGGGATAATTACCATTATGAGGGGCCGATGACCTGGGTTTTGGTCCCTTTTAGACAACAAGCATCATGGACTCAGGATTGTCCCTTAGAAGCTGTGCCTTGGTCAGAAATAATATTGTTTAACGCTACTTTCTCGGAATGTGGGGGCATTGCGGGTCGGATTCACTGACTGTTTTAAATGCATATTCATCCATTCATTCTTCATCATCACGTCATTGGAGGATTTTGGACATTTAAATATTCATTATATTTCTTTTCATTTCGTACCAGATATTAGGCCCCATTAAACAACAAGCATCATCATCACCATCATATCAGAAGTCATGAAAAGGATAGCAACGGCAAAAAGAGCTTTCCAAGATAAAAAACATCTGGTATAATGATAATAATTTCGTGTGGCTATTTCTAGCCGAGTGCAGCCCTTGTAAGGCAGACCCTCCGATGAGGGTGGGCGGCATCTGCCATTTGTAGGTAACTGCGTGTTATTGTGGTGGAGGATAGTGTTATGTGTGGTGTGTAGTTGCAGGGATGTTGAGAACAGCACAAATTAACCAATTATGGTTAACATTCCGGACTCTGCCGGGTATCGAACCCGGACCCCTGTGGCCAAAGGCCAGAACGCTAAGCATTTAGCTATGGATCTGGACAACAGGGTATGGTAACTGAAATTATTCTTCTTAAGACGTCGTCTCCAAACGGAGGTAGACGATCCACACGGCCAGCTCTGATCTTGATGTTGCAGCCATGCCATGTGAATTTATTGGAAAATCTCTCAGGATCATTAGTGCAGTGGTTTCCCGTTGCCTTCTGCACCTTAATGCTGTTGACCAAACTGGTTCCTCCGCCTATGGGAACAATTTCTTGTCCCCAGGACAATAGAGTACCCTTACCCTACCCGCCCATCCACTCTCAAAGAGACTGTTGGCTCTTGGTATAGGGGATCTCCTTATACCGGGAGATAATCGGTCCCTTCGTTCGTTAGGCGCTTGTATATAAAATATTATTTTTATATTCAGTCGTTGCCCCCTCTCTACCGCGGGGAGGTGAATGTCAGGATTTTACTGTCATTGAAACAAGGACCAAATGGCATTTCCTTGTTCCTCTGTTTTTTTAGACATGTACCTGAAATTGAAAAACTGAAAATAAAGTTTATTGGTCACATTGTGTGCATTAGGAGTTCCGTTGTAACACCAGTGAAGGAAGAATTGCCGGGGAAATAAGAAGAGGATGACCCCGAGCATCATATTTCAAGAACTTGCTACCGAGGATGAACTGCAAAACCTCCTGAGTTGAAAAGTTTGGCTCAAGATAGACATGTATGACTGCGGCGATAAGGCTTAGCCATTAGAATATGATGATGAGATGATGATGAGATCATATAAGGTTCTAGGTTTTACTGGCCTTCGATGTAGCCACCAGAGTTGCTCGCAACATTCTCCTAGCGACGCAGAAACCTTTGGACACAGTCGGCACTGTCTTATCTGTGGAAGGTGCGAAGAGAGCGATCGATTGCCTGCAGAACCTCCTCAACTGTTCGGAAGCGAATCCCATGCAGTGGTTACTTTAGGATGAGGTCGAAGTCACAGGGACTTACAACCGGAGGACATAAACAAATCAAACACCACTCCTGCTGTATTCGCCCTTGAATTTTTGTGATAAAGCTGTGTGAGTTATTCCTTTTTTATTTTATTTTTTTTTATTTTTTTGCTACTTCCACTGTGACCACTTTGAAGTTAGAAAATATTTCAGTTTCATAGAGAATTACGTAAATCAGTTAGGTAGAAACCGCTAGCAAATGGTCTTTTTTTTTTCGTGTGGCTATTTCTAGCCGGGTGCAGCCCTTGTAAGGCAGACCCTCCGATGAGAGTGGGCGGCATCTGCCGTGTGTAGGTAACTGCGTGTTATTGTGGTGGAGGATAGAGTTATGTGTGGTGTGTGAGTTGCAGGGATGTTGGGGACAGTACAAACACCCAGCCCCCGGGCCATCGGAATTAACCAATGAAGGTTAAAATCCCCGACCCGGCCTGGAATCGAACCCGGAACCCTCTGAACCGAAGGCCTGTACGCTGACCATTCAGCCAACGAGTCGGACGCAAATGGTCCTAAGGAATATATATGTTTTAACACCGTCGTTACACCTGGAAAAACCGCTATGTGATAATGCTCCGGCAAATACTGACCGGCAGCACATGTATCATAAAGAGCGAGAATTCTTTTAATATGCTCGTAATTGCACAATATTGATGCTTAGATGACAGAACCTTACCGGCCAAGGTAATGGCAAACCCTCGTATCCCACAATGACCTTCCTATCGATTATTCTCCCTAAGACTGACCACGTCTCCCAGCCATGTATCGATATGCAGTCCATCAGAATACATTTTGTTGTGTTCATTTTCGTATGCCAATGTGTAAAGGAAAATTAACCTTACTGTACCGTACGGTAGAAATGTATGTTCGCACGACGTGTTTACGAACTCCTACAGTATAATGCATTTAAGATTCATTTTCTGTCTGCAACATGTTAAGTTTTTGACACATACTGTAGATATACTGGTACTCATTTTAAAAATTCACCTGCTTTTTCAATTCTTTTAACCCCATTAAGTGGCTTTTCCGAAAACAAAAAAATATTGTTTCTTTATTTTTAAAGGAGATTCCAAAAGCAGTTTTCACGTCTGTAGCGTATTCAGTTCTTGAGATATAAGTATCTTTATAAAAGTAACTCAACATCTTCATTTCTTTCTTACCCTCTCCCGCTTACGTGGACTTTCCGAAAACAATAATTACGCGTTTCTTTATTTTCAAAGGAAATTCAAAATACCCTTTTTCACGTCTGCAACATCTTTAATTTTTGAGATATATGTAGACTATCCTCATACATAGAATTCAACTAATTTATAAATTCCTTCACCCCCACCCCTTAAGTGGATTTTTCAAAAGCCGGGCTGAGTGGCTCAGACGGTTAAGGCGCTGGCCTTCTAACCCCAACTTGGCAGGTTCGATCCTGGCTCAGTCCAGTGGTATTTCAAGGTGCTCAAATACGACAGCCCCGTGTCGGTAGATTTACTGGCACGTAAAAGAACTCCTGTGGGACTAATTCCGGCACTTCGGCGTCTCCTAAAACCTTAAAAAGTAGTTAGTGGAACGTAAAGCAAATAACATTATTATTATTATTATTATTATTATTATTATTATTATTATTATTATTATTATTATTATTATTATTATTGATTTTCCGAAAACAAAGAAATACGTCATGTCTTTGTTTTTAAAGGAGACTCCAAATACCAATGTTCACCTGTGTAACACCTTCAGTTTTTGAGATATCACTATCCTAATAACAAGAATTCAATCCCCATATCAGTCCTTTTACACCCTACCTCCTCCTCTCTTAAGTATTTTTGTAAAGAAATAAACGTTTCTTTTTAAAGAGATTAGAAATACCAATTTTCACGTCTGAAACATGTTAAGTTTATGAAATGTTCTGTAGATATTCTCATTTTTAAAATTCACCCCCTTTTTTAGTTCCCCTTAAATGGATTTCCCGAAAATAAATTATCTATGTTTATTTACATTTATAGGAGATTCCAAATAACAGTTTTCACGTTTGTAACAATTTACATTTTTGAGATATTCTGCAGTTATAATCTTTTTTTTAAATTCATCCCCTTTGTCACTCCTGTTCACCCCCGATTAATTGTATATTCTTAAAACGACAAATACGTGTTTCTTTATCTTTAAAGGAGATTACAAATACCAATTTGCATGTCTGTAACATCTTCATTTTTTTTAGATATAAGTATCCTCATAAAAGGTATTCAACCATTGTTTCCCCTTTTTCCACTGCCTTTAAAGGGATTTTCCAAAAACAAAAAATACGTGTTTCTTAATTTTTAAAGGAGATTCTAAATACCAATATTTACGTCTGTAAACTTTTATGTTTTTGAGATATAGATATGCTCTTTTAAAAAATTCACCCCCTTTTCACCCCCTTAGCGACGGAGTATCAACAAATCCTCCCTTAAGAAACACTTACACTCTAATATAAATGTATCCCCAAAATTTGATTTCGTTCTGTCCAGTAGTTTGGTTCGGCGATGATGAATCAGTCAGTCAGCAGTCAGTCAGTTAGTCAGTCAGTCAGTCAGTCAGTCAGTCGGGACAAGTTATTTTATATATATAGATTAAATTCACGTTTGCCATAATTCTCTTACATTCTCGAACAAATGCACAAATGCAACACTTGTCTATGCATGCTATTGCTAAGAACAGAAAGTCGATGAATAGGCGTTGATCGGTCAGAGCAGCGGCTACTCACACAGTTTTATTGAACTGAAACAAGAACGGGCCGTGTACAGGTATTTTGATTGGAAGTGTCTGAGCGACAGGCCATCATCCGAAATTCTCTAGGTGAACAGAGGCTTGTATAATCTTCGTCTTTTCAATGGTTACGTTTAGAGCCCCATGACATAGACGCTTGGAATTGAGAACAGAAGGAAAACGAAGAAGCAACTGTACCATTGAGGTCGACACATCTTAACTCTAAGAAATGTAACTTAAAGGCTTTTCACTTTGTCGAACACACAAGTTTAGTAAGAATATTACACTATAAATGCATACTATTAAACAAAGAATACATTTTTTAATAGTGCAAATTTTAATTCCTTGTTTAACAGTTTTATTACACGTATGCTACAGTTTAATACGTTTTTAGGTTACATTTAACTGAGTCGACACTGCAAATTATGGCTTCCTCCTAAACAACAAAATCCGCAGTTCTAACCCTTCAGGCAAGCAACTCAATGTTGAAAATATCCTAGGGATATGTTCTGCGAATTTTACGTACAATCCTTTTCTTAATGATCGTTATCCGGTCGATTAGATTAGCATCTTGCCTTTTTCTACCACTACGAGCGCTATTGTGAGTCAATGCACTGTTTCACGTAAGCACTTATAACTATATTCGGTGTGGACATTTTTAAGAACTCAAAAAAGACTGAGGGTATTGAACCAAGAAACATATTACAGAAAGAATTATGTAAAAAAGTAAATTTGACTAGGATTTGGATAAAAACGGAATACAGTTAAGAAACAAGCGATATTAGGCGGTTTTTCTGAAACTGCATTTAGGCCGGTAGTGATTTTTCGAAATTTTTAATTTTTTAGTTTGATAGAGCTATCCAAGACTCACAATTTGAAATTGTTCTGGACTCTTTAACCCTTCAACTTTAGCTTGGGCGTTAAAGGAATTTGTTGTAATATTTCTCATCGGAGAACGTATTTTTTCACATGCCAATACAGAAGTAGTGAACGGCCCGTTATGTGGACTTCAGCACTAACAAATGTACAGTAGTTATCCCTACGCTTATCCACCTTTTTCCTACTGGAATTAACCCTATACTCGTTTTTGTATTGACTGTGTACCCACCAAACATCACGGCTGTGTGGCTCTCCAGGATTTCCGTTTCTATATTTTTCGACTTGCTAATGGAGAACAGAAACCACGTCCATTCAATCAAGCACTCCTCCACCACCTCGATTAGGCAGTCCCTGAACAGAATTACGGTATTCTTAAAACCAGATGACATTTTTTGTTCTCTTACACTAGAGAAGTGACTTTCACATGACATGAAAGGAAAACCCATTTTAATGTTTACAACAATTCTTACCAGACAAAGTAGGGGTCCCCACATTACGAAAAACATAAAATTAATCCATTTTCCCAATTTTTTAGAAAGTCTAACGGATAAAGGGCCTCGAAAGGTTTCAAATTGTGCAATGCATTCCTTGGTTCAATACCCTCTGTCGATTTTTTATTTTTAATAATGTCCACACCGAAAGCAGTTATAAGGGCTTGACTCACACTCACTTTAGCGCTCGTAGTGGTAGAACAAGGCAAACTGATAATGTAATCCACCGCATACGACGATTAAGAATAGGACTATATTTTTATGAATAAAGGAAGAACATATTCTCATTTTTTTTAACTTAACATTCGTAGCTCTCCCTAGGATGTTTTCAACAAAGAGTTGCTATCCTCAAGGACTAGAACTGTGCATTTTACATTTAAAGAACAAAATCTCACAGTTGAACTTCTGTGTCTAAATTCTCGCGATCTTTACTGAGAGTGATTGTCTTTTACGACGGGTATTGGAAGGAGTAGAAGGGAATTACAGAATCGGGAACAATGCCAATCTCTGTGTTATAGCATTCTGTTTCGAAGATAACGCCTCGAGGTGATAACAAAAGGAACCATTTCGTTGCATTATTTGACAACGTCCGCCGAAGCAGGCTGAGTGGATATCGAATACACCCTAGCAACTTGCCCGGGGCTTCCTGCGGAAAAACGATACCCGCCACGTCTACAAGGTCTTCTCAGATCGATCTCCATTTAGCTTCGTCCCTCCCATTTCTGGCTCCTGTCATGCGACTCTGGAGGGAAGGGTTCTTCACCTTAAGTCACAAGTCAATTCAGGCTCGCAGAAAATAATCAAATTTCAAATGAGTTATTCATTTCTGGAGATTATTGTTTCAACACCATCCTCCAATTGCTGATTTCATATTTAGTGAAACAGAGGCAGAACAAGTTCTATTTTGTACTGTTTTCAATATCATATGCTTACATTCTTCAAAACAATGAGGAACCTTTACATTACTGTAGTTAATTCCCGCACTCAAATTTTACAAACATAAAATTCACAATTCCGGCCTTTCAGGCAAGCAACTTAATGTTGAAAACATCCTAGGGATATGAGCTACGAATATTAAGCAAATAAAATATAATAAATTATGAGAATATATTGTTTATTCATTCCTAAAAGTTACAATTCGTTTCTCAATTATCGTTATCCGGTCGATTAGATTAGCAGTTTGCCTTTTTCCACCCTTACGAGCGCTAAAGTGAGTCAGTGTATTGTTTCACTTAAGCACCACTACGAGCGCTAATTTGAGTCAATGCAGAGTTTCACTTAAGCACTACTACGAGCGCTAATGTGAGTCAATGCATTGTTTCACTTAAGCACCACTACGAGTGCTAATTTGAGTCAATGCATTGTTTCACTTAAGCACTACTACGAGCGCTAATTTGAGTCAATGCAGAGTTTCACTTAAGCACCACTACGAGCGCTAATTTGAGTCAATGCAGAGTTTCACTTAAGCACCACTACGAGCGGTAATTTGAGTCAATGCATTGTTTCACTTAAGCACTACTACGAGCGTTAATGTGAATCAATGCAGAGTTTCACTTAAGCACCACTACGAGTGCTAATTTGAGTCAATGCATTGTTTCACCTAAGCACCACTACGAGTGCTAATTTGAGTCAATGCATTGTTTCACCTAAGCACCACTACGAGCGCTAATTTGAGTCAATGCAGAGTTTCACTTAAGCACTACTACGAGCGCTAATGTGAGTCAATGCAGAGTTTCACCTAAGCACCACTACGAGCGTTAATGTGAGTCAATGCAGAGTTTCACCTAAGCACTACTACGAGCGCTAATTTGAGTCAATGCATTGTTTCACTTAAGCACTACTACGAGCGCTAATGTGAGTCAATGCAGAGTTTCACCTAAGCACCACTACGAGCGTTAATGTGAGTCAATGCAGAGTTTCACCTAAGCACCACTACGAGCGTTAATGTGAGTCAATGCAGAGTTTCACCTAAGCACTACTACGAGCGCTAATTTGAGTCAATGCATTGTTTCACTTAAGCACTACTACGAGCGCTAATTTGAGTCAATGCAAAGTTTTACTTAAGTCATTATAACTACAGTCGGTGTGGACATTTTTCAAAAAATAAAAAAGACTGAAGGTATTGAACCAAGGAGCACATAGAAATAATTATGTATAAAGTTAATTTGGCTAGGATTTGATCAAGAAAAAGAAAACTAGTAAAGAAATAAGCGATTTTAGGCGGGTTTTCCGGAACTGCATTTAAGCCGTAAGTGGTTTCGAAATTTGTTCTTTTAGTTTGACAGAGATATACAAGACTCACAATTTGAAAACTTTCCAGGCCCTTTGTCAAAAATTCTCCCCAGAGGAACTCACATCACTTTGGAAACCTTGTTGCAGATATTCTACAATATGCCATATGCTACGCTTAATAGTTGAACACACCGAGCTCGATAGCTGCAGTCGCTTAAGTGCGGCCAGTATCCAGTATTCGGGAGATAGTGGATTCGAACCCCACTGTAGGCAGCCCTGAAAATGGTTTTCCGTGGCTTCCCATTTTCACACCAGGCAAATGCTGGGGCTGTACCTACATTAAGGCCATGTCTGCCTCGTCACCACTCCTAGCCCTTTCCTGTCCCATCGTCGCCATAAGACCTATCTGTGTCGGTGCGACGTAAAGCAACCAGCAAAAAAATATTGAACAGTATGAATACCTATAAATTGCTATCAGAAACATTAAAAAAAGAAGAAATACTATGCAATACATGATCATTTTTCTGTTCAATTTGAAAATAATTTTCAGAAAATGAAGTGCGGGGCTTAGTGGCTCAGACAGTTGAGGCGCTGGTCGTCTGACCCCAACTTGGCAAGTTCAATCCTGGCTTAGTAGATGTACTGGCACGGAAAATAAATCCTGATGACTAAATTTCCGCACCTTGACGTTTCAGGAAAACATAAAAGACGTTAGTAAAGGCCAAAAATATTATTATTTAAAATGAGGTGGTGGTGGTGGTGAGTGTTGTTTAAAGAAGTACAACTGGGCGACACAAATCAGAAGGAAGATTTTTAAAGACCCGCCACTTCGGAAAATGAAAGGGAAGGGCCACGAAGGATATGGAAATGAAGGATTTCTTAGGTCTCACGAACCTAATACCGTCGGTGTGGGAGGAGAACACGAGTTGGCCAAGGGAGGTCAGACAGGAATTATTAAGAGAGGAGCCTGATACTGGTAATTGGTAACCAACACTCGCTCCCAATTTCAGAGCCAATGATCGCCCCTTCAGTAACCTCCTAGGACAGAGAGGGAATATTCTATCGCCTCCACCCACAGGGGGATTCATAAATGAATTGTTACAAAACACTATCCTTGCTTTAATACTTGGGCACTTTAATTAAATAAACACGCTTTGTACTAGAAATCTAATTATTTCCTTTTCAGTGATGGGGGATACCATTCTACATTATGTATGCCGGTAATTCTACAAAACGAATGGTGCGAAAACTGGATATAATAAAAGTGAATTAGTAAGTATCAGTTTATTAAATCGGGACCACTCTTTACGGCGATTAATGTAATGACATTTTGTTGATGACAAAGTAGCAAACAGTGTTCCGGGACATGCAACCAACGTTCTACTTTTGAGCGTTCATTAGCCGCGTTCAGATTCATTAATAACTGAACATGCACAGTTAAAACGTAACTGTTGCCACGAAAAGTGAATAATTAATGGATGGATGAATGAATGAATGAATGAATGAATGAATGAATGAATGAATTAAATAAATAAATAAATAAATAAATAAATAAATATTTACTGTTTGATTTGGAAGTGAATATATTATCGATTATTAATATTAGCGTCATATTACCCTTTTATTCATAAATTTTAATTGTAATTAAGTAGTTTTGTGATCTAAGAGCATGAGAGCGATGAAAATCGAAGGGATATTATTTGATAACATTACAGTTACTTTAATTACTTTTTTCTAAATTATAAAATTTTGGAATGTAGTGTACTACTCATTCGGTGTAGTAATACACAATAGACGATTCACCGAGCGTTTTCGTGAGGTTGGGGACACAGGGTGAGCTTACATTCGGGAGATAATGGGATCGAACCCCATTGGTGGCAGTCCTGAATATGGTTCCCGTGGGGTCCCATTTTCACACTAGCCAAATGCTGGGGCTATACCTCAATTAAGGCCACGGCCGCTTTCTTCCCACTCCTAGACCTTTCGTATACATTCGTTGCCATAATACCTATCTATGTCGGTGAGACATAAGGAGTTTGTTAAAAAAAAAGATGGATGGTTCGCTTTTAACGGAGAACCCACGGAAATACTTTTGATTTTAGAACAATTGCTAAAACTACAAGATCGGCACTAGGGCAAATGATGGGACCCCCAAACTTAAGTAACCGAGTACCGTTACGACAGTTACCTGAAGTGAAAATACCTGGGTGCCCATTACATTGTGTACGGATTCCAAAACCCGGTTACACGGTCATATAGTATCAGTATAGTATAGTAGAGTATCAGTATAGTGTCATGTATTCCTGGCGATATATTTCAGTCCCTCTCCACCAACAAAAGCGCTTCTCTTTTCCATCAAATTTTCTCGCTAAATGTAGCGCTTTGTGCCCAGATAATGTTAAGTAACTTTCATTTTACATCGTAACTGAATATTTTTAAAAGCCAAAACTGAAGTCGGCATTGCTATTTTTCTATTATTCCGAAATACATATTTTTTTGTAAAATACATGTTTTCAGTCAATTTTGTGCCTTTGTTGGCAGTAACGTTTGGTAATTACAGTGCACTCTGTCTCCTGTTATGGGCTAGAAAAATAATGTTTATTCCATTGACCTGTCTTAATCTCATTCTTGGCTTTGACAATATGGAAGTGACTGAGGTATGAGCGATGCTAGTAATGTCATTCCCTATGCAGCCATCCGTGTAATGAATGCTGTGATAATAGTCACTCATAGAGTTGGTTGGTGCGAGCACTTCATTGGACTTACCATACTGATCCATAATAGCAACTTCTGGCTTGTTGAGGAAGACAACGGAGAACTATTTCACTCCTCATTTCCTTCAGTGATTCCTAGGCCATTTATGACAGTTGATGGTACAGATGTTGAGGATAAAAAGAGCTATCGGGGTGATTACCCGATCATAACATAATACAGTAGATTGGAAACTTATCCAACACCATGAGTCGACGTTACTTGCGACTAGTACCACCATTATGCCATGAACCCCATAGGTCGACTATACTTGTGCCTGGTTGTGATATGTTTTAGAGCAATAATCACTACCACCTAAGGAACGCGAACCGCCACGTTCTCCAGCTGTGTCTGTGAGTAGTATCAACGGGGAAGGATTACTATGGGAGTAGTACCATTATATGAAGAACACCATGTGTCTGTGCTGCCTGTGGGTGGTGTCATAATGTGTGAAACACCGTTGGTCTACATTGCCTATGATTAGTATCACTATGTGAGCGACATCATGAGTATGCGTGGCCTGTGATAAATTCCACTAAGAGAGGAACACCACGTGAACACCACGCGAATACCGGTGTGCTTGGTGCCAGGTTCCTTTACTCTGACATCTTTTATGGCGGTAGAGGTCGAAGGAATTTTACTAGTTACTAGAGTAGATCAGATCACAAATGAAACGTTACTGAAACGAGCAGATGAGAGAGAAAATGTCTTCTTCTTCTCCTTCTACCGCTTTCCCCACGCCTTGTGGGGTCGCAGGTATGAACTGTCTAGCACATGTGCATTTGGCCATGTTTACGGACGTATGCCCTTCCTTACGCCAACCGTACGTTAAGGGAAGTAATCCCTAATACGTGTTTCTGTGCTGGTTGATAGTGTGGTGTGTTGTCTGAATATGAAGAGGGGAGTGTTGGGACAAACGCAAACAACCAGTTCCCGAGCCAGAAGAATTAATCACACGCGATTAAAATCCCCGACCCAGCCGGGAATCGAGCCTGGAACCCTCCGAACTGAAGGTCAACGCTGAACATTCAGCCAAGGAGTAGGACTGTTGATAGACGAATGATTTGGTGAAATTTGCTCAGAGGAACAGATAGATTTATAGAAAACATCTTCAATCAATCAATCAATCAATCAATCAATCAATCAATTAATACTGATCTGTATTTAGGGCAGTCGCCCAGGTGGCAGATTCCCTATCGGTTGTTTTACTAGCCTTTTATTGAATGATTCCAAAGAAATTGGAAATTTATTGAACATCTCCCTTGGTAAGTTATTCCAGTCCCTTTCTATCCTTCCTATAAATGAATATTTGCCCCAATTTGTGCTCTTGAATTCCAACCTTATCTTCATATTTCCTATTTTTAAAGACACCACACAAACTTATTTTCAGTTCATCTCTGCATATTAATTTCTTGCAATGATTATTGCCATGCTTTCATTTTGTAATTCATCTCTGCATATTAATTTCTTGCAATGATTGTTGCCATGCTTTCATTTTGTAATTCCCGTAAAGACAAATAGAATATAGCCACTTAGAACTCCTCTCTCTACGCTGAACAGACTTGTCCTCCCTTCGCCTTCTCCAACCTGCCCTATAGACATGTTTTTGTTAGCAAGGTACAATCACTCCAAGCTCAGGTGCCTGAGATAACGGACATGCAATCAGACCTGGTTTATGTTAAGTACAGGAAGTATCCTGAAACATACTAAAGTGTCAGTAACGGATTTCAACATTCTTAATTGTCACAAGTGAACAAAATATCAGCCACTGACAATCAATGACAAGTTCATGCAACGTAAACAATATTGTACATAAAATGTGCAAGGATAACAGTGACTTGATGGAATCGGAGGATGTTCATATGGAGCGAAATATGCCATTCTATTACTAACGTGTTTACGGGTATGTTGTTGTGTTTTAAGTGTTATATTTCATATTTCGGCAGACTGGACCTCCTGTGGGGGGGGGGGGGCGCAGACGAAGAATACACGCACGTTATCCCCTTCCTGTCGTAAGAGGCGACTATAAGGGGCGACCAAAGGATGATCAAATTAGAACCATGAGACTACTTGTAATTAGTACCATCACGCAAGGAACACCATGGGTCGCTTTTACTTTACTATGTTAGGTACAAAAGAGGATTGTGATTAGTAGCGACACTGTGTGGCTCAGGATGCATTTTACAGTACCTGTGATTCGTACCCCTATATGAGCAACACCATGGGATGAGCGACACCATGGTTATGCCTTGCCTATGCTTAGTACCCACTGTGCGAGGAGCGCTATAGGTTTTCGATTACTGTCTGTCTGTTAGGTCATCAGCCCAGAGGCTGGTTGGATCCTCAAATAGCACCACCAAAGGTTATGCGGTTATGAGGAAACCCCAAAAACCAATGGCAGTACCAAAATGAGGCGTACTAGGCAAGATGAGGAGTGAGGTAGTTTGCCATTGCTTTCCTCACTGGGTCAGAAAGTACTATTGCAGCACGACTGACCCTATGAGCAGCACCTTTCATAACACTCAGATGCACTAGTCATGCTCTGAATGTCATTACTCAGCACTACCCATACCTCAGCAACTTCCATATTGTCACAGCCATGGATGTTGACTGGGACTTCGGGGAAAGCTACACTTTACTCTACCGAGCTCGATAGCTGCAGTCGCTTAAGTGCGGCCAGTATCCAGTATTCGGGAGATAGTAGGTTCGTACCCCACTGTCGGCAGCCCTGAAAAAGGTTTTCCGTGGTTTCCCATTTTCACACCAGGCAAATGCTGGGGCTGTACCTTAATTAAGGCCACGGCCGCTTCCTTCCCACTCCTAGCCCTTTCCTGTCCCATCGTCGCCATAAGACCTCTCTGTGTCGGTGCGACGTAAAGCAACTAGCAAGAAAATCTTTACTCTGGCCTGTGCCAAGAGATGGATGCAAAAGTACTGTATCCATCAAGAAATGACAGCAGGCAGTCGTTGACTGTATAGGTTTGCTTTGCCTGTAAATAGCGCCGCAGTGTGCGAAACATCATAGGTCTGCTCTACATGTGCGAATTTCATTATTTGTGAGTAGTACTATAATGTGCGGAATACCGAGAGTCTATTTTCCATTATGAGGGGCCGATGACCTGGATTTTGGACCCGTTTCGACTACAAGCATCATCGATTCAGTATTGCCCTTTAGAAGCAGTCTCTTGGTCAGTAATACTATTATTTAACGCTAATTGCTGGGAATGTGGGGCATTGCTGGTCGGATCCACTGATTGTTTTAACTTTATATCCATCCTTTCATTCTTCGTCCTCACGTTTTCGAATCTGGTCAGTGGAGGATTATGTATTTTTAAATTGTCATAACATTTCGTCTCATTTAGTACCATTAGGGGCCGATTACCTAGATGTTACGCCCCTATAAACAACAAGGATCATCATCATCATCGACAGAGTTGGAAAACTTACGAGTTACGACAAAGGTATCCACACCGCTTTGCAACCCATTTCTCTATGGAATAGAACATGTACATCAGCCATCGTACAGGCCACTGTGTTTCGTTTAACCAAATGCCATATCTAAAAACTGGACGTCGTTGAAATAGTCAGTAACGCCAGCTAGACCAGGGGTCAGTGATCAGGCAAGATGAGCTTGAGTTAACTTGCGGCAGGGTGACCAATTCTTCTTCGTTCCTTCTCCAGCGAACAGCATGGTGTTACCCATACAAGTATAGACCACGCTCAGTGTTGCTTATTTTCGAAAACTTCTCGGGATTGTTTCAACGTAGCTATGCCGTTGGCCGTATTTTATTTACCACCCTGATGTGAGGAAAAACCTCTCTGCATCTTCCACATACAATAATCGCAAGGCAACTTCACAACTTTTAGGACGACTTATTTTAACGACCCATAGTTTGTAGATGTTTCCAAAATAATTTTGCTACAAATTCAGCATGTAAAAAACTGGAGCTGATATTAATACATATACTAGTATGTCATAGTTTAGTTGAGTAATGGTAAGAAGACGTGTAGTCACTATTGACATCAGTCATCATGGTTTCTGGAATACGCTATATGATTCACAACTGAGGGAAGGTGCGTGTTGCTTAGTAGCACGCTATAACAACCCACACATTTTATGTTACAAAAATTAGGTGGTAAACCACAAGCATTCTGAGCCCAATGTGGTGGCTCCGATACATGATTAGACCGATGATATTTGAAATTACTCAAGTACGTACGCTACTTCCCCTTTAAACAACAAGCATCACCATTATTATTATTATTATTATTATTATTATTATTATTATTATTATTATTATTATTACTATTATTATTATTATTATTGATGGACGGACGGATGTGATAATTGAGAATACTTCCATGATTGTTATTCGTAAGTTAAATGTGATCGACCGAGCGAGTTGGCCCTGTGGTTAGGGTTTCGCAGCTATGAACTTGCATTCGGGATATAGTGGGTTCGAACCCCACTGTCGGCAACCCTGAAGATGGTTTTTCATGGTTTCCAGTTTCACCAGACAAACCCTGGGGCTTCCCTTTAATTAAGGCCACGGACACTTCCTTTCTACTCCTACCTCTTCCTATTCCATCGTCGTTATAAGACCTATCTGTGTCAGTGCAACGTAAAGCAACTTGCCAAAAAAAAAAAAAAAGCTTGAAACAAAAATACCGGACATTGTATTTTACATATTTATAATGTAGCCTGCAGTTTTTCGATACAGCTGACATTCACGGAGTTTAACATTCCTGTTTTAATCCCCTTCATATTGCTACGCCGCAGTAAACTAACAAAATAATAAATTCCCAGATGGACTCTTCGCATATCCCTGAACGTAAATGCCGAGTTTCAAAAAATTACCTCGAGCAGTTTTCTCAGGATAATCAGAAAATTAGAGTAGGTGAAGTGTTACCTGATCCTTTCATGATTAAGAAGGATACCCACCGGACAGTATTATTGGACACTGTATGGATAGTAAATGAGCGATTTCGAAATATTCCCCAAAATGGAGGAACTACTGCGTGGGATTCGCTTCCAAATAGTTGAAGTCGTTCTTCAGGCAATCGATGGCTTTCTTCGGACAATCCAGAGGGTAGACAGTGTCGATGGTATCCAGAGGTTTCTGTGTCGCTGGGATCAGGTTGTGCGCAACGCTGGTGACTATATCAAAGGACTATAAAACCTAGAACCTTGTATGTGTGCTATGTTACGTATCTAAAAAATAAATATTTATCACGTTCGAAAATCAGGCTATATATTAAATGTGTTTTGTTCTTAGCAAATAATCAGAAACTGAAATGCGCAGTGTCTGCTGGTACTGCTTGCCTAGTTATTTAAGTTTGACTCGAATTAAAATTGTGTAACGTACTCTTGCCAAAACTCTTCGATCTACGTTCTACAAGCTTCTCGAAACATTGTCGCATCTACGTCTCCATATACTCTGCAATATCTACATTTCTGTTGGACTATATGCTTTCTACTGTTATTATTATCTATGTTTAATCATATCTATGTTTAATCATATTTGGTGCTCACCCGTCTCCTCCCTCCCGTGTCTCACTACATACTGACTGCCATTCTGTGTTTACATTCTACGGTCTACGTCATCTGCTACGTCACCCAAAACTTCTCGAAGTTACTGGGCTTCCTTTGTTGGAGAGTATATAATGCACTGCCGTGCTTGTCTCACCAGCCTGGCATCGAATTTTCTCTCTCTCTCTCTCTCTCTCTCTCTCTCTCCCTCTCCCTCTCTCTCTCTCTGTGTGTGTGTGTGTGTGTGTGTGTGTGTGTGTGTGGAGGGGGCCACTGTCCTTGTGCGGCTTGTTGTATTCTAGCGCAAGTCTTTTCCGTCCACCACTTCATTTCTAATTTTGCAAGAACTAAATTCGCCCTTTCAGGCACTTGTCTGTTCATTCATTCTGCTTATTGAAGGCCTTATTTTTTACCTAATCTGTTTCGATGTTCTTTGGACTTAAAATTTTCACGACATAAAATGAAAATCTAAAATTTGGACTAAGAGTGACCACCGACGACATGATTATGTTCAAACCTTTTAAATAGCACAGTAGCCGGTGAAAGAACTCTAAGTATTGCGCAGTCGGATTCCTGTTTTTCTTTCATCCTTGTTATTTTTCATCTTCCTCCTTTCCCTCCCGTCCCTCCTTTGCTTGCATTATTAGAGTTTTGTAAAACACCCTGGAGGTGTTAGTTTTTTTTTATATCGTGGCCAATAAATATGGTTATCATGCTAAAATGTTGCTTTATGAAAAGTTTACCCTTGTTATCCTAAAAAGTCTACGGTATGTGTAAATCGTTCTAAAGTTTGTGAGAAGATTTTGGGTAGCAGTTTCTACCTTTGTTTTGATTGATCGAACTCTGTGGTCTTTAATGAAAGTGGGAAAATGCATTACTGGACTTCATCTATGTTATCTCTTGGACTTTTTTCAAATCCCATGATAAATCTGTGTATGTAATTACAAAGTCAATTGTCTAATATATTTCATTATCCGAATTGTCGAATGATGGTCCTTTTCTCATTTCTGGTACCTACCACGGAAAACCTCTCCTATCTCCCCCCCCCCCACCCCCACCACAGTGTTGCTTCCTATCACTCTGCTCTTTACTGTTTGTTTTATGCAGAATCTTGGCTTCATCAACCTTGTTAGGAGAATTAGTGCATATTCTCGCCTTTGCTTTGGAATCATCTTGTTTTTCAAACAGCGCCGATGCAAATATACTATGCAAAAATAACTTATGTTGCAAAATTGCGTTACAATTGTAGAATTCTTAAACTTTAGTACAAATCTTAGGCAGCTTGTATTGAGAAACTCAAGCGAAACAACGCATTACTCTCTCCCTTTTTATTCGTATTAATATAAAATACCTCAACAAAAGTGATTTGTTGATCGAAGCTTGCTATTACTTATAGTGCTGGCCTGGATTTCAAGTACCAGGTAAAATTCTGCGTACAAAAGCGGCTGAGCATATAGCTGACAACTCTACCCCTTGAAGTGCTGAAGTTAGATATAATGGAAACCTATACTTCCACACCTCCAACGGTTTTTATAACCTGTACGGAGATTGTTTTCTTGTATCAAAACAAGAAACTCAAACTGCTTGCCCGAAACTTCAATATTTTAATAATAATAATAATAATAATAATAATAATAATAATAATAATAATAATAATAATAATAATAATAATAATAATAATACTTTTACGTTCCACTAACTATTTTCGTGAATATTCCCAGACACGGAGATGTCAGAATTTTGTCCCCCAAGATGTATTGTACGTGCCAGTAAATCTACCGACACTAAGCTGTCGTGTTTGAGCACCTTATTAGGAATAAACTGAAATCAAACCCATACTTTTATATTGCCAGCGCTCTACCGTCTGAGCCAATCACTCAGGCGGGATTTAATATCGCTGAATTGAAAAAATAACTGGAGACTAATTGTGAACCACGCTTTAGAATTGATCTGAAGTGTTAGTTCACAAGTTATGCACACATTCAAATGTACGGCTCATTTATAGTACAGTATATTGGACTCTGCTACTCCAGTATCCTCAACCGAATGTAATTTAATTGCATGGTAAATTAAACACATATCGGAGCTCCTTTGTTTCTCCAGCCGAACTTTTCCTTCGTACTCCAACATTCATTCGTTCCCGATCAGACACTGACAAATAATCCAAAACTTTTATTTTCGATCAAGTTTGAATTGATGGTTTGTTCTAAACTTTCATAAATAGCCTTTTATGCGTATATGGTACGTGGCTGATTGTGCAAGGCTAGCTTTGAACTTTCGAATGCGCAGAATTCATTTAAAATACATTGCTCTGTTTGCAGAGCCCAACTCAAAATTGCTATCGTGGACTGCCTTCATAGGTTAAGAATTCCAGCACATTCTTACCTTGTACTTACCCCTGTGTTTAGTTGATAAAATTTGCTAGGTGGTACGTATCGGCTTGCATTCGGGAGGTAGTGTGTTTAAACCACACTATAGGCAAACATGAAGATTGTTTTCCGTATTTTCCCATTTCCACACTAAGCAAATTCTGGGGCTGTACCTTAATTACCATCCACGATAGCTTCATTCTGTGTCCGAGCATTTTTCTATCCCATCGACACCATGCGACCTGTCTGTATCGGTGCGACGTTAAACAAATTGAAAAAACAAGTCAATCTAATCGGTTCCAGTGGATGATTTCCCCTCAATACGGCTATCAGCCAGTGCACTATCCCAGAGACCAACGTTCACAAAATTTGGGTACAACCGCAGGGAGCGATCAGCTCTTCGCTTAGGTCAATTAGGAAGAATTAACTAAGTTTTCGAATTAGACCGTGGCATGGAGTTGGAGTGGAAAACCACGGGTAGTGAAGGAGTAGGACTTCAGACCTCCTTTATGTAATGGAGCTGTTTCGGATAGTAATATTTGTTTCTAGGAAACACTTTTGTCGGCGCAGAGTGGCCACGGCTGGTCCGTGGTCCGACAGCTCTGCACTCCTACTGACCGACCGAGCAGAGGGGCTGTGGCCGGGCTCTACCGTGGCTCTACGCCTCTGTATTTGGGAAACGGAGAGGGGCTAGTCCACACCATCGGCTGTCCTGAGAACGATTTTCCGTTGTTTTCCATTCCCCTGGACTAAGGCAAATGCTGGGACAGTTCTAGTATAGACCAAGGCTGACAACCCTCTCACCTTCTACATACATCACCATCACCGCTCCAAATCTCTCTGGCCTGAGAGAGGGTGCTACTCTCTAAGAGGCCCGCCGTACCCCTTCAAGGTACGGAATGAAAACTTTTGTAGTATTAAATATTAAATACGGTTTAAAGAATTTGTTTTTAATTAACTCGGCAAAAGTTTGTCTACGTTATTATTATTATTATTATTATTATTATTATTATTATTATTATTATTATTATTATTATTATTTCTGGAGTTTATAATCTGAGGATAACCGAGCGAGTTGTACGTCGGTTAGGGACGTGCAGCTATGACCTTGCAATCGGGAGAGAGTGGGTTCAAACCCAACTCTCGGCAGCCCTGAAGATGGTTTTCCGTGGTTTCCAAATTTCACACCAGGAAAATGCTTGGCCTGTACTTTAATTTACACCACGATCGCTTTATTCCCACTCCTAGCCCTATCCTATCTTATCGTCGCCATAATAGCTATCTGTGTCGTTACGACGTAAAGCAACTAGTAGAAGAATCTGAGATAAATGGAATGGATTAGAAATTAACGTAATTGAATATAAAGGAACCTGATATAAGTACAGGGTCTTTATTTATGCTTGGCAGGGACTTTCTCGCTCGACCTTGGCCGCCAGTGACGGTTCAGTTGCCGGCTACCGCACGTGCATATGTACGGCAGAATACGGTGCTCAAAATCACTATCATGCATTTTACTCACCATTTTTACAGTTTATGCTGAAAATGTTCCCCATGCTCTGCCAAAATAATCGGCATTTCCTAATGACGTTTTCGGTTACTCTACCAGGTTCTTCAACACTGATGGATGCAATTGCAACTCTTATACCGTCTTCAAGTTCATCTAGTGTGTGAGGGTTGTTCCCATAAACTACATTTTTTAACATTCCCCACAAATAAAAATCACATGCCGTTAAATATGGGCTACGAGGGGGCCACAAATTTTACTTATGATCCTCGTACCAAACACGCTTCAGTAGGAAGATAACGAACTTTACGTCTATTTTTATTGTTTACTGAACCTGTAGGTCTGAATCTCTTGGCCAGTTGTTTTATTGTCCCAGTGACAGGAATGGGTCTCGCTGGAAATTTCGCTCGAAACTTTTGTCTTGTCCTAGCGCACGATTTTCTGCACTTAATGTAAGTATTGTGCAGATATACACGTTCACGTAACGAATATTTCACATACATTACAGCACTATACACAATAACAATCAAACAATATACAATACGACATACAGTGCGCAGTAGTTTCATTGAACACCCTACTGTCTCGGAGCTCAGCTCTCAGCAACTGCAGAAGTGCCGGAAACCGCGCGCACCACGGACCGGTAACGACCTATCATTGGCGGCCAAGTTCGAGTGATGAAGTTCCTGCCAAGCATAAATAAAGATCCGGTATTAAAGTAAGTTTATGTATTATCAACTTCTTAGCGATTATCCTGCATTGGCGCAGGGTGCGCTGTTCGGCTCACCAATCTCCATTTGGTTCTGTTCAGTGCGTCGTTCGTATTTAGCTGCACATAACGCATGTTTTCTCGAATTCGATTCTTTCTTGGGCCGACCGCATGATCGATTTCCAGACACAGTGAGATGAAGCGTCGTCTTTTCTTGACGGTGGAGAACGCCCTTATCATTGAAGTCAGGCAGGCTTCGCACATTTTGTGTATGATCGAAGCGATGCCCATGCTTCTTGATGTGGTCCAATCGAATCAGACCAAGTGATCAGTGAGGCATCTCCACAACATGCCGTATTTTTTCAGGTTTAATTATTTGCCGGACAGCATTCGGAACCGTACACAGCGACTGGTTGAACGACAGTCATGTCACACTTTGGACTGGGCATCCGACGATTAGAGAGAACTCCAGTAGTTTGCCGCTACTTCACCTGAGCTACAAACCTCAGCATAGTACGAGGTGTGGAGAGGGTAAGACTAGCAGTAGGAAGCGTTGTGGTTACTCGTTCATATTGAAATGAAACAACATTAAAATATTCATGAAATAAAATATTCAATCCTCAGACTATGTACTTACACTTAGTACTTACCTAATTACTTACACGTACAATTGTTGATGGGCGCCAGCTACAAATAAATGTAACGATAATAGAATGAGAATCTTGAATATCTCTAGGGTGTGAGGTAATAAGCTTGCTTAGACAGCATAACATAGGTTCTAGGAAAAGGACATTGAAGTTTGGTTTCCCTACCTACAATTTGAGGTTATCTAATCTACCATTGAAATAAAACCATTAATTGTATTTGATACTAAACAAAATATATTCTTTAAATATTGACTTTATCGGGTGAGACTTGCTGCGGTAATTTAAAAAAATATAAAACTCTGACATTACAACTGAAAGAAACTCTAGGCCAGGGTCAGCCAACTGGCTGGCGTGTTGTGTAAGAGGGCCCGTGTGACGTCGGAGAGCGCGTGTGACGTATGAGCGCAGAAGGTGGGGAGACGCTGTCGTAGAGTGAGACGAAGAGACAGCCTCGCTTTGTAGTAAACACGTGCAGTGCCATACGTAGTGGTGGTGGTAGTGGTACAGTACGTATGGATGAACCGGGCACATCACGGTGCGACAAGCTACCTACCCCTCCGATCTTTTTATCTTATTGGGAAGATCTATATTTATTTGTTGAAAATGATAGGAATGCTACAGCTAAATATTTTGTTTGTATATGTAGAAATAAAGTTTCTCTATAACTCTTATGCTACTTCATAACAAAGTTACGTTACAATAAAATATTTAGAGAGAAATATGTACTATGCATACCGCATTTTACCTGCAGCACTTGGGCCTCCCCCTACGAATGACGTTGTGTTTTCCCTCACCCCTCCAGCCTTCACTTCTCAGTTACAGTACTAAGTACTTCGTTTCGCTGCCCGAGCAGAGTGTGTGACGTGTTACCTGACATCACATGTACACGCAGTTGGCTGACCCTGCTCTAGGTATTAAATTTGACATCCTCTTGACCGGACATTTAGAAGTTGTATAAGAAATTTATTCCTCACTGTTTCCCTTTACATTACCTTGAACACTATGAGTGTTATTACGACGTATTCCTTTGAATTGGCATCAGCTGTAGGTATCTCAAGCCTAATTTGGTGAAGTATCCTTTTAGTTTCACAAACCAGATATCGCATGGATTGAAATTATATTCACACTTCACAACAACTTTACAAGTAATTCACTGATAACTGTTATTCTACATTACGGCGACTCAATATTCAGCTGTCACCAAACTGACACAAGAACTCGACCGAACAGATACACGAAACGCACTCCGAACATTTAATCAATTTGGTCACTGA
Source organism: Anabrus simplex (assembly GCF_040414725.1). Taxonomy (NCBI): domain Eukaryota; kingdom Metazoa; phylum Arthropoda; class Insecta; order Orthoptera; family Tettigoniidae; genus Anabrus; species Anabrus simplex. The sequence goes on along the minus strand of NC_090267.1, from coordinate 414,519,073 downwards.
CGATTACGTATCTATGTGACTGCTCATTCTTCATCTCACTGACTCACTGACTAACTGTGGTCTCACTCTGCATACGACTATCTCACTGTTCACTATCCGTCTCCTACCAATTGGCTCCAATTGACTGTTTACCATCCGTCTCACTGACCGACTCACTGAGAGTCCACTTCCATCTGACTGCAACACTCCATGGCAAACCTCTCCTTCCAACTAACTCCCCGCTATAGGATACTCCTCTGTATATAGACACTAGTTGTCACATGGTATAACACCCACGTCAGAGTTAAAAGTGTACATGATGTCACTTCCACCCAGCTCCAAGTATTACATACAGTGTTGAAATAGCCTCAGGGAAAGTAGGAACTCCCTGAATTATCTCATATCTAAATGCATAAATGACAGAGCGATGACTCGACCGTTACTGTAACAGTGTTGCGCCATATGTTGTAAGGTCTTAAAGTTTCACACATAACATATCCATATCCGGTAGTAGACAGCAACTCTCATTCTGCATTATTTTAATGCTAACATACACACACAGATTCATACATAATAAATACAATGAAGCAAACGATAATTAGTCAAAGCGAAATCAGATTTTATAATTGAATCGAACAATAATAAGAGTTACAATAATTAAAATAATAATACAGATATAATAATAATAATAATAATAATAATAATAATAATACCGAGCTCGATAGCTGCAGTCGCTTAAGTGCGGCCAGTGTCCAGTATTCGGGAGATAGTAGGTTCGAACCCCACTGTCGGCAGTCCTGAAAATGGTTTTCCGTGGTTACCCATTTTCACACCAGGCAAATGCTGGGGCTGTACCTTAATTAAGGCCACGGCCGCTTCCTTCCATCTCCTAGCCCTTCCCTGTCCCATCGTCGCCATAAGACCTATCTGTGTCGGTGCGACGTAAAGCAATTAGCAATAATAATAATAATAAAAATAATAATAATAATAATAATAATAATAATAATAATAATAATAATAATAATAGGGTAACCATACACTCTATTAACTGCATATTTTGTTGTGGAAGACATTGCCAAGTTTTTCTAATTGTTGTCAAATGTGTACCTTAGCTATCAGAACCTTTCTGACATTGGTTTTCTTTTTTTGACAAGCTGTTTGACATATGGTGTGTGATTCAGCTTCCGTTTGTTCAGCAATCCGTCTGACATTCCTATCAGGCGGTATGGCCTCGTTTAGTGATTATGCTTAAATTTTGGACACTAGTGTATAAAGAAACTGAAAAAGACGTGAGTAAATCTCTCTCCCTCTCTTCATAGTAATTTTCTTTTTTCTCTTTACCTCCAATTCATTGATGTAAATTCAGTATTTGCTGACTTTTTGATAGGATTTCTAATATACTTGTGTTGTTGTAATTGTAATTTATGAAGGAGCTACTCATTATTTCCCATGTGGATGGATCTCCAATAAATATTACTGCTCATAAATAATAGTTCATTAATTTTAAAATGATATCAACAATAAAATCATTACACCAACATTTTATAGCTTGGGTCAAATTGACCCAGGTTGGCCGTTAAATGCACACGGAAAATTCGGGCATTGGAGTGTTAATTGAACAAGGGTGGCAGGTCATCTTCAAGGCAAAATCCATTTGTAGCCCATGCTATAGGACAGGCTCGGCCAACTGGCTGGCGTGTGATGTAAGAGAGACCGTGTGACGTCGGAGAGACCGGTGACGTAAGAGCGCAAAAGGTGGGGAGCCGCTGTCGTAGACTGGAGACGAAGAGACAGCCTCGCTTTGTAGTAAACACGTGAAGTGCCATACATGCTGGTGGCTACGGCTTTTATAGACACTTTTCACAAGCCACACAAATCCTTCTTATTTAAAAAATTATCTCTTAGTTCTCTATCACACTGTAAATGTAATAACTCTAACTGTAAGTCTAGATCAGCGTTATCTACAACTGAAAATGGCGTGGTTAAAAGTTTGTATCACGCTGCAGATTATGATCAGTATCAAGGCGAGGAAAGGGTACGTGTAATTACAGAACTAAAAGGTAAAATAAATAACCATGTCGAGCATTCGATCAGTGAGTCAGCAGTTCGAATGAGTTATAAAATTTCATATTTAATTACAAAGAAACTTAAACCGTTCAGTAGTGGTGAATTCGTAAAGGAATGTTTAATTCTAGCAGGTGAGGAGTTTTGTCTAAATATCTTTCAAGAGTTCGAAGCTACCAGCTTTTCCGTGCACACAGTGTCGACAAAAATTCAAGACCTATCTGATGATGTCCACCTACAATTATCAGAACTGACAAAAAGCTTCCGTGGCATACTCCTTAGCAATTGACGAGGGCACAGATATTTCTGACACGGCCCAGCTAGCCGTTTTCATACGAGGGGTTGACAAAAACTTAACAATTTGGGAGGAAATACTGGATTTAGTGCCTATGAAGAATACCACGAAAGGCATCGACATTCTCAACTGCATTGTAAGTGTTGTTGAAAATGCTTTTTTGCCATGGAACAAACTAGTTTCAATAGCAACAGATGGTGCACCTTCTATGGTAGGGCGCAATTCTGGAGTAGTTGGGCTCATAATATTAAAAAGATAGGTTTCCCCGATTGGATAGGTTTGCAGCGGGAATGTTGAGTATATTAGGTTCCACGTATGCCTGTGAACGAATCTTTTCTATTTTAAATCAACAAAACGAAAATATTGAAGCCAATTGTCAGATCACGATTTGAAGAGTGCTCTTAAACTTAGTGTTTCCTCAAACATTAACTCCAAATATTGCAAAACTAATAAACGAAACAAGACTACAAAAATCAAAGAAACCCACGAGTGGCAACTGAGTATCGATATCATGAGATAAAACGTATGTTTCGAGTTTACAAATTACTCTCTGTACTATTTTTGTTGTAAAACTGTGCTGTTTGTTACTACTAGCACTATTTTTTACAGTGGGTGATATTGTAAAACACAGCAATTTTGTGTTCAATATCAGTTCCGAAGATTCACCGGTAAAAGTTAGTTTAGTCTGTATATGTAGAAATAAAGTTGCTTTATAATTTTTATATTAATTCATAACAAAGTTACGTTACAATAAATTATGTGGAGAGAAATATGTACTACACATACCGCATTGTACTACCTGCAGCCCTTGGTCCTCCCTCTACGAATGAAGTTGCATTTCCCCTCGCCCCTCTAGCCTTCACTTCTCAGTTACAGTACTAAGTACTTCGTTTCGCTGCCCGAGCAGAGTGTGTGACGTGTTACCTGACATCACACGTACTCGCAGTTGGCTGACCCTGCTATAGGACTTCTAAATGAGTTTTAGCGACGTCTACTCCACGTGTAGCGGAATTCCACGTGCTCGAACTTCTGGACTATTAACAGGTTTTACATAATTTTCAATTCTCACAAATAATTTGCAACTCCTCTTCATTTCCTTATTAATTATTTCATATTGTATTTTTCTGAAGATATGGGGTGTTAATGAAATCCATTGGAGGGACGTACAGAACATTCTCATGGAGTTATGAGGGTATTTAGTGATTGTAGTAAGGATGTAAAGGAGAGGGCATATAAGTCTCTGGCAAGACTACGTTTAGAGCATGGTTCCAATACATGAGACCCTCAGCAGGTGTACTTGATTCGAGTACTGGAACAAATCTAAAGAAAAGCAGCATGATTAATTATTGATGATTCTCAGCAAATGAGTAATGTTACGAAAATGCTGCAAACTTTGAGCTGGGATGACTAAAGAGTAAGGAGGCGAGTTATTCGACTAAACGGTATATTCCGAGCTGTGAGTAGAGAGATGGCATTCGTATACGAATGAGGTTGAGAGGTGTTATTTAATAGGAAAGATCACAATGTGAGTATAAGGTCAAGATGACAAATATCCACAGCCTGTTTCCAATCAACTCAGCCGGGAATAAAACGAATTAAGTCCACATGTTAATAGTCATTGTTATGTGTAGAGAAGATGCATCTATATATAATAATTCTGATATTTCCTGTCACTGATCTCAGGTTGTGTAGCCTGTAAAGCAATCGTAAGCTTTCAAGTAATCTTTTAATTACTTGTCTGATGACAATTGATTAAATCAGCATATGACAAGTAGATTCGCAAACACACAATTCATGTCTGTACATTTGCTCTAATTAGGACGTCTCTGCGGAATGTCACGGAATCAAGTTTCGCTGCTTGTCTCTTCCACTTCAGTACGTATCACTTCAGTTCGGTTTCGGTTTACAAGTACTGTGGTTATGTGCGGTAAAGCAGGTTGACAATAATAATGTAAACTTCAAGGCACGAGAAGGAACATACCAGGGCCTTCATACTTTACCAGTAAGTAAGGGATTACGATGAGGTATAATTTTATTTATTATCTCTGAAGTATTTTTCTTTATCTTGACGTAAAATTAGCCTTATCGTCTCTTTAGATTTTCAAACAGTGAAATATGTACGAAAGAGTTCGGTCTTTATCTCCTATAGCCTCACGATACTTAGATGGACAACCTGTGACAACTAAATTCGGCAAAATTGTTCAAGTGAACCAAATTTAAATATATATATATATATTTTTTTTTTTTTGCTAGTTGCTTTAATCGCACCGACACAGATAGGTCTTATGGCGACGATGGGACAGGAAAGGGCTAGGAGTGGGAAGGAAGCGGCCGTGGCCTTAATTAAGGTACAGCCCCAGCATTTGCCTAGTGTGAAAATTGGAAACCACGGAAAACCATTTTCAGGGCTGCCGACAGTGGGGTTCTAACCTACTATCTCCCGAATACTGGATACTGGCCGCACTTAAGCGACTGCAGCTATCGAGCTCGGTAATTTAAATATTTGGGAGAAATTATTCAGCCCTCTGTTTTAAACCGTGAAGCAAATAAAGAAAGAATTTCCAAATTACAGAAAGCATACAGGATCACTTGGAACAGGTATAATAAAAAAACAATATCTCGGAATGCAAAACTTAAACACTACAATACAGTGATCAAACCTGAAGCGTTATATGCCTCAGAAACCTTAATCATTGGTGGCGGATCTTTAACCAAAGACATTGAGATACAAGAAAATAAATTTTTACAGAAAAATTTGGCCCAGTTTGGATAGATGGAATATAGAGAAAAAAAATCATCCCAGGAGATACATTGTGAATCTGAAAAAATTTCTCACACTTTTCGGAAAAGACGATTGATATTTTATGGACACATTATTAGAATGAACACTAACAGGCTAACTAAAAGAATAATAATAATAATAATAATAATAATAATCTACTACCGCTTTTCCCACACCATGAGGGGTCGCGGGTGCGAACTGTGTAGCACATATGGATTTGGCCCTATTTTACGGCCAGATGGCCTTCCTGACGCCAAACCTACGTGGAGGGAAGTAATAAATATTACGTGTTTCTGTGTTGGTTGGTAGTGTAGTGTGTTCTCTGAATATGAAGAGGAGAGTGTTGAGACAAACACAAACAACCAGTTTTCAAGCCGGAAGAAGTAATCATATGCGATTAAAGTCCCCGACCCTGCCGGGAATCGAACCCGGGATCCTCTGAACCAAAGGCCTCAACGCTAACCATTCATCCAAGGAGTCGAATAATAATAATAATAATAATAATAATAATAATAATAATAATAATAATAATCGTACAGCCTCGGATACCGTGCGCAGGCATTTTTAATTGATGCCATGCCATTTAGACTGCCTCCATGTCAATTTCTATGTTTCATTTTACCCTAAGTTACCAGTTGGAAGAGTAACAGACCACTCTGGCAAGTCTATGGCTCAGTTTCAATTTTTTTGTTGTGTAAATACCAGAAGTGTCAACATATAAAAGTTCTCTGGTGGAGTGTTCGATATAATTTTTCTGTCTTTCAAGTATCGGACTATCTCTATCGGGTTTGAACCCGCAACCTTGGGATCCGGTGGCTGACACTCGGCATTGATCCACTACAGGATAAAGTAACAATATTCCACTTGATTTCAAATTTTTAGGTGTTGTTAAATTGTCTTGTGAGAGCATGGTGATTACGTAAGGGGTCGGTTCAGCTTGAAAGGCATGTTTTCATTTCTCCGCCAGGAATTCGAATAGTTAAGAAAGGGGAATTTCTTTTTCTGTAGCGCACGTGAGCATGGTATTCACTTAGCCTGCAGCAAAATTATGCATCATTTAAATTTCTAGTGTTGAAGGTCGGATACTGATAAGAATATGCCGTCTTATGTGACAGAAGTGGACAGGAAGGATGAATGTGGAGAAATAAAATTCTTGACGAATCATTAGGAGTAGTGTGCGGTCAGGTGACTTGATACGTTGTCATAAGGTTATTGTTATAACCTAATATGATAACTAAATCCTTCTGGATTAGTAACTGTGCGTAAGTAGAATCCCTCTAATTTTGTTAGTAGTAGGTGAATTTCAGAGAAACTCACAAAATGAAGCCACATTGCAATTGAGACTTTCACAGCCAGCGTTACAAATCATGTCAATCAGTGGCCGAAGAACAGGCAATCAGCGACCGCCCCTCCAAAATGCCGGACTAATAGGCGAGCAGCGCATCGTAGCCTGCACTATATAATAAGGTAGAATTACATATCTGACAAGAGGCAGCCTCCATAACAACCCTATAATAAGTGAATCCCTTACACTCTCACCTCTAGCCACCGAAATTCTAAACGATAACCGTACACCTGAATATTCTCATCTTTTTCCTCCTCTACCCATCACATAACTTCCACCTATAGTCCTTTGTCACCGACCCAAATCATTGCAATAACTTTCAATAATCACAACAATACAAACATTTAGGATGCTCCTGGCCACTGTGACACATCACTTGTTTACAGTACCGGCCAACGAAGGCACTACAAGTGCTTCACCAATACAGATCTCAAGGTGAAGTGAAGTGATAGTACCAGCAATCCCTCAATAGTAAGCAATAAATTCAGTGGTAAGTTCACTAATAATCTTACAAAGCAGTGCCAATATTTAAATTTTATACTAACATATAATGAAAAGTAATTCGCTCAATATATAGCAATTTCAAAACACCAGTTTCCCTTCAGGCAAACCTACGTATTGTAAACAAATTAAATGCAAACTTGACTCAGACCGAAATTCCTTTTTGATCCTGTTTTCTTTCTTTCTTTCTTTCTTTCTTTCTTTCTTTCTTTCTTTCTTTCTATTTCAAATTCAATTTTTGTCAATAATATTTTAAGTAAATAATGTATAAAATATGTATATAATTGTAATGTTTGCCAATTCACGTATTATAAAATAATATGGCAAAGAAGAGGTACTAAAGACTAAACTTCAGAATACCTCATCAAATACCACAATATAAATAATCCCAAAACAAGTGTGTATATATTTAACTCAACAACAATAGTGCACGTATGTAAATTTTTATTAACGTGAAATAGCCGACGAAGCGGCAAAATACATTCTCACAAGAAAACAAATAATAAATAAAAACCTGCATATATTTGTATATAGGCCTACAAAAATACTGTAAAAATGTATAAAGTTTTGCTCAATAAACATGGTCTAGCGGGGTCCACTATGGTGGGGTGGCGTCAGAGGATAAAATAAACTCATTAAATAAGAAGACACTACATACGTACAAACATACAAAATACCAAAAGTAGCTAAACAACAATACTCCCATTAAAATGGTTCAAGAGCCACTGGTTTGGATAACTGCCCCCGTACCCAAATGGGTAGGAATAGAAATAACTTGGTTCCTTCAATACCACTCCATTCCACTGTGAGCTTCGCTGCTATCGAAGTCAGTCGAAACCCTTGATAATGCTGAACACAGTTTTCCGTGAAACGTCGGTACTATCGTACGTTCCTGGACCACGGCCTACAAGCACAGAAAACAATGACCTGATTTTTAAATCCATATTATTTACGTTTTCAGGTCAGTTTACGTCATTATAAGAATTTCCAGGTAGCATAGGCGTCGATCTAAAATTAGATTCCTATAAATTGTTCCCTATTAACGTGATTGTAGCGAAGAATATTCGTTCGATGAGCATATTATCCGGTCTAAAATATTATCATGTATCTCTGTGCATGAAATTTCAAAGTAGAATCGTAGAATATGAAAGAATTATTTTGTATGGAAAGGTTAAGGGTATTAGTCTCTCTCTTCCCTCTAACCAAAAAATACATGAAGCTCGAGTTAATTTCTTCACATTTACTTAAAGGTCACAAAAATCTTCACTCTTACATAAAATAGCATAGAATCTGTAACGACTAATTTAAAATTAACATTTAATATTTGAAACTTTAAAGTTTGATGGCTCCCTCGCGCGACAATCTGCGAGATGGAAGTGCTTATTTTCACTTCATAACTTCGATGTTTTCGATTAAAGAAACTTAATATGGGTGGAACTATATGTCATCCATACACATCAATATCTTGACTTGTAATATTAAATTGTATTGTACCACGGAGAAATCATCGATAAATTCAAAGCACGATTCCTGACGAGAGCTGTATGTCTTCCACTGGTCGCACAATCAGTGTTGGTGTACGTACTAGCAAAGGAACAAACTTACATCGGGAACCTGAGATATAACCACTCGCTACCAGCCACACGTCAATACAGACCGATTCTGAAAAAAGATGAATGAAATGTGAATAAGTATGGCCGGAATTGTATGCAACTGACGCCACGTTGGAGAGAAAATGGACCGGTCCATATCAGCAGCTATTACACGTATAGGTTAGGTATACATGGGTTCCACCACAAACTCTGTGCGACGGTGCACTATCACGAAGTAAAAGAAGACTGCAAGTGCACACTATGTGGTTAAAGATGTGAACGCTATCACATAGAGACATGCAAGAAAAGATCGAAAACAGTAACTGAGTACAGCAAAGAGACCTCATTATAGTATCTTAGTATCATCAACTGCTGTATATGTAATTTCTCAGTATTGATGCATTCATTGTAAATGTATCAGTTGGGCATTCGGCACAAAAAAATTTTGAAAAATTTTCAAATTATATTGTACGAAGAATACATTCTCTTGTTCCAAGTTAGTAATTTATGTAAAAGTAATGGATATATTCTAAACTTCTTTTAGATGTGATCGTACTTTGCAGAAATGAGTATACGCTAGCCTAGTAGAACGTGAATCTTAAGCGCATTCAGAAGCTTTTATTGAGTTTCTTTCACTTGAATGATATCCGTTGTCTATATGAATTCAAAATCCTTCAGGGTGCATTCTCGTCTGTTAGTTGTAGGAGCAAGCTGAACAGCCAATGAAATGCATTGCATTACTGACGGGTGATTTGTAAAGTACTGTTGGAGTTTGTCAATAGTACGAGAGTAGCAGGTACATACAATCCTCAGTTTCACTTCTACATACATGATGACCATTCAAACAGATTGTGATGGTAAATCTAACTATTCAATAGCATTGGCCTTTCACGTCTTGTTTCTATAGTAATATAGAGTTCGGAACATCAGCATTTGCCATGTTCGTGGAAGGCAATACCCATTCAGATCCATACCATAACAGCAATTGCTCAAATACTACCATGTTACAGGGGTTTATATTGAAGCTAACCGTTCTCGTGGCTGCAGATATTACATTTATGTTGCATGTACCCTTACTGAAAGCAGTAACCTATATTGAACTGGAAACTGATCGCGTTGAACTATTGGCCATTTAATCGTTATCCGACCCTCAATGGAACTGAACTTGGTAAATTTGGCCTGTAAATTCATTTCTTGTTTTTTGAACATCTAAGTTCATGTACTACTCTGAAGTGTTCCTGACGATGTAAATTGTGATAATTGCTAAGTGAAATTCTTTCTAATGATTTATTTGTACAAAGTGAATCAGAAATGTGTCTATACGTTTCAAAAAAATTTGTATTGACAGTATTATGACTACGTGAAGTGAAACATGGGACTCTCACCAGGACTACTTGATACGAGAACTTGAAAAAATTCGTAGGAAAGCTGTACAGTTTGTTCTGTGTGATTGCCGACAAAGGAGTAGTGTTACGGGAATGCTGAAAACTTTGGGCTGAGAAGACTTTGTAGTAAGGAGAAGAGATGCTCGACTGTGTGGTATGTTTCCAGCTGTCAGCGGAGATTTGTCGTGGAACGGCATAAGTAGACGAATAAGCTTGAGTGGAGCTTTCTTTTTTCTTGCTAGTGGCTTTACGTCGCACTGACACAGATAGGTCTTATGGCGACGATGGGATAGGACAGGGCTAGGAGTTGGAAGGAAGCGGCCGTGCCCTTAATTAAGATACAACCCCAGTATTTGCCTGGAGTGAAAATGGAAAACCACGGAAAACCATCTTCGGGGCTGCCAGCAGCGGGACTCGAACCTATTATCTCCCGGATGAAAGCTCACAGCGAGTGGATCTTTTAAAAGTAGAAAAGATCATAGTATGAAGATAAAGGTGGAATTCAAGATGACAAATTGGGGCAAATATTCATTTATAGGACGAGGTGTAAGGAATTGGAATAAAAATATCAAGTGAAATGTTCGATAAATTTCAAAGTTCTTTGAAAATGTTTAAGAAAAAGTACTGTAGGTAAACAGTTGATAGTGAATCCGCCACCTGGACGTCAGACTTAAATTTAGATAGTGATTGATTGATTGATTGATTGATTGATTGATTGATTGATTGATTGATTGATTGATTGATTGATTGATTGATTGATTGATTGATTGATTGATTGATTGATTGATTGATTGATTGATTGATTGATTGATTGATTGATTGATTGATTGATTGATTGATTGATTGATTGATTGATTGATTGATTGATTGATTGATTGATTGATTGATTGATTGATTGATTGATTGATTGATTGATTGATTGATTGAACATTACCGGTACCGTTGGGAAGACAATTCTTGAAATTGAACACCCGTTCAGAATATCGCCAATCAGGGTCATTTAATAGTCAGAGATAGTGGGTCCGAAACCCACTGTCGACGGTCCTGAAGATGGTTCTCCATGGTTTCCCATTTTAACACCTGAAAAATGCTGGGGCTGTTCTTTCACTAAGGCAACGGCCCTTTCCTTCCCACTCCTAGCCATTTCCTATCCCTTCGTCGTCACTCGATGTCAGTGTGACGTAAAGCAACTTTTAAAAGGCAAACCAAACGCCATGGCACTACAGCCCTTGAAGGGCCTTGGCCTATCAAGCGACCGCTGTTCAGCCCGAAGGCCTGCAGATTACGAGGTGTCGTGTGGTCAGCACGACGAATTCTCTTGCCGTTATTCTTGGCTTTCCAAACCGGGACCGCTATCTCACCGTCAGAGAGCTCCTCGATTTTGATCACGTAGGCTGACTCAGGTACAGGTAAAAATCCCTGACCTGGCCGGGAATCGAATCCGGAGCCTCCGAGTAAGAGGCAGGCACGCTACTCCTACACCACGGGGCCGGGAACTTTTAAAAAGGCTTGTAAAAGACTTATAGCCTCAAAGTGCTCGCCATTCTTATCCATGGATAAGTAAAACCCTTCGGAAAGTCGCTGATTATTTCGCGATGCATGTCCACTCGAATAGCACGAATATCTTCCTGAATTTCTGTTTTAATTAGACAGATTCTTGCCAGTTGAGAAGCTTCTTTTCAAATGTTACCAAGTGCAAGAGAAAAATTTTACAGGAGAGAGGAAAATATTGAGTAAAAACTTTGGACTGAAAATTCATGTTAGCACTTTTATGGTGTTCAAATAAAATAAATGCATTACTATAAAATAGGTATTTCCGTTAAAACATTTGCAGTTTAAGAAATATTGAAGGATAAATAATAGATATAGTACTTTATGGCACTGACACTCTAAATACTTCCATCTGAAAGTCATAAATTTCACTTCAGTCATCAGAAATCTGACTCATTTAAATATACAATGATGAACAAAATTATTTTCATTGAAGGCACAGATTAATTATTAAATAATGTTAAATGAAATAATCGACTGCAACAATGTAAATTATAAGGGGCAGTGCAATGAAAAGCAAACACTCACAATAATACCCGTTCCGCGAGAAAGGTGGCAACATTGTTGTTACGTATCGATACTGCCATCGGTGTGGTAGGAGAACATCATAGTGACAACTGGCATGTGCATGCAGTTGTTGGGTTATGTTTTTATTTGTGCGCGTACTGGTCAAGTGTGTTTGTCCAGCTGTAGACACTGAGGCAAGCACAAATGGAGCAGAGAAGTTTGGTTCGTTTTACTCCTTAGCTGAATGGTCAGTGTACTGGACTTCGGTTCAGAGGGTCCCAGGTTCGATTCCCGGCTATGTTGGGGATTTGAATAGCTTCTGATTAATTATTCTGGCTCGGGGACTGGGTGTTTGTGTCCGTCCCAACACCCTCCTCTTCATATTCACACAACACACTACACTACCGACCACCAAAGAAACACGCAATAGTAATTACATCCCTCCATATAAGGTTGGCGTCACAAAGGTCATCCGGCCGTAAAACAGGGCGAAATCTACAAGTCCGACGCTGTTCTCACCCGTGACCCCACAGATGTGGGAAAAGCGGTAGGAAAAGAGGAAGTAGAAGAACTTTGGTTCGTTTTCTGGTGCCTGAGGGTGCTGGAGTAAGCGAAACTCGTCGTCGCATGCCTGCTGTGAATGGCGAACACTGCATTTCCATGACGAGTGTGCACGAGTGGCATAGGAGACTCCGAGAAGGAGATACATCTATGCAGGAAAATGCGCGACGGCTACGCTTCAGCGATTTAGTTGGGAAACACTTCAACATCCTCCGTACAGCCTTGAATTTTCATGTTGTGATTTTCACATTTTTGCCGACCTGAAGAAAGATATTCATGGACGTGGGTTTCATTCGGACGAGGAAGTGCAAGAGTGGGTGCGGTTGTGGATCCGTCAACGACCTACCTCTTTCTAAATAACTGGAATTAATCTTCTCGTCTCACAGTGGGATAAATGTATGAACGCTTTTGGTAATTACTTTTGAATAAAACCATTCCATGGTTACGTCGTAGTGAGTGTTCTGCTTTCATTTTACTGCTCCTTATCAACGATCAAAATTAAGTTACTTACAATGAAGGTACGGATTAGTTAAATAATGGTGAATGAAATCATCGAACACAACAATGTAAATCCAAAAGTGTTCTGTTGCTGTCGGTCGCGTGCCGCGGAAATGGCTCCTCTTTGGTTGCGCGGATACGTTGTGTTTTGGCCAATTCACCCAGTGTGATTTGGTATTTTTTTGGCATCAAACGTGATTTTCAACGCCGTGTCGGACATAGATTTGTGCCATTTTTGACGATATTTTCACAACCGTTTGGGGTCTACGGTCTGCCAAAAGAAATTCTAAATCAATACATTTATAAACTGTATACGGAAGAAAACATATGGTTACAGAATTATACCTTTAAAAAACTTAACTAAAAGAGAATGACATGTTTCGTTCTAGAAAGAACATCATCAGATTCTATCACCGGGCGAGTTGGCCGTGCGCGTAGAGGCGCGCGGCTGTGAGTTTGCATCCGGGAGATAGTAGGTTCGAATCCCACTATCGGCAGCCCTGAAGATGGTTTTCCGTGGTTTCCCATTTTCACACCAGGCAAATGCTGGGGCTGTACCTTAATTAAGGCCACGGCCGCTTCCTTCCAACTCCTAGGCCTTTCCTATCCCATCGTCGCCATAAGACCTTTCTGTGTCGGTGCGACGTAAATACCCTAGCAGATTCTATCCAATATATAAGGGGCGATCAAAAAGTTTCCGTTCGTTGGCCGTACAGTTTTGAATCGGGATGCCAATCAGGCAAAATCTCCGTGAGCATTGAGGCACTCATCCTACCGACGCACTAGGTCAGGGCCTCTCAGGGTGCATGCGCGTGGTGCATGTACTGTGCACGGTGCAAAAGACGACTTGGCTTGGTTGACCAGAGTGCAGACCCCCCACTCCCCGATTTGGAGCAATAGCGCTTACTCTCTCTTTCATCACGCCTGTCTCTCTCGCTCCGCCTGTCTCCCTCTGCCCCACTTGCGCCGTAGCGCTCCAAATCTGGGCTGAGTTGAGCCGAGTATAGCCGAGTAGAGCCGAGCTTAGCCGAGTAGCCCAGAGACGAAGCGTTGATCCGAGTCATGCCGAGCGGCACCGATGCACAGTGCACGGAGCTCTTGCGCCTCGCTCTGCACGCGTGAGATTTTGGGCGTTTGAGAGCCCTGCACTAGGTTGAACATCCCCGTGTGGTAAAACATCGTGCCCTGTTGCGTGAAGAAGTCCGTAACCACCTGCTGCACATTCTCGTCCGGCAGGCAGCGTCGACCTTTCAAGTCAATTTGAGGGGACCTTAGACGTGATCATCATAGGCATTTATTCATCAACGAATATGTAGTATATAAATACAATGTCATTTGGACATGGCTGAACAGTCCGATTTTGGATGCAACAGATTTTATTGCAGTGACAGCACACACTAGTAGTTGCAATAGATGGTTGTGCAAGAATGCCATCCCTCGCATTCGCTCGTTCTTTCCTGCGGTTCCTCCTCTCAGCTTCTAATCTTCTCCTTTTCCTTGATGTTCAACTCCATTGTATACAATGCTACGCCATTTGGGCCTATCCTCAGCTGTAGTTTCCCAGTTGATCGTATCAATATGACATCTTTTAAGATTTTTTTTTTTTTTTTTAGTTGCTTTACGTCGCACCGACACAGATAGGTCTTATTGCGACGATGAGACAGGAAAGGGCTAGGAGTGTGAAGTAAGCAGCCGTGGCCTTAATTAAGGTACAGCCCCAGCATTTGCCTGGTGTGAAAATGGGAAACCACGGAAAACCATCTTCAGGGCTGCCGACAGTGGGGTTCGAACCTACTATCTCCCGAATACTGGATACTGGCCGCACTTAAGCGACTGCAGCTATCGAGCTCGGTTCTTTGAAGATTATACTTTAGAACATCCTTATATCGTTTAAGCTGCCCTCCATGGTTACGCTGGCCATTTTTAGTTGGGAGTACACGATTTTCTTTGGGAGGCGTGTATCTGGCATGCGGGCGATATGACCAGCCCAGCCTAGCTGATGCCTTGACTAACTTTGCCTCTATGCTTGTAGTGTTGGCTTCCTCGAGGATGCTAATGTTCGTTCGACGATCTTGCCATTTAACTTTCAGTATTCTCCGCAAGCATTGCTGATGGTATTTTTCCAGGCATTTTAGGTTTCTCCTGTATGTTGTCCAGGTCTCGCAACCATAGATAACAGTAGGAATTATAACAGCATTTCTAAACGTACAGTTTAGTTCTCACACTGATATCATGATTGTCAAACACTCTTCTTAGGAGACGAGCGAAAGCCGCACTAGCGCATCTTATACTATATTGGATTTCTGCATCAATGTTTGCACATATCGAGAGATGGCTTCCAAGGTAAGGAAAATGATTTATGTTTTGCAGAGACTGGCCATTGATTGTAATAGTCGGTGTTCTCTTATTGGAATTGTGTGCCAGCTGGTAAAGGATCTTAGTCTTATCAATATTAATTTCCAGTCCGATACTTTCATATGCTTGATTAAAAGCATTGAGGATTGATTGCAGATCTTCCTCTGTGTTGGCTGAGATAACATTGTCATCTGCGTGCTGAAGCTGTATAACTGACACTGAGGACACCTTGGTCTTAGCTCGCAGTCTGTTAATATTAAACAGATTTCCATCAGTTCTATACAGAAGTTCTACTCCTGATAATCGCATGGGGAGAGAACTGTTATGTGCCCGTCCGCCCTAATCGCCTCATCCACCGCCCGCTTGTTATTGTCCGTAATGAATGAAGCTGGTTTCCCAGATCGACGGGTTTTGTATCGAAACGCGACCCGCACAGACTTTGGCGCACCATTCCACAATGGTGGTTTTCGACAGACATGCTGCATTATACACAGTCTTCATTCTCAGATTGATATCCACCGGCATCTAAGAACATAACGACAGCACGTTGGTCCTGTTTTGCCACATTTGGTAATAACGTCGTCATATTTCTCTTGACCGCATTTAAAGCACGCACCTCGGCACGACACAATTACCACACTAATCCCTTTCAGACCACATTCTCAGAGGTCCCGGGGGACCAGTAAGGGATTCTAGCCCGTCGACCTCTGTCAGGCCTTGAGTGCTATTTCTAAAGTCTAGCTGTTAATAACATAATGGGTATGAGTGGAGTGTGGACAACTTGTGGGGGATGGAATTGACCAGAATATGGCCTGCGCCCCTTGCGGGGCGGATGGTGCCCTTTGTGGGGCGAATGTTGGGGGGGGGCGTTGGTTCTCTGTTACCAGGGGCCAACGGAGAGGGGATGAAGCGAAGTCGGGTGGAGGGTCACCCATCCATTGGGTGAACACGCCCGATGTTGCTTTATCTTAATGTTTCTTTTAAATGTGCTCATAACAAGTTGGGAGGTAAGATAGGGGAGTCAGAGTAGGGGCTGGCGCTGTGGGGGTGGGGTACTGATGAGGAGTTAAACGTCTTGGTACAGGGCAGGGTTAAGCGGGCTGGGAGGTTAGCTAATGGTTAGCTGTCTGCTTGGCAATGTAGGCGGGTTAAGGGACGAAAGTAACTGGATAAGGAGCAGGTTTAGTAGGGTGGAATTATCATGGCTTGGCAGGGCGGTGTGTTGGGTAGGGGAGGTACTGGGTTCGAGGAGTGCCTGCATGTCCATGCTTATATACCCGCATAGGAGTCGTGCTACGTTTCATGTCCGCTGCAGCAACGCCCTCAAACGGAAATATTTTGATCACGCTTCATATTTATAAATATAAATATATAAACATTTATGTATATTTCTATTTAAATCCTTAAAAACTTGAATTTTGGAACTTACCTGCTCAACCTGCTCTCCAGTCTGGCATAGAATGCAAGCTGTCACATTACAGTTATTCAGACGTTTGTCGACATTTCTAAATACGGAGTGTTTAAAAAATGGGGAGCATAATTTCAGGTATGTATTTGTTATATGTAGACAATCAAAATAGTTCATTACAACATATATCCGGAAATGCTTCATTTCCGAGTTATGGCGTTCACAACACTGAACTTCACAGGATCGTTTTTCTTTCGCAGGTCATTGTAATTACAGAAGATGGTCAAAATGTCCACCTCCTGCTTGAATACATACCTCACATCGATGTCTCATTGACTTGGATCAAATGTTTCCTGATCGATGGATAGGTAGAGGTGGCCCGATTGCTTGGTCTCCATGCTCACCTGATCTGAACCCTCTCGTTTTCTACTTGTGGACCCATTTAAAATCATTGTGTATTCGTCTCCGGTGCCTGATGTGGAAACTCATAGGAATCGAATTGTGGCATCGTGTGAGGACATACGCAATACTCCTGGAGTTTGGGATCGTATTCGCAGGTCGATGAGACATCGATGTGAGGTCTGTATTCAAACAGGAGGTGGATATTTTTTTAACTTCTTCTGTAATGACAATGACCTGCGGAAGAAAAACGTTCCGGTGAAGTACAGTGTTGTGAACTCCATAACTCGGAAATGAAGCATTTCCGGACACATGTTGTAATGCACTATTTTGATTGTCTACATGTAACAAATACATACCTGAAATTATGCCCCCTATTTTTGAAACACGCTGTATACTTGAGTGTGATTTGATAGAATGTGATGTTCTTTCGAGAACGAAGCATGCCATTTTATTTTAATTAAGTTCCTCTCCAGGTATAATTCTGTTGCCATAATGTTTTATCTTTTACATTGTTAATAATTTATTTCAAAATTAGTTTCGGCAGACTGGAGAACATAACAGTTAAAAATTAACTGAATCGAAAGTGAAAAGACATGGTTTCAGATATCACAAAATAATATATATTTTCTCTTTCGCGTTATGATCTCAATCATCTCAATTTGGAATCATTTCAGATTTGGTACATTTTGGAAATAAGCTTCTCATTTGTGCTGCTTAACACTTCCATTCTCCTAGAATAAAATTCGATCAGAAAAGTGAAATTTGTGAGGCAAATATTCACTTTCACATACTCTTGAAACCAATTCACAGAGTTCAAGACATTTGTCAGGGCCATTCTCCTAACATTCCTGGACATTAATTAATTTCAAATCACGAGGCAAACAAACTTCCCGGGGCTGAGTAGCTCAGGCGGCAGCTCAAGGTAGCAGGTTCAGTTCTGGCTCACTCAGATGGTATTTGAAGGTGTTCAAATACGAGTACGTCAGTCTGTTAGATTTACCAACACGTTAAACCGCTCCTGTGGGACAAAATTCCGGTACCTCGGCGTCTCCGAAGACCGTCAAAAAGTAGTCGGTGAGATGTAGAACCAATAATATTAGATTATTAATACTCTTGACCAGGATGGGTTCAAATAACTGTTAAAATAATTTTTGGGGCGTAATTATGTTTTAAGTTTACATTATTGTAACTTGCAATGTTAAGCCAGTAGTAAGAGCAACCTGCAGGAATGCAAGCGGTAGTGTTATGCACTGGAAATACTTCAGTTGTATGTGAATTTGTATATGATGATGCTGGATTTAGAATGTTAAATTTGTAATATTTTCTAATAATAATAATAATAATAATAATATTTTGTTTTACGTCCCACTAACTACTTTTACAGTTTCCGGGGACGCCGAGGTGCTGGAATTTAGCCCCGCACGAGTTCTTTTACGTGCCAATAAATCTACCGACATGAGACTGGCGTGTTTGAGTACCTTGAAATACCACCGGACTGAGCCAGTAACGGACCTGACAAGTTGGGGTCAGAAGGCCAGCGCTTCAACCGTCTTTGCCACTCAGCCCGGCAGTAATATTTTTCTTTACCGGGCGAGTTGGCCGTGCGCGTAGAGGCGCGCGGCTGTGAGCTTGCATCCGGGAGATAGTAGGTTCGAATCCCACTATCGGCAGCCCTGAAGATGGTTTTCCGTGGTTTCCCATTTTCACACCAGGCAAATGCTGGGGCTGTACCTTAATTAAGGCCACGGCCGCTTCCTTCCCACTCCTAGCCCTTTCCCATCCCATCGTCGCCATAAGACCTATCTGTGTCGGCGCGACGTAAAGCCCCTAGCAAAAAAAAAAGAAAAAATATTTTCTTTCCATGGAATTGCTTATTGTATTGTTGTTGATGTACCTAGTTGTTGTTGTTGTTGTTTTTGTTGTTGTTGTTGTTGTTGTTGTTGGGTAATTATATTTTCACTTTAGTTTATTATCACACTACGGTAAGTGACAATTGCCACCGGGATATTTCCCAGTTGCGATGTATTTAATAATAATAATAATAATAATAATAATAATAATAATAATAATTAATAATAATAATAATAATAATAATAATAATAAATAACAAGATAATTAAACATATTTCCTATTCCATAACCAGCTTTTGTATTGGCCTCTTGAAACAACCGGAATTAATCTTGATGTCGTCACTCTTATGAGTCCATCCTTCACAGGCTGAACACTCACCACCTCCGTCAGTTCCCAACAAAGAGGACGAAGATAATCCTCTTTCAGTAAGACGGTATCACCAGAGACCAGGTTCGTCTTAGAGGAAATCCATTTTTCCTTTACTGCAAATAATTCAGGTAATGGGTAGACCACCGTATCCATAGGTGCTACTGGAATGTCTTGATCCGTAACCTCCATGAGAATCTATTTGCAGGCAGGACAGTGAGCTCAGTCTCACGAACTGATATTATAGGGGCAGCAACTAAGAAATGAGCAGGTGAAACATAAGTGAGGTCAACTGCAGCATTAAAAAAAAAAAAAAAAAGCAACTACCGTGCAAGTGTTAAGACATGCCTCGAGCTGTGCATAAAGAGTACGCGATTTTTTAAATATCATTAGACCACATCCTGCAACAAGTCTTTGGCGATATTTCAATGGCTTAACTGCAGCCTCCCAAGGACTTCCGAAATGTGGGGAACTTGGTAGTATGAAGTAGTTAAGGAACCATTCATTTTTTAGCAGAAAGTGCTTTAGCGAAACACGTTTTGCAACTTTTTTATTGGCTCCTACAAAGTTGGCATCATTATCGCTATAGATGATTGAGCTCTTTACCTGTCGAGCCGTAAACCTCAATTCTGCATGGAATGCATCCATTGAAGGTTACTTCCAAATGAAGGGCCTTGTTGGCCAGACCATATAGTGAATAATCAAATATAACGCTTAGCAGTCAGCTCAGTTGTATATTTCCCTTACTTTATAATACATAGCCAAGTGTAGACGAAGTCTACATCCAGGGAAGAACTACTTTATAGCACCCTGATCACCGGAAGCTGTTCCATCAATTCTTCAGAGTTTGATGTTTAGCTTAAAACTTGGGAGACACTGGCGAAGTACTCTAGGCGAAACAGCCTTGGCTGTGGGAATGCAGAATCTTTGTCTAAGAGATGCAATGATAAGTTGTAACCTGAATGAAAAAGCCGGATATTTTCTGCCATTACCTCAAATATGTCAAATAGTGATAAAAGAATAAACATGTGGATTGTGCTGTAGATTAAGTTCCAGTCCTGAAGTCCTATACTAACTCTCAGCATACCATGGCCATCTGAACGAAGATAAAAATCTGAATTCTTTGAAATGTAGCGTTTGGCCTCGAGGTCAGTTATTTCTTGAGCATAGAATATTTATTGAGTTCTCTTGACACAGGTAAGCAAGTCCTTTTGCAATTCTTGTGCAATAAATACTCTGAAGTTTTAGCTTGTGAATTAGCGGCATTGTGGATGAATCGCAGGCAGTAAATGTTATTCAAGTCAGCCGTGACAGAGAAGAGTATTGATAAAATTAACCATAAGAGTATTTGATTTTATCCTGTATTGACTTGTTTAAATATATTAAAGAAGCTATTTAAAATAGTTTGTGTTGCGTCCACCTTGCCAATACACTTCTAATAATTGAAAATGATTTATTCATCCGTACATATTTCGAGAACATTATGCGTTCCCTTCATGAGTGAAGTCAAATTGATTGGCAAGATGGACTCAACACAAAATATTTTAAATATTTTCTGTAATAGATTTAGACAAGAGTATTTCTGTAAAGGTCATCAAAATCAGAATGTTAATACTACAGCAGAGGGAGAACTCCGCGATTCATGTAAATCCTCTTCTGCTTGGGACAGGAATGTAGTGGAACAAGAATTGATTGGTTCTAATAACAAAACTGAACCGTGCAACCAGAGATGCATACCTTGTAACAAATTTGGAAATGTCCCTGGATCGAAAATCAGCTGGGCTGTCATACGTGGAGATGTGCATTCCACTATGTGCGTAAACTCTTGAGAAATTCGTTTAGCTTTTACAGTTTCCCAGCGTGTAGCTGGTATAATCTGTCCAGAGGTATGTTTTACTGACGTGGAGTGACAGCACTCTTTTATTCTGCGGATTTTCGAGCAGCAGTGCTCACCATACAGTATTTATAGTCGAGGCAGTGTCGGTCGCTTCACAGACTCTATTCTGGATTTCGAACACAATAAATTGACATCTATTTGGCCATTCGTTGTTGACTGAACGTACAACAGGCATGCCCCGTAAGATCCTTCGGAGGTATTGAAAAAACCACGAATTTGAATATAAAATTGGGCTCTCCTGCATGTGACCAACCAGTCTGCATGGACATTTCTTAGTGCACAGAGGTGGGCATAAAATATTGGCCAACCTGGGAGAAACTGAGATGGAAGTGTATCCTCTCAACTTACATTAAACAACCAGTGCTTCTGCATGAACATTTCGCAAGACACTACATTAGGACTGACTGATCCAAGAGGATAAAATATGCAATCTCTGTACATAAATCCTTAATTCTGTCTCACAACGACATTGAAAAAACCGCGGAGATTGGTACCAGTTATACATTTCTGTGTCTTCTTTACAATACACCACTCACGACCACTACTTTTGTATTTTTTGGAAGAAAAAATAAGTTTCCATCAGCGAAGTCGTTGTCGCATATTCGCCATGGTGGCGTAGGTACACGGCTATATCCATCGGCATGATGTCGAACCGCATACATCCTGACTTCTGTTACCTTTCACAGATATATTCAATGGTATCAGATATGGGTTATAAGAACACTGACCATCATACAAGAATCGTTCAGTGAAAAATACTATCTTCCAGCGAAATGATGTACATCACTATCAATAAGCACGGAGTAGACCAGTACGCCTGATGGTCGTGGTCTTTAACGCGTCAAATGTACAGTACTGTATATTGTAGGACACCGTGTCTAGACGGTTCCATTTCCGTACGTTGAAAATATTTTTACCTTTAGAATATTGACTGGCAGGGTAGGGGAGGTGGTGGTATAAAACTTATAATCACTAGAATGCGTGCCAAAAGCTTGGTTTACATTCCAAACCTCTCCGCAGTACTTACATGAAGTGAGAGCATATGACGCTGTTCATGGTGATTTCTCCGTCGGCTGGGGACATAAAGCCTTGAACAGACCCCTAGGCGCTATTAGACAGGAGAGGGATATGTACCTAGCACTGAGCTTACCCTCTCCCTTCCTACTATCTTATGCCATTCATTTCATCTCAATCTCTGATGAGATTGACGTCAAGAAGGGCATCCGGTCGTAAAAACTCGCTACGAAGATTCATCCCACTTCATACCGGACCCCCTAGAGAAACAGGACAAAAGTTGGGCATGCAAACATGAGATAGAAAGCCTTCCGCTGATTTTGAGGAATCATCTTAACAAATAGTGTAATTGGATGATACATTGTAGGTGTTTCTATGGTAGGAGATGATTCAGTTGAGATGGAATTTCTTTCTCGACAAAATGTCTCTCATTCAACGAGCCGAGATTGTCATTTTCTTCCACATAATAACATTAACGTCATTTATTGGCGTAAGACTGAACAAAGTTCTACTCTTTGCTTTGAAATTTTCGTGTGTTGAATGCGATAACAGACAACAATCGTTGATGCTTCTCATTCATTGCAGTGAGGTTGTCACTTTAAGGCAGTCTAATGGCATTAGACTGAACCAAGTCCTGCTGCCTGTTTTGATGTCTTCGCATTACAGATTAACATATTAGCAAATGACAATAATTCAATGAAAATGAAAACCTACAACCTGTTTTCCAGTCATTGACCGGGTCAGGGATGTGATGAATGAAGCATATATAGGCTGTCAGCACGATGGTGTCGCCACTCCCAAAGTGATATATTAATGACTGATAGATGCTATGAAATGAGAATGGAGAGTGTTGCTGGAATGAAAGATGACAGGGAAAACCGGAGTACCCGGAGAAAAACCTGTCCCGCCTCCGCCTTGTCCAGCATAAATATCACATGGAGTGACCGGGATTTGAACCACGGTATCCAGCGGTGAAAGGCCGGCGCGCTGCCGTCTGAGCCACGGAGGCTCTACAATAATTCAATATTCAATATATTTGTATTCTGTTCATTTAAGTGTTTGGGTAGTAGGCATCGTCTCCATTTGTTCGCACTATAATGAGTACATTATAATATGCTGATTATTTATCGGGAGATTGTGTTGATTAGTTTCTCATTATATTGTCTCCAGAGAAACATATAATAGGCCACAATTTTTTTCTCTATTTTCGTTGGACGTTGGAGCTTTGGACTTACTTCATCCGGCTTTACGTCCACACATACAGAAAAGAATTAGAGGAAATGTCAAAACATTATGTCGTGCATTGTATGCGTGCTTTCAACGATGGCTTCAACATTAATATTGACGATAGTTTTAAAACGAATACTTCGTTGTCACGACAGAAGGATTTTATATTTAGGCTGTTCCTGACTCCTGTCCAGGTGTTTTTAACGAGTAGATCATTTGTCAAACATCGCTTTCGTTGCATCCGCCATTTCACTTCCTGCGGGAGAACATAACGTCCTTCATGGTATGGGATCTCACTTGAAAGATTTTTCGATCGTCAAAGGCTGTATGAAATTCGTGTTTTAAATCAACAAATGTTGAAATGAGACGACCAACGAACGTATTAAAACTCCAAGAGGAAGACGAAAAGAGTAAATAAAGGCAGAAGTGGCAAAGATAAAATACGCAGTTATAGAGACAAACAGCTGAAGCTAATACGGTACGTTTCGAGAAATATGAACTGAGAAAAGTTAAGTCACAGGAAAGTGAGAGTATGTAATTCGTAATTCGCAAACCCCTACGTCTAACATAAGAATGTCAGAAGACGCGGAGTAAATGAGATAGCGTAAGATAATTATTTGGGACGAGGCAACAATGACTCCCCTTTACGCTCTTTCAGCAGTAGGTCAACTATAATGAACAATAAATCACCTTTCACTAGAAAAGTGATCATACTTAGTGTAGACCTCAAACAGTCCCTGTCAGTGATTTCTCACTGTTTCAGAACAAGTGTTATCCAATCAAAATTTAAATATTCTACTTTATGGCCTGAAATTAAGATTTAACTTTTAAACCTCAAAATTGGTGAACTAGGCCGTAAGGCACTAATGAGATTCAACAAAACAAAACAAAAATAGAATACATTATTCAATTCGTTCTTCTTTCTCAGCCAAATCAGAGTACAATATTTTCCAAAGTAACAATTTAGTTTGCCTAAGAAGCGAACAAGTTAACATCATCAACCAATAGGTTCTGAATAGTTTGATAGATAACCAAATAACGTACATTAACAGTTCATTCATAATTTGCGATGATGTTAATGAAATTAATAAAGCTGTTTTGTGCAAAGGAACGAGATTGAATCTACGGAAGCTAAACAAAAATATCGTTCATGCAGAAATTCAGGCGGACTCAGCTTAAGGAAGAAAGTGTTTTATACCAAGAATGTATTTAGAACCAGTGAATCTGGGTATACCATTCTTTCTTAAATGGGGGCAATTTCCTCAAAAATTAGCCATCTCTCTCACAATGAATAAGTCACCAGGATAAATTTTAAAGTTCAGATAAATCTTCCATTTCCAGTGTTTTGGACTGTTGTGTGTAGCTTTCACAAGAGTACCCAGATCCATAGACGTTACAGTACAAATCCGGCTACAACTGCACTCAATAAGGTTTGTAAGGAAATACTGAAATACTTGTTTGTATTCCATTCGAATGCCATATAAAACTTGGAAAGTGTAACTTTTATTCATGATACGTTAACAGTCAATTTATAATTACTTTATAGATGGTAATTTCAACTGTCGAGGACAGGCTTATATACTATAGTAATATTAAAAATCCTACGTTTCATGATTGTTGATTTATCACAAGATCGGTCATAGTGTGGATTTTCAGAAATGAAGAACTGTTCGAATGTAAGTTTCCATGATAAAGCAAGCGATTTCACCCCATTATGTTGGTCAATGTGTATGAGAAGATTGCTTTCTCTGACCTTTTCTCAGACAGCCTCGAGTAATGCTGGATGTTTACCACACTAGATTCTGAGAGAAAATCCTTCACCTTCCAGTAAGGTAATAATTTAAGAAAGGTCACAGATCTCTTCACATGGTTATAAGAATATTTAGGGGTCGTAGCAAGGATGTAACATATGGTCCTGAGGTTCACTCAGCCTACACCAAAAAAGAGTACCAGGTTAATTCCTGGGGGCAAAGTGGCCGGGCGTAGAGCTAACCACTCTACCCCATCACGTGCCGAGGTTAACAATGGTGGCAGCCTTTACCTACCACTCCTCCAAGGGCCTTCATGGCCTGTACGGGGGTGACTTTGCTTTGCTAACAAGGATGTAAAGGAGAGGGAATGTACGTCTCTCATAAGATGACAATTAGAGTATGGTTCCAGGGTATAAGACCCAAAAACAGGACTACTTGATACAAGGACTGGAAAAGATCCAAAGGAAAGCAGCACGATTTCTTCTGGTTGATTTCCGACAAAGGAGCTGCATAAAACTCCAATATTTAATTTAACATGTAGCTGCTAGGCAAAATGGAACAGGTCATCTTAACAATGAATTGCAACTGTAAATGGACACTGTACTTAGCTTGAAAAAAGGTGATTCAGATCACTTATCGGTTGAGGGGGATTTAATTTCTTTAGCATATATTTTCTGAACTAGAATATCAGTGCAAAAGGTGGTTTTTTTTTCAAGTTGCTTTACGTCGCACCGATACAGATGCGTTTTATGGCGACTATGGGATAAGAAAGGACTAGGAATGGGAATGAAGCGGCCGTGGCCTTAATTAATGTACAACCCCAGCATTTTCCTGGTGTGAAAATGGGAAATCACCAAAAATCACCTTCAGGGCTGCTGACAGTGGGGTTCGAACCCACTATCTCCCAAATGCAAGCCCACAGCTGCGCACTCTTAACCGTATGGCCAACTCAATCGTTAGTACAGATGTTAGTTTGACTGCTGCTGTCTAACAGAGCTCTATAGGCCTATACATTCAGTTGGCCTTCAGTATCAAGCAACGTGTCTAAAGCAGAAGACAACAGTACCATAAATGCGTGGCTGTGTTACAATATAAGTGTGAACTATTGGAAATAACTGATTTTTGATTTGCAGTACTCTCCCTATCCAAAGAAAAGTCTTCGTTCTGTTTATGCAATGAGGTGTGATACCGTCTGTTGCAGACAGAAAAATAACAAACCGACATAGGCTATTGTTTGGCTTGTTCGGCGTAAGATCGCATTAAGTTTCTTTTAAAATCTGCTATAGTCGCACCAACACGCATAGGACTTATGGCGACGATGGGATGGGGAAGGGCTAGGAGTGGAAAGGAAGCGGCCGTGGCCTTAATTTAGGTCCAGCTCCAGCATTCGTCTGGTGTGAAAATGGGGAAACCACGGAAAACCCTCTTCAGGACTGCCGACAGTGTGGTTCGAATCCAATATATCCCGAATGTAAGCTCACGACCCTGCGTGATCCTTACCACACGGCCAAATCGCTTGTAGTCTGTCTGTAGTCTACTTTTTTACTAATAACATCATATTTAGATTTGTATAAGAAGGAAGAGATCAAATGCAGAGCAGCGATAATGCAAAATTGATGAAACTGTGAAGGGCCATAGAGAGCCAGCCTTCGTCACGACAAGCTGTTGACAGCCCTATTAGGGCCTATTTTTGTGCTTCATAATCTCAGGAGAACCTTGCGGGGTCGACAAATGTGAAATCATAATATAATATATCCATGCAACAAATTGGTTATTCAGGGTCTTGACCATCTTCCCAGCCAGTTGGTTTACAGATACAGGAATATTAGATGGTCATCTCCACTACATAACATATGATTTAGTTTCCTTGACTGATTTCGCTGCCTCTGAAACCAGCCACCTCCTCAGTTTAACTCATTAGGCTTAGTGATATCCGTTTAAGTACTCAGTCGGGGATTTAAATAAAGCATTGGCTGTGAATCGAACCCGGGACCTCAGGAAAAGGGGATTACTTAATATCCCTATAACATGGAGCTAGCTGATATTAGCACACTGCTGTTCAAAACATGAGTCCAAAAGTAACTTTCCGATTTTGTATCACTGCCAAGAAACATAGCTCGATGAAACTTGAATCATACATAGGAAGAACTACTATAGTATGGTGCCATAGGTAACTGAAAGGAATATGCGATGAGACGAACAGAAATGGCACTTTTATACAGAAACAATAAAATACACAAGTCACTGCGACTCATGATGGTCCCCTGGACATCACAAAAGAAGGGACATGGTTCTTAAAAGGGCTGTGATTACTACGGACAGTGATTCATGCTATGAAACGTGTTACCATGCTGACCAAAAGATTGGTAAGGAGTACTGATGGTAGGGCTTTCCATTCTTCCGCCAGCAAGGTTGACAACACCCGGATGATCGTTGGTGCATGTGGACGTGCTGCAATACGTCTGCCTAACATGTCCCACACGTGCTCGATGGGATTGAAGTCGGAGGAATGGACAGGCCAGTCTATTTGCCGAATATCATCCCGCTACAAGAGCTCCTCCACCTGCGCTGTTCAATGCGGTCGTGCATTGTCATCCATAAAAATGAACTCAGGGCCAAATGCACCCCCGAAGAGACGCAAATGTAGAAGGAGTATACTCTGACCGGTGAGTGTACCCTGTTCAGAGATGTAGAGGTTGGTACTCCCATGCAACATTAGCCTATGTTTCCCAGCACCATAACACTTGGACCACTAAAATGATCATGTTCGACAATGTTCCTGGGTACATTAAGAGTTCCCACCACTCGGCAGATGAGGTTACGTCTAGAATCACTACTAAGACAGAATTTGCTCTCATCTGAGAAGAGCACACGACCCCATTACTCGTCGGTCCAGACCTGATGCTCTTGGCATCGCATGTACAGTTGTCAACAGAACACAACATAATGGTCGTCGGGCAATCAGACCACCCCAGTGTAGTCGCTGTGCCACTGTGCAGTCCTCTTAAATGTGGTTGCAATTGCATCCGCTGTTTGACGTGAGTCTCTTCTTGCCTGTTGCACAATATAGCGCTCATCTGCTGCTGTAGTTGATCGTGATCGACCCCCTCCTCTACTTCGAGCAGCAGTGCCAGTGGTTCGGAATTCTCTCCATGCACGTGAAAGAGTGCTGTGAGCACTTCGAAACGCCTGGGCTACACTCGTCACACATCATCCTTCTTCAAGTTTCCCGACAATTCCTCCCCTGTGAAGTCATCTTCCGGACCATGTTTATACTGAATAACACTACGAGAGTGCACCGTAATAGCTCGCTGATTGACTCACATTGTCTTGTCCTGTTCCTTCAACTGCCTCGTTTTGTGGGGACAGATCTATTTGGCGCCACAGTTGCCCTGACCTAACGCCAGGTTTCTATGCGCGTGTGGGAGACCTCTGGAAACGTACTACCGCACTTTCGTTCATTTCGACCGAGTAGTTGTCATGTCATCCTTAAGTTCTGTACAGCAGTGTATTAACAAGTAATGGTATTTTATGATATTTAACTGCTGGTAATTAAGCAGGTAAAATAACTTGACAAGTATATACACTGACTGACAGAGCAAATGCAACACCAAGGAGGAGTGGTTCGAAAGGGATGAAAGTTGGCGAAAAAACAGAGTCGGCACGGAAGAATAATTGATGTTTATTTCAAACCGATATGCAGGTTACACAATGCGCACGGCATCGACTCAGTAGGATGTAGGACCACCGCGAGCGGCGATGCACGCAGAAACACGTCGAGGTACAGAGTCAATAAGAGTGCGGATGGTGTCCTGAGGGATGGTTCTCCATTCTCTGTCAACCATTTGCCACAGTTGGTCGTCCGTACGAGGCTGGGGCAGAGTTTGCAAACGGCGTCCAATGAGATCCCACACGTGTTCGATTGGTGAGAGATCCGGAGAGTACGCTGGCCACGGAAGCATCTGTACACCTCGTAGAGCCTGTTGGGAGATGCGAGCAGTGTGTGGGCGGGCATTATCCTGCTGAAACAGAGCATTGGGCAGCCCCTGAAGGTACGGGAGTGCCACCGACCGCAGCACATGCTGCACGTAGCGGTGGGCATTTAACGTGCCTTGAATACGCACTAGAGGTGACGTGGAATCATACGCAATAGCGCCCCAAACCATGATGCCGCGTTGTCTAGCGGTAGGGCGCTCCACAGTTACTGCCGGATTTGACCTTTCTCCACGCCGACGCCACACTCGTCTGCGGTGAATATCACTGACAGAACAGAAGCGTGACTCATCAGAGAACACGACGTTCCGCCATTCCCTCATCCAAGTCGCTCTAGCCCGGCACCATGCCAGGCGTGCACGTCTATGCTGTGGAGTCAATGGTAGTCTTCTGAGCGGACGCCGGGAGTGCACGCTCCTTCAACCAATCGACGGGAAATTGTTCTGGTCGATATTGGAACAGCCAGGGTGTCTTGCACATGCTGAAGAATGGCGGTTGACGTGGCGTGCGGGGCTGCCACCGCTTGGCGGCGGATGCGCCGATCCTCGCGTGCTGACGTCACTCGGGCTGCGCCTGGACCCCTCGCACGTGCCACATGTCCCTGCGCCAACCATCTTCGCCACAGGTGCTGCACCGTGGACACATCCCTATGGGTATCGGCAGCGATTTGACGAAGCGACCAACCTGCCCTTCTCAGCCCGATCACCATACCCCTCGTAAAGTCGTCTGTCTGCTGGAAATGCCTCCGTTGACGGCGGCCTGGAATTCTTAGCTATACACGTGTCCTGTGGCACACGACAACACGTTCTACCATGACTGTCGGCTGAGAAATCACGGTACGAAGTGGGCCATTCGCCAACGCCGTGTCCCATTTATCGTTCGCTACGTGCGCAGCACAGCGGCGCATTTCACATCATGAGCATACCTCAGTGACGTCAGTCTACCCTGCAATTGGCATAAAGTTCTGACCACTCCTTCTTGGTGTTGCATTTGCTCTGTCAGTCAGTGTAGTTCAGTTCAGTATGATAGTGTGAATAAATCAATTAATAATCTCTGTATTATTCATTGATTGCATTTAAACATGTTGTTAGAAAATAGTATTCCTAAGTTTTAAACCAAATCTGAATAATGATTATGATTCTCTTTCTTTTTTAGGTAAATAAATTGTCTTCTCGTCTGGAGATTACAGGCTGTATGACTGATATCTTGTGAGTGTTTCAGATATAATTATTTCTTACTCTATTTATGTGATCATCTACTACAACGCATGAATTTATGGCAAAGTTCATATTTATCCATATCAGTGAATTTCTAATAAAATACCTTAGGCATTTTGGTTTTTGGGTCTTATTTATAATTCAATTTATGTGTAAGGCCATGCTACTTTATCCTGCGATACTTTACAACTATTCGAATATTTTCGTGCCGCAGACAGAATGTAGATGTCACAGAATATGTCCTATTAATGTGTATCGTGTGTTCAAATGTTACCGAATCGTTCATCTCTCACCTCGTTCTGTTAGTACCTAAGTATTTTAAAATGGTTCTCTTGCGTGTCAGTTTTGGATTTTTGTGGTCAACCTAGTTCTGAGGACGGACGATTTACTCCAATCAATCTTTCTACCTCTTTGTTTTCTGATCTGCTCAGCTCATTTTCAACATTCTATTCACTTTCTATACTAGCTTTTGGTCTTAACTCACTTCAAAAATAATCTACCACACAACATAGTGTGGTATGTTCGCTGTTTTTGGCAGCAAGACTGGAGGGGGAGTGGTCCATGAGGTCACCGAGCTGGAGCCTCGCTACTCGCCGCACAGCCGACCTGAAGGGAGAGAGCCGGCGCGCATTGGTCAGAACCTGCCACATTTACTGTCATTGGCCGATAAGGCCTCGGAGGAAGACGAGACCGGCGAACCGAGACCCTGGAATATCTAGAGGTTTCCGCGGGGTTCTAGTGCCGAATGTTAGTGATGTGCTTGAGCCCGGCTCGAGCTGCTCGAACAGATGACGTCAGAGTTCGAGCAAGTTCGAGCTTTGCTGTTACTAACACCCAGCAAACTTGGATATGTAAGAGTATTATGCTGGACAGTACCGGATCGTCCTCTTTCCTTGTCCTTCGCACATAATATAATTTCGACCCATATCTACATTGGAGACAATCCAAATTTGTGTTTGTACGATGATTCGTTACAAATGCCTCCATCCGCATAAACCAACTGTCTACTAAAATGTGATGTTTGGGTCGTATAAATACAGAAAAATGAAACCATTACACGTGTCGTAATAGTTACATTTTTGAATGGTTATAAGACTAAAAATGTATGATATTTTATGTTCAGTTGTTGACACATTTCTCGCTCGGCTGCATGGCTCAATGGTTAGCGTGTTGGCCTTCGGTCACGGTGGTCTCGGGTTCGATACCCGGCAGGGTCAGGATTCTAAACACCATAAGATGTTGTCTTGTTTTATTTGTGCCAGATGGGCTCGAAAACTACTGGACCGATTGACCAGAATTACGGTAAAGGATACAGCTTGAAATCTCGAGTCACTTTCGATTTTCATATATATATCACGCAATCAGACGGTAACATTGCAGCATAATAATATTTATACATGTATTTGTGTACACGATTGATGAGATGTCAGTCTTTTCTTGCTCAAAGTATCCATACGAGCACAAAGGGTAATTCTCTCGCAAGGAGTGGATTGAAACTCCCCAACATTGAGGACAGAAGGAGAACCTCGCCTGCCGGGCTGCACAGCTGTCTTAGTCGCCCAAAGCTTGACATTGTAAGAATAATATTACCGTATTCATAATTTTGCACGGCCTAGAAAGCCAAGAATAACAGACGAGAAGATCTGTCGTGCTGACCACACGACACCTCGTAATCTGCAGATCTTCGGGCTGAGCAGCGGTCGCTTGGTAGGCCATGGCCCTTCGGGGCTATTGCGCCATGGGGTTTGGTTTTTTTTTTTTCATAATGTTGCGTCAAACGTACAGTTGTCACAAGGCACACAATTACTGCCTTGAGAGAAAATACTTCTGCTAATACGCGGGGAATATTACGGATACATGCTTTGTCCTTTTCATTGCATATTATCATTATCTAATCCTTCTAATTATATGGGCAATCTTTATTCCGCATAAGATATACGTCAATGATTGAATGTAGTAATATTTGAAAGCACGCACCTTCGTTGCTGGTGTTCATATATATTTGTTAACATGCATAAAATTTTGAAAACCAAATATAGCTAATTATTGAACTATTCAGAAAATCAACGATTGTATGATACTGATTGCTACAAAAGTCATAAAAACAGAAGGGATTTTGTTTGCTTTTCAAAGTGTATGTATGTTAACTAATGGGTATGATTTTAAAATGTGATCAGTACAAGAAGAATTAGTCCAGTTAACACATTTGTAAAATATAACCTGAGTTTCACAACTGTATGTCCGGCAGTTTTCTCGCGTTACTTGGTCAATCAGACAAATGCAAAACAGTATATACATATACAGAGTGTATCCGTGATGATTTGACAAACTTTCAAGGATGATGGAGGAAGGCAAATGGATCAATTTGAGATAAGGAACCATAGCCCCGAAAACTTCGAGAATTGGTGACAGGAGAAAGATTTTTTTTTTTGCTAGTGGCTTTACGTCGCACCGACACAGATAGGCGACGACGGGATAGGAAAGGCTAGGGGTTGGAAGGAAGCAGCTGTGGCCTTAATTAATTAATTAAGGTACAGTCCCAGCATTTGCCTGGTGTGAAAATGGGAAACCACGGAAAACCATATTCAGGGCTGCCGACAGTGGGATTCGAACCCACTATCTCCCGGATGTAAGCTCACAGCTACGCCCCTAACCGCACGGCCAACTCGCCCGGTGATTTGGTTATTAATAATCTGAAACCCACTATCGGCAGCCCTGAAGATGGTTTTCCGTGGTTTCCCATTTTCACACCAGGCAATTGCTGGGGCTGTACCTTAATTAAGGCCACGGCCACTTCCTTCCAACTCCTAGGCCTTTCCTATCCCATCGTCGCCATAAGACCTATCTGTGTCGGTGCGACGTAAAGCCCCTAGCAAAAAAAAAATTATAATAATCTGAAATGTTCAACGTCCGCCCGTTCTTAACAGACGATGGGGTGTCAAAATTTCGTCCCGCAGTAGTTCTTTAACGTGAAAAGCCTTGTCGAGACTGAAGAGGATCTCTAGGCAAGAATTGTTGCTGCCTGCGACGCTGTTCGAACGACGCCGGGATATTCGAACGGGTATGACAGAACTTTGTGTGACTATGCAGTGCCTGCATTGACGCAGGGGACGCCATGTCGTACATTTGATGCAAATGGAGCAGCTTGTGAAACTTGTGCAGGTAAACGGACTTAAATGAATATGATTTTGCTTAACTTTTGACTCGATCGTTTCCGGAACATGTTTCCTGATCTCAAATTCATCCATTTGCCATCTTCCATCATCCCTGAAAGTTTGTTACATCATCACGGGTACAACCTGTATATCCTTAGAGGTTTTTGAAGAGACTCTCGTCTGGAGGGTGGCATTTTATGGAAGTGAAACATGAAGTTCAGAAAGCAAGAGAATAAAGAATAGAAGGTTTTGAAATGTGGTGTTAGAGAAGAATGCTGAAGGTGAGATGGGTAGATCGTTTCACAAATGAAGTGGTATTGATTAGAATTGTGACAGGAGAAAGATTTGTGTTCATTTGATCAGAAGAAATAGAATAATAGGGCACATATTAAGTCACCCAGGACTTGATCAGTTGCTTTTGAAGGACGTGTGGGTGGTGTGAACGGCAGAAGTATACCAAGGTTACAAACAGATTAGAGTAGATGTAGGATGTAGTAGTTGTGTAGGAATTAAAAAGCTAGCACAGGATATGGTGGCATGGAGGGCTCCATCAAATCAGTCTATGGACTGATGACCCTAACAAAAATGTCTTGTGCATGCATGCATACAATCAGTCAGAAATTTCAATTACGTTATGCAAAGGCCACACGACACGAAATTGTCTTTGTAGTAACAAAATGAACAGAAAAATGCAGTTTCTTTCAAGAGGGAGTTGCTTCATTAAGGAGGTTCTTCAATTTATTTAAAATATTGATGATTCCCTCTCTCATTTGAACGTTCACGCAGCAGAACTGAACGCTCCTGGTTATGTAATGTTGGATACGAGGTTCCCACATTAGTAAGCTTCTGGTAAACCAATAGCTATTAATTCCCTCCATGACATCTCTGTTCTGCCCATATTACATGTACGCAAATCCTTGTAATACACATCAGTTACATTGTGAATTACTATTTGCTTGTGTGGGTGGCCTCCGGTCAATATAAACCGGGATACTAGTTGTTGTGCTGGCCGATTACTTCGATTTATACGTTACTGGAATCGCCCTTGCGACTCATGTATTGAATGTTATAAAATAAAAACGGTAATTCTTTCTTACACATGGACTTACTGTTGGTTAGTAAATGTATACAGGTTGGCCGGAAATAATGTGAACCGGATATGTGAGATGAAATATGTATAAACACACACAAACAAGAAATACGACTCATTTTATTGACTTCACAGCACACGCAAAAGAACCTTCGCCGATAAATGTCCCATCCAATCGTCAGATCAGTCATGTGTAAAAATTAAGCAAGTGCTAGGTAAATGTTTTTATTAGAACTTCTTAGTGAATGAAAACCTACAACCTGTTTTCCAGTCAGTGACCGGGTCAGGGATGGAATGAATGAAGCCCCCATCTTGCGACGAGGACAGGAACTGTGCCGGCTGCCGAGGCTTGTCGCACTCCTCTGGGGCAATGATCAATGACTGACAGGTGAAATGAAATTATAATGGAGAGTGTTGCTAGAATGAAAGATGATAGAGAAAACCGGAGTACCCGGGAGAAAAACCTGCCATGCCTCCACTTTGTCCAGCACAAATCTCACAAGGAGTGACCGGGATTTGAACCACGGTATCCAGAGATGAGAGGCCGGCGCTCTGTCACTTAAGCCACGGACGTTTTAGAACTTCTTAGTAAACATATTATATTGGTAGGAAAATGGACATGAATAAGAGCCAGATTTTCATATAACACACGTTGTGCCTTTCGATATCAACTGCAGCCGAGAATGATGTGATTAGCATCGGCAATTTCCTCTTGGTCCTTGTCGCCGATAGGAAAATCCACTACTCTAATTCGATAAAGATGATTTGGGTAGCAGCTATGACCGAGACAGATGGGTATGATGGACGTAAGGTGGCGCCTATTAAGACATAAGTTGTCAAACCACGGTCTTGTTGGAATGTCAGCCTAATGAGCAGCGTAGTGTTGTCATTTAATCTCCTGAGTTATATTCCAGTTATTCGACCAGTCATTGTGAGATTTGCTGCGAAATGATGTTATGAAGTCCGTAGGATGGAATCCCCATACCCTTATAAGTTCCATCTGAGATGCTCTGCTTTGCTAATTGAT
Source organism: Anabrus simplex (assembly GCF_040414725.1). Taxonomy (NCBI): domain Eukaryota; kingdom Metazoa; phylum Arthropoda; class Insecta; order Orthoptera; family Tettigoniidae; genus Anabrus; species Anabrus simplex. The sequence goes on along the minus strand of NC_090267.1, from coordinate 414,483,260 downwards.
AAACTATTTCGTTATCTTACGCTGCCAAATGTAAAAATAAAATAAGAACTGAACATATATATGTTGGTCATGCAGTTAGTCTACAGTGAATCTAGCTTTTAAAATCTTCAGGTTATCCGAAACTGCCAGCGAGTCATTATGTTCAGTTGTCTTACTTCGCCTCTATATCGTTTAAGTGTTGCGGAAACATGAGTAGCTTGTCATTTCAACAGTTTGCCCTACGGCTGTTTCTCTGACTTCACGGGATCAAAGCTAACGCTTTTGGCGTCTGTGTGTTAGCCTCGACGGCGCAAGGTGGAACACGCATCACTGATTTCGGATTTATATCCCAAGTGAGTCCAGGATTTTAAACCCTGTGTGGTTGTAATGCGGATGTACGAGGTTGGTCTATTTTATGGCACCCCGTTCATCAAAAAAAAAATAATAATAATAATAATAATAATAATAATAATAAATAAAAATGTGTACTTTTTGTTAAATACGGGAAAAGTGAATTGATAATTCGAATGAAATGAATTTCACACTTCCAATAGTTCTTCACACCTGATTTATTGTATTCTATAATAATAATAATTGTTACGGGGATTCTGTGGAACGCAGTGGTGTAAGAAGGTGCGGGTGTGAATGGGTGGGTAGAGAAAAGTTCTAATTTTCGTTTAAAACTCTAAAATTTGATTTTTTCTTTCCTCCTTTTTTTTTTTAGATTTTAAACTTTGTTAAACAATAATACATAATCAGTACACTATCACCAAGTGCACTACTGTTCCAAACTATTACAAGTAAGGAGACTACTCTCCAAAATTTACAAGATTCAAGCCTTTCAGAGGCACGGTTTAAATTTTACATTAGGTTAAAATAAAACCAGATTCCAGTGACTTTCTCGCTCGACAGTCTACATTACATTTAAATAGGAAATTAAGTAAGAATAGTTAACAGAGGCAATACGTGCCCATTCTACCTGGCCTTAGTGAAAAATGTTAGGTGTCGAACTCTTGCGCTCCTTTGAATGTCAGTTGAAAATTCTTAAAACCCTATGTGAGCTTATGGCCCAAAGTTACAGAGGCTAAGCCTATACTACGGAGGTGACTAGACAGAGAAAAATTTTAAATTACAAACGGAAGAGATAAATTTTAAAGTTTGCGAAATCATAGTCACCTCAATACCAAGTTGAAGGGAAATAAAAGAGGTTTCACATTCTTTATTCCCTAAGTTAGACTACGGTCTTGATTGAATTTTGCATTACGAATGAATTTGAAACGTTCCCCTCCAACTAGCTTTCTGAGGCCATTACATGATTACAAGATGTCTGCCATTGCCTTGAGCTGGTGGGCCTTCTGGGGATGGGCAAGGATACACCCCCACTGCCTCGTCTACGAACACACTCTACTTATTGACTGGAGCAATCGAAAGACAACGTGGCCCAAAAAGCCCCAGCATTTATAGCGGAGGGGAAGATACCAGAACTGTCTGGGCCGAAGCTCTGTACACACCCACAATTTTGATTGGTACATTTAATATGTGGCGAACTCGAGTATTGCCGGCCCCGTGGTGTAGGGGTAGAGTGCCTGCCTCTTACCCGGAGTCCCCGGGTTCGATTCCCGGCCAGGTCAGGGATTTTTACCTAGACTTGGGGGCTGGTTCGAGGTCCAACCAGCCTACGTGATTAGAATTGAGGAGCTATCTGACGGTGAGATAGCGGTCCCGGTCTAGAAAGCTAAGAATAACGGCCGAGAGGATTCGTCGTGCTGACCACATGGCAGTCTCGGGTATTAATATACGTATACAAACTCCTTAAACTTTGTTTATGTTTTGAAGACTTCTGATGTTATGTCTCTGATAATTACCGTATTCATGTTGTTGTACGTTCTTTCCCATGATACTTTGAGGGTTCATTAAACACATTAATACATCACACCTTTCCTATTATTGATTTTCTATAAACATCATCAATAACTACAAATAAATGTACAAAATTCGTTATTGGTCGAATATGTACAAGAAGGAAGGGATAGCAGTGCTAGTACCCTAAGGACACAGAAAAGAATTTACAACATTTCAATTCTGAAAACCTCGAAATTACAAATTTCTCACAAAATTAATTGTTCATCTTCCCACCAGAAACTGCACACAAATCGACGGTAGAGACATCTGACGATAAACATTCAAACATTTTTCACTACGGTACACAGTTTGAAGTATTATCGGCACACTTTATCTTGGTGCATTTACACCCTAGTGCTGCATCGGTCGACCTCGGCAATCTTCGAGATTCGTACTGCCAACCTTTGAAACACAAACTATGAATCGCTTAAGCATCGTTGTGCGACATCTAGCGTGCACTTTACGAACTAGTATTGTTGTTGTTTACACAGCAAAGCGAAACTATAGAATTCATGCTAGGAATAAGATTCGCATCGAGAAATGTTATATAATGTGTATGTGACATAGTTGTTAGCTTAAGATAATAACGGTTTAGAAACTTCATATCGATCGATCATATTCTCGATTCAATTCAGATTTCATTTTCATTCAGTTGGCAGCACAATCGGAACCGGGACAGCTCCCTCCTTACTCCTCACCCCGTACACAAATGCACCAAGATAAAGTGTGCCGATAATACACGATACAGAGGGCCTTGTAAAAGGCGCGCACTTGAAATGCACGGAGTGGGTGTACCTCCGGTACAATAATCATATTATTATTATTCTTTATTATTTTTATTATTATTAGTATTATTATTATTATTATTATTATTATTATTATTATTATTATTACGGGGGTACCCGTGGAGCAGAAAGAGGTTGAAGAAGGTGCCGGGGTGAATGGGTCTATCTACAATATCAAAATGAATTTAACTTGAACTGAAGGTTATATTTTTTCAGAAAACCACAATTTAACAATTTTCACTTGGTGAACATATAACATATCAGGTACAAAGCACTCTTGAAACAAGACTAGGAAAGTCCGAGATTAGTGAATTTTACAGATCCTGGGCTTCAAGCCCGTAATTTTACAATTTCCAGAGTTCCCAGCTCAAATTTACAATTCAAAAATGAGAACAAATTTAGTCAAGGACAGACATCTCCTAATTCAAAGAGCACTTGCTCCTAAAATTACAATATCTAGTCTTCTAGAGGCACTCTTTACAATTACAAAACTTGAGAAAGACCTAACAGGCTCTCAGTTTCTCAAGCCTACTCAAGGCAACATTGCATGGAAATCTGACAATTTCTGGCCTTACAAGGCATTATTTACAAATTGATATATCATTACACAGAGGTATCTCGTACCCAACCTACAGGGCCTTTACGAAAAAGAACAAGTTAAATAAACGGCCCGAACACAAACAGAATGGAGGCGTCCACTGCGCTCCAGATAATGAAATATTAAAACCTGTAGAGCTCTCGGTCGAAGAAACAGGGACTAATCCCAAGCTACTGAGGTGGAGCGGATGGAAATAACTTTAATACATTACAGAAACGAAAGGTTGCGAAAACGTCGCCACCTCAAACCAGGATGAAGGGGAGCACGAGAGGGAAGCTCACTCTCTATCGCTGATTTACAGTTAAAGCTTTATGAAGTTTACGTTAGCCAGAAGAAAATTTTCATTTTAGAAAAGTCGGTTACATCGTTAAAAATTCGAACCTTTCCCCTCGGGTAAAGTTGCGGAGGTAGCTACGACAAGAAATATATAATTTATGTGGCCATTACCTTATAGACGTTCTGCTGCCGACGAAAGAAGCCGCCCGCCTCCTGCTTAACAGACATACTCAGATAGACGACGATCAATTGGCCAAGAAACAAGAAAAGCCGCAGTTTATAAACCCTCAGGGAAGGTTCGAGGTTATTCAAGGCTAAACCAGCCACACCCTCTCAATTTAATTGGTTAATCTCAAAGTTACACTCAGAATCGAACAAGAAGCCTGTGATAGATTGAAAATTAATTACAGAAATTTTTCACTGGCCAGATTCAAAACTGGCGGAAAGAAAAAGGAATAATTGCCAACGCAAAAACAAATGAACATCGATCAGTTACAAAAACCTAGAAATACAAAACTTTAAATTATAAGTTCTTACACCTTGCACCAGGGTGCATTATCATAGCTTTTTGGTAGTGTCATCTGTGGAAGAATGTCCAAACTTCTTGATGAATGACGAACAAAACAATGAGAAATTCACTCAGTTTAGGAAACTTTACAACAAAACAAGTACTTAATTTTTCAGTGGTTACATCTCGAGATCCCCTTCATCTTGGTTTGAGATAACTACTATTTCGCAACCTTTCGTTCCTGTAATATATTAAAGTTATTTCAATGCGAGCCACCTCAGTAGTTTAGGACTAGCCCCAGTTTCATAGGCCGAGTGCCCTGTAGGTTTTCAATATTTCATTATCTGGGAGCGCAGTGTATGCCTCCTTTTTGGTTGTGTTCGGGCCATTTATTTAACCTGTTCTTTTTCTGCAAAAGCCCAGTAGGTTGGATACTAGATACCCCTGTGTAAAATTATTTCCATTTGTAATTCGTGCCTTATGAGGCCAGAGTGTGTAAGATTGTGATGTGATGTTGCCTTGAGTAGGCTATAAGAAATTGAGAGCATGTAAGCTCTTTTCAAAGTTTTGTAATAGTAAGGGTTGCCTCTGGAAGGCTAAAGATTGTCATTTTGGGAGCAAGTGCTCTTGAATTAGGGGATTTCTGCCCTTGACTAAATTATTCTCATTTTGTAAATTTTGTTAACTTAAGCTTGTAACTCAGGAATTTGTAAATCTGGGGCTTGAAGCCCAATCGGTAAAAGTCACTAATCTGGGATTTTCTAAGTCTTATTTTAAAACTGCTTTTGTACCTGACATGTTGTTATGTTCAATAATTGAAAATTTGTTAAGTTTGTTGTTTTGAAGAAATACAACCTTCAGTTCAAGTTTCAAATTAATTTTGATATTGTAGGTAGACCCATTCTCCCCAACACCTTCTTTAACCTCTTTCTGCTCCACGGGTATCCCCGTAATAGTAATAATAATAATAATAATAATAATAATAATAATAATGATAATAATAGGGCCTACATTAAGAGCTCTCAAAGAAGCAAACATTGACAAAGGAAACACATAACAGGAAGTTATTTAGGGAAGAAATTTTAAAAGTGATCTTCAGGGATGAACAAAAAAAAAAAAAAAAAGAAAGCAGTCACATAACATAGAACAACTCCGGAAACAGAGATCACAACGAATGAAACAGATGTGGGCGGAGGGGAAGAAGGAACATAGCAAGAATTGAAGTATTGATTTAACGTGCTCTGTAAAAGTGCTATTCAATTAAATAAATAAATAAATACACTGACTGACAGAGCAAATGCAACACCAAGAAGGAGTGGTTCGAAAGGGATGAAAGTTGGGGAAAAAACAGAGACGGCACGGACGAATAATTGATGTTTATTTCAAACCGATATGCAGGTTACACAATGCGCACGGCATCGACTCAGTAGGATGTAGGACCACCGCGAGCGGCGATGCACGCAGAAACACGTCGAGGTACAGAGTCAATAAGAGTGCGGATGGTGTCCTGAGGGATGGTTCTCCATTCTCTGTCAACCATTTGCCACAGTTCGTCGTCCGTACGAGGCTGGGGCAGAGTTAGCAAACGGCGTCCAATGAGATCCCACACGTGTTCGATTGCTGAGAGATCCGGAGAGTACGCTGGCCACGGAAGCATCTGTACACCTCGTAGAGCCTGTTGGCAGATGCGAGCAGTGTGTGGGCGGGCATTATCCTGCTGAAACAGAGCATTGGGCAGCCCCTGAAGGTACGGGAGTGCCACCGGCCGCAGCACATGCTGCACGTAGCGGTGGGCATTTAACGTGCCTTGAATACGCACTAGAGGTGACGTGGAATCATACGCAATAGCGCCCCAAACCATGATGCCGCGTTGTCTAGCGGTAGGGCGCTCCACAGTTACTGCCGGATTTGACCTTTCTCCACGCCGACGCCACACTCGTCTGCGGTGACTATCACTGACAGAACAGAAGCGTGACTCATCGGAGAACACGACGTTCCGCCATTCCCTCATCCAAGTCGCTCTAGCCCGGCACCATGCCAGGCGTGCACGTCTATGCTGTGGAGTCAATGGTAGTCTTCTGAGCGGACGCCGGGAGTGCAGGCCTCCTTCAACCAATCGACGGGAAATTGTTCTGGTCGATATTGGAACAGCCAGGGTGTCTTGCACATGCTGAAGAATGGCGGTTGACGTGACGTGCGGGGCTGCCACCGCTTGGCGGCGGATGCGCCGATCCTCGCGTGCTGACGTCACTCGGGCTGCGCCTGGACCCCTCGCACGTGCACGTGCCACATGTCCCTGCGCCAAGCATCTTCGCCACAGGCGCTGCACCGTGGACACATCCCTATGGGTATCGGCTGCGATTTGACGAAGCGACCAACCTGCCCTTCTCAGCCCGATCACCATACCCCTCGTAAAGTCGTCTGTCTGCTGGAAATGCCTCCGTTGACGGCGGCCTGGCATTCTTAGCTATACACGTGTCCTGTGGCACACGACAACACGTTCTACAATGACTGTCGGCTGAGAAATCACGGTACGAAGTGGGCCATTCGCCAACGCCTTGTCCCATTTATCGTTCGCTACGTGCGCAGCACAGCGGCGCATTTCACATCATGAGCATACCTCAGTGACGTCAGTCTACCCTGCAATTGGCATAAAGTTCTGACCACTCCTTCTTGGTGTTGCATTTGCTCTGTCAGTCAGTGTAAATAATAATTCGTTGCGTGCGTTACTGTAGTCACCTGGCGAGTGGTTGAGCAGTTTGGGTCTAGTAGCTGTCAGCTTGCATTCGGAAGATTGTAGGTTCGAACCCGGCACTGTCTGCAGCCCTAAAGGTGATTTTCCGTGGTTTCATACTTTCATACCACAGCTAAATTAAGGCCTCGACCGCTTCCTCCCCACTCCTGGCCCTTTCCTATTCCATCGTTACCATAAGACCTGTGTTCATCGATGCTACATAAAAGAAATTGTGGAAGAATGTTCCCGTAGTCACGCCTATTTTGTAAACCATTGGTCACGGTTGAGTGTCCCAGCGAGTGATCCTGGGAGTCGGATTATAATTTGCTATGGAATCTGAATGGTCATGCCGCTCATAATCCAAGTCGTGACCCTCCTTTTGCTCAGACGGCGAAGATTGTCCAGATCACTGGTTGTTCTAACACCGCAAGACTGGAAAGACTCACTGGAGCTCTATGGAACTAACGTAGCATCTTGCTTTACAGAAATTTATACGGAGCACGCTCAGAGTCCCACATCTATAGTATTTAACAGGTCAGGGTCTCCTTGGAAATAACTTGGCGAAGGAAATACCTTCAGTGAGGTGCTCTCAAGACTGTTGATCAGGAACACTGAACAGGACGCTTGGCATGTAAATTAACGGAAGGTGTGAATAGATTTATCAGTTAGACGAATAAGAACGAAAATTGTTTATGTGTATTCATCATGTGATGGCGCAGGTGAGGATGAAAAATACAAGTTTTGTACAGTACTGAGTGACATCATACTCAGGGTCAAATGCAAAAATAGCGGTAATAGCTGATTTCAGTATGAGAATTGAAAATAAAACGGAAGGATATAAGAATGTGATAAGTGAATGTGGCGGAAGACTGTGAAGCGAATAGGAATGGAAAGAGTTTACTGGACTCCTGTGCTAGCATGGGATTAACAGTTGCGAATTTATTCTTCAAATATAAAGCTATTTACCGCTACAGATGGAAGGGTAGGGGCATCAAAAACACAATAACCAGAACTAACTTTTAAATGTATAAAACCGGGCAAGTCGTCCGTGCGGTTAGGGGCGCGCAGCTGTGAGCTTGCATCCAGGAGGCAATGGCTTTGAACCCCACTGTCGGCAGCTCTGAAGATGGTTTTCCATGGTTTCCCATTTTCACACAGGCAAATGCTGGGGCCGTACCTTAAGGTCACTGCTGCTTTCTTCCCACTCCTAGCCCTTTCCTATCCCATCGTCGCCACAAGACCTATCTGTGTCGATGCGACCTAAAGCAAATTGTAAAAATATGGTAACAATAATTAGAATATCTGTTAGTAATGCACGGGTATTTCGGGTTTTTCGGCGATACAGACCACTATCTGATCTGCAGTTAACTGTCAGTAGACCTAAAATAGAGAAATAGAAATCAATCCGCTGACGGATAAGCGTAGGAAAACTGCAGAACTGGGAAATTAGAAATGCATGGTTACGGATAGTGAAAAATGGCAAAGAATGGTCTCAGTAGTTTCAGAAAATGAGAGAATAAGAATGGGTGGTATACAGGGATGCTATAGTAGAAATGGCAAGGAAATTCGTAGTGTGTGTGTGTGTGTGTGTGTGTGTGTGTGTGTGTGTGTGTGTGTGTGTTGATGGCAAAGAACTAATATCGTGGAGGAATGAGGGTCAGGGCAATATATGAACGTAAAAGGAAGGCAACCATCCACTATTAACACTAATCAGAATAAAAATGGAAGATTTCTGGCACTTCGAACAATGAAGGTATCAGCAAAAGAAAGACATGGGCCACGAAGGGCGTGAAAATAAAAGATTCCCTAGCCTAGCAAACCTGATACTGTCGGTGCGGGAAAAAACAAGAATTGAACAAGGGAGGTCGAATAGCATAGATGGAAGTGAGTAGGCTGTCACAAATAAGTGGAAGAAATGCCTGGACTCAGCTAAGGGTACCGTAGTCACCAACCCACGGTTCCAATTTAAGAGTGTAACTAACTACTAAGCAGAACTGCATACCACAATATGTTTTAATTTACAACTACACCAATCTTGAAACTTCGGATTTGCTTTCTAATAATCGTAATCAGTTGGAAGGTGGGTGGAAGGGGATGACTGACCTCCTCCTTTCAGGCATGTGGTAATTTCATCTTCACAAGTGTTCAATGACAACGAATTTGTTGTCATTTTCTTGAATAATCCCGCTGTACAACCACCGCATACCGGGCAATTTTGCTGGCTCCTTAGAATGGGTAATGTGAAATACAAAATTTAAAAATTCAAGACTATTATTAACGCATATTTAAGTGCAACCTATAATTTCACCAAAGATTTGAATACACAACGTATTAAAATAGAGTTACAATCTTCAGTTTTAGAGTCAGAATCCTCCTGTTGATTAGCAAGTTACAGCGGTTTGTAGCAGCAGTGAGAGAACTCGAGCAGCGAAAATCTCGTTCTCAACCTCCTGAGGCCTAGAACAATTCTCTTTTGGTCAAATCCGATAAAAATGTGTACTCCTCTAACAGTGTATTTGTGGAAGGCAGTGAAGTGAGAAACATACCACACCAAAAATTTCCAGTTCTCAAAAAATCGGAACACAAACATGTTTAATTTTTTATCATTTTTTTCTGTATAATCCATTTTTAAATTGTGTCCTTTTACGAGGACACCAGTTAGTGGGGGTCCAGCTGTGTTGCGATGAAACACATTTCGTTCTCTTCATTATCTTTGTACCAAACATTAATTGCAGCCAGCAATGACTGTTTTATTGTCACGAAGTTTTATTCACTGTCGGATGGCTTCTGTTCACAATGTTCACAATGGGGATTGTGTTGATATTAGACGAAGTACTTCTGCTTTTGGACTGCTTCTCCTGTCCCTTACTATAGTTCTGGCATGCATGCTGTGACAAGGTGCCCCCTACAGTCATTCGCTGGCTTTACCGGGGAGCTAAATCAGGCGACTCCAGAAGCAGTTACATGATTAATAGGACTGAACGTCCAGTTATGAGAGTGCTGCTAAGATCTCCGAGACTTATTTAGAATGTATAAATTTGTAAATTTTATTTTTCACACCTGACATATATTGTATCATGTCTTACATACATTAAGTGAACCAGTCTCTTTTCCAGGCACCTCACGCTATAAACTGTACGAGTATTTCCACGTCACTCAAGACTATTAGTCCTAAACTTCGGGCTGGTATAGGGGTTATGTGAATTAAGAGGCAGCAGACCTTGTCAAGAAAGCCAAACCATATGACTGAGGAAGTCATCGTACTAACATGGACACTCTGGTATCTGTAGTATTAGACCGTAGGTGGGTCATGAGAGAGCCCAGCTCCTTGAGCTAACAGCATGAGCGCGGTAAGAGCCGAGAGCATCTGACTTCTAATAGTTCCTGTTGTAAAGACTACATGGCGATATGCGGAGTCACGGCGCAAGCAAAGCCACAGCAATGTACCGGAATGAGTATACTATGTTTACAAAACACGACGTGCAGTTCCTTCAATGTTCATTGCTTGTGCTGTATTCTTAAACAGGCTTACATGTTGGCCTACATTATTTCTTTGAGTACAGGTATTATTCAAAAATGTATTTAGTTATCACGTGCGAAAGTAATTAATTCTCTTTCCTACGAATAACCTAATCAAGTTTATAGAATAATCAAACATTAACTTAGCAAATGGCGTTCGTATACACAACATGAATTATTTTGTTTCTCACCATAATCTAATGCACTGGATAGAACGAGACATTAAACATTAGGCAGCAAAGCTTGCAAGGCTACTGTAAGGACGAAGGAATGTGAGAAAGAAGAAAGTAGCTGGTGTGAAAAGGATCATTATCCGTCTACCTGCTTGTATTGTGACAATGAAAGCACTCTGCTTGATCAAGAAAGGCTTCTCATGTTGCTAAGGGATGTACAACATATAGAGTTAACTAGAAATTTTATTTCGTTCAGAAATCCTAGATAATTGATAACACATAAGAGAAAAATATACCTGTATATGCATTGACGTTCAAAATATGCAATTGCATATGCGCATATGCATTTTTAAATAATCCTAGCCCTTGTGATTAGCTGCCACCTCGTAGGTGACAAAATTTAAAAAGTGGTAGGAGGGCTGGCCTCGGGAGGTCAGCTGGGTAGAGGAGATTCTATTCTCACCTCAGCCATCCTCGAAGTGGTTTTCCGCGTTTTCCCACCTCTCCTCCAGGTAAATACCTCGATGGTAACTAATGTAAGGCTACGCCTTTCTTTCCTCTTCCTTGTCTACTCCTTCCGATCGTCCCAACCTCCACAAATCCCCTGTTCCAGCATAGCAGGTGAGGCCGCGTGGGCGAAGTACTGGTCCTACTTCCCATTTGTATCGCTGACTCAATGTCTCACGCTCCAGGATACTGCCCTTGAGACGGTATAGGGGTATCCTTCACTACGTTCGAGGGAGAAACCAACCCTGAACTGTAAACAGGTAAAGAAGGAAAGAAAGAAAGAAAGAAAGGAAAAAGAAAGAAAATGTATACCAGCTACCATTCACGAAATAATCTTAAGAGTAAAACCACCATTTAGTTAAACGTCGAGAGCTTTACGTTTGACAATTGTATGCGATTTACTTATACACTATTGTGCGAAAGTTAAGGACGAGATGGATAAAGGAACATAAAATATCAACTACTCGGTAGAAATGAATGAAAGTGCGGTAACATGTTGCCAGAAGTTTCCCACGTGTGCATAGGAACCTGGCGTGAGGTCAGCGCGAATATAACGCCAAATGGGTCTGGCCCCACAAAACGAGGCAGTTGAAGGAACGGGACAAGACAATGCGACTCAATCAGCGAGCAGTTACGGTGCACTATGGTGACGTATTCATTACAACATGGCCCATTTATAACATTTGGATGATTTCACAAGAGAGAAGAATCATCGGGAAACTGGAAGAAGGATGAAGTGTGACGAGTGTAGTCCAGGAGTTTGGTATTCCTCACAGCATCGTTTCACGTGGATGGAGAGCATTCCGAACCAAAGGCATTGCTGCCCGAAGAAGAAGAGGGGGTCGACCACGGTCAACTGCAGCAGACGACCGCTACATTGTGCAACAGGCAAGAAGAGACTCACGTAAAACAGCGAGTGCAATTGCAACCACATTTATCAGGACTGCAAGGCACCCAATCTCACGCTTCACAGTGGCACGGTGACTACAATGGGGTGGTATGTTTGCCCGACGACCATTACGTTGTGTTCTGTTGACAACTGCACATCGGTGGCATTATTTGCGATGGTGCCAAGAGCATCAGGTCTGGACCGACGAGGAGTGGGGTCGCGTGCTCTTCTCAGATGTGAGCAGACTCAGTGTGAGTAGAGATTCCAGACGTACCCTCATCTGGCGAGAGTTGGGAACACATAGTACACACAGCAAAATTGTTCAACATGATAGTTTTGATGGTCCAAGTGTTATGGCATAATATTTCATGGGGGTACCGACCCCCATTTGCGTCTTTTCAGGGGTGCATTTGGCCCTGACTTGATTTTTATAGATGACAATGCACGACCACAACCAACAGCGCAGGTGGAGGAGCTCTTGGAACGAGTGGATATTTGGCGAATGTACTAGTCTTCCCATCGAGCACGTGTGGAACATTTGGGCGGACGTATTGTAGCACGTCCATATGCACCAACGACAATCCAGCAGTTGTCAACCATGCTGGTGGAGGAATGGAACGCCCTTCTAGAAGAATTCCTTACTAATCTTGTGGCCAGCATAGGACCACGTTGCAGAGCATGCAATTGGTGTCCGTGGTGACCACATAACCTTTTAAGAACCATGTCCCTTCTTTTGCGACAACCAGGGGACCATCATAAGTCGCAGTGACTTACGTGTAATTTATTGTCACTGTATAAAGTGTCATTTCTGTTTGTCTCATCGCACATTCCTTTCAGTTGCCTACCGTAGCATACTGTTGCAGTTCTTCCCATATATTGAACCCGTTAAGGTCCATAAAGGATACCTACCTTCCTTGCCTATTAGCAATCGGCATGAGAACTTTCTCTTGGGTACTTCGTCACTTGCTTAGGTAAGAGGCGGGTTTCAGTAACTTAATATATCTACTAAATGAGAGGAATCAAGTCTAAGATAATCGATGTTTATTCAAGAAATTTAATATGAAGTTAAAATGACACGTATCTTTTAGAACGAACTCCATCTTGTTCGATAAACCAATTAAACAAGGACAATTTATAACGCTGATGAGAGGTACTGGCTTGAGAGACCTAAACTCAACTGGCTGAGAGGCATCCTTACTAGAAACCACTGCCTTATGTTAAAAGTGAAATAAGGTCTGGAAATCCTTAAAATCGGCTTCTATGTGAGACTTCATGTACCATCACAGTGATTCGTAATGATCCAGCCTCCGTAGCAAGAACTCCGGACTCTTGGTATAATTAAGGCAGTCCAATCGGTATGTGCCACACAGTGGTTGTACGGCATGGACCCTTAATTGAATTGATTTGACCTGCCACTAAATCATGGACCGACATCTAACTTTATAACTTACGTTAAAGTCACCGTGGATGATGACCGCAAAGAAATGATGCTATAACGGCAGATGGCCCTAATGTAAGTCACTGAGATTGATGACCACATGACCATCCAAATTTCTAAGCTGAAGGCTGAACACAATTAAGTCACAGTAGTTGATGACCAAAGTTTCCACTTTAATACTCCCCAGCTCATTTGATGCTCAATTAATCAAAGTCAAATGAAAACAACAACAACGAGAAACAACACTTGTGGCAGTAAAATCTTTTGCTATCGGACATGTCCCCTTAATCTTTACGTTAACAAGTTAAAATTTGCCCAGCAAAATAAACTAAGATTTCCAGAATACATTTGCAAGTCACTTGGTTTAAGTTAATTCTCAAATACGATTTTACTGATTTAAATAATTTAATAAATTGAAATGATTTGATAATCCTAATTAACAACAAATTATATATGTCCGGACAAATGGTACCTTTATAAGTCCCTAATTGTTTATTTAAATAATTTGATTTTATATTTGTCGATCGTTCACTTTCTTCGTTGATTCAGGAAACTCTAATACATTTATTGTTTCCAGTAATATTTATTTTATTTCATGACGTCACACTATAAGCTTACGTTAACCTAATATTTATTAATACAGTAAGCTTGGATAATCCTAACATGAAATACTGCGATTTGCATAAATAAAATTCAATGCAAAATATAACCAACTTCATGTCACATCACTTCGCGACCTTCAAAATAAGGCTTTGTGCATCCCTCGAAAAATGGCAAACAATATTACTACCAATTATATAATTTGGACATCCATCGAAAAAGTTACATTCGAACATTATTGTCTCATTTCCGTCGCTTCAATAATAAATTGTAATCCCGATTTAACGAGTCTTTTCTAAAGAATGCAATCTGATCTCAAACACGTTGTGATCAATGACAAAATACAAGTTACAGTTATCTGCTTCTAACTAGCGAACTCCCCGATGACCAGCTCACATAACGGGACTCAACATTCTCCCTCGCTCATGTTATCGCTGGACGACACGCACAGACCGCTACTAGACACGTTTTAACTGGCATTTGAAGGAAATAACAAACTCCGTCTCGCAGGTAAATCACAAAATATATAATTCTTGACCCACATAGATTATGCGAAGATATTTACTTTAAGATGTCACTCAACATTAATTATACGTCACGGACCTGCAATTTCACGTGGCATCCGAGTTGCGGTCTGACCCTATTCGCATCTCAAAAATTACAATTAATCAAAGTTTCTAACCGAACATCCCGGCATCAACAATACAGTATTTAAACAACCTGATTCACAAATCTACATTAACTCACATTTGGTAATACTTGATCACTTGCTCAACACAACAAATCTCGACGACATTAAAAATAAAATATATCTCCCTCAGGACCCACATCGTTGTTTCTCAAACACTCTGTGACAATTAACCATCTCCCGCATAACCTGATATTTCCAAGCCGGACTTCGCAACTTGACTTACAAACTTTTATTAGCATTTTTTTTTTTGCTACGGGCTTTACGTCGCACCGACACAGATAGGTCTTATGGCGACGATGGGATAGGAAAGGCCTAGGAGTTGGAAAGAAGCGTCCGTGGCCTTAATTAAGGTACAGCCCCAGCATTTGCCTGGTGTGAAAATGGGAAACCACGGAAAACCATTTTCAGGGATGCCGATAGTGGGATTCGAACCTACTATCTCCCGGATGCAAGCTCACAGCCGCGCGCCTCTACTATTATTAGCATTTCTCTCGTCAATTATACGCAGTTTTAAAAGGACATTGAAATAGCAAACCCCTGTAAAAAAAATTTCGATCTCGCCACACAATTTTCCTTGAATAAAATTTTTTACATTGCTTAACACGACGGCGTGCCTTCACGTCAACTTTAAATGAGTAACCACGGATTTCTCTTGCATAAATTTCATCATTACGTCGAACGGAAATTACGATAAATTTATATCTTAACTTGACAAACCACAAATGCGCAAATAAACGCACGGAAATGGCACTCTACTTGAGGCACATATATCTTTTTCAACCATCAGATTTTCTAATCTACAAAACTTCACACAATAGGTTCGCGACTTTTCCTAATTTATCCAAGAACTAAAACAAATGACCTTTCATCATATTTCTCTGGCATTTCAAGAAAAATAAATGAGTGACCAAAAGACGTCACAAATACACAAACAATGAAAAAACGGTGACATCATGAAACAAATAAAAGCATTTTACAATGGTGATAATTCACCATCTTCACGTCTTCAGCCATCGTACCAGATTCACCAGTGCCTCTCAAACATTTTATTTAGCCATCACAACAGACTGTGGCTTCGCAAGCATTTTCCTTTATTTTAATAATTCACCTGAAAATAATGACATAAAAAAGAAATACCCTTCACACGATAGTTCCGCGGACCGAACACGTCTGTCAAATACCGACCGCACACGCAATAAATTTACAACGCGATAAATATTTATTTATACTTCATCAGAATAACCGTCTAATTACCTGTTCATGAAAATGATGTGATACTAAAAAAATAATCTCCACTTGGAGATAACACAACGGCCACTTCGGCCAAAACCTATCTCCTTTGTTGGACTCAGTCTTACAACCGCTGGTTTCTGGAGTTACACGGAAGTGCATGCTCCCTCCTTGAATTTAATTGACACAATGGGGTAATTTCAAGATGGCGCGCCCTTCTTTTATACTCATTGCCATTTTCCGTTGCCGCCAATAATTTTAGATACATTTTCCTACTCCATGAAAATGTACTGAAGACAGATTTCACTGTAACACAATATTTGCTAACTTAGTAGTAATATTATTTATGAGCATTTAAGATTTTCTATATACAAATTGATTGTTAAATTACCTCATACGATAGGCACTATATTTTTGTTGATGTAACAGAGGTTGAACGAACAGGCGCGCCTTTTACAATTTTCCCTCGGAAACTATTGAGCGATCTGAAATCTGTATCATTAAGGACCAAACTGTTTCACTTACAATTACCTGACATTTATTATTTTAGTTTCGTTCTCAATTCCGTTTAAAATGTGCTTTTATTAAACCAATAATTCTGCTGTATCCTTGCTCCCTTTCCACGTGTGGGTGACGTAATTTCTCTAGCGTGGGAATGAGACCTACCACCCGTTTCGTCACGTGCCGTCTCGGTTCAGATATAAAATGCAGTTCAAGCTCCTCACTCGTAATTGATATGGAGCCTCATGTAATGACTTTAGGACTCCGATTCCTTATGACACAACGGTCATGGGTTCAATATGCTTCAAGTTTTATCGAGCTATATTACTTGGCAGTGACACAACATGCGAAACTTACTTTCGTCCTTAAGGTTTGTACAGCAGTGTATTTTTAAATGACTGAAGTAACCTTTTATTATTTAATGCAGTTCGACCCTGATCTGTTGAATATTTATATAGAGGGCTCCGTTTTCGAGCATTGCTACTTTAACTATTGACTCTCTTTTTACGACATCATCATATTGTTCTACGATGAATTATCCTAACTAACTTGTACGTCTGTAATATTTGTAGTCTGTGTGATATTACTTCACATTTCTGTTAACCTATAAATGTATTCCACCGTAGTTTCAACTCCTCTTGGCTCATCATACGAACATGCTTATATTGCAAAAACGATGTGTTTTAATTAACGAATTTATCTACTTCAGGTACAAATAAAACCATCACACTGGCAAATATACTTCATTTATATTACGAACTTGGCAATCGAGTAATACCACAAACTGAGTTACAAATGTTTCATCTGCACTCCAAACTCTAAAGCTAGACTCATTGACCTAGATGAAGTAGAAAGACACAGTGCTATGCTACAAAAGCATTCAGCTTGTTCAAATATCTAGGTTACTCCGTATTTGGAGAAGGGAATAAGGAGTGTTTTTCAGGCTTCGGGGTAAGCAGCACCAAGAAAAATACTCAGGTAAATAAAAAATACTAATAATTATTCTTATTGTTGTTATTGACTTCTGTTCTGATTTGATCAATGGTATTATCATGACTAACACTTGTGGCTTATAAAAATAGGCCATAAATTATTTCTTCATACGAGCTTTCACATCATTTCGTGTAATTTTTAAAAGCAAGTAAAATAAGTATTTCTTTCACAGTAGACATATTAGACTATCGCGTAGTTACATACAGTACTCAGACCATACCAATGATATACAAAGTCACTAATATAACCAATATGAATATTAAGCTAATTGCTATGGCATTACCACACTTGAACTCTAATCTGCCGCAAGGGTTAATGTTGGTGGAAAGTGTATTCAAATTTCACAGTGTGACACTGAATGTAGCTCGTCTTCACGGCTGAACAGTGCTCACATCCGTTAGATTGATTCACGTTATTATTGGCATTACTCGTAAATTATGTGTCAGTACTTGGTAATAACCCACCAACTTGTTCAACAATATTTGAGGCGTTGTTGTAGAGGAGAATCAACCACATAAAATTCCATATTTAATATTACGAAGGATGTATTAAAGCGACTGAAGTCTAAAGACAGTCCTGTACATTAATCATTGAAGAAGTGTAGTGTGATCGGCACGACGAATCCTCTTGCCCGTTGTTCTTGACTTTCTATACCTGCATCGCTATTCCGCCAGCTAGCTCCTCAATTGAAATTACGTACGTAGGCTGGGTGGACCTGGAGCCAGCCCTTACATCCAGGTAAAAATCCCAGACCTTGGCGCGAATCAAACATGCAGCCTACGGGAGAGAGGCAGGCACGCTACCTCTATACCGCGGGCCGGCTGTTCTTGATAACAAGACACATGAAATGCATCCTGTTAGTTGTTGTTGTTGTTGTTGTTGCCCAACAAATACCAGTAGGACACATTAAATGACCATAAATAAAATCGTTGATTTTACAGCGGGTGTTATGATGATGATGATGATGATGATGATGATGATGATGATGATGATGATGATGATGATGATAATAATAATAATAATAATTTCAACATTCCCTCAATTTCTAAAAAGCGTGATATTGCCAACATTTTCCCCTGAAAAAAATGAGTAAATAAATTTATTTACACATATTTCTAGCGTTAATGCGCATTTAAATGTCAAGTGGCTGCTCTGGGATTTCGTCTTGAAATCTGGAGTATAGAATACAGACAGCCAACCGACTAAGCTATGCCCCCTGTCGGGGCAAAGTGAAAGTGGCTAATATACTGGAAGTAAACTCCCTTGACCTACACTGACTTAGCAAATGTCATGGGAGAGTCACCTAATAGCGTGTGGGGCCTCCTCTGGCCCTGCGAACTGCAGTGAGACGCCGTGGAAGTGAGTCGACAAGTCCCCGGTAGTCCTCTGGACGCAGCTGACGCCAAATCGTTTGCAGAGCGGTCGCAAATGCTGGTCTGTTCGTGGGTGCAGGATCCATGGCACGGAGCTTGCGTTCCAGGACATTCCAGATATGCTCGATAGCTCGATAGGGATCATATCGGGACTCCTGGGTGGCCATAGCAGTCGTTTGACCTCCGCTGCATGTTCCTGGAACCATTCCCGGGCGACGTGGGAGCGATGTGGCGGCGCTTTATCATCTTGAAACACCGCAGAACCGTCCGGGCGTTGGAAGACCAAAAATGGGTGGAGATGGTCTCCGAGCAACTCAACATACCGCGTACCATTCAAAATCTCTTCCAGAAGAAATAGGGAGCCCATTCCATACAAGGAAAATGCACCCCAGACCATAACAGAGACACCAGCGCCCTGGACCAACCTTCGAGGCAGGCGGGATCCATCGCTTCATGTGATCTGCGCATTACACGGTGCCTCCCATCGGCATGGTGCAGTTGAAAACGTGATTCGTCCGACCATATCACGTTACGCCATTGTTCCAGTGTCCATCCCTGGTGACTGGCGACAAATGCGCGTCGTTGTGCCCATTACGTTGGGTTAACAGTGGCACCTGTGCGGGGCGCCGGCTCCCATACCCCATAGAACCCATGTTCCTACGGATTATCCACTGGGAGACGTGTCTAGCACGGCCTGTGTTGAATTTAGCCGTGATTTGTTGCACGGTTGCCAGTCTGTCACTATTGACAATCCGTCTCAGATGTCACCCGTCACGGTCATTGAGGGTGGCTGGACGGCCGGTCGTTCGTCTGTTGTGGACGGTGACACTCGCATTCAACCATTCACGATACACCCTGGACACGGCTGATCGTGTGAAGCCGAATTCCCGCACCACATCCGAAATCGCACTTCCCATCCGTCGGGCACCGACCACCATACACTGTTCGAACGGTGTCAGCTCACGACGACGTTTCATGTTACCCCTGTCACATTCACAGCTACTGCTCACAAGGTCTCCTATACAACTGCCGCTGACACAGGGGGCGTGTGGTGCGCTGACAACACACCTGCGCATCAGGCTCCTCTATCCCACGACATTTGCTCAGTCAGTGTAGTTGAACACACTGATCAATTCTGTTTAAGTCAGAGCAGCGCGCTTTGTGGCCTTGATCGTTGAGGAGTCAGGACTTGATGCTCTGACTCCGTGGTTAGCCGGTTCGAGTCTCATTGGTGAAAAAATATCACCGATAAAGTGTTGGCTAGCAGATTAGAAGAGGTGATAGTCTACAAAACCTAATCACTAGATTGATTACCAAAAGCCTGGGTTAAATTCCAAACCTCTCCGCTTTGCTTATGTAGAGTGAAGACATGACGCAATTGATGGTGATGCGTCCGTCAGGTGGGAGCGTTAAGGTATGAGCTGACTCTTAGGCGTTAACCGTATTACTTTTTAGCTGAGTTTTAACTGGCTGCATTGAGATGGGAAATAAAGGATGTATTATCGGCTGATGTCCGGGATCACCTGGCTTAGCTCGTTTGATAACATATTTGTTCTATTTATTGACTCCAATCCGGCCTCGGATCGCAGCGAGGGATCCAGTCGGCCGTGTTTGGAGTTGTAGTGGTACGCTGGTTCGCCACCTGGTGGCTCGCTGTATGCTGGCATGGCACAGTGCTCCAAGCGGGAGCTGACGACAACGTTAAGCTCCAGTCACGGCCGCCTGGATCCCTCGCCGTACTCCGGAGCTAGCTAGAGCGATGCATCAAGTCGGCCGTGCTCCAGTTAACATGTTTATCAAACTGTGTGTGCGTGAGGAATGACAGATAGGACATCAGAATAATCAGGAACGAATGTGGTAGAAGAAATAAATAGAAACTAATGAAATAAAATGCAACTTGTTTTCTTGACACGATATAATCCCAAAGACCCATATCACATCTGTTGTTATTATTAGAATAATATTAGTAATATCAAGTTTACATGCTACATGATTCTCACAGTGGAGCACTGACTTTCTTATCCCAAATTCGCCAACCCCGTATCAGCCGACTTCCGGCATATAAAAGAACTCCTTCGGACCAACATTCCGGAACCTTAGTATATTTTGAAAATTATGAAACTAGTGTGGAGCTAGGCTGAGTAGCTCAGGTGACAGAGTCCTGACCTCCTGAGCTCGTGTTAGTAGGTTCGATCCCGATTAAGTATGGTGGTATTTGAAGGTGCTGAAATGTGTCAGGCTGGTGTCGGGAGATTTAATGACACGAAAAAGAACTCTTGCGGGAAAATATTCTGGCACTTTGGTGTCTTCGAAAACAGTAAAAAGTATGACGATGAAAAACCAATAATATCATTAAACTAGTGCCATGTAAAACCTATTATTTTTTGACAATAACACAATATTTCCATCATACGTAATAAATGCTAGTAATAGCCGGAATGCACCATACTTTGGAGAAATAAAAAGACGACTTCACGTATTGAGCTACGATGAATATTCATTTTACTCAACATTATCGATGGCCATGGCTGACAGCTGTAGATTTGGAACTTCAGTTTTTCAGTAACAACTTCCGTTGTCCATTGAATATGGTTCGTAACAACACTTCCTTTTCCCCTTTTGTGAAATGATGCGGAGATTTTGTTGGAAACGAGGGAATTATCTGCTAGGAAGCGACCGATATTGTGAGTACTCACTACGTGCTGAATGCAGTGATTTGTTTTCTCTAGCTCTTTTGAGTCAGCTACTACGTAAATGATCATTGAGTTTATATTTTCAGATCTATCTAGTGCATATTTGTTTTTCTGTCCTTCCCTGCTGATTCAGTCGTCAGTGTATTGGCTCCGGATTCGATCCTTCTCTGGGTACGATTAATTATAAGTCTGGTTTAGGATATGATTGTTTTTATCCTTTTTAAAACACTTGACATCATGTGCATACGACCCTCAACACTATCAACCGCCACAGAAACACGAAATAGTGAATATAGTCCTCCACATAAGGTTGACGTGAGGAAGGGCATCCGGTCGTAAAATGAACCAAATCTGAACCGGGTGCTGACTCCGATAAATTTACATATCTCTTTACTTTCTGTAACTATTAAGCTTTCCTACTGATAATAATTTCGTTTGGCTATTTCTAGCCGAGTGCAGCCCTTGTAAGGCAGACCCTCCGATGAGGGTGGGCGGCATCTGCCATGTGTAGGTAATTGCGTGTTATTGTGGTGGAGGATAATGTTATGTGTGGTATGTGACTTGCAGGGATGTTGAGGACAGCACAAACATCCAGCCCCCGGGCCATTGGAATTAACCAATGAAGGTTAAAATCCCCGACCCAGCCGGGAATCGAACCCGGGATTCTCTGAACCGAAGGCCAGTACGCTGACCATTCAGACAACGAGTCGGGCTTTCCTACTGATGATTTCAATAGAGAGTTTTAGTATTGTTTGCTCCTGTTTGTGGAAGCCTGTCTGTGTTTCAATTATCTTTTATATTATAAGTTATTTTCCGCAAAGTTCGTACTACATTAATTATTTGCGATTGCTTTGAATTATTATATTACATTAATTCAGCGATGTGCAGATGCTGGGCAACTGGCAGCGAGCTGTCACACGGGCAGCGGCCACATTGCATTGGCACATGGGTGTGACGTCACACTCCGCTGTGCTCGCATACACTCTATGACTGTAGGTTGCATTCGTAGTTAGTCTTAGTTAACATAATGCAGGTTACTATGCAAGGTTCAAAGCGGGGACTCTCGACTTCTTTGTCGTTTCGACATGAATGGGAAGTATTGTACTTATGGACGCTCAAGGGTTGTTAGTATGTTTAATTTGTCATAAATCCTTGAACCAAATGAAGACATTCGATCTAAAACGACATTATATCGTTTATCGTAGTAAAGATTACGATCAGTAGAAGGATGAAGATCGTCTAGCATTAATAAAGCGACTAATGTAGGAAATGATCAATCAAGAGGTAGTTATTATATTCACATATGTCAGAGTTTGTCATTAATTTATGCCTAATCATATTAGCCTGGTATCTATAGTTCACAACAGAATACGCACTAACTACGACGATATCATTCTGTTACGCATAATTAGCACATTGCTAGATGGTTCGTAAATATGATTATAAAAAAAATACTTAAACCTGAAAGTTTCCATATATGAGAATTATTTGTATTACATTCAGGACAGTGCCATTTTAAACATAAACAACGAGCCAGCCGCCCGCCTCTGCTATAGAATTTATCTCCAATTGTCAAAACGATTTCGAATTTCATCATATGCATATATGATCAAAGATAGTTTAAAAATGGAGGCCTAAGAATTTATCCCAAATCTGATAAAGCAATATGAATCGGTAGACCTATCAAGATGGACTGTGAATCGACGAATTCAAGATCTTAGCGATGGCTTACATAACCAACTTGTACAACTATGTAGCAATTTTACTTTTTACTCACTGGCTTTGGATGAAAGTACCGATGCATCTGACACGGCACAACTAGCCACGTCCATTCGCTGCGTAGATGCGAATTTTCAGATTACAGAAGAACTGTTGGATCTTGTATCAATTAAGGGTTCAACAAGAGGCGCATGTATTCTCGCCTCTATTGAAGAGTGTGTGGAGAGTTTCGGCCTCCATGGGAATTCCTTGTTGACGTTACTACAGGTGGAGCACTCGCAATCGGCTTGTTGGAATTTTTAATAACAAACTGAAAACGCTTAATGTAAGTGCCAGCTGTGTTTTAATTCGCAATATTCTACATCAAGAGAATCTGTGTGCGAAATGTGTAATACTAAATAACGTTATGAGTGTTGTGATGACAACAGTGAGTTTTAATAGATCTGTTGGGATGAATCACCACCGGTTTAAGACACTGCTTGATGGCCGTGATAACGAATACGGTGAGTTACCGTAATACAATGAATTACGCCGGCTCAGCAGAGGGAAAGCTCTTGACAGATATTTTGAAATTCGCAAAGAAATAGGGCAGTTTATGGAATTGAAAGGCAAAGCGGTACCAGAACTCCAAAATAATAAGTGGGTGCGTGCTCTGGCTTTCATGGCCGATATAGCTGGCTATCTGAACGAACTGAACACGTCATTACAGAGAAAAGATCAAATAGTGTCTCAACTCTTGATAAAACAGTAGCCTTCAAATTGAAACTACAATAATAATAATAATAATAATAATAATAATAATAATAATAATAATAATAATAATAATAATAATAATGTTACTTGTTTTACGTCCCACTAACTACTCTTTTACGGTTTTCGGAGACGCCGAGGTGCCGGAATTTAGTCCCGCAGGAGTTCTTTTACGTGCCAGTAAATCTACCGAAACGAGGCTGACGTATTTGAGCACCTTCAAATACCACCGGACTGAGCCAGGATCGAACCTGCCAAGTTGGGGTCAGAAGGCCAGCGCCTTAACCGTCTGAGCCACTCAGCCCGGCGAAACTACAATTATGCGACCGAGCTCGATAGATGCAGTCACTTAAGTGCGGCCAGTATCCAGTAATCGGGAGATAGTGGGTTCAAGCCCCACTGTCGACAGCCCTGAAGATGGTTTTCCGTGGTTTCTCATTTTCACACCAGGCAAATGCCGGGGCTGTACCTTAATTAAGGCCACGGCTGCTTCCTTCCAATTCCTAGGTCATTCCTATCCCATCGTCGCCATAAGACCTATCTGTGTCGGTGCGACGTAAAGCAACTAGTTAAAAAAAATATGGAGACGTCACCTAAGAGCAAGAAACATCACACACTTCCCAAACTTAACCAGTGTAAATTATTTCGTGGAAGAATCGTGTTACGAGGAATATGTTGTTATTACTGTTCGAATAAAGATTTCAGGATCTTGGAGCTCTCTAGACTGAATTCAAAGTATTTGTCAAGCCATTATCATCAAGGGTTTATGATGACAGGGCAAGGTGGCCGTGCAGTTAGGGTTGCGCAGCTGTGAGCTTGCATCCGGGAGATAGTGGGTTCGAACCCCACTGTCCGCAGCCCTGAAGATAGTTTTCCGTGGTTTCCCATTTTCACGCCAGGAAAATGTTGGGGCTGTACCTTAATTAAGGCTACGGCCGATTTATTCTCACTCCTAGGCCTTTCCTAACCTGTCGTCGCCATAAGACTTATCTGTGTGGGTGCGATGTAAAGCAAATTCAAAAAGTAAATAAAATGGTTTATTATGTGCCCCCAGAATTTCAGTTAGAACAGATAGAACTCCAGTGTGACATGGAATTTAAATAAATTCATTACAAAGTGAAAATTATCAGATTTCTATCACAATTTCCCTCCTGCTAGATGTCCACGTCTTCATAGTCGTGCTGGAAAGATGTTGAGTATGTTTGGACCGATGTAATTATGTGAGCAGCTTTTTTCAGTTATGAAAAGATGCAAGCCCGGAAACAGAAGTAAACTACACGGTTCAACAAAAATATGAAATACTTTCAGTGGATGTCTTCATATCCAACACGCGTTCTATGACAGCTGAAACATGTTGATTCAAAATATGGAAACCATTTGTCTCTATTTTTTTTTTTTTGCTAGGGGCTTTACGTCGCACCGACACAGATAGGTCTTATGGCGACGATGGGATAGGAAAGGCCTAGGAGTTGGAAGGAAGCGGCCGTGGCCTTAATTATGGTACAGCCCCAGCATTTGCCTGGTGTGAAAATTTGAAACCACGGAAAACCATTTTCAGGGCTGCCGATACCGGGATTCGAACCTACTATCTCCCGGATGCAAGCTCACAGCCGCGCGCCTCTACGCGCACGGCCAACTCGCCCGGTATTTGTCTCTATTACCCACTGTTCTTGAGATATACGACATTAACCATTTACATATGTTTAACATTGTATCAAGGAAAACAACTCGCAGACAGATGATTCACCACAGCGTTGATTGTTACATGGAGTACAAATTAACATGGTTTTAGCTAAGATTAATGCAAATGCACCACATGGCACATACTGGATTTGTTTGTTACACATCGTCACACGTAGCAAAACAGATCTGGCAACTTCTAGACCCCATAATGTTCACTGTCACTGACAATAAAAAAAAAGGATCAAATGAAAATATTTGACTTTCCATGAGAAACAATTAAAACAATTGTCTATGAACGCTGTTCCATGAAAAATAAAACTTTCCCAACATCTTGAAAATCTGACTTGATAGATCAAAACTGGTTTCAGATTTGAAATCAGCATGAAAAACTGCACTAGAAGCAGTAAACTTTACGTCAGATATCTACACCTTGTAAATCAGTGTATCAGATCCGAACAGTAAACAAGTTCTAAAAATACATTCAGTTCAAAACATAAAATCAAACCTTGAACAACTTATTCACAAAATAATGTAGTGCTCCTCTGTTGACTGAAAAGAGTGAATTGTTTATTTTGTAGTATTATTAATGCAGACAATAACTTATGGTAGCGGTAGAACAGTAGTTTCAACAACAACGCTTGAAAGAGGAACCTTCCTTGAACGTCCGGGTTGCTATTGCCAGCCCGCAGGTCACCGCCGGCGCACTGGCAAGCGGCTGCTCGCGGGCTGTTCTAGCGAGCCAAGCCTGCACATACCTGCACTACTGTACATCATTTTTAATTGTCATGGCTTTTGACATAAATACGTCTTACAGCTGACACAAAATGTGTGACGTGATGTTACCTAGCAACAGTACCTCAAGAGGTGCACAGCCCGTTGACTTGTACGTCATGGCCATCCATAAATACCTCACGTCAGAGCCTGCACGGTTGCTAGGTAACATTACGTCACACATTTCCTTGAAAGACAAGTTTATGACCATTTCATTTTTCCAAAGGTATATTAATTATCTTTTCTTGTTTCGTTGTAGGTGTCAATATATTTACTCTTTTATTCTTCCTTTCTTATCGTGAAATTCCTTATTCCGATATCGTTTCTTGTAATATGTGGTTTTCATGCAATTGTTTGTTGCATTTTTTTGTTGTTGCCGTACTTATGAAGTTTGTGTTTTAATTTTACTTCTTTGTCATTCTACTATAGCTTTACTGAACAATGCTATCGGGATATCTCCCAATTGAAATATATGGTATTTGTTAATAATAATAATGATAATAATCATAATCATAATTTTTCTTACAATTTGCTTTATGTCACGGCACAGGTAGGTTTTATGGCGAAGATGGGATAGGAAAGGGATGAGAGTAGGAAGGAAGTTACCGTGGTCTTAATTAATGTACAGGCTCACCATTTGCCTGGTTTGAAAAGGGGTAACCACAGAAAACCATCTTCAAGGCTATCGACAGTAGTTAGAAACCACTATCTGTGGAGTGCAAGCTGACAGCTATGTGGCCCAAACCGCATAGCTACTTGCTGGGTCTAGAATAATAATAATAATAATAATAATAATAATAATAATAATAATAATAATAATAAATACAACGTAAACCATGCCCATCAAGACAAACGATTGGAAGGGGCGACTCTCCACGCACTCTTAGCTTGTAAGGGCGTGACAGCCGAGTAACGCTTTTACTGGCTTCCCACCAAAGCGGCCTCATTACCATCTCAATGTACGTGGAATTCTAAGAATAAAAACTTGTTTCCCTGTGGTTCGAATTCAACTTAAAATTGGAGGCTCCATGGCTATGATCACGACATTGACAGTGCCGTAAAGTTACTTTCTTGCTTAGAATTAGTCATATTGGTGTGTCCGGCTCCATGGCTGAATGGTTAGCGTGCTGGTCTTTGGTCCACAGGGTCCCGGGTTCGATTCCCAGCCGGGACGGGGATTTTAACCTTCATTGGTTAGTTCTAATGGCTCAGGGGCTGGGTGTACGTGGCGTCTTCAGCATTAGAACTCTCACAGGTAGGGCCCCATTCTCATAGACGCGCAGGTCACCTATACGGTATCAGCTCGAAAGATCTGCACTCGGCCTCTTCGGAGGCCACACGCCATTATTATTATTATTATTATTATTATTATTATTATTATTATTATTATTATTATTATTATTATAGTGATATTGGTTATCACCACTCATACAACACCATCATTTTAAACATACGTGTACGTCTGGGGGGTAGAGTACTAAAAATACGTGGACCTAGATATGCTGCATGTATCTCTTTGGGATTGCTAATGCAGATCTTAGTTGTAGTCTAGTGCCGTAGCAAGTACGTGTCTGATCCTAGAATCTGTGGTGGTTGTTCATTATGTGTGTTTTCACAACTTTTTCATACAACTCTCTTTATGTTTAAAACCTGAGCTGAATTGAAATTTTTATCAGAGGAAAAGAGAAAAGTATTCCCATGCATTTTTAGTATTTGTTTATGGGTGATGGATAGAGGGATTATATACTTGTCCAGTGCCCCACCCCAACCTGTAATTCCGTATTGCAATACAGAATTAACAAGTGCATTATAAACATTCACCATTATCTTGAGAGATGCAATTCGTCTAAGACGATAGAAAATACTTAGTGGAGTTATTTTTTTTTTTAAATGATATTTGTTCATGGAGTCAACCTCTGCAGATCTTTTGCCACTTCTTCCACCATATGATAGGAACCTGCGTGTAAGTGGAATTGCGGAAGTGTGTTGAATGTGAGGAAAAGAATATCAAGGACGACGCAAATTTACAATTAAAAACCCCTGACCCGGCCGGGAATCGAACCCGGGGCCGCCTGGTGACAGGTGGACGCGTTGCCCCCTACACCGCGGGGCCGGACTAGTGGAGTTTTTAGTCGTCTCTCTATATGGAATGTATAATAGCTCCATTTCAGATGGCAGTTGATCTATATACCTAAGTATTTAACGTGAGTTACATTATTATTTACCACGCTGCAACTCAAATCATTGTCTGAACAATTGTGTGCTAGAATACGAGAGGGAACTAACCCACACAGACATGGAACTGAGATATTTTGAGTTTTACGTTTGTCTTTATTGCATGAAATCGAACATATTAATATTAACATGATCGAGCTCGATAGTTGCAGTCGCTTAAGTGCGGCCAGTATCCAGTATTCGGGAGATAGCGGGTTCGAACCCCACTGCCGGCAGCCCTGAAGATGGTTTTCCGTGGTTTCCCATTTTCATACCAGGCAAATGCTGGGGCTGTACCTTAATTAAGGCCACGGTCGCTTCCTTCCCACTCCTAGCCTTTTCCTGTCCCATCGTCGCCATAAAACCTATCTGAGTCTGTGCGACGTAAAGCAACTTGTACAATAATAATAATAATAATAATAATAATAATAATAATAATAATAATAATAATAATAATAATAATAATAATAATGTCCACCTGTGGTGTAGTGGTTAGCGTGATTAGCTGCCACCCCCGGAGGTCCGGGTTCGATTCCCGGCTCTGCCACGAAATTTGAAAAGTGGTACGAGGGCTGGAACGGGGTCCACTCAGCCTCGGGAGGTCAACTGAGTAGAGGTGGGTTTGATTCCCACCTCAGCCATCCTGGAAGTGGTTTTCCGTGGTTTCCCACTTCTCCTCCAGGCGAATGCCGGGATGGTACCTAACTTAAGGCCACGGCCGCTTCCTTCCCTCTTCCTTGCCTATCCCATCCGATCTTCCCATCCCTCCAGAAGGCCCCTGTTCAGCATAGCAGGTGAGGCCGCCTGGGCGAGGTACTGGCCATTCTCCCCAGTTGTATCCCACGACCAAGAGTCTGAAGCTCGAGGACACTGCCCTTGAGGCGGTAGAGATGGGATCCCTCGCTGAGTCCGAGGGAAAAACCGAACCTGGAGGGTAAACAGATGATGATAATAATAATAATAATAATAATAATAATAATAATAATATTAATAATAAATATTAACGTGTATAGTCCAAAAATTCTGTAAAGTTAAAACAGCCTTCGAATATCCATTATTTATCTGAAAAAAGTCAATCTAAAAATTGAATTTTTTAAAATTAGTTACCTTTACAACAGCCGAATTTTCATCAATTAATTGTTTCAAATGAGGCTAGGTTCAGATTTACTTCAACATAAATTTCGTGTTTCATTGAAGGTTTACTAACTGGGATTGAAGTCACTCTGACTCTAAGCAGCCATCTGTCACCGTCAGCCGTGATGTCAACAGTGCTGACTCAACACTAAAACATATGACATCATGCGCATGCGCCACTGGTTACCACTATGTAACGTAATGTTACCGCGTGGCTTAGCTCCCTTTTGCACTGCAAGATTACTATTTAGAGATATTCCAAAACCTTTCTTTTGTACAGTGGGAGATTAAAGTGGATAATAGTTATTCATACATTATTGGATAATAAATATATGATAGTCTTCGTTTCCTGCCGCTTTTCCCACACCTGTGGGGTCGCGGGTGCGAACTGCGTCGCACATGTGGATTTGGCCCCGTTCTACGGCCGGATGCCCTTCCTGACGCCAACCCTCTATGGAGGGATGTAAGCACTATTGCGTATTTTTGTGGTGGTTGGTAGTGTAGTATGTTGTCTGAATATGATGAGGAGAGTGTTGGGACGGACATATACACCCAGTCCCCGAGCCAGAAGAATTAATCAGAAGCGATTAAAATCCCCGACCCGGCCGGGAATCGAACCCGGGACCCTCTGAACCGAAGGCCAGTACGCTGACCATTCAACCAACTAGTCGGACAATAAATATATGATAGTAATATCCAAATATGTCAATAACTCATTTTTAACAGTTTGTAGGTTTGCGCCCTCTCGCATTCTAGCATACAGTGGGTTTCCTTTCTTTAAACATTGTTCTCTCATCCAAGGAACTGCGCTACCGATGTAAATGTTATGGGCGACTTGATACTTGACATCATGAGGATCTATATTAATAGAAAACCTACGCATAATTCAGGCAATACCATACTGTTCCGCATAGGCTGATCTCATTGTCTTAGGAGAGTCATCGTTAGAACAATGGCAGCTTGTTATTTCTAATTATCTTGCGATAACGCGTCTTCACACCTGAGTGACTGCGCCTGAAACACGCGGTTAGACACCACCATCCCTAAGACACTCCACCTTCATTTCGTGCCGCTAATTTGCTTGATCCGCTGTTAATGAACCTCCCCCACACTCTGGCAAGGAACTACACACCCTGCGAGAATAGGAGGGTGAGATTGTTGAAATGAAAACCAGTTATGGCTTCGTCGAGGAAGGGGATGTCTGCTTAGAAAATATCCAGCGTTTTATATTTTTTATATTCTAGCCTTTAATTTCACGTCGTTAGTGTGTTCATTAACATGCAAGAGACTTCGCAGCTATTACCGTGGTACGCGTCCTGAACATGAACTGAATGAGCTTAGTGTGGTGCAGTGTCATTAATTTGACGTAAAAAGGTTGCTGAGAAGAACGTCTTGGTAACGGTGATGAAAGAGATTAGTTGTTTTTTAATTCATCTATATAATTGTATATAATTATATAAAATAAGAGCTTTGTCTGTACATTGCTCAGAATTTAAAAAGAATTGTATTTCTATATCGGTCGTGTCCACTGTAACAAGGAAATGCACTTTTTACTTTTCCGTAATTTCTGTCTGACTATCTATGTATGTATGTATGTATTGTGCCCTTTAAGGCACCAACTGCGGTGATCTCTTCTTTCTTCTTTGCGCCGGCTGCTCCTGTAATAAATGACATATAAATCATACTCACCGCTGCATGTAGACTCTTCTTCTCAGTCGTGCCCGTTCGATATCCCCGGAGAGGCCACCCGCTGATAGAGGAGTGAGGGAGATGAAAAGAAGGGGTAAACTAACTAAAATGACGGTACCCAAGACTGAATTAAAATTTAAATAAAAGACTAATTTATTCAAATAAAATGCAAAATGCTAAAACGGACGTAGATTGAACTAGTGAAAAATGTAAACAAATGAAAATAAAAGTGACTAAATAAAATATTAAAAATTGAAGGTCTGCCTTACAAAACAAACATAAACTGCCTGAATAAACTGACTGAAGGTCAAACACCTTAATTAAAATATGCCAGACTATCTTGACATTGTCTACAAGTTGAATAAAAATGACTCTGTATAAAAACTCTGGTCAGAAAAACCACCTACTTGAAATATAGAAATAAATAATAGAGAAACAAACTCTCAAATATAAATTAATGAAATTAAAATAGTTGACTCACAATAAAGTAAATTAAATTCTGTTACGTCGATCAATCCACTGACTTATCAGAGTTATTAAATGTTTAACACATGTTGCTCATTTGGGAAAAATACCCAAATTTAAATAATCTTGGACTGCACTCAGCAAGTGTATCACTTAAGGAATAATTCTTAGAAAAAGAACAAAACAACCATGAACATCACTTTCATTTCCTACATAACCGTTGTCTTATACAACCTCTCATGATTAAACAAATCGATTATCGTAACATCACTCTGAGTGTATCCAACCACTCATCTACATGTCAGACTTCACTTGCTTGCCTGTGATAGACTGGACTCTTAAAATAAAACAAAATTTAGGCCAAGTGCCTGATGTTAACATTATCGAATGACAGCGATCTTTGTACATTAAAATTTCTATTGACTTTGCCGCTAACTGCTTTTCTTTATAAATTCATATTTGTGGTATCACCACTAGATGGAGGCAGGTACCATCTTCTTTACCACTTATTGCGGCAGTTTCATACAATTGGTTTATTTAAAGATCGCTTCATTCCAAATAAAAAATGTAGTGGATTTTAAATAGAAAGTTTGGTAATTACTTGGATGCCTGGTATGAGCATACCACTACTATTTCGACTGTGACATAATCGATGACCCACTAAACCTAACATCTAACCTCTTATTTACATCATTACATTAATTTAACGGAGAAACCACTGCTCCGATCAAAACATACAGGAATCAAAACAAAACTAGCCTAGCTACACTTATCTATTTACAACAAATCAAATATAAATAATTCACATGCGCTTGCGTCCTACAAATAACGGTCAAAGGTGCACTCAGAAAGAAAACAATAACAAACTGGATCCCACCATCGCGGCCTACTGGAAATTAACAAGGATAGAAAAGCGCAAAACAAACTCGGAGTTACCAGAAAACATACCCCGCTGCGAGTAGCAAAATATTGCGAATTTGACGGCAATCTCAAATTTCAGACGACAAATGTCTGGACATAATATTATCTAACCTTGATGGAAAAATTTACTGTTCTTTCACGTTATCCGTGACTCTACATAAATATTCAAAACACATTGACTCGTCGCTCTGTCCACATTGTACACTGGCTAGCATTATTTGTCGAGCATCTATTCTCCCTGGAACTATTTAACAAATACAGGCTCCTGCCTGTAGTATCATACCCATGTCGTAACAGATTTAACGCACGTGGTTAAATTCTTCATTTCACACTTCTATTTCCTCATTAATTCGCGACGTCATTATAATTCATTATTCCCACAATACAGCCTCGCTCGTACCCGGCGGGCAAAAATATCTGTCGTGCACATTACGACTTCTCATGTAAATTCAAGACATGGTTCAAATATCATATTTCCATCATCAACGTAGATCATCAGGGATATTAACCATCTATCTCGATCTCTCGATCATTCACTGTTAACACATCACAAAAATCACAGAGCTGACTCATCAATGGCGCTCATTGTTACTATAAAAGGAAGTGACGAGATTGCCTCTCAAAACACAAATGTTGAAACGTGCGCAACCGCAACTACAGGAATAAAATATACTCGCGTCTAACCGAAATCGTCGCAAAAATCCGCGGGATAAATACCAACAAAACCGGTCATCTGAAAGATGATTCCGCAACATAAAACAAACTGAAATGCGCAAAATAGTGAAAATAAACCTTGAAAACATCGCGGTAGTGTCCATAACATCAAAACTCCAACAAAAGAAAATATAACTCAAAAACCAACGATCTAAAATCATGATGAAATAATAATAATAAACTGACATTACACTCGTAGATCAAAAATCAAAAACTGCCTAACTGTCAAAATGACATACTACAGAAATCAACCATGAATACACGCAAACAAACATCTACTTAAACAAAGTGCACAAAATAAGCCTATCTGAAAATGCAACATAAACATTATTATTACTATTATTATTATTACTGTTATTATTATTATTATTATTGTTATTATTATTATATTTACTGTGAATTATTTACAACCTTACCTAGTACTCTAAACTACACTGATCATCGATTTTGCCACGGTCCTACATATTATTTACATGATTTTATGATGCTCATACCTGTATGGTGGAAGCAGGTCAGTTCACCCACCGGTCCCGGTCATGGTGGAAATTAGAATTCCATCTTCAAGTTGATGTGGTATTCCAGATTTTCATTACACACGCAAATTTGACACATTCTTGCCATGCCGTGACACACGATTATATTAGCACAAAAAACACTCGCATTTCTCTCACTCCAGTGAAAGTTTAGAAGATGCCACTGCAGCCTCCTGCCTGTTGTGTAGATGAAGGTCGCCTCGCTCTTTACCTGCAAACACCTGCTGGCCTTCCGACGATCCCTCAGCTCTGTTTACATTACAGCTTACAGTACGTTAACCCTACTGGGGCATAACTGTTCCCTCAAGGTCTGCTGTTGCGGCCTCCATTGAATAAAGTCAATCACCTTCCCGTTTGTCTTACTAGTTTCCGCCCATAAACATCTCGCTTGCCAAACAGTTTGTAGAATGGTAGAATCAAGCTAAATACCGTTTATGTTGTGGAGGAAATTATATACTGATCTCACATGTAACACTCCCCACTGGTTAGAAATGTTTTTATGTAAATCTGCTGGAACATGAATTTGTTTCCCTCGACTAGTAATGTGAGTTCATTCAAGTTGAAAGTGTAATTCTTGCCTACACTCCCTGCATTTACAGCAAAAGTCTGTGAAAGTGTTCATTTTCTGAAATGCATATTCTCCCAAGTAAATAATACAAGGCTTCCTAAAATGCCTACAAGTGTCTAATCGCTTTGGTACCAGCCAAAATAAAGCTGACTAAATGCATTTTGCTGACACACTCTGTCACTCTGTCAAAACGTAAATTCACTAAGAATACTGAAATAACACTAAAGTACTCAAGACAATAACTGAGAGCATTCAAAACAACTGTGAACTGAGAACTTCGAAGACACTGAGAGTTGATTCACACTGAGAATTCTAGAACTGAGAATAACTGAGTAAGACTCAAAACACTGAGAACGACTGAGAATAACTGAGTAACTGAGAGTAAC
The DNA here is from genome assembly GCF_040414725.1 of Anabrus simplex. Classification (NCBI taxonomy): domain Eukaryota; kingdom Metazoa; phylum Arthropoda; class Insecta; order Orthoptera; family Tettigoniidae; genus Anabrus; species Anabrus simplex. The sequence goes on along the minus strand of NC_090267.1, from coordinate 414,448,324 downwards.
TGAGTAACTGAGAGTAACTGAGTAACTGAGAATTCGACCCTCTGGTCGCTGGGTTTTATAAAAATTTCTCCCACCACCTGGAAAATAGTTCCGTGGAAGGGATGTGGCGTAATAATCTAGTCCTTGGGAGCGCTTTCTCGTACATCCGTAGGTTATGGTTTTCAAAATTTATACTCAAAACTTCCTAAATTCTGTCCGACTCACATGTGATATTGCGCCGCGGGAAATGATCATAGAATAATCCACACGATGATGCGCGTCACTGGTGTTATTTTCTTCCGGTGGATGGCCTCGTTCAGCCATGATGGCTCCTTATTCTGGGTTCTATTACTCCTCCGTTCGAAGTTGAATTTTATTAATTAGGCACTGATTAATCACAGATTGGCACTGATAATTCGCCAAATATTATAAAGAAGTTAGGACACTGTTTTTCACTACCACATCGGGCTTCAGATCGCGAGATACTGATTATAGATCTCCCGGTATGACAGCTCATTCAAATTTAGAATATTCTGATTGGTTGAGACATTCGCGCTCTTTCAAAACGTGGTGCATCCGCTTCTTCCCACGAATTGGCGGTTACTGTCGTTGGTCCTCTATTGTCCTAGCTAAATAGGTCAGGCTTCACCGCGTGCTTTTCTCATGAGAACGAACAGCAAGTGCCCACTCCCCGGCGGTGTCATAAAATTTATTGGATGGGTGGTTTACAATCTGGTCGTGTCTAGAGAAGAGTTTCGTGGATTCTCTCGCCGTCAGGCTGGCGCCAGAAAGTTCCTTTGTGACTGCTAGTTTCACAGCCTCACTGTGGTATCTCATATGTGTAATATTCAATTTTAATTATGAATTAAATTAGGCAAATTCGCTTATGGGTGCAATGCCCCCTTACGCCGTTAGAAATCTTACGCGATAGTGGAAGATTTCTCAATTCAACCAATGATATTCTAGACATACTTGCAGCCATAAGCGAATGTATACTTCTGACTATGAAGTATACCTCTGCTCATGTCTGAGTTTTTCTCTGATTTCTCTCTCTAAAAGTTTGTTCTCTTTCTCGAGGTCATCTGCAATCTGTTTCATGACTGCTAGTATCTCGGCTGAGTTCTGTTCGCATTCCGGACAATTCTCTTCTGTCTGTTGACCTGTCTCAATCTTGAAATGACTGTCGTCTCCTGGGTGCGTTGATAGGGTTTCCCTGGTCATCTTCTTCTTCTGCTTCGGTACACGGGTCATCATCATCATCTTCTTCTTCTGCTTCGGTACACGGGTCATCATCATCATCTTCTTCTTCTGCTCCGGTACACGCGTCTTCTCCTGCGTTTGAGCTCCTTGGCTTTACCACGAGATTTACTTGAGCTGCGCCTGGTGCTATTTTATATGTTCGAAGATTTGCTGCATTCATAATCATTTCGTTTTCCCCATCTAAACTTCTAATTTTATACGCATTGTTTTGCATATTCTGGACAATGCGGTAAGGACCGATGTACAATGGTGCGAATTTTGCGTAATACTTCCTTTCAGGATCGGAGATGGCTGGTCTACGGATCAATACCATTTCACCTTCCCGTAATGGCTTGTGGAATTTTTTTCTACGAACTCTCCTCAGCCTGCGGTCAGCTTGCTCTCTTAAGTGCTCCCGTACCTGTTGTATACATAGTTCCGGAGATAATTGGGGTTCAGGCGGACAATTGACGACTGGACTCCACGTCCTGGCCGGTTGTAAGCCATTATGCACTGTGGCTGGGATTTTCGCTGTTGCTTCATGGACAGTATTATTTATGCAGTCAGTGATCAATGGGAGAATATCGACCCATCGCCAATGTTGTTCTGGGATATAAATTCTGCTAAATTTTGCGATGACTTTCATTACTCTTTCTGCCGGGTTCGACTCTGGGTGACGTGTTGAACTCAGAACATGCTGTATTCCTAATTGCCTTAAACCAGTTTTGAACTCAGCGGAGGTGAACTGCGTTCCGTGATCTGTCAATAATTTCTCCGGTTTTCCCATGGCCGGAATTATTTCCCTATTAATGCATCTTAAAACTGACCTAGTATTGGCCTTTTGCATTGGAGAAAGGTTTGTAAATTTGGAAAATACATCCATGGTGACTAATATGAACTGATTGCCTCTCCTCGATTTCGGGATTTTTCCATAAATGTCCATCGCGAATAACTCACGGGGCTTTGACGGTAGAATGGGAATTGGTTTCTGTTTTAAAAGGTAGGAGTTCGCCTTGACACGCTGGCAAGTGTCGCATGTAACTATTGCATCCCTGACAGTTTTCCTTAGGTCTTTCCAGGTGAAAGTTTCCTGAATTGTGGCGACGGTCTTATCAATACCTCCATGCCCAATAACACGGTGTACATGCCATATTAGCTCTTCTTGTAATTCTTTCGGGACGACAATCTTCAATTTAGTATGATCCTTATCTGCATATTTTAACAATTGATTATTTAACAATCTGTATTCTTGTGCGGCCTTGTGAATTTCGTCATAACGGGGGTCTCCTTGTTGAATTGCTCCTTGGAAATACTGGATAATCGGCTGTAAGATTGGATCAGCCTGTTGAAAAGTTGGTAACTGGCTCAGTCGGAGTAGTACATTTCGGTCTTCCTGGGTTAAGTCCACATAATTTACCTGCTCTTCACGTTTATTTGGGTTCCTGCTCAAGGCGTCTGCTAGAATGTTTGCCTTGCCGGTACAGTGTTCAATGGTGAAATTAAATTGCTGCACGAACAGTGACCATCTAGTAATTCTGTCAGATGAAACAGCTGATTTTAACATGAACGTTAAAGCTTTGTGGTCAGTTCTAATGACGATTGGAAACCCATAAATAACTTTCCGCCAGTGCTGTAGGGCTTGGACTATGGCTAGCATTTCCAGCTCTGTAGTTGTGTAGTTCCGTTCGTGCGACCTCAATTTTCTACTGTAAAAGCCTAAATAGTCCTTGGTTATACACTCATTGTCCTGTTCCTGGAATAAGACTGCACCTATGCCCACTTTAGATGCGTCTGTCTGAAGGATAAATGGTCTGTTAAAATCAGGATACGCTAATCGTATGCTCCTGGCTAACAGTTCTTTAGTACTTGAGAACGCTGTCTCTGCTTCCTGTGTCCATTTCCATCTGTTATTCTTACATAGCAGGTCTTGTAGTGGTGCTACGACTTCGGTGAAATTTTTACAGTGTTCTCGAAAGAATTGACACATACCAAGGAATTGTCGGATATGTTTCACCTTGGTAGGCCTAGGGAAGTTACTTATCGCTTCTAACTTTACCGGATTTGGTCGGATTCCCTTGCCGTCTATCACGTGTCCTAGGAATAGGATTTCCGGCTGACAGAAGTGTGATTTCTTGATATTCACCTTGAATCCAGTTTCTATAAGGTTTTTAAACAGTTTACTTAAATTTTGGAGGTTTTCTTCAAAGGTTTTAGTTCCAATTATCATGTCATCGATGTACAAAGTAGTCACTGCTTTGACTTCGTCTGTTAGGTTCCTGTCAAGTGCCCGTATGAGAGCGCTGGAAGAGTTGCGTGTCCCGAACGGAAGTCTTTCAAAGACATAGGTCTGTTGATCAAACATAAACCCTGTTAGTAACTTCGACTTATCATGCAGCAGGATATGGTGAAAAGAACTGGTCAGGTCTACACCTGTGAAAACTTCCATGTCTCTAAATCGACGAATTGCGTCCTTAATAGGCATGGCTTGATCATTCTCCGGGATTAATTTGGAGTTTAATTGACGAGCATCGAGGCACAGCCTCAGGGAATTGTCGGCTTTCTTTACTATGACAAGGCTGTTCACGTACGGAGTAGGTCGCTTCGAGATGATCCCGTTTTCTTCCATTTGTTTGATAATTTGTTTGACCTCCTCGTGGTATTTCTCCGGCACTGGATACGGCTTACGTTTGTATGGCTCCCAGTCCAAAACATTGAAAGCATATGTAAAATTAGGGATGAGGCCTACTTTGGAATCGAACACGGCCTGATGTTCAATTAAGAAGGCTCTTAATTGATCTTTCTGTTCTTTCGTTCCTTTAAACTCTGCAACCTTGTCATTGATTAAATTTTCAATATCTTCTGCAGTATCAACCATAAAAATGTCGGTAAAAATCCCCTCATGGTCCAAAATATTTAACTGTTCATCCCCATGCTCGGCTCCTAAGATATCGTGGAAGTCTCCGTCAGTACTGTCATCTGCTTCGTCCTCATCAGTTTCCGGATTTATTGCCACCTTGTCGTGACCTCCATTCCTTCGGAATCTCACCACGCCCCCTGCAAGGTCAATGACGGCATGTGTATCCCTTAGAAAATCAGCTCCAAGAATTACGTTGTAATTAACTCTGGCCATTATGATAAATGTATGACTGTAGGTTGAGCTCCCTATTGTCATCTCCAGGTATGTCTGGGACTTACAGGTAGTCACCCTGTCTGGCACGATCCCTTTTATTTTTACTGTTGAGACCGGAATCTCAGGTAGGCTCATTCTCTCTTTCAAATCATTAAACAGATTCCTCGAAATAATGCTGATACTCGCACCAGTATCTAAAAGTCCTAAAATGCTTGTTTCATTAATTTTGACTTTAATCACAGGTAGAGGTAAAATTTGTGGGCTCTCCTGCTTGAATTCATCACTTAATAAGTCCTCAGGCTGCGCTATCCATGAATCTACCTTCGCTACTTCCCACTCTTCATTCTCAATGGTAAAATTTGTGGCTGAGTCAGTGTCTAATGGAGCTACTAATTCGAAATTGAAGTTTTTTTTTTCCTAGCACCGGTCCCCTCGTACGTCGGTGCATTCGGATTGAGCGGTCTGCGGTCCTCGCTTCCTCTCCTTCTTGTTTGCTGGAACTCAAGGCTTTCGGCCCCCGTGATATCCGGGTTCATGTCTTGGGATTCGATCGCCTGCTTCCATGGATCGCGCTGCTGTTTGTTTCTCAGGTCATTGATGTATCGGCGCCCCTCTTGATACCTTGGGTCCGAGTTCCTATCTCGCTGGTAATTCCTTCTCTCATTCCGTCTCCTTTCAGGATCGCGATAGTAAGGCCTATCTCTTCCTGCATTTTCCCATCGCCTTCTGTCACGTGAGAGGTACCTCCGTTGGTATGGCTGCCTGTCTTGGTAGCGCGGTCGCCTGTCTGGGTAGTTATGTTTTCTAAACCACGGACGTTGGATTTCTTCCTCCTGGCGTCTCGTGTTCGTATCTCGCCGCGGTACAGCACCTGAATTCGGGCCGTTTACCTGCACACTGCCTCGTGCATTTTCGCTGGCGGCATTAGCTAGGTAAGCCCTATGTTCCTGCGTTTGCCTGGTCACTCTCTGCGGTACGTTATTAGTGGATGTAGCGTCTAGCTCCCTTAATATATCCTCAACTTGGGCTGGATCTTCGACCCTCGCTGTAATGCGCATTCTCTGCACGTCCGACGGAAATTGTTTGATTATCGTCTGAACGATCTCTGCGTCTGACACTGGAGAATCTAATTGCCTAAGTTTGACGAGCTGTGTTAGGAAGAAGTCTAAGTATCGTGTGGGCTGCGTCGACATGTACTTGCGAGTGTACAAGTCCATTCTGAGTGCTTGTTGTGTGGATAAGGACCAGTACCTTTCGAGGAAAGCCTTCTCGAAATCTGCGAACGTCTTAAAAGTATCTACGAAACCGTAGTACCAGGTCTTTGCCTGTCCTTCGAGATATTTTTCTACTATGCGTAGTTTCTTTTCTTCAGGGGCTTTAATGTCTTGGAAATATTGTTTCAATTCCCTAAGATAGACTTTTGGTGTTATTTGTGACGTTCCACTGAATTTCTTCGGTTGGTCGTCACTCGTACGCACGATGTTTATGATTTGCGTGGAAGCTTCAGTTCTTTGCGTACTTTCGGGCATTGTCCTCTCCATGTTAAATATTTGGGTTATTGACTCGCTCTGTGTCGGCTCGTGCTGCGGCTGTATCCTAATTTCTCTGGCTATCTGGGACTCGGCTTGTTTGTCGACTAACATCTTGACCAAGGTCGACAAGTTTTCGCCCTGGGTCTTAATTGCCTGGATTTTTCCCTCTATGACCTCGCTAACTTCCTGTCTTACTGACTGCTCGCTGAGTGTAATCGCACCCTCAGTTTCTGCTATCTTTTCTGTCAGTTCGGTTAACCTCTTTGTAATATCCTGGGTCTCCGACTTTAAGGTCATGATTTCGTGGCTCGTTTTCTCCTGGGTCTCTCCAATCTGTACGCATGCTTTATTCATCTCTTTTCTAGTCTCATCCTCAATTTTATCTATACGCTCTTCCAAGAGTATGATACCTCGAGCTAAATCCGTGCCTTGATCTTGCACCATTTCCCTGGTTTCCTTCATACTTTCCTCAACAGTCGCGCTGTGGCTGTCTAACTGCTCTTGTATTTGTGCTTGTGCATCGGCTAACTTCCTTATTTCTTCCATCGTCTCCTGCCTGTTTGCATTACACGCCTGCATGAGTTTATCCTGGTTTTCCCGTAACTCTTTTTTCAATTCGACCTGGCTTTTCATGAATTTCTCCTCGAGCTTTATCTCATACTGTTTAAATTCTTCCAACACCTGCCCGTGTACTGCCTCTACTTTATTCGCAAGTTCGGCTTGGCTACTCTCAATCTTATTTACAAGTTCTACCTGGCTGGATTTCAATTCGCCTTGTGTGGCCTTTAACTCATTGGCTAACTCTACCTGGCTGGATTTTAATTCGCCTTGTGTGTTTTTTAACTCATTAGCTAATTCGGCTTGGCTACTTTCTACCTTGTTCACAAGTTCGGCCTGACTGGATTTCAAATCGTCAGCTAATTCTGTTTGGCTACTTTCGATCTTATTCGATAGTTCGGCCTGACTTAATTTCAACTCACTAGTTGTTACACTTAAATCGTTAATGGTTTTAATCAACCTGTCCCACTGCTCCTGGCTAATCGACATTCTATATGCTGAGAGAATACGACTGAGACCATCAGGTTCCCCAACACTACCTCCAACACATGCAAGACACAGTAATCACCAATACAAAACAATTTTATCCTAAAATTTGGATAAAATTATACAAAACATATCATTTATAATTAATACCACTACTTGTCAAACAGTACTATCACAGCATTCATATTTATCAACACTCAGTAAATCTATGTTCATGGCTGTTAGTCTGGGTACAAAATAAATAAAATGTAAAGTGCAAAGTCCCGGGGATAAGCAAATCTAGCCCCTAAAGGTGGGCGACACGCTTTTCACTCCTCACTCCGGCCCCTGTGCCCTTTAAGGCACCAACTGCGGTGATCTCTTCTTTCTTCTTTGCGCCGGCTGCTCCTGTAATAAATGACATATAAATCATACTCACCGCTGCATGTAGACTCTTCTTCTCAGTCGTGCCCGTTCGATATCCCCGGAGAGGCCACCCGCTGATAGAGGAGTGAGGGAGATGAAAAGAAGGGGTAAACTAACTAAAATGACGGTACCCAAGACTGAATTAAAATTTAAATAAAAGACTAATTTATTCAAATAAAATGCAAAATGCTAAAACGGACGTAGATTGAACTAGTGAAAAATGTAAACAAATGAAAATAAAAGTGACTAAATAAAATATTAAAAATTGAAGGTCTGCCTTACAAAACAAACATAAACTGCCTGAATAAACTGACTGAAGGTCAAACACCTTAATTAAAATATGCCAGACTATCTTGACATTGTCTACAAGTTGAATAAAAATGACTCTGTATAAAAACTCTGGTCAGAAAAACCACCTACTTGAAATATAGAAATAAATAATAGAGAAACAAACTCTCAAATATAAATTAATGAAATTAAAATAGTTGACTCACAATAAAGTAAATTAAATTCTGTTACGTCGATCAATCCACTGACTTATCAGAGTTATTAAATGTTTAACACATGTTGCTCATTTGGGAAAAATACCCAAATTTAAATAATCTTGGACTGCACTCAGCAAGTGTATCACTTAAGGAATAATTCTTAGAAAAAGAACAAAACAACCATGAACATCACTTTCATTTCCTACATAACCGTTGTCTTATACAACCTCTCATGATTAAACAAATCGATTATCGTAACATCACTCTGAGTGTATCCAACCACTCATCTACATGTCAGACTTCACTTGCTTGCCTGTGATAGACTGGACTCTTAAAATAAAACAAAATTTAGGCCAAGTGCCTGATGTTAACATTATCGAATGACAGCGATCTTTGTACATTAAAATTTCTATTGACTTTGCCGCTAACTGCTTTTCTTTATAAATTCATATTTGTGGTATCACCACTAGATGGAGGCAGGTACCATCTTCTTTACCACTTATTGCGGCAGTTTCATACAATTGGTTTATTTAAAGATCGCTTCATTCCAAATAAAAAATGTAGTGGATTTTAAATAGAAAGTTTGGTAATTACTTGGATGCCTGGTATGAGCATACCACTACTATTTCGACTGTGACATAATCGATGACCCACTAAACCTAACATCTAACCTCTTATTTACATCATTACATTAATTTAACGGAGAAACCACTGCTCCGATCAAAACATACAGGAATCAAAACAAAACTAGCCTAGCTACACTTATCTATTTACAACAAATCAAATATAAATAATTCACATGCGCTTGCGTCCTACAAATAACGGTCAAAGGTGCACTCAGAAAGAAAACAATAACAAACTGGATCCCACCATCGCGGCCTACTGGAAATTAACAAGGATAGAAAAGCGCAAAACAAACTCGGAGTTACCAGAAAACATACCCCGCTGCGAGTAGCAAAATATTGCGAATTTGACGGCAATCTCAAATTTCAGACGACAAATGTCTGGACATAATATTATCTAACCTTGATGGAAAAATTTACTGTTCTTTCACGTTATCCGTGACTCTACATAAATATTCAAAACACATTGACTCGTCGCTCTGTCCACATTGTACACTGGCTAGCATTATTTGTCGAGCATCTATTCTCCCTGGAACTATTTAACAAATACAGGCTCCTGCCTGTAGTATCATACCCATGTCGTAACAGATTTAACGCACGTGGTTAAATTCTTCATTTCACACTTCTATTTCCTCATTAATTCGCGACGTCATTATAATTCATTATTCCCACAATACAGCCTCGCTCGTACCCGGCGGGCAAAAATATCTGTCGTGCACATTACGACTTCTCATGTAAATTCAAGACATGGTTCAAATATCATATTTCCATCATCAACGTAGATCATCAGGGATATTAATCATCTATCTCGATCTCTCGATCATTCACTGTTAACACATCACAAAAATCACAGAGCTGACTCATCAATGGCGCTCATTGTTACTATAAAAGGAAGTGACGAGATTGCCTCTCAAAACACAAATGTTGAAACGTGCGCAACCGCAACTACAGGAATAAAATATACTCGCGTCTAACCGAAATCGTCGCAAAAATCCGCGGGATAAATACCAACAAAACCGGTCATCTGAAAGATGATTCCGCAACATAAAACAAACTGAAATGCGCAAAATAGTGAAAATAAACCTTGAAAACATCGCGGTAGTGTCCATAACATCAAAACTCCAACAAAAGAAAATATAACTCAAAAACCAACGATCTAAAATCATGATGAAATAATAATAATAAACTGACATTACACTCGTAGATCAAAAATCAAAAGCTGCCTAACTGTCAAAATGACATACTACAGAAATCAACCATGAATACACGCAAACAAACATCTACTTAAACAAAGTGCACAAAATAAGCCTATCTGAAAATGCAACATAAACATTATTATTACTATTATTATTATTACTGTTATTATTATTATTATTATTGTTATTATTATTATATTTACTGTGAATTATTTACAACCTTACCTAGTACTCTAAACTACACTGATCATCGATTTTGCCACGGTCCTACATATTATTTACATGATTTTATGATGCTCATACCTGTATGGTGGAAGCAGGTCAGTTCACCCACCGGTCCCGGTCATGGTGGAAATTAGAATTCCATCTTCAAGTTGATGTGGTATTCCAGATTTTCATTACACACGCAAATTTGACACATTCTTGCCATGCCGTGACACACGATTATATTAGCACAAAAAACACTCGCATTTCTCTCACTCCAGTGAAAGTTTAGAAGATGCCACTGCAGCCTCCTGCCTGTTGTGTAGATGAAGGTCGCCTCGCTCTTTACCTGCAAACACCTGCTGGCCTTCCGACGATCCCTCAGCTCTGTTTACATTACAGCTTACAGTACGTTAACCCTACTGGGGCATAACTGTTCCCTCAAGGTCTGCTGTTGCGGCCTCCATTGAATAAAGTCAATCACCTTCCCGTTTGTCTTACTAGTTTCCGCCCATAAACATCTCGCTTGCCAAACAGTTTGTAGAATGGTAGAATCAAGCTAAATACCGTTTATGTTGTGGAGGAAATTATATACTGATCTCACATGTAACACTCCCCACTGGTTAGAAATGTTTTTATGTAAATCTGCTGGAACATGAATTTGTTTCCCTCGACTAGTAATGTGAGTTCATTCAAGTTGAAAGTGTAATTCTTGCCTACACTCCCTGCATTTACAGCAAAAGTCTGTGAAAGTGTTCATTTTCTGAAATGCATATTCTCCCAAGTAAATAATACAAGGCTTCCTAAAATGCCTACAAGTGTCTAATCGCTTTGGTACCAGACAAAATAAAGCTGACTAAACGCATTTTGCTGACACACTCTGTCACTCTGTCAAAACGTAAATTCACTAAGAATACTGAAATAACACTAAAGTACTCAAGACAATAACTGAGAGCATTCAAAACAACTGTGAACTGAGAACTTCGAAGACACTGAGAGTTGATTCACACTGAGAATTCTAGAACTGAGAATAACTGAGTAAGACTCAAAACACTGAGAACGACTGAGAATAACTGAGTAACTGAGAGTAACTGAGTAACTGAGAGTAACTGAGTAACTGAGAATTCGACCCTCTGGTCGCTGGGTTTTATAAAAATTTCTCCCACCACCTGGAAAATAGTTCCGTGGAAGGGATGTGGCGTAATAATCTAGTCCTTGGGAGCGCTTTCTCGTACATCCGTAGGTTATGGTTTTCAAAATTTATACTCAAAACTTCCTAAATTCTGTCCGACTCACATGTGATATTGCGCCGCGGGAAATGATCATAGAATAATCCACACGATGATGCGCGTCACTGGTGTTATTTTCTTCCGGTGGATGGCCTCGTTCAGCCATGATGGCTCCTTATTCTGGGTTCTATTACTCCTCCGTTCGAAGTTGAATTTTATTAATTAGGCACTGATTAATCACAGATTGGCACTGATAATTCGCCAAATATTATAAAGAAGTTAGGACACTGTTTTTCACTACCACATCGGGCTTCAGATCGCGAGATACTGATTATAGATCTCCCGGTATGACAGCTCATTCAAATTTAGAATATTCTGATTGGTTGAGACATTCGCGCTCTTTCAAAACGTGGTGCATCCGCTTCCTCCCACGAATTGGCGGTTACTGTCGTTGGTCCTCTATTGTCCTAGCTAAATAGGTCAGGCTTCACCGCGTGCTTTTCTCATGAGAACGAACAGCAAGTGCCCACTCCCCGGCGGTGTCATAAAATTTATTGGATGGGTGGTTTACAATCTGGTCGTGTCTAGAGAAGAGTTTCGTGGATTCTCTCGCCGTCAGGCTGGCGCCAGAAAGTTCCTTTGTGACTGCTAGTTTCACAGCCTCACTGTGGTATCTCATATGTGTAATATTCAATTTTAATTATGAATTAAATTAGGCAAATTCGCTTATGGGTGCAGTATGTATGTATGTATGTACACGCATCACGAGAAAACGGCTGAAGAGAATTTAATGAAAATTGGTACGCAAAGTTTAGGAATAAGCCACTACAATCTAGGCCATAAATCATTTTATTCACGCTGAGCGAAATGGTAGTTTAGGGGAAGGCCTAAAATTTAATTCTCTATCATTTTGGTTATTAGTGGTCCTATCGATAAATACTGTATAGGCCTACTTACCGTTATATAGAATTAAATTTCCAAGCATTTATGTCTTGTACATTTTTACCGTGCCGGCTATGTTAACAGAGATATTCATGAATGTATATTTTGTTACCCAGTCCATATCAACGCGGAGCCACGAGAAATTGGGTAAACAGAATTTAGTGAAAGTAGTTATATACATTCAGGGAATAAGGAATTCCAGTCTAAGCTATAAACAGTGTTATTCCCCCTGGATGAAATGGTAGTTCAGGGGAAGGCGCCTAAACTGTAATTGTTAAATACCTATGTTATTGGCCCTATCGAAAAGTACTACATAACAGAATTTATAGAGATTACAATTTGCGATCATTTTTATGTTTTATACGGTTCTACCGTACCTATTATGTTAAGAGTGGTATTTCAGGGTCGGAAGGAAGCTAAATGTGAAGGCCTACAATATCAAAAGTTCATAAAATTGATCAACAGTAACATTAAGTTGACCATTGTTTTTTGTGATGTTCTTTGTCTCTTATGCTACCACTCATCTCCGATAGATGTGATTACTGCTGTGTACCGAGTATAACAGCCTGCCTGAATATTGGTGGGAAATAGCAGGGGAGTTAGATAATTTTCTTCTCTAGCATACCATTCCTCTGGTTCATACGTTTTCTGAAAGTGCTGGTACGTAACACGCTGGTTCATCATAGTATTCGAGCTATTCCATCCCTACTCTGATGCGCTGATTGGACTGATCAGTGTGCATAATGAACAGAATAGTGGCAGAGGCTCATTTATGACCCAGTCTAGAAGTACAATATCGGTTTATTTCAAATTATAGCACCACAATTCACTAAATAACCCAAAATTCAACCCTGAAATGAGCCGTTTCTTAAGAAAAGCTTCATCATCTTCACTTTTATTAAATTCTACATTCATTTTATTTCAAATTACAACCAAGAGAGGGGTTTCTTCTCTGGCTTGGAGGAAAAATTTGCCTCCAAGTCAGATAGATTTAACCCCGCCAATGTAATGAATTCAGATTTTCCAACTCATCGGCTACTCCTAGGAAACACAGAGTAAAGGAGCATAGTTTTTGCTATGGGACTCTCCACTCTTCGCACACCTCTCCCCCCTAAAAATAAAAAAGTGTTCATGGATCACGGCTGTCTGCGGCCTGGTTATTTCAGCTCTGGAAGTTTGGACTGTTTGATCGGCAGCGTACTACAGTTCGTTAAAAGTGAGAAATGCTTGGTTTTTCATTTGATCGAGTATTTCATATGATAACATTGCTTTTAATCGCGACATTCCTACTGGCATCATTGGGAAAACCACTAAGGCAGTCTTTCTGAGGATGTAAAGAGTGAGAGTCTGCCATTATAATGAAAATTCCCCAACTTGATTGTGACTGATAGTAGGCAAGAGAACCTACCATTACAATGAAAATTCCCTAACCCAGTCTTCACGTAAAAAGAGACGTTTGGTGATATCCTCTTCGCGTTTGTAGGATAACGTTAAGAGCTATGCACTACCTAACCTAGAATTCTGTATACAATGCAGAATTCCGTAGCGAAGCATGGGTACATAAGCTAGTATCCCTAAAATTTTCACATTTCCTGTTTAAAATGTGCCTTGTTACATCATAATCCACTAGGACAAGAAAGTAATTTCAAAATAAATTACGCTGATGTGTTTTGGAGAGCTCTCTTCCCTGTCTTTCTTTGCATCCCTTTCCGTTCTCGAAATTCATATCCTTCTCACTTCAGTATAGTGCATTCAGGGTGTCTGTGTATATTTTACTGGTATATAAAGCACACGAAAGAAATACAGTTAAGTACATTTTCATTTATATGGGTGTTATCCATTTCTTTTAATTTACTATGAATTTGTTCTGCGTAGTTTCCCAATCCACCGTCCCTACTCACTCATAAATTTATATATTTTAATAATAATAACAATAATAATAATAATAGCGTACCCGTGCGAGAGTTCTCGCACGTAGAAATCCGCCTCCCCATTCCCACCCCCACTTTCTCCCCACATCCATATCACGGGTGATTTTATTTTTGACTTATGAAGCTTCATTGCATACAATGTTTGATGTAGTATCTTTGGTATCAAGTACGATAAAAACGTAACTAATAATGCTATTTGCTTTACGTCCCACTAACTACTCTTTTACAGTTTTCGGAGATGCCGAGGTGCCGGAATTTAGTCCCGCAGGAGATCTTTTACGTGCCTGTAAATCTACCGACACGAGGCTGGCGTATTTGAGCACCTTAAAATACCACCGGACTGAGCCAGGATCAAACCTGGCACGTTGGGGTCAGAAGGCCAGCGCCTCAACCGTCTGAACCACTCAGCCCGGCAAAAAAAAAATACCGTTACTAATCCAGTGTATTATGCATGCCTTATGCGTTAAAACAAACATGAGTCATTATTTCCATATGAACATCAAACCGCACCAAACCAGGTATTAGTCAAAGATTCGCGGACACTTAATCACAGGTCGGAAAATAAGGCGAACCACGGATTTTCACATCCTCCTCTCCGAGTCCTTTCCTTTTAACCTATCTGGCTAAGTTTGGAAGAACTCGCTACGTTACCGTAAATGAAGTGGCGTATGGCTTTTAGTGCGGGACGATGCAGGACTTTTTATTTGACACCCGTAGCCGACCTGCGTGTTATGATGAGGATGAAATTATGATGAATACGATACATACACCCAGTCCCCATGCCAGCGAAATTAACCAATTATGGTTAAAATTCCCGACCCTGTCGGAAATCGAACCCGGAACCCCTGTGACCAAAGGCCGGCACGCTAACCATTTAGCCATGGAGCACGGACTACGTTACCGTACTGCTAACTACACTTAAAACAACACGATAGACCAAGCGATTCCAACTGAGGTGCTCCCACGGCTCCGGCCGGCCCCGTCAGCAGCCCCGGTGCTGTGCTATAGCACCGTTGAGGTGGTGGGGGAAGTGACAGAGGCAGAACCACAGGTCGTCAAGTCATTGCGCAGCTTATGAAAACAATATTATTTATGACAGTTCTGTGAACACATAAACACACAATTTATTCTGTACATACTTTGCGTTTGCCTTAATGTACATTCAGCGTTTAAGTCGATTGCTGACGTCGTTTTGCGGCAACTAATTTACCAATAATGGGTACAATTCATTTGGCAGTAGAAATTCAGTTCAGCCTCTAAGTCCGCATCAGACAGAGAAGTCCTAGTTCTCCATTTATTTAAATTCAGAATTGAAAACATATGTTTTTGCAATTTTCAGAGCAACAATAGCCCATAACGTGCTCGAACTGCGCCTTCTAAAGTATTGGGTTCAAGTATCTGTGGGACAGGGAGATAAAATAATTAAAATAATTATCTTTGTGGGTTCTTATTTGCAATAGGTCTTATGGCGATGATGGGATAGGAAAAGGCTATGAATGGGAAGGAAGAGGCCGTGGCCTTAATTAAGAAACAGCCCCAGCATTTTCTTGGTTTGAAAATGGGAAACCACGGAAAACCATCTTCAGTGCTGCCGACAGTGGGGTTCGAACCCAATATCTCCCGGATGCAGGCTTACAGCTGAGCGCCCCTAACCGCGCCGTCAACTCGCCCGGTGTTTTTTCTTAGCAGCACATCTAAGTGTAATTCTAAACAGTTCTTAATAATACAAAACAAAAAAACGAAGACAAATCTCCTAAATTGCATGTAAAACAATTCCTAATGAATAAGTTATTGCATATCCCTGAAGAACTTGGCAATTCCGAGTTTAACTTAGCAATTTGTTCGGTTCTTGCTGCGCCAACGATGTCATCATAGGTGGAAACATGTTTGTTGTGGTAGTGTCGTCGAACGGTTGAAGACTGTACGCTTAAAATGACATGACAAATTAAACACTGAGCTTTCCCTTCGGTATTGAGAACAAAATATGAATCCACCCACGAAGGATTAAACGACATTTTTAACGAAGGTGAAACCAACTGCCCCACTGTCTGTTCTATCGAATAGATTTTACTGAGAATGACACACACACACACACACACACACACACACACACACACACACACACACACACACACACACACACAATTTGAATGAATGTACTGTCTCTTACGTACACATGCAGCGACCACTGCGCAGGGTAGGAGGGGAACGGTGCTGCTGAGTGCAGCGCTGGTGCGCCCCAGCACTAGGTGCTCGAGTTGAAAGGCCTGCGATAGACTATGCCAAGTTCGGTCGTACAACTGCTACGACTTGATGAAAAACGTATGCCTGAACATACACGCATACATCCGTAATCTTGGTGATATTGGACATTCCGAATCGGGCTGTACTTTGATTTAAACGGTATACAGATTCTCACAGCTTCTTTCGGGGATCTTGAAAACTATGTATTTGACATTAATATCTGGGTGCTAGGGGTTTCTTACCTCCACAGTAATTTTTTTCAAGAAATGCAAGATTGTTCCTGTACTACTGAGTCGATTTGGAAGATTTTGGTACATACCGTAACTTTTAACTCCTTCTGGCTTACGAGCTTGAGTTTTGTGAAACATGAAAACATACACTTTAGCGTTTTATGTATACCTGTATAGATTAAATTAATTACATAAATAAATATATTTCCGTTGGCTTTTAAAGGAGTGCAAGAATTTGTCTGTACTACTGAGACGATTTGCAAGATTTTCGTACAAATCACACCTTTTAACTCCTTCTGATTTAAGAGCTTGAATTTTGTGAAATATACACGTTAGCGTTTTATGTATATAGATAATAATAATAATAATAATAATAATAATAATATAATAATTTATTGCAGCCAATGGCCATACACACAATAATACACAATGCTTAGGTTACATAGGTAATAAAATTCCATAGGTAACAATGTACACAGTCAGATAGTCATTGTCAGGTACTCACTAGCAGTCATAGTGGGGATCGACATCCGTTCCGTTTGTGGGACTTCCTATAAAACTCCTTTGGAGCTCCTTAAGGTTAAGTCTTCTCTTGGGTCGCGTAGCGTTACACATAGCGCGGGTAGGTCCATCGGTTGTTCTATTTGTGGGAGTGCGTTTAAGCAGTCGTTTTTCTCAGGGGCATATTGGTATTCATAATGATAAAAGGCAGTTCCATTGTCTCGCGTGTGAGGTGGCTTTTATGGAGCGAGAGAGATAGATGGTCTAAGTGCGTTTGCTGATCATACTGGGAGACGACTATTCTAGCTTCAGCAAGTAAGCAGGTTCGTACAGTGGTATTCGTTTGTTAATGAGTTCCATCTGTGAGAGGACATTTAGGCTGACCTCTGCCTCAGACACATATAGTAACGCACAGTAGTGAGAGGCAATATGCTTGTCTAATTTGCGACACTGTATTGAGATCGCATATTACAGGGCACAGTGATGTAGATTCTCTCTAATTCTCTAATGAGGGGCTGTCTGTCTCAGACGGTAGAGCGTTGGCCACCTAAGCTGAAGTTGGCGGGTTCACTCGCGCCTTAGTCCGGTGATATTTGAAGGTGATAAAATACTCCTGTGGGACAAAGTTCTGGCACCTTGGTATCTCCGAAAACTATAAAACTGGTTGTTACTGGGACGCAAAACCATCTTCATTATTACCGATCTCGGTAGCTGCAGTCGCTTAAGTGTTCCGGGGATAGTGGGTTCTAAAAGCACTGTCGGCAAACCTGAAGATGTTTTCCCGTGGTTTCCCATTTTCGCACCAGGCAAATGCTGCAGATAAACCTCATTACCTTACTAATTCTAGCCCTTTCCTACCCCATCGTCGCCATAAAACCTGTCTGTGTCGGTGCGACGTGAAACAACTTGTAAAAAAATCACTGCTTTTTATTATTAAATGCCGCTAACCACTTTATGGTTTTCGGAAACGTCAAGCTGCCGAACATTTTGTTCTGCAGGAGTTCTTGTACCTGCCGACTGACACGAGACTGGCGTATTTGAAGATATCCCCATTAGATTGAGCTCAAAAGTGCCAACTTGGGCTCAAAATACCAAGGCACTGAACCATTGTCAATTATTATTATTATTATTATTATTATTATTATTATTATTATTATTATTATTATTATTATTATTATTATTATTGTTACGGAGTTTTTCCGTGGTAGGTAGAGGTGAAAGAAGGTGCGGGTGTGAATAGGTCTCCAGCTACGAAAGCAAAATTAATTTAAAATTTAACAAGGTTATATTTTCTTTTCAAAAACAAGAAATAACAAGCATGGCAGGTACAAAGTAGCAAGTCAAAAAGGGTAGTTACAATATTTACAGGAATTGGGCTTCGCGCCCTGATTTTACACAGCTTGGGCAATCAGCTCAGTTTTACCCCAAACACGAGTTTTAACAGAGGGGCAGAAAACCCCATTCATACCTAGGAGCCCTTGCTCCAAATTACACAGAAAAGCCTCCACGAGGCATACAACACTTAATTTTCAAAAGAGCCACTCGCTCTCAAAATTTAAGCCTCTCCCAGGCCACACCAAACTCCACCTTCAAGTTGTCCTCACTGGACATAGACACAGGGGTACAATACCCAACCTACTGAGGTCTATTAAATGAAAAGGGGCAATTACATGACCTCTAAAATAACAATTTGAGAGGAGGCAATCTGCACTCCTAATACACTTGTTTTAAAAAAAACTAATCTGGCTCTAGGCCACTAATGCAAGGGCTAATCCCATACTACCGAGGTGACTTTAGAAAAGAGCAATTTGTTTTACATTAACGAAGAATAGGTTGAGAAAATAAGTTCACCTCAAAACAATAAGAGTGGGAGCTCGAGAGGGTTAGCACTCTCTATCCCAGAAGGTAGCTTAAAAGAGAATAGAAGAAAGATTGTTACATTTTAGGAAAAGGTTACATGGTGGAACGCTTCGCACCCGCCCCGAGAGTTAAACTGCTGAGCTAGCAAAGAAAGAATTTATTAATCGGCCATTACCTTATTGATGACCGCTGCCGAGGAAAGAGGCGCTTCCCGCCTCCTGCTATGTACTTTATACACCGAAAGATGGAACAGAAGTGGCCCGGAGACCCTAAAATCAGCAGTTTAAATCCTCTCGCGGAAGTTTCTAGGCGTTAGGGGAATGAAAACACCCGCCCACAATTACTTTATTGGCTAGGGTACAGAAACATATCCAAGATGGGGGAAGATACATCGGATTGGTCGGAAATTACTAAAAGAAATTCGGGATTGGATAAATCTAAAACAAGGGGGAAAAGAGGGGTATACAGCCAACTTAAACAATAACAGAAAGAAATTTAGCAAGAAACAAACATTTGAAATAAAAATTTCTCCAACAAAATAGTTCTTTGACTCCGCACTAGGGTGCACTATTGTTGATCTTCAGTAGTGTCCTCTAGAAGAGAAAGTTCACACTTCTTACTTCAAGCGAAACAAAAACACATCAAAAATGACACAGTTCAAAAACTCAAAATTTTCCACGTGGTGAAATCTTCTGAGAAGGTAAAGAATTAATAGCGTAGATAAAGTTCAGACTTCCTCCAGCAGAGGAGTTTCAACTGGCGCACATTTTAAATTAGCGGAGTGGAGGTGTACCTCCCGGTACAATTATTATTATTAAAATTTCGTTAGGTTTTGCATCGTTCCTTACTTTTTTT
Organism: Anabrus simplex; assembly: GCF_040414725.1. NCBI lineage: Eukaryota > Metazoa > Arthropoda > Insecta > Orthoptera > Tettigoniidae > Anabrus > Anabrus simplex. The sequence goes on along the minus strand of NC_090267.1, from coordinate 414,428,695 downwards.
ACGTAAGCACTAAATTACTTTGAACGTTGATTGTAATGTACGTTCAACATCTTAAGAGACATCTTTGGATCCTGTATGGCATTTCATCTTTTAATATTTGAAAAGATAACTTCTAGAAATAGACTATATCGGGGTTTTTTTCATCACTAGCTGAAAATTTTAAGCCTTGGTCAATTTCATGAACGGTGTGGACCTACAACCATGATGTTGATAGGCAAATAGACTAGACAAAGGAATAGAGTGAATAGGTGGCTACACTTCTAGCTACAACAATTCAGAGAATTAGAATAGGTTAAGCATTGCCTGATCCTATAATCATTAACCGGGGAATTCCTCAAGGCAGTTCTATTCTATCTTAATTTTTTCTTATGTATCTAAATGATACGAGTAAAGAACTGAAAACAGAGATATAGCATTCTTCGGCAGGTGTTGCACTGTATAAATAAATAAGATACAGGATTGTGAGACCCCAACAATACCTCGACAATGTTGCGAGATGGACAGTAGACAATGGTTGTAATCGGAGTGAAAAGTTAGACTGTGAGATTCACCAACAGGGAAAGTCCACTCACTTCTTCTTAGTGTTGATGTGGGGTGAAAGTACGTAACTGGCATCACTCTAAGTATATAGGTGTTAAAATAAGGACAAATCTTCATTGCGATAATGACATGAATGGGATTGTAAGTAAAGGTGACGGATCTTTTCATATGGTTACGAGGGTATATAAGGGTTGTTGTAAGGGTGTAAAGGAGAGCGCATATAAGTATCTGGTAAGACAGAAGGCACGGTTCCAGTGCATGGGGCCCTCGCGAGGATTACTTGATTCGAGAACTGGAAAAGGCAGAAGAAAGGAAAAAGGAAACCGGTATGATTTGTTGTGGGTGACTTCCAACAAAAGTGTAATGTTACGAAAAACGTTACGAACTTTGGGCTGGGAAGACTTAGGAGCAAGAAAACGTGCTGCTCGACTAAGCAGTATGTTCCTAACTGTCACTGCAGAGAGGACGTGGAATGTGGGACATAAATAAGACTAAGTGGTGTATTAAAAATTGGAAAGATCTTAATATGAAGAAGAAGGTCCAATTTAAGGGAAGAAATTAGGGAATATAATATTTTATAGCAAGAGGATTTAGGGATAGGAATGATTTACCAAGGGAAATGTTCGATTAATTTGAAATTATTTAAGAAACGAGTAGTTAAATAATTGATAGGGAATCTGCTACCTGGACAACTGCTCCAAATACAGATCAGTATTGATTGACTGATATACTGGAAATCGTTCTCCAAATGAAGCCACACGGTTTATTTCCAGAATGTGAAGCCAGTGTATGTTTTATAGAAACATCTATGTTTTGAGCACTGTTTTGTGACAGTCCATCAACGTTACTTGTAGCGAATATACAGCAGAGTATTTTCAGATTTTTATTCACCTCCGAATTTGTTTGTGCGTTTTGTTTGTCATCTAATCCACATTCATTATTTACAGAGGTCTGCTAAGCAAAAGATCTGACAGTAAGGTATATAAAAATATGTTCCCTTTGCATTATTATAATATTGTTGTAAACACAAAATAATATCAAAGATAGATTTATTTAACGGTATTCCATTTATATGAGTATATATTTAGTTTTCCCTTTAGTCTATGTTGCTTTGGATCATATTTGCCGATTTTCTACATTTGTTTATATTGCTGTGACACAAACCAAATAAAGAAATAGTTTAAATACAGTTGTAAGTCTACAATATTCTCTATAAACTATATTGTATAAAATTGAAATTACGTGTGTCTGTCTGCCTTTTCCGTCCAGCTGATCCTCAGCATTCGTCCCCATATACAGATTTCAGAACCTTCTAGCCATTTCCTGCCCCGTTTAGTTAATGTCCAGAATTCACAACCATATAACAGCGCGCTTCAGGCAAGAAATTTTGCAAAGATGTTTTTGACTAGGATCCTCAGGTGTTTACATGCCAGCAAATTTATTTTGTTGATGTACGCTTCTTTGGCTTTTGCTATCCTCCTCTTACTCTCCATGCTATATCTGTTCTCTTTTTTTCTTTTCTGCTGTTTGCTTTACGTCGCACCTACACTGATAGGTCTTATGGGTACGATGGGATAGGAAAGGGCTAGGAGTGGGAAGGAAGCGGTCGTGGTCTTAAATATGGTACAGCCCCAGTATTTGCCTGATGTGAAAATGGGGAAATACGGAAAACCATCTTCAGGGCTGCCGACAGTGGGGCTCAAACCCACTATCTCCCGGACGCAAGTTCATAGCTGCGCGTTCCTAACCGCACAGCCAACTCGTCCGGTCATCTGTTATCTTCTGTAACAATGCTTCCAAGATAGGGGAAATTTGTGATCTGTTCTATCTTGTTGTTCGCAAGCTTGATATTAATACGAACCAGCTCAGGATGTTCAATATTCATGCATGTTTCAATAATTACATTATTCCTCTTCCTAGCCTATTCACGATTTCTTCGAGTTCAACATTTTTGAGAAGATTTTGCTTAGTTTTACGGCCATATGCCCTTTCTGACCCCAACCCACTGTGCAGAAATGTAATCACTATTGCATGTGTCTTTTGTGGTTGGTAGTATGATGTGATGCATGTATGTGAAGAGAAGTGTATTCAGGTGAACACAAACACCCAGTCCCCGAACCAGAGGGAATAATCATACACAATTAAAATCCACGACCAAGCCGAAAATCGAATCCGGCATCCTCTGTTCCGAACACCTGTGCGTTGACCACTCAGCAGAGGAGACAAACCGTTTTAGTAATTCCATTCTATAGCGTGAATGGAAATAATGTCAATACGCTGACTTCTACTAAGAAACTACTGGTAAGAACCACAACGCACGTTCCAATTTCCAACGAATTACTGCAGTCAGACTGGATCCTGGTTCAAGTTAACCAATCTTCATGAGAAGAAACTTTAATGTAAATCCGGACGAGGAACTTTAATTAAAAGCGAATGAATGTAAGCAATGAGTTCAGCAACGAGCAGAGTAAACACTAATTCGGAAGGTGGAAGAGGACCTGAGTGTTCTGTGGAAAGGAATCAATCAGAGTTCAAACATTAAGAAATGTAATACTCCTGAAAAGTATGTTAATGTATTTATATACTACATAACTGATTCTTATACAATTTCTGCGAGCAGATACGTTTATTCGGAACGGTAGCCGTTGTTTTCAATTTACTTTTGTTGCAAAGTTTTATTTTTGATATAAATCCTTGTTCCCTCTTATTTATTACTTAGTGTGATCCTTTCATTTCTTAAAGAATATTTGAACGCTCAGGACATTTGAAGCGCGACTTGATCTACACCATTGTGCGCGGTGAGTAACGAGAAGTCGGCTCGCCTCTATTAAGGGTTTGCTGGTTGCCTAGCACAAGGAGCTTGGCTATGACTCCTCTTTTTACAAGTACTTTCGTGTCCGTGCTCTATTCACTCCTTTGTTTTTTGTTTTGTTATATCCAAGATGTTACGGTTTGTGAACTATAGCAGACTATAAGCTGAGTATGACTTTGTGCATATACAAGCATACGGAAAAGAGTTATGGTAATATCGCCTCCTTAATTAAAACATAATACAAGCTCCGTTTTGTGAAAAACGAACTTTTAAGTTTCCATTTTAAACCTACTTCATTATTTAGAGGTAAAACTCGCGTAATGAAAGATACGACAGTTATTCATGAATAGTGTACAACTTTTAAGGAATTTCTGAACTGTTATTTGTATTATAAATTCACTAATAATTAAGCCAGAATTACAACAGTTTACAAGACGATATACTTCTCAGAATATTATATGGAGGTGTTCGGCAACATAAATTGAACCTTACTGCGTTACGACAATTTTGTATTCAGGGTGCTACATAAAATGTAGAAGATTGGTTCACGAAAAGTGGAGGCATGAACTATCAAGAATAAATGCCATCTCCTAAACTCTTATTTCTTGATGTGCCTTTCCTTAGTAAATCGCTCTTTGTTCTCTGGGCTGTGAGGTCGAATCATATTGCAGTCATTCGTCATTTAAAAAGTTCTTATCTATAAAATATCACTTTTCGATAAAACATCATGGCCTTCTGAGCTCACATAGGATTCGTAAGGGATTTCAAATAATTTAAATAAATAAATAAACAAATAAATAAATACATAAATAATACTGTATCCTTTTACTCATTTTAGTCAAAATCATAATCTCATCCTCCTCTTCCTCTGTCTTTGTTAGATTACATTCTCAATTTCTTCATTTTATGCTACGTTATTCTAAGATTTAATATCAGACTTGTTTGTGACATAGGATTCAGGGTATTCCATTCCCCTGTATCGGCAACATTTTTGAATAACAACCATAACAACAAATTACCTTAAATAAGATCAATTTAACCTTGGTCGATATCATAACTACCATTATCATCGTAATGTAACTTGTTTAAAATACATAAATAATCATCTTATTTTTTGGACTTTTTTCCAATTTATTGGAGTCAGCACATGATTTGAGTTTGGTCTATTACTACGACCGATTACTATTCCAGACGCCAACTCTAACGGAAGGGATTAGTCATGATTACATGTTCTTATAATGGTTGGTAAAGTGTTGCGTTGCGTTGCGTTGTGTTGTGTTGTGTTGTGTTGTGTTGTGTTGTGTTGTGTTGTGTTGTGTTGTGTTGTGTTGTGTTGTGTTGTGTTGTGTTGTGTTGTGTTGTGTTGTGTTATATATTCAACCATATCGTTCATGATCATAATATTCAACGCATCAGGAACGCTGTGCTAAGAAGTCAAAATTGGAATGGCGCGAAGAGTAGCTTGGAACGCGAGGAGGACAGAGCATGCCAACACAGGCGTGGTGAGATGCGTGAGAGAGCAAGAAAACCTAGAGTAAAGGATAGAGTGACTCGAATGTTGTTAGAGAATTCACATGTACCACCCTGATAAGAAGAAACGCGGCAGAAATCAGGACTGGCAAGTTATGAAATGAGGATGATAGCTACTCCCATGAGTTCAATTCAAAGAAACCAAAATGATAGAAAGTTTGGTCATAATTTACTGAGTGCTCTGGATTGATCGGATGTGTTAATTTTCATCGCTTTTCTTTATTTGACTTAATCGGAACGAGCGTGGCGACCAAGCTCATCGGCGCAAAGGGATAGCGTGTGTATCTCGGGGGTTGCCCTTGTGTGGCGTCACTGTCTGAACTAATAAAAAATGAACGCTAAGTGGGTAGGGTGTCATTCTTTCTTGCTGTGGAAGTGGGACGTGAAGGAGGCTGCGTCGTGAACTCGCATAAAGCACAAAAAATAATCATTTTCGGAATATGTAGTTTCGAACAATGTTAATAACTGTAGCCTGGAGAAATAGCCAGTACCTGATATAGGAAGTGAATAATTAATAAACTATTGTTCGTGTGCGGTATCGCGTTATAGAATTGGTCAAGTAACTTACTACCCGTTAGGCCGTTTTTTCAGCCCTGATTTGTAACATGCAAAAAAAGAAGTGATCGGAGTGCGTTAACTGGCATTATATCTGTGTGTAGAAAACTGCAGATATCGCGATACGGGAAACTACGACAAGAGCTGTTAGCACGAGACCGTCAAACACTCATCACTCAAGCAGACGGCATCGCGATGGACCAACACCAGGAACTGAGCCGTTGACCAGCCATCCAGGACGACGATAGAAACATGTTGGGCTAAACACAATATACCAGATTCTGGCATGGAGGAGCCAGGAACTGAGCCGTTGACCAGCCATCCAGGACGACGATAGAAACATGTTGGGCTAAACACAATATACCAGATTCTGGCATGGAGGAGCCGTGAGGTCGCCATGTTACAGATAAGTTTGAACAGAATTTTTGGCATAAGATAGGAACAGTAAGCTTCGCATACATATTTTCTTTTGCAAATAATCAATCACTAAGCCCATATGACTATTATATGTTTATGTTCAGGTCTTATGCATGTGTAGAAAGTGTTTTAGCTTTGTATCATCTGTTTATGATAATGAGGGAGTTAGGATGAATTAAATTTGATTCATTGTCGTGTAAAATAATGTTATTCCTTTGGGGAATCATTGTATAGAAGTTTGCGGAGGTAGGGTCGTTAAAACCTAAAGAAGATAGATGCCTTATAACTATCGTGCGGGAGACCCTTACTGGAAGTACTAGGCAACGTAAGAATACGGACTGCATGCTATATCAATGTGCATGCGTTTAACAGGTGTGCAGAAGAAGCTGAGGGCCATGCATCCTCAACGTTGTATTAAAGAGGGTTGTCAAAATTATAGCGGCGAGTTTTCACGTGGCTTTGCACGTGATATGAACTGGGGTCCGATGTATGAAGAGATGAAGTTTACGAATGGTTTTCCGGATTGTTTGAATGCCCTGGAGCAAGGCGCGGCGTATAAGCTTAATTATTATGAGTCTGAGGAAAGTGACTCCCGTTTAAGAGAAATGTCTTGTTGTGTTATGGAGAGGCCGAAAGCGCCCGCAGTTTGAATACAAGGGATTAAGTACGCTCAGCTGAGAGCTGCATTGGAATACTAGTTAGAAGGGACCCATTTGCCACGTGATGAGACCCAGGTGTGAGAAAGGCTTGGCCGTGTAGTTGTGTGTCTGCTGACGTAATGTTTTGTTTATAACCACGAGGGAGAGGCGACCTTGCCTATCCCCTTTTAACAAAGGAAGGTCGATGCCATCGCCCAGTGAGACGACCCGGGATAAAGGCGACTACTTCACCAAGCCCACAAGACCACTGTATTTCTTTGCATGGGTTTATTTCATATCAGATGGCAGTTTGTGATTTGTTCTGTGATGTTTTATTGTGTCTTTTTTGGTATTATTGTTTGTCGTTTGTTTGTGCATTGTTAGACGGGTAGCACGTATACATTGTAGGAGTTGCGAGTTCTACTCTCGTCCTTCACTTTGAGTACGGGCTCATGTTAAATTCAGTGCCTTTTGGGGGTATCAGAAAGTCCTATTTTTCATTCGCGTGGTGTATCCCAGATTCTTGGGAATTATGTACATTTTAGTTTCATTATGTGCGAAGTGCTCTGTTCCTTACCTCGTGAATCAGGTCGTTTTAAGTACGACAATTATAGTCGAATCTGTTCAAACTTATCAATATGTACGACGCAGTGTTTATGTAACGTCCCCACGGTCTCCGCAGTAATTAATTTGTTTTGCTGCCACTTGTTTTGCTATTTTGCTTTACGTCACACCGTCACAGATAGGTCTTATGGCGACGATAGGATTGCAAAGGCCTAGGAATGGGAAGGAAGTGGCCTTAATTAAGGTACAGCCCCAGCATTTTCCTGGTGTGAAAATGGGAAACCACAGAAAACCATCTTCAGGGCTGCCGACAGTGGGATTCGAACCCACTGTCTCCCGGATGCAAGCTCACAGCTGCGCGCTCCTAACCTCACAGCCAACTCGCCCGGTTTGCTGCCACTTCATGGCCACTGATTATATAATATATTTGTACCGAGTTATGTGATTTTTAATTCTTATTCATCCAATTTTTATGTTCTGAGCATTAAAGTTTGGTTTTTGTAGATTTTTATTCTCATTCACTCACACAAAAATAACTCCTGCCCTACTTACAGTATATCTTTCAGATTTTATTTAGTGTATTTTGAGATCTAGTCATCGAACGTTCCGCTGGCTCTGTCGCTGAATTAGCCAGGTCAGAAGAGGACAAGAAATTTTGGTAATGTGTGCCTTCTCACGCTGTGACCCACATTTTGTTTATATATTTTTTTGTTGCCGACCCAGTAAGGTACAATATGGATGAATTTTACGAAGACTAAAACAAAAAGGCAGGGCTGAGTTGCTAAGACGGTTGAGGCGCTGGCCTTCCGTCCTCAACTTGACAGGATCGATCCTGGCTCAGTCCGGTGGTATTTGAAGGTGCTCAAACACGTCAACCTCGTGTCTATAGTTTTATTGGCACGTACTAGAAATCCTGCAGGATAAAATTCTGAACCCTCTGCGTCTTCGAAAACCTTAAACGTAGTTAGTGGGCCGTAAGGCCAATAACATTATTATTATTATTATTATTATTATTATTATTATTATTATTATTATTATTATTATTATTGAAACAAAAAGTCAGTCCCCGAACTAAGGGAATTAATCTTACGGATCTTCTAGTTCTATTTGGATACGAATTCTTTCTTTCCACGTACCCGTTGTTGAGGAACGTAGGTTTACGTTAAAAATGTCACTTTTTGAGATGTGCCACTATTGTTACGGGGGTGCGATATCACTCCATGATGCTGTGAGTATCTGTGGTTATTAAGCTTTATAGTATTCAGTAGGCGCACTATTCGCAAGACCAATGCATGTGAAGTTCAAAGCATAGGATATTGCTCCTGAAGCAATTTAGTTACGCCACTAACACTCAGCTCAAATTCCCCGTATAAGCTGATCTAATCAGTAAGGGATGGTACTGCACAGATCTGTATTTAGGTAGTGAATTCTGGCGTGATAACATGTACTGTAATCTGTCCTGCATGGAGTAGCCTACACCTGGAAGGGACTGACTACCAGTCCCGGGTACAGCAAGCACAGGCTATAGAACTATTATTGCACGTTTATGTTTTACAGTCTTGGAACAAGGAATTAAATTCTTTCTTATTATCAAGATAATATCAAGATAAGATAACATAGGATGTTTTATTTATCTTGGCAAAATTAAGGATGCACTCCCTTTCGTACACTTAACCAGTCTTTATCTAGTACACTATTAATAGACACAACTAGTTTCAAATGATGAAAAAAGGAAAATAATGACATGAAAAGAAATATCGCCTGTGGTGTAGTGGATAGTGTGATTAGCTGCTACCCCAGAGCCCGGGTACGATTCCCGGCTCTGCCACAAAATTTCAAAAGTGGAACGAAGGCTGCAACGGGATCGAGTCAGCCACGGGGGGGGGGGGGGTGTCAACTGAGCAGAAGGGGGTTCATTTCCCACCTCAACCATCCTCGAAGTGGTTTTCCATGGTTTCCCACTTCTCCTCTAGACAAATTCGGGGATGGTAACCAACTTAATTCCACGGCCACTTCCTTCCCTCTTCCTTGTCTATCCCTTCCGACCTTCCCACCCCCACCACAACATTCGCGTTCAGCGTAGTAGGTGAGGCCACCTGGGCGAGATACTGGTCCTCCTTCCCAGTTTTATACCCGACCCACAGTCCCACGCTCCAGTGCACTGCCCTTGTGGCGGTAAAGGTGAGATCCCTCCCTGAGTCCTAGAAAGAAAACAACCCTGCACGATAAACGAATTAAGAAAGGAAAGAAAGAAATGGAATATATTAAGGTAGAATCGTGTCCTCTAGCATCCTGAGCTATATCTGACGGGTAAAAATGATCAAATTTCATATTTTTGGTCCCTTTGGATGTTTAATGGGACTCTACAATTTTGGCAAAGTATAATTTCATACTTTAACAAAGTCAGGGGAGAAGGTATCACCAGTGATATATCCGGACGCTATGGAGGCAAAATATCCTAATCTGAGTGATATACAAATTTCTCTTAACATGTATTTTACGGTTATAATACTTTCTTAATTCTAAATATTTATATAGAGCTTCCTGGCCGAGTCGGTAAAGGCGTGATCGGTTCACCCGGAATGACATGGGTTCGATTCCCTGTCAGAAAATCAAAAACTTGAAGAAACGAGATTTCCATTTCCGGATGTGCAAATGACCCTGAGGTTCACTCACCCTACACCTAAAATGAGTACCAGGTTAATTCCTGCGGGCAAAGGCAACCGGGCTTAGAGCTAACCACTCTACCCACCAAGTGCCGAGGTTACAGATAGTGTAAGCCTTTAACCTTCCACCACTCTAAAGGCCTTCATGACCTTTACTGAGATGACTATATAATATACACATTGTACGTACATAAAACATATTAATATTAAATACTAGATACATTAATTAAAATAACGTTTCAAAAAGATATAAGTTTTAAGAAGATAACGAATAATAATAATAAGGAATAATACAAAGAAGAAGAGGGAAAATATGATAAGAAGGACACTTTTTTAAAATTGGCTTCAGGTCGTACCGACAGATAGGTTTTATAGCGACGATGGGATAGGGAAGGGTCACGAAGCGGCCGCGCCCTTAACTAAGGTACAACCCCAATATTTGTCTAATCTGAAAAATGGGAAAACACGGAAAACAATCTCCATGTCATCCGACAGTGAGGTCGAACCCGTTCTCTTCCCACTGCAAACTCACAGCTACGCGCTCCTAACCGCGCAGTCAAGTCACTTGGTAGAAGAGGGAAATAATGATGAATAGAAAGTACAAGGAGGTGCATTGTGGTCACAGGTAGATTATTCTTTCATGCTTTTTTAGTATTTCGGCACAGATTTAAGAGTTGAGTTGCTGAGCGGTCATTCTAAAATCAATGAACAACACATTTTTAACAAAAACAGAATCCATCAGGATACTTGGTAACCAAGCGTAATCTACAGGCTTACACAACACGTTGAAGTATTGTTACAGCATTAGCTTCGATCTCGTGAGCAGAGGCAATTGTTATCCAATGAATGACAGTGTTATTTCAATCTGGTAAGGTGTTGTCATGGAATTATTTGTTCAAGAGTAAATTTTTGCTGCATTCACCACATATATCAGCATGCATATGGAGAGGTGCGCAGGGCCGTTAGAAGTGTTAGGAGATGGTTGAAACATTTTGAAGATCAAAACACGAGAATCCAAGATCAGCATCGCAGCGGTTACCCACGAACTGCCTCCACTGAACGCAACATGGAAAGAGTTCATTAATAAAGACAGGCATGTCATTGTAGATAACAACGGAAATAATTGCAGTGGAACACAGTTCAGAGCAGCAGATAATTGTAAGCGTATGCTATCGAAAATTCCGTTAACCCTAGGTCCTACGATGATTGATGGAAGACCACAAAGTTCAGAGAGCAAAACTCACTCAAGACCATCGTGATAGATATCGAAGTGAAGGAGAAGGTTGTGTATGGATGAAAGTAATTCAAATGTTTCTTGACCGAGTGAGTTGGCTACGCGTTTTAAGAGAATGCATTAGGGAGATAGAGCGTTCGAACCCCACTGTCGGAAGCCTTGAAGATGGTTTGCTTTGGTTCCCCATTTTCACATCAGGCAAATGCTGAGGTTGTACCTTGATGGCCACGACCGCTTCCTTCGCAGTCCTAGCCCTGCCCTATCGCTTCGTCGCCATAAGATCTGTATGTTTTGGCACGATGTAATAAGAACTATTTTCAAAAAACTTTCCCATCATTTTCTATTGAAATAAAGTTGTAGGGAGCCCGCTGTCTGTAATTTCGTTTGTATTGTCAATTCTTCAGATATTTATCTGTTTTAGGTCAACTCAAGGCCGTATCAGTGGTTTTCATTTTTCGTGCCTGTTTGTTTGTTTGTTTGTTTGTTTGTTTGTTTGTTTGTTTGTTCCACCACCACGGCGAAACGGCTGGATATATATCGACCAAACTTCATATTTAGACTATACACATGATTTTAAAATATCTCAATAGACGGACGGTTTACAGGAAATCCAGAACAGTTTTCTTTCATTTTCTCTTATACTATTGATTTTGTGTAAAATCCGTGGACTATACGTGAAACGTCCCTTCATTATAAACAACTTTGGTTATGTACATAATTTCGCTTAATCTTTCTGAGGGTCTCATGCTCTGCATTGAGTGACCGACAGACCGACAACGAACCTACAAGTTACCATGGCAACGTCTCTGACTACTTGCCAGCTGGGAAGTAACGTATTGCCATTTTCGCATTAATTTCTGTAAACTCGTGGTTGTTCCTTTGGTAGAAAGCAAGAGAGACGTCAATCGGCCATTCCGCGGGATATTGACGGAATGCCATTGAAGGTTACAATTGTCCTCGAATAGCACTAAGGAGCGTTGTTAATATTTGAACATTACCGCGGAGTGTAGCCCATTATTTCACCCCGTTAGGCGTTTCCTGGCATTTGGTATAGTTCTTACTGTATTTCCATTCTACTTCTATTTTCCGCTTTAATTTATTTTCTCTTCCTTGCCTCTTTAGGCTTAGGCCCTAAGTAATAACACCATAAGTCATCTTCTTATCTGTTTACCTAAGAATACCTGCACCTAAATTTCTCCTCAGTTATCGCCTTCATACATCCGCAACTCATACCATCACAATTTTTGAGGGGCATTTTATTTTCCAATACATCCCCTTGCTATTTACAAATTTGTCCTATTCGGCTGTCTTCAGTTATAATCCTATTTTCTATTAATTTCAGCTTCCTTAACTGTATTACTTTCTTCGTTAATTACTCCGTGTGTATGCCAGTGCTAATGCCGATACCTGGACACTGTTTTCTTTGAGCAAAAATTCCAAGGTGTTCAATTGTATAACTTTCAGCCCCGGAAAATATCGAAGTATGGACGCATTTTAATAACGTTGCAGACCTACGTTTCATGGTAGTTGGTAGCTAAATGGCAAGTCGTATTACAAAACAGGTAACATAATCGCCATTCAATTTGGAGAGATCTTCAAATTTGGTCCTGTGACTTATTGTCGTGGCTCGATTGTTGATACGTCAATAGCGCTGCATTTATCGATTATAATCAAATCTCTCCAGCTCGATTTTGGCTGGCATTAGGAAAAGGGGACTGTTTATAATGAAAACTCTCCATCTCTACTCTGAATTGGAGTTGCCAAATGAGCCTGCCAGTATAGTAGAAACTCCCAGACTCGATTGTGATTGGCAGTAGGAAATGTGGCTGATTTGTTTCTCGGATAGCGCTAAGAGACATGAAATTTAATATAATCTTACTTACTGCCTTTACAGTAATTTACGGAGGAATCCGTATACAGTGTAACATTCGGTGTAGAATACTGCAACATTTGCTACTTAATTTATATAAATAAAATCGTAACAACCGTGGGTCTGTATTTTGAATATTTGGGTGAAACTACTACCACTAAAATGTTTTCATTCCTCACCTGAAAGGGGAGGTGGGCCTCTTAGATCGAGCCGCCGTCCCTCAGGCCGTGAGATTTATTACGTTGACGGAGATGCTCGGAGAAGGTGAGGGTGTTGGCGGTCGTGGCCTTTACTGGGAACTGTCCCGTCATTCTCCTTAGTGCAGGAGAATAGAAAACAAATAAACCATTCTCAGGACAGCCGACGGTGGGGAACAACCTCTCTCCGTCTCTCGAATACAGATGCGTAGAGCCTTGGTAGAGCTGTGGTTACCCCTCCTCTGATCGGTTGGCTGTTCGGAGTGCAGAGCTGCCTGACCACGGACCAGCCGTGGCCACTTGTGGCCGAGACGAACTCTGCATCCGCCAACCTGACATTTTCTCATAAACAATGGAACCTGTAGATATAATGCTTGTTGTTGATACCGTAGGGTTTGTATCCGCATGGGGGCCTGTACGGAGCACATGTACGAATAGGAGCAATGGAAAAGGAATGCACTAGGAAAGTTTACTTAACAGTGCAAAGACTTACTAACATCAAAATCGCAAAAGGTTCCTGGACTATATAGGCCTACATCCTGACAGCTTATTTTCATCGTTTCAAAATTGTAGGTTGTTTCTAAAGCAGAAGAGAGTGCAAAATTATACAAAGCTTTGAAAGAAATGAGGAAAAATAATTTAATAGACTTTACTGTGGGAACTAAGCACAGATTATGTTCAGAAGAAAACATCGCAGTTAGTGAGTTCAACGAATCTGACTATTAAACCCTTGAAATATTCACAGATGGAAGCAAGAGTGACATTGGAGTTGGTTCAGGAGTAGCTATACCTTATGGAAAATGCACTTACACGACAGTTAAAATTTAAACTGGATAAAAGATGCTCGAGTAATCAAGCAGAGCAATTGGCAATTCTGAAGGCACTTGAATCAATTGAAAAATTGGTAATAAAGGAAAATATATCTTGGAAAGCCATGCTATCACTGACGGTAAAATTACAACAGACTCATTAAACTGTAATAACTACAACTACCTAATTCAACAAACGAAGATAAAGGCAAATATGCTTGCATGTAACAAGTGGAAAATCACGTTCACCTGGATTAAGGCTCACGCTGGGAAGTACGGTAACGAGCTGGCGGATCATCTGGTCAAGGAAGCAGCGCACGACAGAAAAATTAGTGAGTGTCACAGAAAAAATTTCTAAAATAGAGCAGGGGTTCCCAACCGGGGGGGCGTGGGGCTTTATCGGGGGGGGGGCGTGAAGTGTTTTTAACTCGAATATTACAATTTTGTGTAATAAACATTTTTCGAATCTCTCAAGTGATTGCCGCGCCAAGTCAATCGTTCAAAAGCACTGGTAATTGCCATCTGTCGGCACAAACCTCTACGGAGCCGCGAGGTTGGAGGTGAAATAAGGAATTTGCTGTGTTTTGAGAAGCAAAATGTAGCCTGAGAGCAGGTGCAGGAACAAGACCACTCAACGCACGTTTAATTGCACACTTTGTGGACCTACTTGCGTGAATGTAAACTATGACCATACGCGACATGTTTCAACTCATCAACGATGTAGTAGTTGCTTTCATTTTACAGTGTTATTGTTACATACCGTACAAGGTTTTTCTCATAAACAAAATATATTACATGAAGGAGATAATCGTATAAATGTCGGTATTATATCAAATTGATCTAGTAGCGAGAACACAGGAAATAAGGCAATAATAGTAGGCTTAATTATAATACATTTATTTAATATGGCATGTCTGGCTTTCACGGCTAGCGTGAAATTCTATGTAGGCCTACTGGTATTTTGGGCTACAACTAATTAATGTTTAACCACAGCAATTAATGAAACAGTGACATTTTCTCACCAAAGATCTTAAGTGGCAATGAGTTACTACAGTCAGTAGTCGATATTAACTCTGAAGAACAAAGAAAATCGGAGTTTCAGAAGCAAAAAATGTAGTGGAAGTTCCTCCTTCCCTCTCACCCTGCGGCATATAGACTCCTTTTGTGGGTAGCTCGTCCTTGAATGCTCTGTTCCCACCCCTACACATTCTTATTCATCCCTTGCAGTCAAATTGGCGGGAGCTACATAGTAAACTGTCCCATCAGAGATGGCGCAGTAATGGCCATGACAACACCTCGCCGATAGACCATCAGTGGCCAGGCCCTTCGACTGTTGATTCTGTGCCTCGCATACTTTCGCAGTGGACGTGTCTGTCAAGTTGTTTATTGTGAGTGTTGCGTACGCTTCGCTGTAAAAGTGCGACTGTGTGAATTGTGTTATTTAATACTGTGACTTTTTTAAATTGATAACAATGTCCAAGAAGAGACTGTACAATGATGACTACATTAAATATGGTTTCACAGTCGTTGAACGGAACGGAATATAACAGCCTCAATGCGTAATCTGCCACTGTGTTCTGAGTAACGATGCGATGAGGCCCGTGCGTTTGGAGAGGCATTTAAACACGAATCATTCAGGCTTAAAAGACAAACCCACAGAATTTTTTGCAACTAAACTCAACTCACTAAAACGTATGAAATTAGATTCATCGGGTACTTTTAACCAAGAAAATGAGAAAGCAGTGGAAGCATCATATGAACGAGCTCTTCTGATTGCCAAAGACAAGAAAGCACACACAATTGGGGAAACATTAGTAAAGCCGTGTATGTTATTAGCTGCAAATATAGTTTTGGGTGAAGGGAGTCGGCAGAAATTGTCTAAAATTTCTCTTTCCGATAACACAGTGAAGTGCAGACTTCAAGAACTGTCAGAAGACATTAAAATGCAAATTTTGGAGGAGGTGAAGGCATCTCCAGTGTTTTCAATTCAGTGCGATGAAATAACCGATGTGGCCCATTGCTGTCAACTGATTGTATATTGTCGATTTGTCGACAGTGGAATTTTAAGAGAAGAAATGTTATTCTCCCAATGTTTGAAAACAACTTCGAAAGCTTGTGATGTGTTTTCTGCCATCGATAGTTTTTTCCAAGAACATGGACTTTCCTGGGAAACTGTAGTGGGTATATGTACGGATGGTGCACCTGCAATGATTGGGTCACGTTCTGGGTTTCTCAAATTGGCCAAAGATAAAAATCCAAACATCATGGGAACCCACTGTATGATTCACAGACAGGCTTTGGCGGCCACCTTGCCCCAAGATTTTAATAACACTCTGAAAGTCACTATAAGAATTGTGAACTCTGTGAAGACAAGTTCTTTACAGACAAGATTGTTTGGAGCCCTTTGTGTTGACCTTCAAGCCGATCACAAAACTCTCCTTTTCCACACAGAGGTTCGCTGGCTATCAAAAGGGAACATGTTGGCTCGGCTGTTCGAATTAAAGTCTGAAGTTGAAATTTTTCTTCTTGGTGAAGGTAAGAACGATCTGTATGAAGTGTTTACTGATGCCAATTTTATCGTCTCATTGGCATATCTTTGCGATTTTTTTGAAGCTTTGAACAGTTTGAACTTAAAGCTCCAAGTCAAAAACTCCAATATTATGCTTGCTTATGATGCCATCAGAGCTTTCCTGGAAAAAATACAGTTATGGAAACGCCGGCTTCAGTTGAACAACTTCTCATCCTTTCACCGCCTTAATGAAATTTTGCCGGAAAATGAACGTGTTCGTAATAAACTTAAGATGCAAATTCAGTCACATTTGGATTCCCTGGCACAAGAATTCTATTCCTACTTTCCTGATATCTCGTCAGATGAATGGTCCTGGATGTCAACAAGAAATCCATTTGCCATTGACATTGAAGCACTGCCAGCACAACTTCAAGAAGAAGCCATAGATTTGAAGTGTGATTCAAAGCTAAAAGATGATTACAAAATATTAGGACTGGGCGACTTTTGGGTAAACTATCTTGCAGTGTATCCTGAAATAGCTAAAGTAGCATTGCGTGTCATTGTCCCATTTTCAACGACATATTTATGCGAGTCAGGATTTTCAACGCTGAGTGTCATAAAAACAAAGCAGCGCTGTCGGCTTGATGTTGCAAGTGATCTCCGCTGTGCCCTGTCAAATATCAAACCAAACATACCGAATCTTACCAAGAGAAAACAGTGTCAACCGTCTCACTGACATTTGTTGACTAATTGAAGGATTTATTGTAAAAGAAGTGTGTTCTTTGTATTGTGCTAGAATGAAGTTAGTATGTCGTAGATATAAATCGCGTACTTCATATTATTTTTCATGTATGTATGTTTAGTCCTCAGCCCGAAGGCTGGTTGGATCCTCAACAGCTCTGCCATCAGCTGTCATAGATGGCCTAGGCATCACTGAAGAGGCATACTAGGGAAATGAGGAGTGAGGTAGTTTCCCGTTGCTTTCCTCACCGGGCCAGAAGTTGCTATTACATATCAGTCTGCCAAGCCCACTGAAATGCATGCACCAACCGACCCTATGAGCAATATTTTCACACCATTCATAGCAGGGACTGGCTGCAGAAGGAATGGAATTACTAGCATCACTCATACCTCAGTCACTTTCATTTTGTCAAAGCCAAGGATAAAGCTGAGACAGATCAATGAAAGTAACAAGATTGCTCTAGCCCATACCAGAAGACATAGTGCACTGTAAACACTAGGTCCCGCCAGCAAAGGCATATTATTTTTCATAAAGAATTGAATAATGGAATTACTCATTTTCTAGTGTCATTAGGTTAGGTCACTATCCTCCACGTCAGTATATCGGAGAGGTTATAGAAGCGACCGGGGAAGGGGGGGGGGGGCGATGACCACCCGTATCTGAAAAGGGGGGCGTCAGCTGGCAAAGTTTGGAAACCACTGGAATAGAGAGATATGAGAGCTTAAGAAAATGGCAGAGTGAATGGGATCAAACAACGAAAGATTCAATAACAAAATCATTTTCTCCCAGTGTAATAGACAGAATTTCCCAGCGAATTTATTTAACGCCAAATTTCAGCGCAATGGTAACGGGCCATGAGGAATTAAGAGCTTATTTTCATCGTTTCAGAATTGTAGGTTGTCTTACAGATAGTCCATGCAATGTCAGTGATCAAACAGTAGATCGTTTATTACGTCGGTGTGGATTACTTGAGAGAGAAAGAAGCGTTTTAATTAAATATATTTTAGGTATAGAGTCATGGCCATTTAACAAAAGCAAGTTAGTCAAAAATAGTTTTCAAACAATTCTTACGTTTCACGAACTCAATAGTATTTGAACAACTTTGAAGGAGACTGATATATTTTGTATACATTATTTATTTATGTACATCATAAGTCAAAGAATTATGAATGTATCTCAGAAGTAGTTAGAAAATTAATTTAAATTGCAATATTATTAATCATAGCATGTAGAATTACTGTAATGTGGCGGGGCATGCAGCGAATAAACGATTTAAAAAAATTAGCAGTAGCCTGTCAGTATTGTACGCCGGCCCCGGTGCAGGGCTACCATGCCGTCCTCTTACCCGGAGGCTCAGGGTTCGATTCCCAGCCAGGTAAGTGATTTTACCTGGATCTGAGAGCTGCTTCGACGTCCACTCAGCCTACGTGGTTAGAACTGAGGAACTATCTGACGGTGAGATAGCGACCCCAGTCTAGAAAGCCAAGAACAGTGGCCGAGAGGATTCGTTGTGTTGACCACACGACACCCCGTAATCTGCAGGCCTTCGGGCTGAACAGCCGTCGCTTGGTAGGCCAAGGCCCTTCAAGGGCTGTTGTGCCATGGTTTTTTTGTCACTATTATAATGGCCGTAGGGTTTTGAGTGTTTTATAGGCTTGCTCATTAGAAATAAAAGATAAATATTATGCGGGTAACGTGGTACACTTGGAATGCGGCTAATAACTCTGTGTAGAATGAGTCTGTGATATGAGAAATAAATTAGGAGTTCGGGAGTAATATTACGAGTAAAAGTAAGATCAATAAATCAGTTTCCTATGTGCTGGGATAGTTGATCGGCACAACATTCAAATTAAAGTGATACTTGACAAAATCAAATGCCTTTTCATTTCTTTGGATGTCTATATTAAAACTGGTCATCATGATGAATGGCGCATCAACATCAATATCAAACTTGTCGCCACCGAGCTCGATAGCTGCAGTCGCTTAATTGCGGCCAGTATCCAGTATTCGGGAGATAGTAGGTTCGAACCCCACTATCGGCAGCCCTGAAAATGGTTTTCCGTGGTTTCCCATTTTCACACCAGGCAAATGCTGGGGCTGTACCTTAATTAAGGCCAAGGCCGCTTCCTTCCCACTCCTAGCCATTTCCTGTCCCATCGTCGCCATAAGACCTATATGTGTCGGTGCGACGTAAAGAAAAAATAAAACACACTTGTCGCCAATCATTAAGCTGAGCGAGTCAACCCAGCGCCATCTTGTAACAGAGTATGCGTGTGACGTCACGTATTTAGCTCAAATTTTGCCTTACTTTAAAGCGGTATTTCATAAAAACAACGTTTATCAACTTTTTTTTGCAACTGGTAGCCTCCTCTTTTATCTGGCTGTTGAGTCATTAAGGATAATCGTAAGTAAATACTTTCGGCGATATATGCGACCTACTCGGACACTAAAAGTGTCTTGAAATTTTTCTTTCCCTGTATCAGTTGTCGAGATACGTAAGTCTAAGTTAAAAACGGGTTAATTATATTTTGATTTTAAAATGAACCAAACGAAACCCAAAGACGCAACAGCCCCGAAGGGCCTTGGCCTACCAAGCGACCGCTGCTCAGCCTGAAGTCCTGCAGATCACGAGATGTCGTGTGGTCAGCACGGCGGTTCCTCACGGCCGTTATTCTTGGCTCTCTAGACCGGGGCCGCCATCTCACAGTCAGATAGCTCCTCAGTTGTAATCACGTAGGCTGAGTGGACCTCGAACCAGCCCTCAGATGAAGTAAAAGTCCCTGACCTGGCCGGAACTCGAACCCGGGCCTACGGGTATGAGGCAGGCACGCTACCCCTACACCGCAGGTCCGGCATTTTAAAATAAAGTATGTTTAAATATGAAATGCGAATAACATACAATATCATGCACTCGTTCATTTCTGTTTGAGCAACAGCGAATCGATACAGTATTAGAGTCGTGTAGTATTAGCAGTAATACTTATTTGCCTTGCTTATAATTCCAAATTAAGGGAAAGTAGTAAGAGTTCTTAGAAGAATATGTTTTCTGATTGTTTCTGTTTATCCGAGCTCGATAGCTGCAGTCGCTTAAGTGCGGCCAGTATCCAGTAATCGGAAGATAGTGGGTTCGAGTCCCACTGTCGGCAGCCCTGAAGATGGTTTTCCGTGGTTTCCCATTTTCACACCAGGCAAATGCCGGGGCTGTACCTTAATTAAGGCCACGGCCGCTTCTTTCCAATTCCTAGGCCTTTCCTATCCCATCGTCGCCATAAGACCTATCTGTGTCGGTGCGACGTAAGGCAAATGGCAAAAAAAGAAAAAAAAATGTTTCTGTTTACGATGATGAAGAGTAGGAAGAGAAAGTACATCGTCGTTCTCGTTATTCTAATAGATAGTATCACGCACCTGGTACATTTCCGTAGTTCAGTCGATTGAAAGCAATCCTGGGTTCTATTGATCGACTATTTGTAATTCTCTTTGAAGTGCCTTCTACAGGTAGAGGTGGAGCTTGCCCCACGTAAAGGACTGAGCCGTTTACCTGCCCACATCCGACTTACTATTCATGTTCATTGTATTCTCCCTTCACTCTTGTCGACTGTGTTTGTTGAACTTGTGGTCTACTTCCTTCAGCTTATAGAGTATTCTGCTGGATCTACTAACCAGCTCATTGAATTTCACTGGCGGAGAATCGGGTAAAGGTCCGCTCCTAAGCTAAATGTTCAGTGCCATGGTCTTTGATACAGAGAGTCCTGGATTCGATTCTTGAACGAATCGGGATTTTATCCGTGTCAGGTTTATTATTCTGGCTTGGAGACTGGGTGCCTGTGTTCGTCTCAATACATAACTCTTCGTACATCGCTCGTTTACCGTGTGTGTTAATTAACGACGGGAATATCAATGTCTGAGTCCATATTGCTATCCAATTTCCCATCAGTCACCTCTTATCTGCACTTATGTCTCTCAACCAGGTGGTAGATTCCCTATCAGTTGCTTTTCTAGCCTTAACTTAAATGATTTCACAGAAGTTGGAAATTTGCTAAACACCCCGTTGGTAAATTATTCGAATCCATATTTCCTCTTCCTATATCAGGGCATATTATGGTGTATGCACCGGTGCATTGCGCGGCGCATAGAGCAAAAGAAGACTTCGCTAGGTTGACCAGATTACACACCTATACTTCTCGATGATAAGCGATAACGTTTTCTCTGCCTTTCCGTACGCCTGTCTCGCTTGTTCTGTCTGTCTCCCCCTTTCCTTACTTGCACTGCAGCATTCTGCATTCGAGCAGAGTTGAGCCGAGCTTTACCGAGTCGCCCCGAGACAAAAAAATCTGGTCCGAACTGAGCCGAGTCGGACCGATGCACGGTGCACATTACCTCTGAGCCTCGGTTTGCACGCGTGAGATTTTGGCATTTGAGGAGGCTCTGTCCTATACCTTCTGAATTCGAACTTTATTTTCATATCCTGTTCTTGCCTACTCTGAAACTCTCAAGTCCTCTCCTATTGTCACCCAACGCTATCTCTCCACTGACAGGTCAGTAGGCCTAAGTACCCTTTTTTCGAGCCGTTCGGCTCTCTGTTCTCAAGTCCTCCCCAGTACAAAGTTTATGACATTTAGTAACACTACTCTTTTGTCCGACTCCTTGGTTAAATGTTTAGCATTGAGATTTTCGGTACAGAGTGTCACGGGTTCGATTTCCAGCCAGTTCTCAGGTATTTTAATCGCTTATAATTAACTCTTCTTGCTCAAGGACTGGGTATTCGTATTCGTTCCAACATTATCCTCTTTATATTCGGACAACGCACCACACTACCAAACACTACAGGAACACGCAATAGTGATTACATCCCTTCATATGCGACTGGCGTCAGGAAGGCCATCCGGTCGCAAAACAGGGTCAAATCCACATTGTGATCCCACAGGTGTGGGAAATTCGATAGAAGAAAAGTAACAGTTTTTTTTTTTTTTTTTTGGTCAGAAATCAGATATCGTGCTGCTTTCCACTGGATGTGTTCCAATTCTTAAATCAAACAATTCTGGTGAGAGTCTAATTGGGGTCTTACCAGTGACTTATACGCTCTCTCTTTTACACCCATGTTAGAACTCGTACATGCCGTCATAACCATATGAAGATACCTGAAAAGACTTTAACAGTCTCAATAGTGTGATTACCCTAATTAAGTGCTTTCCTTATATTAATACCTAGGTACATACCTGTATAGTGATCTCCATCAGGTACTTCACCCTATAAACACAATAATTAAAACTGAGAGGACTTATTCTCTAGAATGTACAGTATTTAAAATAGTGTGTGTCCGTGTGATTGGGTTGAATTTAACTGTTGAACATGCACACAGTACTGGAACACTACGGACTACAAGCAGCAGTTGTTGTAAACACCGTTAAAAGCTCTTTAGTGACAATAAATATTGCAACACTCACTCCACATGGAAGAGGCATGTAAACGCCAGTATGTTGCTGCATCACTGCTATTGGAGAACGAGGCAAATGAACCGAGCTTACTGGCGCTGTGAGGAGAGACTTGTTCCGCTACTACACTAGTAGGATCTCTAGCTGTTACTAAAGGCTTGCCGATCGTTGACGGGGGTAGTGCACATATAACACACACGCATTACACTTCCAACTACCACAGGAACTCTCAGTAGTGAAGACGTTCCTCGACAGAGGGTTGGTGTCAGGAAGGGCATCCGGCCGTAAGTGAACAAAGTACTCATGGGTGACACAGTTCGAACCCTCGACTCCAGCAGGGTGTCGGAAGAGTGGCAAATACAGAAGTAGGATAAGAAGAATGAGGTGAAGGTTTCATTTACTATCATTTAATAAGTGACTTTCTGAACGTTAACTAAGAATCCGGCTATATGTGTAATTAAATCCATTATAACAAGTAAATACATCTTGGATCCGCCTCTGTGGTGTAGTGGTTAGTGTGATTAGCTGCCACCCCCAGAGGCCCGGGTTCGATTCCCGGCTCTGCCACGAAATTTGAAAAGTGGTACGAGGGCTGGAACGGGGTCCACTCAGCCTCGGGAGGTCAACTGAGTAGAGGTGGGTTCGATTCCCACCTCAGCCATCCTGGAAGTGGTTTTCCGTGGTTTCCCACTTCTCCTTCAGGAAAATGCCAGGATGGTACCTAACGTAAGGCCACGGCCGCTTCCTTCCCTCTTCCTTGTCTATCCCTTTCCATTTTCCCGTCCCCCGCAAGACCCCTGTTCAGCATAGCAGGTGAGGCCGCCTGGGCGAGGTACTGGTCATCCTCCCCAGTTGTATCCCACGACCCAATGTCTGAAGTTCCAGGACAATGCCCTTGAGGTGGTAGAGGTGGGATCCCTCGCTCAGTCCGAGGGAAAAACCGACCCTGGATTGTAAGCAGATTAAGAAAGAAAGAAATATATCTTGGATATTTTGATTCTGAAAGTGAATAGTTAATATAACGTTGAGATACGTTGTTGTTGACGTCATTGAAGGGTTGTGTATTACACAATATTTGCTAATCGTTCATTACGTATCATCCTTTACAGCGATAATGGCACCGACCTTAAGTTCGCTAAGTCGCATCGAAAAGTAAAATTAAGAAGATTCATGTACGATCTTTCCACGGCTACATAGCAAGCAGTTGGAAATGGCGTCTTTGAATGTTCGAATACCGCTGGTCTATCCCAGCTGGTACGATATGCCCCCTAGAAGTGAATTACTGTTCCTTCACACGTGTGAATCGTTTTCATGCAACACTGCGGTCACTCTAACATTTGCTCATCCCCTGACCCAAAACTATCCAACTTCTACTGCTTCTACTAAAATGTTTTCATTCCTCCCCTGAAGGGGGAGGCGGGCCTCTTAGACGGTGACGCCGTCTCTCAAACCGGGAGATTTGTTACTGTGAATGAGATGCACGGAGAAAGTGAGTGTGTTGGCGGCCGTGGCCTTTACGAGGAACTGTCCCGGCATTCGCCTTAGTGCAGGAGAATGGAAAACCACTAAAAACCAATCTCAGGACAGCTGACTGTTGGGGACAGCTGTGAGGTCCAGCCCTGTCCCGTCTCCCGAATGCAGAGCCGTTGAGCGAAGGTACAGTCGTGACCACCCCTCCTCTGCTCGGTTAGCCGGCCAGAGTGCAAGCTGTTGGACCACGGACCAACCGTGGCCACTCTTCATCACCCGACGCTATCCCACTTTTTTCTTATTTTCTCTTTGGGTGCACTTGGATGTCATTTTCCTACGTATACAAAACCCACTTTCGTATCTTTTACAGTTATACGGTGAGAAATATACAATTTTACGATATAGTGCATGGTAGCTTGATTTAATTTCCAGCATGTTTCATTAGTTCATTTTATTTTTTGTTGTGTTTTGACAGATACAAATTCAATATTTTTTTTTTTGCTAGGGGCTTTACGTCGCGCCGACATAGATAGGTCTTATGGCGACGATGGGACAGGAAAGGCCTAGGAGTTGGAAGGAAGCGGCCGTGGCCTTAATTAAGGTACAGCCCCAGCATTTGCCTGGTGTGAAAATGGGAAACCACGGAAAACCATTTTCAGGGCTACCGATAGTGGGATTCGAACCTACTATCTCCCGGATGCAAGCTCACAGCCGCGCGCCTCTACGCGCACGGCCAACTCGCCCGGTCAATTCAATAATTAAAACACATATATGACGTATATGTGTTAAATAGAATACTAATGATACTTAAATATGTATATAATTACACTTACTATACTATGTACATAATTTAGATTCGTGGTAGTGAAGTTAAATAAGATTAGTATATAGCTACGGTATCGCTTTGGGGAAGACGGAACCCATTAAACCAACAATACAAAACATACACAAAACAGTCTCAATCAACCTATATCTGTAATGTAATTTACAGGTTTGCACAATAAATTCACAATATTTAAATTACAATAAAATATATCAATGTTATACACAACACAGCAGTCATGATATACTTTTAAAGAATTTAGGAAAGGTTATTGTTTACGATGTTCCGTTCTACATCGTGGTAAGTCGATATATATATATATATTTATAGTTGCTTTATGTCGCACCGACACAGATAGGTCTTATGGCGACGATGGTACAGGAAAAGGCTAGGAGTGGGAAGGAAGCGGCCGTGGCCTTAGTTAAGGTACAGCCCCAGCATTTGCCTGGTGTGAAAATGGGAAACCACGGAAAACCATCTTCAGGGCTGTCGACAGTGGGGTTCGAACCCACTATTTCCCGAATACTGGATACTGGCCGTACTTAAGCGACTGCAGCTATCGAGCTCAGAAAGTCGATACAAAAGTAAAATCGTAACAACTGTACAACGACTATTTTGACGAAATTTTTATTTGGCTACGGTATCCGTTTCATGTGAAATAATGACCATCTGAATAATTTTTATCTTTGGTGTCTGTCTGTATGTTTGTCCGTTTGTCCGTTTGTTTGAGTTCATGTAACTTGAAAACTACTGGACATATTTCTACCAATATTCATATTAAAAATCCACCTGTCCCTGGGTAGGTTTTAAGGCCAATATTATTTTTCATTCCATGAACTGACAGGGGTTTGTACGAAACCGAAAAAGGGATTTTGTATTACCACAAAATATGCACAACCAAACTTAATGGAAATCTACCTGCCGCAATGGAAATCAATTTCTAAACCTTTGTCTCATGTGTATCATTTAGATACGAGACTAATACGGGAGATATCATTAACGGACTGTTTATCAGTGCAATTCCCACCGGAATCAACTCAAAAGCGGTTGTGTGTAAAGCGTATTTCTTATAACTTGAAAACTACTGGAGATATGTCAACTAAACTTCATATTTAGCATTCATCCGTCGAAAGGTACATTATTAGGTCCATACCATGTTAAATTCCGGGAATGGAGTGGGGGTTTATAGAAAAGCGAAACAGTGATTTTACTTTCCAAAAATATATATAAGACCAACCTGATTAGAAGTCGGCGTATCTTGATGGAAATCCATTTCTAAAACTTTTTCCTCATGTGCATTTTTTCGATAGGAGGATTAATAAAGGAGATATCATGATCTGTCGGCATTCACCTAGTTGGAAGTCCAGCTCTTCGGTGACTCTAGTTAGCAGTTCTGTAGAGAAGATCTTGTAGGTTACAAGCAATAGGGAGATGCCTCTGTAGTTGTTTGGGTCGGTCTTACTTCCCTTTATGTGTAGTGGATGAATCACGGCTGAGGTCCATCCCTCTTGCAAGACCTCTGTTCTCTATATGTCTTGGATGATCTGTGTGAGACTCTGCAGGGACTGTTAATCTACATGCTTCCACATCTCTGCAACTATACCATCAGCTGGGCCCTTGTTGTTCTTGAGGCCTTTGATTATCTCCTCTATTTCTTCCCTGTTGGGTGGTATAGAGTCCTGGTTCCTGACAGTGGGTTCGGTGAAGGTCAGTCTCTATTTAGGTTCTTCTGCGTTGAATGGTTTCTAGAAGTACTCTGCAAAGGTGTTAGTGCAGCCTTTGTTGTTCATGTGGAGTTTCCCATCTAGCCGTCGGGGTTGTAGGGTGGGGGCCGTGTATGATGTAGACTGTTTCTCGAGTCCCTTGTAGAGATCTCTTGAATTGTTTCCCTTGAAGTCTTCTTCTGCCTGTTGTTTTTTGAGACCTGTTGTTATTACTACTATTATTATTTCATTTACTAGTTATTCAATAAATAGTAAAAATAAATACAACTCGAACTCCAGATTTTTCTAAATGAATTCTAGAGCCCTCGTTATATTACTACAGTTAATGTGCTCCTTCCTTTCGGTCTAAATTCCAATTTAACGGCGTCAACCGACTCCCTTTCCTGTCAGGCAGCGTAAAAATATAAAAGTGTCACAGATAATATTCCCTCTTAATTAAAGAGTGTTCAGAGATGATAACCGAGTTTATAAGAGCCTTTAAAGTTATCAATAAATAATACTGACGGAAACGAGAACATTTGAATGTAACGCAGAGGGCCAATGTCATCGATGTTTGTCCGCTTAAAGCAAAGATTATGATCATTTTCATTAATAACATATAATTTTGGTAATTTGAACAAAATGCAAAATATTTACATAGCCATGATATAATCAGTGATTACTCTTCCGTGCCAATCGTTGGAATTAAATCAGTTAATTAGCGGTTCAGTAAAATTAAGCCTAGAGCTGTACTTTGGTCTACTCATCTGACCACAGCTCCGGTATTAATTAACATGTTGCTGGAAGTAGCAACTTCAGTAGAATAAAAGAAAAATGAGGTGGCTTATCACATCAATGGTGACAGGCCAATCATAACTTTGCAGCGATCGTAGACCCTATTCAGAGTGGAAAGTTAATCTAAGCAGCGGGCCGAAAGCTAAACATCACTTAATTTCCCCTGCCCTCAGCCTTTGCCCGCATTTCTGTAATATTTCAAGACCACCAACATTCAAAATTGAGACAACTACTCTATAGACGTATAAATTTTTGCTTTTCGAGGAAGGTTTTTTTTTTTTTTTTTCATTTTCGATTCAGTTAATTTATAACTGCCAGGATCTACAGTCTGCCGAGACAAATTTGAAAGATAAATTTATAACTTTATATCATTATAACTTATGTTTTCAAAATTTATGTATTCAAAAATATATATAATTTTATATATTAAAAAACCTGACAGTTATAAATTTTAAGGAAGTGATCCTAAGGAAAGTGAGAATACGAAAAATAGAAAATATTGTGGTTTTAAATGTTCATCTCAAAGAAAAATTTGTAATTTGAGGTTTGAGATTGTCGTACAAAAATTGATCTATTTTTTTTACAATTTTCGTCCTACGATCGTGAATTCTCGTTCGTATTTATGACGTTAAAATCATTCAGTTATTGACATATTTGTCCTATCTCTGTACAAAACCATTTAATGTAGAATGCTGCAGTTAACACTAACTTTTGGATTAAACTTCATTTCTTACTTAGTATTGCTATTACAGCCATACCTGTCGAGATTTCTATTGTTAAGAACTTCGATGTTACTTGTCTAAACTTCGGTGTTGGTTTCTTAATTCAGGATATGTGTACATTAATAAGCCGTTTCCGGGAAAAATGTGGAAAAACGGCACTGGAGATCTTTATGAACTGGCCCTCATCTGAAATTGTACAATATGAGGATGCTCGGAATAATATTAGTTTTATAGGAGTGCTGATTTCCTTGCATGATGTTCATATTTTCTAATTGTCTTCAAGTAATTCCAAAGTTTTCCACAAATCACAGTAGCTCATAGCATGTGACGTCTTTCCAAGACCTTTTGCTACGTTCCATGTATCAGAAGGTTGCATCGCTTCTAGCGCTATACCGGGAGAATCGCGTGTAGTAGCAGTTACATGTTGACATATTGCAGGGATTAGCAGGTTGGATTCATGTCCTAAAAACGATGACGTAAAGTAACCGTCAAGCAGGGCGCGGAGTATAGTTGTTTAAATTTCGTCCTTACCGAGCTCGATAGCTGCAGTCGCTTAAGTGCGGGCAGTATCCAGTATTCGGGAGATAGTAGGTTCGAACCCCACTGTCGGCAGCCCTGAAAATGGTTTTCTGTGGTTTCCCATTTTCACACCAGGCCACAGCCGCTTCCTTCCCACTCCTAGCCCTTTCCTGTCCCATCGTCGCCATAAGACCTATCTGTGTCGGTGCGACGTAAAGCAAGTAGCAAAAAAAAAAAAAATATTTCGTCCTTAACGACCGGTGACTCAAATATTAAGCAATACCAATCCCGCGACAGAAACCAGATTTATGGCTGTCTACAGTTGCCTCAGCAGTGACCATTAGCATCTGGCTCTTCACCAATAACATGCTTGCTTTGTCAGTGACAATCCACGTGGAGTACTTCAAAACTGTGCCGGTCCTGAAGCCGGCTCGCTTGTCAGGTCTCGCTGCTCACTCTCAGTAGCCAACCATCAACTGTTATTCCAACTCTCCTCCAAACGAAAGTCTTCCATGGAGAGTTGGCAACGCTGTGTCTCAAACCGAAGAAATCCTAGCAATACGTTGACAAGGAATGAAAATACAGACGGTCAGCTAGGTTTCAAAAGCGTGCCGGTCGTTAACGAAGAAATTGCAAGAATTATACCTGCCTGTATTTCGTTGTGTGCTCTATTGTTAACACTTTGTTGAATATCCCTCGGATCGTTTTCATTTCTCGTTACGAAACGAAATCTACAGGACCGTTATGAATAATGTACGAGACATGAGGGGCACATATTGAATACTTGCTGTACCGATGCAGTTAGATAAATTTTACCATCGTCACCCTGCGAACCGATCTGACTGGCTAACTTCATCAGCTGATTGAAAACGGCATGAGATGCCGATGTTTTTCGAATTACTGTATTTATCGGTATGACAAAACCCCTATGTTTACATACCCAGTTCACGTAGTTTCCGAACACTCTATATAGTAGTTAAAAGTATCAGTGGATAGAAAAACATGCTACTAGTCCAAGTAGTAATTTTTTGCTTTTGGGAAAGCTATTAAAACGATGAAATCTACGTTTCACCTAGGATAGCTTATTTGAAGGTCGTGAGATTGACGTTCTCTGAAAAGCCATGCCGAGAAATCAGCATCAAACCGGAACACACCGTTGGTTTCAACTGGTGTCGCCGTAGCGTACTTGCTGTGGAATGATCCTATCAATTCTGAGCTCCGTCTTCAAATCCCTACCCTGGCGAAATTATTTTCTTCGACTGGTACTCTCAAGCCAATCTTAGAGCACGTACAGATTTAGCAACACCGCCTCGCAAAACAGTGTTGCATAACCATTCCGGCGTTTTCCACAGTGGAGCGTGAAGCTCTCGCCTAGACAGGATGAACTCGTGCTTAGGGTAAAATTTCCGCCCCGTTGCCAAACTCTACCGAGATTCACCCTCTCCCGACCTCAATGTTATCATGCCACATACAAACTCCAGGTTGTTCATGGGCGTCAAGTAGAAAGACCTGTACCAGGCGAGCCGAACATGTTCTCGGGCACTCTTGGCACTAAAAGCCATACGATAAAAGAAATTCGTAATATGAACCTGGCAGTACTAAAGCAAGCAATGTCAGGCTCCAATGAATCTACGAGATTGCTACTCACGTTCCTGGTCTGTGTGTTTTGAGGGTAGTGCATTGCTCCTGCGGAGGTCTCGGCCTAGAGCCGACCGTTAATGGCCGGTTTGTGTTTTATAGCCCGGTAGTAGCAATAGGGGTACTTTTAGTGAAAACATCCCCCTCGCAGCGAGAGTGAGGACATACCTGGGAATGTCAAGCAGAAACAAATGGCTGGCGAGGGTGAGCGCCGGATATCGTGACATAACAAGGAATTATGGCCATATTGGGAAATAGCACGGGTTCTTCCTACCATCCATGTAACCCCACCCCAATATGACATTTTCCGAGTTCCGGCGAGGAGAATGAACCAACAAAAGCGAGGATATGAGTGTATGGAATAAGTGTTTACATTTGAAACACCAATGTTCTCGCTTTAAAAACCAGAATGCCTAAAGCAGATACGCAATAAATGTCACAAATGAAATACATATAATATTATTCTCAAAGAAACCTGTTACCTACGTGTACTTTAAAATAAATAGTGGACTTCTTTGTAGGGGCTAGCCTCTAATTCTATCAGGACATATTCTAAGAGTGTTCGCCGTAATTTCTCTCCTGATTCCACTGAGAGGTTCAAATGGTAAAGTGTTGGTCCTCTGAACCCTAATTGACGGTTTCGATCCCAGTTCAATCCGCTGGTATTCGAAGGCGATAAGATGTGACAGAATCGTGTCACTAGATTTAATTGCTCAATATAATAATAATAATAATAATAATAATAATAATAATAATAATAATAATAATAATAATAATAATCCGTTGTGTGTGTTATTGTAGTCACCCAGCGAGTGGCTGCACAGTTTGGGTCACGAAGCTGTCAGCTGGCATTCCGTACTGTCGGAAGCCCGGAAGATGGTTTTCCATGGTTCCCCATTTTCACAATCCGCATGAATTATTGTCACGCCCGCTTCCTTCCCACTCCTAGACCTTTCCTACCCAATCTTTGCCTTAAGACTTACGTCTTTCGGTGCGACGTAAAACATATTTTTAACATGTTACTGCAGTCACGTCCTATTTCGTAAAGCATAGGATAGGGCTGAGTGGCCCGGCGAGTAATCCTGAGAGTCGGCTTACCAGTTGCTATGGACTCCGGCTCATATTGCGAGTCATGACTCTCCTCGTGCTCAGGCGGCTAGGACTGTGCAATCAATTGGTGGTTTGAACACTGCTAGACTGGAAATACTCACTGGGGCTGTGTTTACGTAAGGTAGCATCCTACTTGCCAGGCTGAATGGCTCAGCGGTTGAGACGCTGGCCTTCTGACCCCACTTTGGCAGGTTCAATACTGGCTCAGTCCGGTGGTATTTGAAGGTGCTCAAATACGCCAGCCTCGTGTCGGTAGATTTACTGACACATAAAGGAACTCCTGCGGGACAAAATTCCGGCATCTGGGCGTCTCCGAAAACCGTAAAAGTAGTTAGTGGAACGTAAAATCAATAACTAAAGCCCGGATTTTTATGCAGTAACTGGTTAGACTGCAAACTAATTTGGTTAGTAGGAAGTGTCGGCCACCCGCTCTTCCATAATGTAGCAAGTGTAACATAAATTATACGGTTTCTGATGGGCAGTACCCCTCAAGTTTATGAAAATCCCATAGAATAAGTGTTGTGAAGGTAGACTATACTTACTACTCGCCTCAGTAACATTGCATTCTAACCCATTAATGCATAAAAATCCGGGCTCTAATTATAACAATAATCTTTTGACGTTGTAGTGTTCGCACGTTTTCCCACATATCTCGCATACAGCTCACATCTAGCTCATGGAAGTACTTTGTCTGGCACAGCTTGTATGTCGCAGTTCGTAGCCTGGGTTCATTCATTCTGAGTTCATCGTAGTGTCTGATAAAAATCTATCCTGATATTCACTTTTTTTTTCATGAAGTTCCTGAAGCAAAACTTGGCACTGTGCCGTAGAATTCAGTAGCGTACTCTTCTTCTTATAAGTGGCTTTATGTCGCACTCGTACAGATAGGTCTTATGGCGGTACAGCCCCAGCATTTGCCTGGTGTTAAAATAGGGAACCACGGAAGACCATCTTCCGACCTGCGACAGTGGGGTTCAAACCCACTATATCCCGAATACCGAATACTGGCTGCACTTCAGCGACTGCAGCTATCGAGCTCGGTAGTAGCATTCTAAGACACAGTTTAATTATGTAAAACTAGCATTTGTACCCGTTCTTCGCGCAGGAATTTGCAGTGGATTACATGTTTCCTCCAGAAACTTATGGGAAGTAACATGGCTCTATTCTCTCGTTTAATGCGACGTGTTAAAGTGATATTTTCCTACGAAAGCGCGTGGCAGTAACGTTAAGTATGGTGAAACTGAACAAAGTGGAGAGAGAATGAGCATGAATTCTGAATTTATCGTACGGTACAATTACTGGTCCGAAGTTGTGCGAAATTCTCCATGATTCTGAGGTTGCGTAATGTATCTCTGACCACTGGTGTGGCGCTCTGACGTTGATGATACCCCCCTTAATATCTGCCCTATCGGAAAGTGTAATATGACTCTTAGGTTTTTCCGTTACCCACGTTAGAGTGACTTGCACGATATGACCTACGTGACTTGGACGAGAAATACAATGCTTTTTAATCATCTGCGTTTTTATTCGTCGTACGAAAAATGCGTAAATGGCGTAAGTGAACGGAAATAACATATTCTTAAATGTTTGTTATATACAATATTTTGATATACCTAATGCTAACGAAAATATTTGTGAATAATCGTTCCATAAATACATGTTATTACCATGATATCATATATATATCATAATACAATCCTGAGCGAGTAGATTGCTAATGCATAGCTTGGTTGAAATAAGTTCAGCAGTTTTCCACTTTTAGGAATATACAAACAGATAAATAACCAGACGGATAGATAGACACCAAAGAGAAACGTTCTACCACTTGTTTCCTCGGTGTTCAGTTACATTAGGTGGGGCTAATTTTCAAGCCGAGTGAAACATTATGCATCCTCTGATTTTCTCCTCTTATGGATCTTTCAAATAACTGTAGATATGCGAAGGTGTCCGTCAATAGCTGCAGAGCATGAAGCCCTTATAATATATATTAATTTCCTCCGTCCTTTGAAGAGTAAGCAAACACGAGTTCATATCAAAAATTACTTAAAATGCAGGGGCGTTTCACATATAATTTACAAATTTTACTTATAATCAATAGTGCAAGAGAAAATTGGAAAATCCCTTCTGGTATTGCTATAAAACCCCAGTCTATTCAGTTACTTTAAATGATAAGCCACCCGTATTGTCAGTGATTATTAAATGATATGCATATCAAAACCTGCTCCTGGATGAGTAGACTATAAATACGAAGTTTGGGAGAGATCTATTCAGCCGTTCACCTGTGATGGTGGAACAAACAAATAAACAAACATAAAAAACAGACAAACAAACAAACAGACACGAAAGCTAAAAACTACTGATACGATCTTGAGTTGACCTAAAACGGATAAATTTATCAAAACATGGCGAAATAAATGACATTACAGCGAGCGGGCTCCTACCACTGTATTAAAAGATGACTGCCGTGTGAGCTCATAGGTTAACGTCGATGGAGCGTTCTTTGTACCCACTTTCCGAAACCAAGATGCCATAACTATGTAAAAACTATTGTAAAACAGTTGCAGCCATGAACGAATACAATGTAGCCAATCGGTGGACGTATAGCTCAGTTGGCAATCAAATATAATAACAATTTAAAATTGTTACGTTAAATCAATTCCCTTCAAAGTATACAAAACGCTCTGCGATGTGCTTATCGAATCTATACAGTATATTAAGAGTTTCCTAAAAACAGATTTGTCCAACCCGAAGATATTACTATATTACTATATTACTATACCCGAGAAAGTGTCGGGCGATCGCAAAATGAACACTGCAGCTGAACAAGAATTTCTAGGGCGGTCACGTTATCGGCAAGCGCGTGCAGCTCGAGAATGTCTCGGACGTGCCACTAAAGATATTTACGAGTGATTCCGATTTAAATTTCAGAAATTGCATAGTATGATAGTTGTAATTTCTACCGATTTTTTTTTCTATGTTTTTTTTTTTTTTTTTTTTTTTTTTTTTTTTTTTTTTGTGGATTGTGTTCAGTGAATGTTCTATTTTCATGCATAATGATATGATTCGTTCCACTTTTTGAAAACTATCGATTACTATCGATAGTAGAGCACATAATATCGGAAAAGATCAATGGCGATTACTATCGATAGTTTGCCGCCTCTAGGCCACTCCAATAATTGCTGGTGAAGACTTACCCTAGCCCGCAATACATCCTTTACTTAGCGGGTTGCACACTGTTTTGGAGCATTTTCTTTACGTAAAGATATCGATGAAGCTAAAAAATATGCTGCTCTTTGAATAAATAACTACGTAACGAAAAGAAATGCAGCACTTTCTAATTGGCTTTCACGGTTCGCTGTCCATTAATGGGTAAACCGAGTGTGGTCAGAACAAACCTAGATTGTTCCAGTACAGGATTAGTACAGCTGCGCTATCTTGTGATTGATGCGCGCCACTGGCCCTAGGAGCGAATGGCTTAATGGACTACCATATCAGCGTAGTGTACAGTGAACCCACAGGTCACGAGCGCTCGCTTGGTCAATGCTTAGTTTATCTAAATAGAATAGCAAAGTTATCGTGGAATTTACTTAATTCACATAGACCTATGTCTTTATGTTATTATGACTTTCGACATCTCACACAGTAGGTCTTTTGTATGGTGGCATCGTACGGCGTGGAGTGTCGAATGGCTTTATTTCCTCCCGTGAATATTTCCACTACTTCTGCCGGATATGAACCCCCTATCTTGGCATCCGGAGACTGAACTCTACCACTCATCCACAGAGTGAGATAGTCCAGAATTAAAATCTCTGGACTGTGGACTTAGGATAAAATTGACACGTTACCCGTTCACCACGAGGCTAGCTTGCAACAAATAACATAATTTGAATCAATTTCATTAGGTTTGAGAATTAAGGAGCCAGATTATATATCAGATGCAATCAAGGCATTTATCTGAACTTGGCGTCTGGAACTGCGAAAATGTTCTCTGTTCATCCTTATGCCATAAGTATGAAGCATTTTTGTGACTAAATGTATTTTTCTGTATTCGAAATAATCAACCTTTGAAATTTGCAATTACAGCTTTCCATCCACACTTTATTCCTTAGTTTTCAATCGAACTGTATTATAACTTTCTCTCCAGTATATGTTTCCGGAATATTTAATTAATACGTCATATTATACTTTATCCTGCTCACTGATTTTTATCATTATATTTTCAAGTATTCTGCCCATCTAAGCCTTTTTCTTTACCGTGTTCAGCAGATCTCTTCCATACCTTCAAGGTCTTTCCTATTCTCCTTTCCCCATTTGGTTTGTGTTAATGAGTACTAAAATGAGAACGAAAATCAACCATTCGAGGTAAATTATAATACCAAGCCTTAGTTTAGTCAATTATGTTGTTTCTTATATTTATAAGCAAGTAGTAGGCTATCTGGCGGTTATCATGATTCCGTTGATGGCCGCTAAAATTCGAACGAATCTCACCTCGCCTACCTTGGTTATTCGTGTTTCATTTGATGTTAGGACCCATAACTCAGGGGTCCACGCTACATGGTACATTTTAAGACAGTCTCACGTTTCACTTTTTTCATCAATATCCATTTAACACCCAAGAAATTTTTGGATTGTAAAATAAGAGAAGTGCACTCTTTCCGATTATGTGTAACTGATAACGCCCAAGAAATGCTTTGGACTCGGAAGTACAATTAAGTCGATTAGAGGTAACTGATATTAAAGAAAATTTACAAACCATTTGTCAGATAATCCAACATATTCTACTGTACCTCTATGAAGGTTATGCGTGGGGGTAAGAGCCCGACGCCTAAGCCGACTGGGCCCTACTGGAATCCCCTCAAGAACTTTCCGTAATCAAGGGGTTGTACTTCAGGCTGACCGCCTGGAATCTATCAACGAAAATAGTTATCACTCAGAATATCCATTCAAGAAATAACTATATTGCTCCTTTGATGACGACTGTGACGAGTGCACGATTAATAAATGTGGACTGATGTATGGAGAGAGTTTTGAGAATGCCTGCATTTCCAGAGGACTGAAACGTATGTCTTATATTAAACTCAGAATTGAACATAATGAAATATTGAATGCACATACAAACACACTACATCACTAAAGACTAATGGGCTGAGTACTAAATACCGATTAGAGGTTGTAGCCCATAACTTCGATAAACATTTCCCAATGTGAAATCAGGCTTTTCCCGTTTCGTGAGCGGCGCTATGTTCCCGGTTCTTGATTATCAGCGCAGCTAAACTCGTTCAGTTCTTACATCGAATCTCTCAATAGATGTACACTGACTGACAGAGCATATGCAACACCAAGAAGGAGTGGTTCGAAAGGGATGAAAGTTGGGGAAAAAACAGAGACGGCACGGACGAATAATTGATGTTTATTTCAAACCGATATGCAGGTTACACAATGCGCACGGCATCGACTCAGTAGGATGTAGGACCACCGCGAGCGGCGATGCACGCAGAAACACGTCGAGGTACAGAGTCAATAAGAGTGCGGATGGTGTCCTGAGGGATGGTTCTCCATTCTCTGTCAACCATTTGCCACAGTTGGTCGTCCGTACGAGGCGGGGGCAGAGTTTGAAAACGGCGTCCAATGACATCCCACACGTGTTCGATTGGTGAGAGATCCGGAGAGTACTCTGGCCACGGAAGCATCTGTACACCTCGTAGAGCCTGTTGGGAGATGCGAGCAGTGTGTGGGCGGGCATTATCCTGCTGAAACAGAGCATTGGGCAGCCCCTGAAGGTACGGGAGTGGCACCGGCCGCAGCACATGCTGCACGTAGCGGTGGGCATTTAACGTGCCTTGAATACGCACTAGAGGTGACGTGGAATCATACGCAATACCGCCCCAAACCATGATGCCGCGTTGTCTAGCGGTAGGGCGCTCCACATTTACTGCCGGATTTGACCTTTCTCCACGCCGACGCCACACCCGTCTGCGGTGACTATCACTGACAGAACAGAAGCGTGACTCATCGGAGAACACGACGTTCCGCCATTCCCTCATCCAAGTTGCTCTAGCCCGGCACCATGCCAGGCGTGCACGTCTATGCTGTGGAGTCAATGGTAGTCTTCTGAGCGGACGCCGGGAGTGCAGGCCTCCTTCAACCAATCGACGGGAAATTGTTCTGGTCGATATTGGAACAGCCAGGGTGTCTTGCACATGCTGAAGAATGGCGGTTGACGTGGCGTGCGGGGCTGCCACCGCTTGGCGGCGGATGCGCCGATCCTCGCGTGCTGACGTCACTCGGGCTGCGCCTGGACCCCTCGCACGTGCCACATGTCCCTGCGCCAACCATCTTCGCCACAGGCGCTGCACCGTGGACACATCCCTATGGGTATCGGCTGCGATTTGACGAAGCGACCAACCTGCCCTTCTCAGCCCGATCACCATACCCCTCGTAAAGTCGTCTGTCTGCTGGAAATGCCTCCGTTGACGGCGGCCTGGCATTCTTAGCTATACACGTGTCCTGTGGCACACGACAACACGTTCTACAATGACTGTCGGCTGAGAAATCACGGTACGAAGTGGGCCACTCGCCAACGCCGTGTCCCATTTATCGTTCGCTACGTGCGCAGCACAGCGGCGCATTTCACATCATGAGCATACCTCAGTGACTTCAGTCTACCCTGCTATTGGCATAAAGTTCTGACCACTCCTTCTTGGTGTTGCATTTGCTCTGTCAGTCAGTGTATTTCCACCTCTGAGCATTAGTAGTGAACTTGGCGCGACTTATGTTATTGATCAGATGCACAGTAGTCAGCGACAGAGAGCGTGAAATTCATGTAGAACGAATAATCAAAACTGTCAACATTCTTTTAAATAAAACCATGGAATTAGGTGTGATTAATGGAGTATGTTAGAATGTGTAAGGGATTAGTCTGTCTAGTCTTGGTTTCCGTATACGTAAAAGATAAAAATTGGTACGAAGATCTCAAATTTCACGTGTTGCGATATCTGTTATTTCTTTCCAACCAACAAAAACGGAAATTAGAAATAAAAAGTCCCCTAATGCTGAAATGACCAATGCCATCGGGGTCGGGAAAGAATATAGTAAAGAAAGTACTACACTAAATTTAGAGCGACTGAGCGAGTTGGCCGTGCGGTTAGGATAGGGGCGCGCTGCTGTGAGCTTGCGTTTGGGGGGTAATGGGTTTCAACCCACTGTTGGCAGCCCTAAAGGTGGTTTTCCGTGGTTTTCAATTTTCACACCATGCAAATGCTGGAGAAGTTCCTTAATTAAGGACATGACTGCTTCCTTCCCAATCCTGGCCCTTTCTTTTCCTATCGTCGTCATGACCTGTCTGTGTCGGTGCGACGTAAAGCAACTAGCAAAAAAAATATATTTTATGATACCAGCATGAAGGGAAATGTTATTGCACGGATTTTCATTGATGGCTTGATATCACACACATTTTCATTGAAATCTCATGCTATGCCTATCAGTTTACCAACAGAAGAAGCTTACAGTCAGAGAATTCCTACTGAATAGTGGAAATTGACAGACATTACAAAGGTAATAAAATACTGTCCAGAGGGGACTTCCATTAAGAACTCTTTGAGTGGCCTACAACATCAAAAGAGGACAACGACCAGGAGTTTGAAATAGATGTAAAAGAGTAATTCACAAGTTCAATAATGTTTTCAAAGAAAACTGTGTTGTATACGAATATTATGTTAAACATATGTTTCATTAGTGTTTTATTGTAATGTAATAGTAATAATGTCACTGTTGTTGTTTATTTTGACATTTTTGGTGTATTGCATATACATTTGATAATTAAAATGTGATCACATTATTTTAAAGGAAATACATAATACAGTTCTGTTCAGAAAAGTGAAAATTTTGAGAAATGTGATATGTAAGACAAATTGCTGGTGAAATGAAATACAAGTCACATGACATTATAAGGAATGCTTATGAAAATTAAATAAAGTTGTTTCCATTCTTTATTTAAACGTTTACATTGATATTCAGTTTCTTGTTTTTTCTGTAAAGTTTTACTTTTGTCACATACCATTTTTCGCATATGCCGATTCAAATATGAGTACATGGTTATACGTAATTTTTATCAAAATAGCACCTTCCACTTCAGAAATATTTGCGGTGCAAATTTTAAGTGATTCACTCTCTACACATAGTAAGCCAACGGCCGTAGCCGTGTTGAAACACCGGATCCCGTGAGATCTTCGAAGTTAAGCAACATTGGGCGTGGTCAGGAGTTGGATGGGTTGCCACGCGCTGTTGGTGGGGGTAAGGGAATGGAGGAGCGGAAAGGAACTGGCCACCCTACCGCACGTAAACTCCGGCTCAGAAAAACCTCTGCGGTCGTTCGGACCTGCCTTCGGGCAGAACAACCCTCACCTTCTCTACACATAGTATTGATCTCTGTTCAGCAACTAGATTTTTTTCAAAATATTTCGATGTTACTGATGCAAACATCGTCATTTAAATTCAACCTCATTTTTTTTTCAAGTTATTCTTAGTACACATCGTTGAGAAGGTATCCGATATAAGCTATTTTTCTTCGTAGTATGAGTACTACTGATTTCAACTGAAATAACGCTAAATAATCAGTATATTCTGCTGTAACTCCCATATCTCAGATATCATAGCTGTCACTAACTGAGAAATATCTAATAAGGAGACAGATAATATATTATATTTCCCTAG
Source organism: Anabrus simplex (assembly GCF_040414725.1). NCBI lineage: Eukaryota > Metazoa > Arthropoda > Insecta > Orthoptera > Tettigoniidae > Anabrus > Anabrus simplex. The sequence goes on along the minus strand of NC_090267.1, from coordinate 414,388,688 downwards.
GTATTCTGAATATGACCTGCTTTTATGATAAAGTGGATATAGTCCCTCACTACCCACACCTTGCTCAGCACGTTCCTGGCAGGCTGCGAAGAGACCTAGAGACCTGGGAAGGAGGGAAGATGAATGGTGTGAATCGTGCGTGTCTTACTAAAATGTAACCTACATATACACTATAAATTTTTCTCATTTTCGAAAGATTTATACCACATTCAGCATGTGTGAGAACAGGACGTTCCTTTCAATAACCACATTCAACCGTATTTTTACGGTAACGTTCATAATTCAGCACTGTGGACAGGCTACATTAAGGGAACCCTTTCCTTTCAATTGCCAAAGTAGACTTACAGTGTTAATTACAGCTATGATGGGTTGGGAAGGAATTACGTTGAATAAGAGAGAATAAAATATCACACTGTAACTTGCAGTGATTTATACATGTATATACACAAATGAAAACATATTCATAAATCACTTCCACGCTCTGTAATACATGTGAATGTTCATTGCATAATACTACTGCACTTTATTCTTGACAATGATGTTAGCGAAACAGATCTTAATCTACTTGGTTAGAAGCAATGATTTCCAGTGTATATTATTTTGTTGAAAGTGAAAATCTGGAAGTTATTTCCATTCAGTCAAATAAAATTTCAAATACAAAAATAAATATTAAGACATGAGTGCTGAGGTAGAATTCATTATTAATTAATAAGAAATAAAGAAAAGCGTGACCGCCTCTGTGGTGTAATGGTTAGTGTGATTAGCTGCCACCCCCCGGAGGCCCGGGTTCGATTCCCGGCTCTGTCAGGAAATTTGAAAAGTGGTACGAGGGCTGGAACGGGGTCAACTCAGCCTCGGGAGGTCAACTGAGTAGAGGGGGTTCGATTCCCTCCTCAGCCATTCTCTAAGTGGTTTTTCGTGGTTTCCCAATTCTCCTCCAGGCAAATGCCGGGATGGTACCTAACTTATGACCACGGCTGCTTACTTCTCCCTTCCTTGTATATCCCTTCCAATCTTCCCATCCCCCGAGAAAACCACTGTTCAGCATAGCACGTGAGGCCGCCTGGGCGAATTACCGGTCATCCTCCCCAGGTGTATCCCCCGACCCAAAGTCTCACACTCCAGGACACTGCCCTTGAGGCAGTAGAGGGGAGATCCCTTGCTGAGTCCGAGGGAAAAACCTACCTTGGAGGGTAAACAGATCAAGAGAAGAAGAAGAAGAAGAATAAGAAGAAGGAAAGCATTGAAAAATACGCACAAGCATCGTCTAGCGCAGAAACGAATGCATGGGATCGAATCATAAAGCGATCAGACTACTGAAATTTCGACTATATAAATTAAGATTTGAACAGGAACTTCTACAGACAGAATTCCCCGCAAGAGTAGGCTAAGGTTCAGTAACTGAATTTACGGAAATATTTAAAATGGAAAGGTGTCTTCACAGTTAATGTTTATCTCTGACGAGGCAGGGTTCCATATTTATGGACATGTAAATTTTCAAAATGTGTGATTATGGAATACTGAAACCCCGCATATTGTACAGGGAATGCCGTTGTATGTAATTAATAGTGTGTGAAGTAAGCGCGCGCTGGATAATTGAACCAATATTTTTCTATGAAGGCGTTAATTCATATGTGTACTTGAGAAAAATTTTACGTACTATTTTTAATGAACTAACACAGGAAGAAAAGAGTTATGCCTAAGGATATTTTCAAAAGGACGGTGCCTCAGCCCATCCCGCTTTTAATTCTATGTGCACGTCTAATATCAGACTTTTTACAATGTCTGACTGTTTTCCACCTGTTCCTGTTATACAAAGCCTGTGATAAAGAAATTATATAACGTTTTAATTGCGTGACCATGGCATTAGATGCCTCGATACTCAAGACAGACCACTGACATGTTCTATTGAATGTACACAGTCAACGTAATTGTCAGCAGTATAGTTATTTTATTGGTATCAACTTATTTTATTATTAAGATTTTTCTTGCTACTTCTATTATAATTATAACTATTGTTTTTATTATTATTGTGTCTTCATTATTACAATTGATATTTACTACTAATATTTATAATATTATTACGGAAATACGATGGTTTAATCTAATTTTGAATTTACTAAGTTAATGTGCTTTTATTAATGTTTCCTTATATTTATCATTAGTAAAATTACTATTGGAAACTTCTTTAATATACAATTCATATCAGGGGTCATTACCATTATTACTCTTATCGTTGCTTTACATCCAGAATCAATGTAGTGTAGTTTATTCATTTCATTTTATTGTGTAATTTTTTGTGTTGTGCATTTTATGCTGCAACCGGTTGTAAACCAATTGTAGCCGAAATAAATGTATACTTACTTACTTGCTTGCTTGTTTGTTTGTTTGCTTGCTTGTTTGCTTCCTTACTTACTTATAATTTTTGATGACTGGTTAATTAGAATAGATTTATAAGTCCTAGATTAGCCGACCTAACTTACTGTGATAATCATCTTCGGTGAACCTTGAAGCGTGAAATTTACCGAAATAACCATCGTACTACATAAGAAGTGAAAGTGCAATAAATTCTATTACTGACGAGAAATGACAGAAGGTGAATGATGTGAGGCACGTCTTACTGCGGTAGAAGGTACTTATCAACATTATCTGAAATAAATTGTGAACAATAACCTCTATACATGCACAGTATGTTTAATAACAACATTTAATTCCGTGGGCTTATTTTATTCGTATTCTATTCTGCAGTTGCTATGCCGGTATTAATGGAACACGCTCCCCGCCGCAAGCACGACACGCGGTAGGGGGAGCGGAAGTAAAAATGCGCGCACGTTTACAAATTGACAGGAACTGCGGAATAAGGCAAGTGTCCCAACAAAGTACTGCACACAATAACACATGCATAACTTTCAACCATTAAACTCGATTTTCTGTTACACAACATTAATACAATTACAACTTATAAACCAATGTCTGTACAGTGTGCAACAAGAAGGTAGGCCAAAGTTACATAGACATGAGTCCCGAAACGCTTTATTTCCCTATTAGAACTAATTTCCTGCAATTCTACATAGCACATGCCCATGGGAAACTTACAGGAACAGAACGTACCAGGATATCACATTGTGATAGTACATATATCACACCCTCCCACTATATGTAGAAGTGAGAGGTATTATTGTCAGTATTCGATTTATTATTATTATTATTATTGTTATTGTTATTATTATTATTATTATTATTATTATTATTATTATTATTATTATTATTATTGTACAGGACGGTACACCTCTACGCCGCAAATTTAAATCTTCCGCCAATAAATCCTCCTCTACCGGAGAAACTGTGAACTTTTAGAACTGTATTAATGAGTTTTCTCAGAAGAGGTCTCTACTATATTTTTTGGGATTACAAAGTTGCCTATACTGTGTGGATTTCAACGTGTTTTATTTTCTATGGATCAAGAAGTGTGGACATTCGCTAACAGATGTCTCTACCCAAAAAAACTATTATCATGCGCACCCTGGTGCGAAGTGAAGGAACTTTTGTTGAAGAAATTTTGTATTTATAAGTTTTGGTCTTTACTAAATTTTGTTCTTTCATTTGTGGGTTGGCAATATTAAGCTTTCTTTCCGCCTGTTTCGAACTTAGCCAATCAGTAATTTCTGTAATTAATTTTCCACCTATCAGAGGTTTCTTCTTCGAATTTCCATGTATAACTCGTAGCTACCCAATAAAGTTGAGTGGGTGTCTCTTTATTATTCATGAAAGGTCTCGAATCTTCCACTAGGGTTTAAAAACTGCTGATTTTCTCGGCTCTTCGCACTTCAACAACATCTAGCTTAGTGTATAGAAGTATAGCAGGGGGCGGGAAGCGCCTCTTCCTCCGGGCAGCAGCTCTTCAACAAGGTAATGGCCGTTTAGCATCTTTCTTGTTTCCTTGCTAGCTCAGCAGTTTTACCCGCGGGGCAGGTTCGAAACCTTTAATATGCAACCTATAACTTAAAACATGTAAACCTTTTCCTACCTTGTAGAACTTCATTTATCTTCAACTGTAATTCGGGGATAGAGAGTGCTTTACCCTCTCGAGCTCCCCTTCATTTTGAATTTGAGGTGACTACGTTTCCGTAACCGTTTTTCTCTTCCTTCTTAATGTGTTAAATTTATTTTTTATACAAGTCACCTCCATAGATTGGGATTGGCCCCTGTGCAATAGGCCTAGTGCCTCTTAGGTTTTAAAATGTGTATTTAGGAGTGCTAATTCACGCCTCCATTCCTTTTGTGTTTTGGGCCATTTAAATTAACCTAGTATTTGTCCAGTAAGGCCCGGTAGAATGGGTACAAGGTACCCCTGTTTCTTTGTAACTGTGCCTTGACGGCAGTTTGTAGTAACGTCCGTTTATGGCTTTTTGGATAGGCTTGAAAAATTGAGAGCGGGTCGGCTCCTTCTTGTATTTTGATAAGTGCCTCTAGAAGGCCTGATTGTGTTAGGTGGGAGCAAGTGCTCCTTGTGTGAAGGGGTTTTCTGCCCTTTTGATCAAGTGTGTATCGTGGTAAAGTAGAGCTAATAGCTCAAGGAATGTAAAACTGGGTCTTGAAGCCCAGAACGTGTAAAGATCCCTGAACTTGTGTTTGAGTTTGGAAAATCATACTTGTACCTGATTTTTTTGTTTTATTGTTATTTCACCTAGTGAAAATATGTTAAATTGCTTCTAAATCTTGACCTTCATGGTCTTGGACCTTATTGTTGGTTATTGGTTGACTTGTTGTTATTGGATGAAGTTTAAAACTCCTTGTTAAATCTTGTTAAGTTTTGGTATTTTGTAAAAATATTACCTTTAGTGAAATTTTAATGCATCTTTCGGCTTTGTAATTAGACCCATTCCTGCCCACACCTTCTTTCACCTCTGCTGATCCACCAAAACCTCGGAACAATTATTATTATTATTATTATTATTATTATTATTATTATTATTATTATTATTATTATTATTATTATTATTGTCTTGTTGATTCAGAGAGAGCGAAGGGTACTTATCTACATATACGGTATGTGCATTGTTCAACGAAATAACTACAAATGGTGGCTTAGTCCTCGTTTTCGTTTTTCCACTGTTTTCATTGTTGTTGTTGTAAACACGGAGTCTTCCAGTAATATTTTGTGTGTTTATTTTATGTATATTTTGGTGTGTTGATGAGGTGCTCCTGCATGGATTTTATTGAGAATATAGTTAGTTATTTTAGAATCAGTGGAGTTATTGATTAACCTAGTTGCAGTTCCTACTTATTTAGTCTTTTTTGAGAAGGTTAGATAAGGCCTGAAGCAGATGTATACTACGCAGCTCTTATGTACACGCCCTGGGAGAAAAAGAATTATTATCATGCTCTATTGAAATTAGAGGGATCCATTCTGGTGAACACTGGCGCCCATACGACGGACATTTCGATTAATTATTTATATTAATTTGATTTATTTCCATTATTTTACAAGTTTTTGAGTAATATTTATTATTATTTTATTCTTATTAACATAAAGTTACAATTACAACACGAAACTTTTTCTTACACTTTCAAAATACCTTCCGTAAGCACTGGTACATACATAAACCCTCCATAGCATTTAATCCCGTATGTGCTGATGTATCGTTGGAGTTCTGTGTGTGCTATCGGAGGGCGTTTTGTACACTTTATGTAAGAATGTGTTCCATGTGGTATGCTGGCACGTTCTGTTCCTGTGAGTTTCCCATAATTAATGTACCACGAACAGTTGCATAAAATGAGTTTTAAAATGAAAATATAGAATTTCTGGACCCAGGCCCGTGTAATATATAGTCGTTGCCCATAGAAAAACCGCTATGTGATAATATTTCAGCTTAGAACTCTGATCAGAAAGATTCTGTCATCAAAGGTCCAGTATTATATGAACTTTATCAACGAATTTTCGTTCTAAGTGATACATGTGCTGCAGGTCTTCTCTTCCCCCAACATTTTCACTTCACGGAACTTTGAGGAGCAAAGACGAAATTTTATTTTTATATATGTGAGGAAGGTGTCGTCAAAGTACCTTACTGGTGTACCTGTATAAAATGTATGTATATTATTCAGTGTGATTACATTTCATTGCGATTTGAAGAATCTGAGAATGATCACTTGACTAGAAAAACATAAAGTTATTTGTTTAATACTTTTCCAAGTATATTATTGTCGTAATATTTTTATTATTTTTAAAACATTTATTTAATCTGTTCGTAAAGGGTACCTGACCCACCGCTCATACAGGTGAATTATATATCTTACATACAAGTAGCAGAATTAAGAGATAACAGAGAATTTTGAGTTGCTTACATGTAGAGATGCAATAAATTTGTTATACAAGTTGCATAGTTCAGATAACACAGATATTCATAGCATCTTGTGTAAATACTTGACAAGTTTGTGCCTAAATACAGAAATTGAAGCAACATCCCGAATATGTTCAGGAAGTGAGTTATACACATGTGCAGAGTAGTACCATACCGATTTCTTCCCATATGTAGTTGAGTTAATTAACTCAATGTGAATTTTACTGATACATCTGGTATTGTATGGCGAATTTCAGAATTCGTCACGCATAAAGTATTGGAACGAACCAAATTATTTCTCAATTTATAAAACATCACAGCCGAAGCTTTCTGACGTAAAGCCTCAAATGGAAAAGTAACGTTTGTATACATAAGCTGTTGCTCTCTTGTGCAGAATTTCAACGGTATGAAGTAGGTCTTTACCGTTTAGGGGCTATCGTGTTCTAGATGCCTTCTGACCAGCTTGTGGTATAGTTAAGGGAAGGTGATTTCTAAAGACAGTGGATGCATCACCTGATAACTGCGAATTCTAAAATATAGTGCTGATTGGGATTCAGAAGAGGGGGGCCAAAAATGTACAGATAACAAAACCTACCCGGAAGTGTGAGATATACTGGTCCGGGGAGAAGGGAGTATGTATGTCAAAATTTTAAAAAAATCTACAATTGGCGAGATTTGTGGTGCTCTCTGAGTGAATTTCGACAGTGAGGTATAGGTTGACAGTTCACCAACATAAGTGCCGTAGTAAGAGTTGTTTGAGATTTTGATTCAATACTGTACAATAATACTTTCACAAGAGGAACAATATCACACATGTATTATAATTAAATGGAAGTAGGGTGTAATTACACAATTAAAAAATGTTAGTATTTGACTACACACTGAAATTAAATGGCGTATGGCTTTTAGTGCTGGGAGTGTCCGAGGACAAGTTCGGCTCGCCATATGCAGGTCTTTTGATTTGACTCCCGTAGGCGACCTGCGCATCATGATGAGGAAGAAATGATGATGAAAAAGACACATACACCCAGCCCCAATGCCAGCGAAATTAACCAATTAGGGTTAAAATTCCCGAACCTGCCGGGAATCGAACCCGGGACCCCTGTGGCCAAAGGTCAGCAAGCTAACCATTTAGGCATGGAGCAGGACGACTAGACACTAAGAAACTAACACACACTAAAGACTACCAGACCGACGAATGCGCACGGCAAGCGGATGTATCATACCTCAGTGTCCATAACCTTGGCAAAATATATACCTTTGCTACCCTTCCTCACAGTACATTTTTCATTTATATCGTGTCAGAGGCATACATAAGTTTAAAATTAAATATAAGGAAAAAACATAAAACGATATAAATACTTCAATGACGAAGAACCACATTAAACTATGTGAACCCAAAATCTCGCAACATTGCATTTGGCTTCGCTTTAACCAGGTCCTCTGTTGTGCAGCTAAATGGGCATGAACTACATAGCAGCAAATGGGCTGTGGTCTGCTCTTCTCCACATACACACGAGGTACTGTCCACTTCGAAACCACATTTCTTCTGGTTTTCCCTGCACCGCATAACACCAGAGCGCAGTCTATTCAGTGCTCTCCAATTCACCCAATCTGTGACATGGCCAGGAGGGAGTTCCTCTTTTGGGGTCATCCATTGACTGATCCTCGTATGTTGACTCCTGACGCGCCATTCTTGAATTCTTTCTTGCTGCACTGTTCCTGCAAGTGTTCCGGTTACTCTCAAGCAGCTTTTCCTAGACTTAAGCCGCTGGCGTGGTGGCTCATATCCAAACAAAGGGTGGGTTTCCGGTGTCAACACCTTTCTCTTTTCTTTCTTGGCTGCCGCTTCACGGCGGATATCGGGAGGTGCTATCCCTGCAAGGCAATACACTTTTTCCAAAGGTGTAGGTCTCAAACATCCAGTAATAATGCGGCAGGTTTCGTTAAGTGCTACATCAACTGCTTTGGCATGCCAAGATTTGTACCACACCAGGCATGCGTATTCAGCTGCGGAATAGCAGAGCGAAAGGGCAGATGTCCTCACTGTGTCTGGATGTAATCCCCAAGATGTTCCAGTTAGCTTCCGCACAATATTGTTTCTAGCAGCCACTTTCTGCTTGATGTTCAAACAATGTTTCCTGTAGGTTAAGGCACGAACCAGAGTGACTCCGAGGTACCTCGGAGTAGGATTGTGTTGTAATGCTATGCCTTGCCAAGTGACCTTCAGAGTTCGGGAAGCTTCTCTGTTGTTTAGATGGAAAACACAGGTTTGCGTCTTAGTTGGGTTTGGTGTTAGTTGATTCTTCTTGTAACAGCCAGCAAGAGTGTCTAGAGCTTTGGACAATGTTTGTTCAATCACGTCGAAGTTATCCCCCTGAGAAGTGATGACACAATCATCAACATAGATGAAACTATTCGTCCCGACAGGAAGAGGCTGATCATTTGTGTAAATATTGAAAAGCGCATGCGAAGTACATGCAGAGTCTCCAGTACTTGATGTGGCACTATACAAATCAATTAGCCACCACGAACGACATTTTATGCGTATTTCTGCTAATAACTTTGTTAATAATCAAAGAAAATAAAGGAAAGAATTCCCTGAGAAGACAACAGGGCTTGTGCATTTCTTTAGAAAATTCCTGGTTTAAGCCGGCTAAAATGGAATAAAAAAGTAGTTTTTCTCCACAAAGTGGGGGACGACTTGTCCCTCTCCCCCCCCCCCTCACCCTCGCCTCCATACTTGCCTCTACCGATACCATGTAGTTTAGCAATTGTACTGAGAAAAGCATGTCCTACAGAGTGGCAAAATCACTGGCTTTTCACAAGGACGTCCATCTGTACTTAGTTCACTCTCTTTATCTCTAAACCCCACGAACCTGCTACGCAGACGTAGCAGGGGGAGAGGTGATACTCCCACGTGGCGCGTCCCAGGTGACGGATAGGGGGGTCCTAACCGGCTTGCCGGCGGACTTGAGGGAAATAAAATACCTCTCGCGGACCAAACACACTACCCCCTGCGGGTGGGGGACGCACATGTAGAATACACCCCCGGTATCCCATGCCTGTCGTAAGAGGCGACTACAAGGGGCGACCAAAGGATGATTGTATTAGAACAATGAAACTACTCTTGATTCGTACCATCATTCGGAGAACACCATGGATTGCACGTATTTGCGAGTAGTATCACTAAATTGGTACGAAATAGGTTTGTGATTAGTTGCAGCAAAAAGCCTGGCCTGGTGGATTCCAGTACCCGTGCGTTGTACCCATGTGAGCAACACCGCGGGTCTGGGCGTAGCCGGTGAGTTGTACCGCTATATGAGCGGCACTGTGGGTCAGAGTTGCCTCTGATTGGTACCCACTATGTGGGGAACACCACGGGAATACCGGCGCCCGTGACTAGTACACGTAGGTGAGGAACCTTACCGGTTTGCGTTGGCTATGAGTGGCGCCATTGTGTGAGAAACACCATAGGTCTGCGTTCCCTGTACGAATTGCAATACTTGTGAGTAGTACCATCTTGTGTGGACCACCGTGAGTCTTCGCTACTTTTGATCAGTACCCCAAAATGACAAATACCATGGTTCTACTTTACTCGCGACATGTACCATTCTGCGGGGCCTTAGACGTGAATTTAGCACCCTTTCAGACATCAAGCATCATTGTGCTTTATAAATGGTCCCTTGGTCAGTAATACTCTAACTACCTTCCTTTTGAGTCTGATCCACTGTTTTTGTTTGTTTGTTTGTTTGTTTGTTTGTTTGTTTGTTTTTTTGTTTGTTTGTTTGTTTGTTTTTTTGTTTTTTGTTTTTTTGTAGGGTTCATGTCCATCCATTCATTCTTCATGACATTTTTTATTTTGTTTTGGTCAGTGGATGAATTGGAATTTTTTGTTATTTCCTTTCCTACCATTAGGGGCCGATGATCTCGATGTTAGGCCCTTTAAAAAAAAGCATCATCATCATCATCATATCTTTAAACCCTTAGAATGGCATTCCTAGTGAATATAATTGAGGCTTGACATGGGAAAGGTAATAAATGCCCAAAACAGATTTTTCATTAAGAAGGCAACAAGCACCAAGGCCAACACTAGAGGCAGTACGTAGCTCATAGGTAATTATAACAGCTTGAGTATGTTCCACTAGATCGCTCTTGTATTATCAGGCTTTTGCAGCAGAAAACGTACAGTATTAACTGCTCCTGGCACTACCTTTCCTATAGCAACGCCTCACTAGTTCGTTTGCTTCATATTTTCCCACACTAGAGGGAATGTGAGTGCAAACTGCATTGCACATGTGGATGTGTCGCAATTTTGCGGCTTGATGCCCTACCTGACGCCAATCCTGTGTGGGGGGATGTACTCACTACTGAGTGTTTCTGTGATGGTTGGTAGTGTAGTGTGTTGTGTCAATATGAAGGAGAATGCTTTGGGACAAAAATACCCAGTCCCCAAGGCGTAGGAATGAACTCTGCTCAGTTAAAATCTCCGGCTCTGCCAGGAATTGAGCCCGCGGCTCTCTACATCCCCAGTGAATATCATTATTTAAAAATTGTTCCTGTATTACGATGTTTAATTTAGCATCTAATTTGCCTTGTTAATTGTCTAATTGAGGTGCCCAAAATATTGTTCATATTTTTGACTTGAAACAGATTTCGTGCCTATATTTTATGCACTTGCTCTCAATTTACGTACCCCCTGTGGGTGGGGGAGGCAGACGAAGAATTCACCCACTGTATACCCTGTCTGTCGTAAGAGGCGACTAAAAGGAGCCCAAGGGTCTCTCAACATGGGATTGTGTGTTGGCGACCACGGGGCCCTTAGCCGAGTCCTGGCATTGCTTCCACTTGCTTGTGCCAGGCTAGTCCCTTTCGTCTATCCTGTCCGACTCTCCTTGGTCAACTCTTGTTCTTTTCCGACCCGACGGTATTAGAGCATTCGAGGCCTAGGGAGTCTTTCATTTTGACGCCCTTCCTGGCCCTTGCCTTTCTTCGTCCGTTACTTCATTTTTCGAAGTGACGGATCCCTTCTTATTTCTTCCTTTTTCTCTGTCTACTCCCTGTGGGTGGGGATGTAGACGAAGAATACACCCACGGTATCCTCTGCCTGTCGTGAGAGGCGACTAAAAGGGGCGACCAAGGGATGATTGTATTAGAACCAGAAACTACTTTTGATTAGTACCATCACACGGGGAACACCATGGGTTGCCTGTACTTGCGAGTAGTACCACTGTATTAGGCAGGAAATAGGTTTGTGATTAGTAGCAGCAGAGAGTGGGTCACTGTGGGTTTCCAGTACCCGTGAGTCGTACCCTTGTGAGCAACACCGCGGGTCTGGGATTTGCCTATGATTAGTACCACTATATGAGCGGCACCATGGGTCTGCGTTGCCTGTGATTAGTACCCACTATGTGAGGAATACCACGGGAATACCGGCAACCGTGGCTGGTACACCTAGGTGAGGAAACTCATCGGTTTGCGTTGGCTATGAGTGGCGCCATTGTGTGAGAAACACCATAGGTCTGCGTTCCCTGTACGACATCCAATACTGGTGAGTAGTACCATCATGTGAAGAACACCGTGAGTCTACGCTACTTTTGATCAGTAAACCCAACAAGACAAATACCATGGTTCTCCTTTACTAACGATAAGTACTATTATGCGGGGCCGTTGACCTGTATTTTGGACCCCTTTAGACAACAAGCATCCTCAATTCAGGATTGAGCTTTAGAAGTGGTCTCTTGGTCAGTAATACTATTTTGTGGTAGTTTTTGGTTATGATCCACTGATTGTTTTAAATTCATATCCATCCATTCATCCTTCATACCATTTTTAATTTTGGTCCGTGGATGATTTAAAACTTTCAATTTGTCATTTTATTTCTTACCATCAGGGGCCGATGACCTAGATATTAGGCCCCTTAGAACAACAAGCATCATCATCATTAATTCACTTGGAATTGAAAGGAGATGGGGTACATAGAATGTTATTATTTTATGAATTATGGTTTTAATAGTTGTACTTAATTTATTCGTATTTCATTCGTTTATCACTCAAGAATTAAAATAACAGAATCGCATTCCTAGTAAATACCATTTCCACGATTATAAAGTGTTACGCATTAGTCTATAACTTTCGCTGCAGTCATAAGCTGACATTATAACCTTTCTGAAAAATTACTGAAGCAGGTATAATCCTAGGCACTGAATCATTTCTTAAGCATTTAGCATGGGTTTCTCCATACATCATTATAGGGATTCTTATTGTTTAAGCTGACTTGAAAGGTGATACAAGGTGTAGTGTCTCAGGCTAATCTCCCAGTGAGTACCGGTACTATAAACTTCAGCATATCCAAGTACTCATAAAACTTTCAGATAACGGATAGCAATAACGTTAATGACTTTCACGTCGCAGCTACTTCAGTTCTGAAGTTTAGGACACATGCAGGTGTCGAAATTTCGCCTCACACGCGTTCTTTCACATGTCGGCAAATCTACCGACAAGAGGCTGACATATATGAGCCGAGATCTAACATACGAGCCAGTCAGTTTGACTTCAGATTGACACATTAGACTAGAACATGTTTCAGACCGAGGGAGTTGGCCGTGCGGTTCGGAGCCCGTAGCTGTGAGCTTAAATCCCGGTGATAGTGGGTTTGAACCCCACAATCGGCAGCCCTGAAGATGGTTTTCCATGGTTTCCAATTTTCACACCAACATATTATGGGGTTGTTCCTTAATTAAGGCCACGGCCGCTTCCTTTCCCCTCCTAGGCCTTTCCTGTCACATCGTCGCCATAGGACCTATCTGTGTCGGTGCGACGTAAAGCAAATTATTTTTAAAAAGTGTTTCAGAGTACATTACTAACGATGTACTGTGTACTCCTGTAAAGTGAGCTGGGAACACCCGTTTACGTTTACAATTCCCGAGATGTCTGCGCATGATTCATTAGAAGATAAAAGATGGCCTAAACACTTGCAGAGACCAAACCTCGTATCTCACAATGCTCTTCCTATCCATTATTTTCCTTAAGACTGATCACATCTCCTAGATACATATAGATATGCAATCCACCATAACAATGTTCGTTGTGTTCATTTTCTTATGCAAATGTGTAAAGGAAAATGAACCTTAAATACAGTACTGGAGGACCCGCGCTGCTCCGCAACATTCGTTTAAATAGGTCAGATAACTCGTCTTGATCTGCTTGCCGTAGGCATATTGTTTGGCCTGCCCTTTTCAATGGTTTTATGAATATTTAATAAGAAGTACGTTATGGTATGCTGAAGTTCGTAGTCGGAATTCATTCTTTCTGACTTCAACATGCAGCGGGCGAGTTGGCCGTAGGGTTAGGAGCGCGCAGATGTGAGCTCCTCGCATCCGGGAGATAGTGGGTTCGAACCCCACTGTCGGCAGCCCTGAAGATGGTTTTCCTGGTTTCACATTTTCACACCAGGCTAATGCTGGGGCTGTACCTTAAATAAGGCCTCGGCCGCTTCTTTACCATTCCTAGGCCTTTCCTGTCACATCGTCGCCATAAGCTCTATCTGTATCGGTGCGACATAAAACAATTAGCAAGGAAAAACTTCATCATGCCGTCTATTTGGTAAAAATCCATCCATTAATTTGCTTTTATTTATCCTGAAATTCTTGATGTAAAGCTTGGTATTGTTTCGTAGAAAGCAATGGCACTTTTAATAGCACTTTTTCCATACAAAACAATTGTCTTATGAACTCATAGGTTAGTCTCTAAGAACCTTTTTTTTTTTTATTTTTTTTTTTTATTTTATTTTTTTTTTTTTTTTTTTTTTTGTCAGGTAGAGAACTTTAAGATACATGGCCTTCACTCTTTATAGTGTAGCTAGGTTTTCTTTCGATAGGTGTTCCCAGATAATATTTAAGGCGTACGTCATGATGGCATCTGTTTGTACGTAGACTGTTTTTTTTTAATCTCAGATGCATGTAAGTTATTTGGTAGCTGGGAAAGGTTAGAGAATCAGAGTTTTTTTTTGCCAGTTGTTTTACGTCGCACCGACACAGATAGCTCTTATGGCGACGATGGGGCAGGGAAGGGCTAGGAGTGGAAAGGAAGCGACCGTGGCCGTAATTAAGGTACAGCTCCAGCATTTGCCTGGTGTGAAATGGGAAACCACGGAAAACCATTTTCAGGGCTGCCGACAGTGGGGTTCGAACCTACTATCACCCGAATACTGGATACTGGCCGCACTTAAGCGACTGCAGCTATCGAGCTCGGTAAACCAGAGTTTCTAGTAGGGAATAGTATTCTTCCGTGATCTGAGGAATTGTATACTCTCTGGCTTGACAGGTAGTAATCAAACATGGCTGGTTGCAATGATATTACCAAGGATGTAAATCACATATATCAGAATATTGATGAAAGTGTTAGTCGCTTAGCAACCTGCTAAGTACTGAATGTGTTACGGGTTAGGAGAAGCCTTCGCCTTCAATTATTGCGGTGATAATTTAATGACTTGATTTTATGATTACTCAAAGTTAGCTAAACTTAGAGACCTATAAATGTCTCATAATTCACTGGCAGGTAATTTCGGAGGGAATGAAAGGAAACACAAGCAAATTGGTCCAGTAGAACGAACAGGCGGATTTTCCAAAGCGGTTTTTAGTAAACTCTCTTAATATATGGATACTGTAGGAATCAGTGAATTCATCGCGAACACATACATTTCTACAGTACGACACGGTAAGGTTTATTTTCCTTAGCATATCAGCATAGGAAAATAAATACATCGAAAATTGTCCTGATGGACTGCATATCCATATGTGGCTGAAAGGTGCGATCAGTCTTAAGTTAAACCGGGTGAGTTGGCCGTGCTGATAGGGGCGTGCGGCTGTGAGCTTGCATTCGGGAGATACTGGGTTTGCATCCCACTGTCCGCAGCCCTGAAGATGGTTTCCGTGGTTTCCCACTTTCACACCAGGCAAATGCTGCGGCTGTACCTTAATTAAAGCCACGGCCGCATCCTTTCAACTCCTTACCCTTTCCTACCCCATCGTCACCATAAGACCTATCTGTGTCGGTTCGTCGTAAAGCTAGCAAAAAAAAAACAGTCTTAAGGTAAATGATGGTTTGAAAGAGCAATGTGACATACGAGGTTTGGTTCCTTCAACGATGATATAGTATTTCACTATTGGCCTGAGGAGCCCTTGATATAATATCTCTATGTATGTATTCTCTAAGAGATATATCAGTTTATAAATAGTAAGTGACCACGGGGTTCCTGAAACAAGAACACAATTACTTACATTGTTGAGTAGCAGTACTATGCATAGTTTAGTAACATGACTGACTTCCTATCATATGAAATGCAAATGGTGTTGGAGAATTTCAAGTGAATCCTTAAGTAATGTTTAAGCCGATGTCCTTTAGGTAAGTTAAAGAAATCTGAGGCTCTTTATACGTTTCCCTACGAAGCTACTAGCCAGGCGTAGCAGGGGGAGAGGTGATGCTCCCACGTGGTGCGTCCCAGGTGGCGGATAGGGGGTCCTAATCGGCTTGCCGGCGAGCTTGGGCGAAATAAAATAGCTCTCGCGGACTAAACACAAAAACCCCTGTGGGTGGGGGAACGCAGATGAAGAATGCACCCAAGGTATCCCTGCCTGTCGTAAAAGGTGACTAAAAGGGGCGGCCAAGTGATGGCGATATTAGAAATATGTGACCGAGCTCGATAGCTCCAGTCGCTTAAGTGTGGCCAGTATCCAGTATTCGGGAGATAGTAGGTTCGAACCCCACTGTCGGCAGCCCTGAAAATGGTTTTCCGTGGTTTCCCATTTTCACACCAGGCAAATGCTGGGGCTGTACCTTAATTAAGGCCACGGCCGCTTCCTTCCCACTCCTAGACCTTTCCTGTCCCATCGTCGCCGTAAGACCTATCTGTGTCGGTGCGACGTAAAACAACTAGCAAAAAAAAGAAATATGTGATTCCTTGTAATTAGTACCATTATGTGCGGAACACCATGGGTCGACGTTACTTGCGACTAGTACCACCTTGCTAGGAAAACCGTGGGACTGCGTTACATAGAAGCAGTACCATTATGCGAGAAATACTACGGGTCTGGGCGTTGTTTGTGATAAGTGTCATCATGTGCATTCCACGGGTCGGTTCCACTGCGTTCAGAATAGGTCTGCGTTTCCTATGAGTAGTACTACTTTACATGGAACACCATGGGTCTACATTGCCTGTGGTTGGCACCACTTTGTGAGAAAAACCACGGGTTTGACTGGCGACCGTGGTAAGTACCACTGTGATGAAAACCATGGGTCTGCGTTGCCTTATAGTACTACTATTATGTGAGGAACATCATGGGTGTTGCCTGTCAGCGTTACCATAATGTGTGATACACCGTGAGTCTAAATTGCCTATGATTAGTAGCACTATGTGAGCAACACCATGAGTATACGTGGCCTGTGATTAGTTCGACTAAGGCGCAGCTGTGAGCTCGCATCCGGGAGATAGTGGGTTCGAATCCCACTGTCAGCAGTCCTTAAGATGGTTTTTCGTGGTTTCCCATTTCACACCAGGCAAATGCTGGGGCTGTACCTTAATTAAGGCCACGGCCGCTTCCTTCCCATTCGTAAGCCTTTCCTGTCCCATCGTCGCCATAAGACCTATCTGTGTCGGAGCGACTTAAAGGAAATAGCAAAAAATGTTCCACGAAGTGAGGAACTCCACGGGAATACCGGCGCCCGTCATTAGTCCTACTATGGCCCGGCTTCATCAACGTGGGTTAAATATACTCTAACCCTGGGTTTGTTAACTTATGGTTTATATTTTAACCCATTCTTACGTGTCACGAGTTTATCCAAGCCATTTCGGCAGAGAATTAACTAACACCGTATTAACACTCGCAGGAAACAGCTGTCGTACAGATCAAGGAGGCAGTGACTAAAAATCTGAGATTATGAATACACTTCTTGCCTGGTTCTTTTGTTTATTTCTTGCACGGTATTTCATTTCTCTTCCTCAGTTCTGTGGTATATATTATTATTTCATGATCGTGGTAGAACTGATTGCAGTGATCGAAAAATGAAAGAAGTTCAGAAGAGAAATAGGGTCACGAATTTTTCTGCTTTAGATAAAACAGTACGTGTTGAATTAGCCACCAAGTACGAAAGCATTATAGAATGCAAGAATACTGACGGTGTAAAATTAAAAGAAAAGGACACTGCGAAAAAATAGCAGTGGAATTGAATAACATTGCTCAGGTAACATGTGATCCCGCAACTATATAACGATTTTGTGATTAGAATCACTGATTACCTGTCAATTGAGAGAAAAATAACCCTTGTTGTCTTTGACATTTCCATGAAAAGACCCTGTGGTGTAAAACATTGATGCAACCAATATATTTAGTACAGGAGGGAGAGGCCTGTTTTGGTCAGTTGTGTATTCTAAACTCTCACGAATCTCATCGATGACTTTACTAACGACGGTTTTTGATGGTGTATACCTCTTCAGAAATTGTACCTCAGATAGATTTTGAAAGTCGTTCCTTTTTATCATAGGCCTATATCTGTTAGGAACACCACTTAACAAACCTAAATAAAGCAAACTTTGCATCAGTCGCATAACTTACAGCGGCCTTTTGCTTTTAATCTCGAGTTAACAGTTTGACCCAGGTGAAAGGAGGGGTTAACTTAACTCCGGCTTTAATCTAGAGTTAAAATTAACCCTTCTTGATGAAACGGAATGGAGAGTCAAATTCAGAGTTAAAACTATATAACTCGGGGTTAAGGTTTAACCCACGTTGATTAAACCGGGCTTATGTTCGAAACACCATAGGTTTGTGTTACCTGTGAGTGGTGCCATTGTGTGTGACATACCATAGGTCTATATTACCTGCGATTAGTACCACCATGCGAGAAACACCATGAGTCTACGTTACCTGTGATTAATACCACTATAAGAGAAACACCATGGTTCTGCCTTACCAGTGATTAGTACCATTATGAGGGGGCGATAATCTGGAGTTTGGACCCCTATAGATAAGTATCATCCAAGTACTTGCATTGTGAAAATGATCCACTGATTGTTTCACGATCATTTTTTCATCGTCGTTCGTTTTAGACTCTAGTCAGTGGATACATTTTGAAGTTTTTTCGTTCACCTCGTACCATTAGGGGCCAATTACCTAGCTGTTACACTCTTTTAAACAACAAACATCACCATCCTCTTCATATGTTCCCACGTCAACAGAGGAACAGTATCACATCACCCTACATCATTATCTTCGTCTCATAACCTGACGCAAAACTAGCATCAGGCGAACCGAAAATGTGCTCAGACACTCCCGGCACTAAAAGTCATACAATAAAAAATACATATTTACATATCCAGATATTCTTTAAGTTAGAAAGTGCAAAAGTGTCGTAGTTAAGTGAGTGATGGGTATCCATGCATCAAGACGATCACAGCAGTAGTTCACTCGTACCTCCAGCTCATTTCTCTTTGTCCCGCTGTGCAGAGGATGTATTTTATATTCCAGGCGCACATCTGTGATAAAACGGCGAGGAGCGTGATCAGATACTACGGACGTGGCAGGAAAGTGCAAACACACACCTCTCCGCTAATTTTAAGGCTCTTCATTTCATCCATCTTCAATTCGTTTTCTTAATGACCCAATTCATTCCATTTAGCGCTGCGCGTTTCCTTGAGCTCGCGGCTCAATTATTTTATCTTGCTCACACCTGACAATTAAAAAAAGGGAGAGAGATTATTTCCCTGCTCCAGTTAGAGGGGATTTATATAAAAATAATCTATAATGTAGAACTAAGAAGGTCATTTGAGTGAAATAAAGTAAGTCTGTGAATTTCTGAATGACGAACAATTGCAGAATATCAACCGATAATTTATGCAAATATATGACTGAAACTACTGACAATGTCTCGCTGTTTATGGTTTTGATTTTTTAGCTTTGGAAACTGCTTAGTACTATCAAACGTCTCACCCAAGTAATTACAAAGGAAGGGCCTCGTAAACTACCAAGTCGGATAAAAATGTTATTGACTTTACGTTCCACTAACTACACTTTTACGGTTTTCAGAGACGCCCAGGTGCTGGAATTTTGTCCGGCAGGAGTTCTGTTACGTGACATTAAATCTACCGACACGAGGCTGACGTATTTGAGCACATTCAAATACCACCGGATTGAGCCAGGATCGAACCTGCAAAGTCGGGGCCAGAAGGCCTGTGACTCAACAGCCTGAACCACTCAGGACGGCAAATAAATAGTTTTCCTTGTGTTTTGTCTATGTGTATGAGAATTATACCTCCAACACTTAAGATACTGAAGTGTTTCGGTATGGTGCTGGCTTTCTGGGTCCAAATTGGCAGTATTGATCAGATGTATTTGAAAGTGTTCAAATACGTCAGCCTCGTGTCGTGTCGTGTATATGTGAATGTACTCTTACCTGAAAAAAATTACAGCACCCCTGTGTTTCCTAGTGTTATTGTGTTATTTTTTTTTTTGCTAGGGGCTTTACGTCACACCGACACAGAGAGGTCTTATGGCGACGATGGGATAGGAAAGGCCTAGGAGTTGGAAGGAAGCGGCCGTGGCCTTAATTAAGGTACAGCCCCAGCATTTGCCTGGTGTGAAAATGGGAAACCACGGAAAACCATTTTCAGGGCTGCCGATAGTGGGATTCGAACCTACTATCTCTCGGATGCAAGCTCACAGCCGCGCGCCTCTACGCGCACGGCCAACTCGCCCGGTGCCCTGTGTTTCCATAAACATATAGTTAGTAGGGCGTAAAACAATTATTATTGTTATTATTCTTCCCGGCCGCCTCTGTGGTGTAGTGGTTAGCGTGATTAGCTGCCACCCCCGGAGGTCCGGGTTCGATTCCCGGCTCTGCCACGAAATTTGAAAAGTGGTACGAGGGCTGGAACGGGGTCCACTCAGCCTCGGGAGGCCAACTGAGTAGAGGTGGGTTCGATTCCCACCTCAGCCATCCTGGAAGTGGTTTTCCGTGGTTTCCCACTTCTCCTCCAGGCGAATGCCGGGATGGTACCTAACTTAAGGCCACGGCCGCTTCCTTCCCTCTTCCTTGCCTATCCCATCCAGTCTTCCCATCCCTCCCCAAGGCCCCTGTTCAGCATAGCAGGTGAGGCAGCCTGGGCGAGGTACTGGTCATACTCCCCAGTTGTATCCCCCGTCCAAGAGTCTAAAGCTCCAGGACACTGCCCTTGAGGCGGTAGAGGTGGGATCCCTCGCTAAGTCCGAGGGAAAAACCGAACCTGGAGGGTAAACAGATGATGATGATGATGATGATTATTCTTCCCGATGAGACCTGGTAAAGAGCACGTGCAAATTTCAATTCAATTCTCCATACTTAATTGTTTTTTCTTCTATTCCTTCTAATATTCGATCATGTTTCTTACTGCCCTCGGACCACTTCGCACGAGGTTTCTTGTTCAATATTACTTGGAATCCTTCCATACTTAATACCCTCTTTCTAAAAATCTCTCTGTCCATAGTTTCTTTTCCTCTTATATTATTTCTTTGTAAATCTTTCTTCACTTCTTGATTCCAGCTAATAGTTGATTTTTGTCCCAAATAAATCTTTTTTGTTAATCTGGAATCATCCATTCTGTAAATATGTCCAAAATATTGCAATCTCCGTTTTCTTATGGTTTCTATTATATTTTCTATGTTCCAGTATATTTCATCATTAGATCTTAATTTTCATACTTCCGTTGTTTCCACAGAGTCTAAGACTTTTCTCATGATGCTCCTTTCTAGCATCTCAAGTTTATTTAATCTATAGTTTAGTACCAGGCATTATTATTATTATTATTATTATTATTATTATTATTATTATTATTATTATTATTATTATTATTATTATTATTATTATTATTCACCATCACCCCCGTCGTCTTTCCGCTCTATTTCCCTCATTCTTCAAATAATCATCCTATCGCGGTTTTCATTTCATTTCTATGGCTATCTTCATTATCTTTCTGATGAATAGAAGCTATTAACCACACGAATTTACAGCTTACAAACACAATGATATGAACCATCGTCATTGCCAGTCAGTTTATTATCATGACAATTGAGAAATGTCTTCAAATCGGTTTTGCTCGTCCTTGGTGAACTTAGCAGTAACAATCTAAATTCGTGAATAACTGGTGTGACAAAACGATGTCAGGTAAAGGAGATTCTACATTATGTGATCCCTTATTTAAAGAAATTAGCTATGAACATAAATAATGCATATA
The DNA here is from genome assembly GCF_040414725.1 of Anabrus simplex. Lineage (NCBI taxonomy): Eukaryota > Metazoa > Arthropoda > Insecta > Orthoptera > Tettigoniidae > Anabrus > Anabrus simplex. The sequence goes on along the minus strand of NC_090267.1, from coordinate 414,367,085 downwards.
ATATTGCAGTAACAGCCATATCTTTCATGACGTTTTACTCGTGAAGGACACCTTTCAAAAGCTATGGGATACCGTGAAGTTTTCTACAGCTTCAGCCACGAGCGCTTGGCGTTATCTATTCTGTGGCAGAGTATATTTGCCTTGTTTAGGTAAACAGTTGCCACACAAAATTGATTGACGTTCAGCTAACGTAGATCTCCAACTAATGCAGAACTCACGGTAAATTTTTCCACATTGCTTTTAAGAATAAATGGTGAAAAACTAAATATTAAGTTTGCAACAGTTTCTTCTTAAAATTTCGATTGATGTTATGTTTTTGAGTCGCATGGAAGTAGTCTACTCTTAGTATGACATCGGACGAGTCGGCCGTGCGGTTAGTGGCACACAGCTGCGAGTTTGCATCCGGGAGATAGTGGGTTCGAACTCTATGGTCGGCAGGCCGGAAGATAGTTTTACGTGGTTTACCGTTTTCGCACCAGGCAAATGCAGGGTTGTAACTTAATTAAGGCCACGGCCGCTTCTTTTCCCACTCCTAGGCCTTTCCTCTCGAATCGCTAATATAAGACCTATCTGTATCGGTGTGGCGTAAACCAAAATTTTCTATAAATCAAGTGAATGAAGAATACATATTGCTACAGTATCCTTCATATCTTCGGAAAAAGAATCGCTTTTTCTTCCCTCAGTTCACCGGAAGAGGGGGAAACCTGTTTTAAAACCGATGAAATACGTGAGTTTCAAATACGTACACATCGTTAATTGAAGTTTTCCCTTATCTATTTTTTCAAACACGGCTTGAGCAAGAGTAATTTTTACCGTGTTTGAGAAACATGACTTATTTTTATTTACTTCAAAATTAAGAACTTTTGTTAATTCACGTTTACGCTTAATATTTTGCTATATCAAGAAATTTATAACCAGTCACCAAAGGAGGCTACCTCAGTATCTTGGTATTCTCTCCACAGGAAATTAGTTACGAGCCATTGTAAATATTTAACTATTATTACTCTTTTGTGTGAAGTGATGGGAAAAATTTCTCTGAAAACACTTAACCAGCACGATTGTGCTGGTGTCTCGCCAGAAGACGCATGGCAAAAATAATTGTTTGAGTATCCTCTTTTCCAGACCCTGTTCTCATTCCGTAAATGTATCTTGACATAAATATATCTTATGGCTGGGAAGGGGATCTGAAATTTTGCGTCACAAAACTAACGACACAATGTATGTGACACGTAACCTAGAAACCGTGGTGGCTGTGATGTGAAGTACTGATGGATGGCCATGACTGAGAGACATATAGAAGGCTATTTTCTCAAAGAGGCCTCGTTTATTATTTCATTCATTGTAGTTTCATCGGCCCTGAGTCAGTTTCTTCCTCTCTAATGCATTGAATCTGCACGTGTCGGCTCCAGATTCGATACAGATGTCCCTTGAAAACGATTTATTAGATGCAAACAAATTAATCGATAGAATTTGAGTTCAATATTTTTAAAGACATATTTATGATAATTTCATTTTCTTAAATGAAAATTTGATACATTCTTCTAAAAGGTAAGGGAACGAAAGTGTTTTTAGGTATGTTCCACTTAGTGCTGTGGTTATGGATAGTGGAATTCTTTATCTTTTCTCACCGAGCTAGTGGGTGCACAGTTACGGTCACGTAGCTGTCAGCTTGCATTCGCGAGATAGTGAGTTTGAACCCCACTGTCGGCAGCCCTGAGGATGTTTCCCCGAGACTTTCCATTTTGACAGCAGTCTAATGTTAGGGATCTACGTTAATTAATGTGACGATCACTTCCTTCCCAGTCCTAGACCTTTGCTATCCCATCGTCACTGTTGCGTCTGGACAAGCAGTGTTATTGTGAATGAAGAAGGCGGTGAACTTGTAAGTTTTAAAAACAAAGAAGAATGATCCTTTCGTTGTGCTATGTGATTGCTGTGAAATTGGCTGAATCTCTAAATATACGGTTTGAGAATTTAGGGAAGGAGTGAAACGGGTAGTTTCATTGCTGTTCCAACATAACTTTTTGGGGTAACGTCTAGTTTATTAAGATCGCCACATAATCTATCTAACGTAGAAAACTTTTGATTTCACTATTTCTTCATTCGGATTCTCAGAATCTATTTCTTGTGTAAAACTGTCATAAGTTTTAGTAAAACATGCTCTCACCATATTATGTTTCTTAAGTAGTGCCTCCATTTCTTCCGTTACGATAACAGACCTATAATAACCAGATTGAGACTCACCAGTATCTGCGTTATTATATCACGTCGGGGTCACCAAAATTATGTTTGAACAGCAATGAAACTACCCGTCTCACTCCTTCCCTAAATTCTCAAACCGTATATTTAGAGATTCAGCCAATTTCACAGCAATCACCTAGCACAACAAAATGATAATTTTTCTTTGTTTTTAAAACTTAACTTACCGAGCTCGATAGCTGCAGTCGCATAAGTGCGGCCAGTATCCAGTATTCGGGAGATAGTAGGTTCGAACCCCACTATCGGCAGCCCTGAAAATGGTTTTCCGTGGTTTCCCATTTGCACACCAGGCAAATGCTGGGGCTGTACCTTAATTAAGGCCACGGCCGCTTCCTTCCCACTCCTAGCCATTTCCTGTCCCATCGTCGTCATAAGACCTATCCATGTCAGTGCGACGTAAAGCAACTAGCAAAAAAAAAAAAAACTTACAAGTTCACCGCCTTCTTGATTCACAATAACATTGCTTGTCCAGACGCTGTTCCAACAGTCACCGTAAGGCCTGTCGCTGTCGGTGCGGATTAAAACAAATAGAAAATTACCTCCCACTACTCCAAGGGCCGCCACGGCCTGTGCGGATAAGACTCAAATTCTATTGACTATTTTACTCGTAACTATCTATACAGAGTAGTAGGAAACAACGTGAATCGGGTATATGAGAGTAAGAGGTTTGGTCATACTCATAAATAATTTGAAAACAAATAATTAGATATCTGGCGCCGTTTTCATTTTATCAGCTGCTGAAGTTAGCCAATTACATTACGAGGCGGTGTTATCAAATATGCACGTGGCTTAAAGCAGGGTTGAGAGCATCAATTTTTCGCCCACGGATGGATTTGAACACGGACCTCCGAAGTTACAGGACCGCGCTATAACAAGTACGCTATGGGGAAGAAAATGAAAATAGCATATGGCTTTTAGGACAAGTTCGTCAAGTCAGATGCAGGTCTTTTGATTTGACTCCCGTAGGCGACGCCGTGATGAGGATGAAATGATGATGAATACGACACATAGGCCTACACCCAGGCCCTGTGCCAGTGGAATTAACCAATTATGGTTAACATTCCTGACTCTGCCGGGGATCGAACCCGGGACTCCTCTGACTAACGGCCAAGACGCTGAGCATTTAACCACGGAACCGGATTACGCTACGATGACACCGACTGAAATCCACGGTGTGTTTGATGCTGATTCTTCAACATGGCTCTCAAGCCGGTTTTAATGCACGTACAGATTCAGCAACATCGCCTCGCAAAGCTCATTTCAATTCGCCCGCGAAGCGATCTGATTGGCTAACTTCAACAGCTGAACGGTGGGAAATCTCATCCTTTCTTCCGAATTATTTATCAGTACAACCAAACCTCTAACGCTCATACACCCGGTTGACTTTTTTTCCGACCACTCTCTCTATATACAATAGTCTCTCGATAATCCGAACCTTGGATTCTAAATAACTCGGACTACACGGAGAAACACAGGGAATATCATGAAACATGAAACAAATCGGTAACGATTGAATTTAAGGTCTTTTATTGTCATTTCCTACGGTGTTATGGCAGGGATTATGATTTTTTTAAACAAGTCCTTAATTGACTTCTGTTTCTGGATGTTGCATCGTTTCTGTGTAACTATCATTGGCGCCCTGTCTTCTAAAACTTCTCCCTCTCTATCTTCTGTTGGTTCAATGAACATTTCAGTGATTGATGCGTTTGTAAATTTATACTGTTCATCATTCTTCATCCAATCCGTAACTTCAATTTTACTAGCACATTTAAATCCGTGTATCTCTGAGATTAGATCATTGCTGTCATCGGAGTTACTGTCAGTAGACACAGCACTTCCTAAAATTATCTTCCATGATTTCGTGAGCGTGTCCGGTAACCAATAAACTAGGTTCCTCACAGATATCTATTTGTGGAACTTCGTGATATTTTCCTCACATTCTGTTGCTTCCATGAGTGAATATAGTAGGCGGTGGCGATACTTTATTTTAGACATTCCATAACGCCCTTATCCATAGATTGTACCAAACTTATTACGTTAGGGGGGAAAAAATAAAGCCCGAATTCCATCATGTACTAGTTCCTGTTCATCTGGATGTGACCCTGCAATAAAACTGCTTTAATAGGCGGACCCTTATTTCTCAGGAACATTTTAGTTTCAGGCACGACAACAAACACTCTTGATCTCAGCACGGGGAGGAGTCATAGTACGATGACATGACGGGAATAAGCAGGGAGTGAAATGCTGCAGAAGACTCATTTTTAACTTGCGAAAAGAAATGTTCTAATAACGCTCGGATTACTGAGGCTCTACTGTGTATAGGTATTCATGATGCCTGGCGAGACCTAGTGTTTACAGCATCTCTTCATTCGTGATTCGATCTACCCATCACACCTTCAGTATGTCATCTGGTGTGAACTAGAACAAATTTGTCACTTTCCTTGAACTCTCTCATCCTTGGCATTGATGATATGAAAGTGATTGAGGTATGAGCGGTGCTAGTAATATCATTCGTTCTGCAGCCAGAATGGTGTGAATGTCGCTCTTAAAATCTGTTTGGGAATGGATTTCAACGGGCTTGGCAGACTTTCTTTCAATTTCTTTTATGTCTCACCGACACAGATAGGTCTTGTGGTGACGATGGGATAAAAAAGGCCTAGGAGTGGGAAGGAAGCGGCCATAGCCTTAATTAAGGCACAGCCCTAGCATTTCTCTGGTGTGAAAAAGGGAAACCACGGAATACCATCTTCAGGGCTGCCGACAGTGGGGTTCGAACCCACTATCTCCCGGATGCAAGCTCTCAGCCGCGTGCCCCTAACCGCACGGCCAACTCACCCGGTGGTTGGCAGACTGATAAGAAACAACCTCTGGCTTGGTGAGGAAAGCAACGGGAAACTACCGATACCTCACTCCTCCTTCCTCTAGTACACCATCTATGATAGCTAATGGAGGGTCTGTTTGAGAATTCTACCATATTTCGGTCTAAGTGCTCAACATTTCGTATGGATCATTAATAGTTAACCTAATAAACTCTAGCAGTAATATTGTCGGAGGTAAGAAACAAGCCTCATCAAGATTGTCGAATAACTTCCAGACAAACAAGAAAATTTTCAATCAACATCTTCTGAATAAAGGCAAGTTTCATATTGCCTATTATACAAGAACAGCACACAGAAGGTCTAATTTCGCTCCGTTGGTTGCGCGCACAATTACCTGCCTTGTGCAGTAAATTAAACCTGCTCTGCTGTATGATTCCCATGGAAAAAGCCTATCAATGAGCGTGCATAATTAAGTTCCTCGCAACCCACTGTGAGATTAACAGCAAAAATTCATACGGTCTGATGCAATCAGCGCTCGCGTGAGTTTCATAATCAAATTTTTAGTCGCCTTGATTATTTTTTACTGTACATCAATTTCGAGCATATTTCCATAATTAGCCCATTACCATCATCATCATCGCGTGTGTCGATACAAATGAATGTCATATGACTACTAGGCTGAGTAATCTCCCAAATTAGTTCTCTGCAGCAGAGAATAGAGGATGGAATATCAAGTTTCAGGTACATTCAAATCAAGGTTTGTTACCACCGGATATACTGTAATGCTGGGTTAATTAGGGTGGGTAATCTGAATTACAACGCGCAGCAGAACACCATGTCTCGGAATTTACTCCGTTTCGAATCTAGTTGAAGAATATGATATGTTTTATACTTAATGCTTGAATGCTAGGTTAATTTTAATTTAATGTTAATTTCATGTGGCTATTTCTAGCCGAGTGCAGCCCTCCGATGAGGATGGGTGGCATCTGCCATGTGTAGGTAACTGCGTGTTATTGTGGTGGAAGATGGTGTTATGTGTGGTGTGTGAGTTGCAGGTGTGTTGGGGACAGCACAAACACCCAGCCCCCGGGTCATTGGAATTAACCAATGGAGGTTAAAATCCCCGACCCGGCCGGGAATCGAATCCGGGACCCTCTGAACCTGAGGCCAGTACGCTGACCATTCAGCCAATGAGTCGAACAGTGCGAGGTTGAAACCATAACTTATAGACGACCTCTTAGCCCAAGGCTGGTTAGATCACCAATAGTTCCACCATCATTTGTCGTAGATAGCGTAGACGTCACCTGGAGAGGTGTACTGGGGAATTCTCCAAAATAATTAGTGATATTGCCCAGGAGTCTGCCATACCTCGTAAAAGGCACCCACCAACTAACTCTCGTATAAACTAAGAGCGAAGACACGGTGTTTGTACTCTACGCTAAGGCAGCTGCCTCAGCCGAAATCATGTCTGCCGGGCTGAGTGGCTCAGACGGTTGAGGCGCTGGCCTTCTGACCACAACTTGGCAGGTTCGATCCTGGCTCAGTCCGGTGGTATTTGAAGGTGTTCAAATACGTCAGCCTCATGTCGGTAGATTTACTGGCACGTAAGAGAACTCCTGCGGGACAAAATTCCGGCACCTCGGCGTCTCCGAAAACAGTTCAAGTAGTTAGTGGGACGTAAATCAAATAACGTTAACGTTAAATTATGTCTCGCGCGGCTGCCCTGCTTTAAGTGTGTATACAAAATTACATGAAATCTTACCTTACAAAAGAGGCTGAAAGTGTCGTCCTTCCTGGGTTGTACAGGCATTGTATCTGGTAACCACATTCTGGATGACGCGATTGAGTTCTCCCAATCTAATGTTTCTGATTTCATTAGTAATGTTTTCCTTCAGTTCCTCCAATGTGTGAGGATTTGTTTGATACACTTTACCTCACAAGTAAAAATCACACACTGTAAGACCTGGAGAACGAGGGGGAGATACACCAGTACTGATCATTCTGTCTGCAAACACTTCCAAAATTGTAAGAAGAGAATCTTCTGCTGTATGAGCAGGAGCTGAATCTTGTTGAAACCACCCGCGACTTTTCTTCTTCCGTCAACTGATGGATGAACGGCGTCAAAATGCCATCTTGGTACTTCTCTGCATGTAATGCCGTCTCGAAAAAGTAGGCCCAATTATTCGTTTTGCACTAACAGCACACCAAACACCAATCCTCCCATCATAATGAAGAACTTCATAAACACCATTCGGATTTTCTGCACACCAATAGTGAGAGTTATTGAATGTTCACACGACCATTAAGATGAAACCAGAATGTTTACATACCGTACGACAATATGGTGTTGCAATGATAACTGCCTCACCATGTTAACAGCTGAGATTGAGACTGGCGACTGATGCTTGCCAGGTCGAACATATGCAGGCTGCTTGCATGTCAAGAACTAAGCTCGCGCCTCCCATACTGGATCTTACGTATCGGGGAGTAAAAACGCCGCCTTGACGGTCTTAGTTTATAAGAGAAGCCCTGTATATGACTCCATCACCCTAGTGATCACAGGGACTGGTTAGATCAGCTGTGTGTTATTTGTATCGCTAATATCAAAGTCAGTTTCATATTGTCAGTAGCAGAGATGAGGCCGAAACAGTTTTGTTGTTGTTGTTGCTGTTCTGATCATCAGTCCACAGACTTGTTTGGTACAGCCCTCCACGGCATCCTCTCCCGTGCTAAACTTGTCATTTCTACGTAACTACTACTGTGTGGATATGAGAAGAATGCAAACATGAGGAATGTGGCCTGCAAGCACGAACTTCCTGTTCTGCCCAGACAGATCGACTCTTATCTGCTACATTGACTCACACTTTGCAGTTTGCTGGATTTCAACTGACAAGAGCAAAGTGCTGCCAGTAAAAGTCACCTGGGTAGTAGTGGAGTTGCTATGGTAACCATTGCGTCACTGGCTCTGCTGGTGAAAATCCCTTCGCCCCGTGCCTCACCAGGGATGTGCATTCTTCTGATCTCCCAACAATACATCTTACATTGATACTAATCTGTATGTCATATTCATACCTTGGTTCTTACCGCCTACACTTCCCTCAAAAACAAACTGAACAAGTCCCGGGTGTCATATGGTGTGTCCTATCATTATCTCTTCTTCTTTTCAAATTCAACTAAAACGTTCTCCTCTCTCCAATTCGTTTCAGTATCCCTTCATTCGTGATTCGATCTACCCACCTCAACTTAACCATTCTTCTCCAAAACCAAGTGTTCGACCTGGCAAGCATCAGTCGCCAGTCTAAATCTTTTTTTTTTGCTAGGAGCTTTACGTCGCACCGACACAGACAGGTCTTATGGCGACGATGGAATAGGAAAGGCCTAGGAGTTGGAAGGAATCGGCCGTGGCCTTAATTAAGGTACAGCCCCAGCATTTGCCTGGTGTGAAAATGGGAAACCACGGAAAACCATCTTCAGAGCTGCCGATAGTGGGATTCGAACCTACTATCTCCCGGATGCAAGCTCACAGCCGCACGCCTCTACGCGCACGGCCAACTCGCCCGGTCCAGTCTAAATCTCAGCTATTAACATGGTGAGGCAGTTATCATTGCAACACCATATTTTCGTATGTAAAAGTTCTGGTTTCATCCTAATGGTCTTCTGAACAGTCATAACTCTCGCTATTGGTGTGCAGAAAATCCGAGTGGTGTTTATGAAGTCCCTCATTGTGGTAGGAAGATTTGTGTTTGGTGCGCTGTTAGTGTCACAAGTCTTACAGAGTCATCCTACCATTACAACATACAATCTCATCAACATGTCATCCTCATCCTGACGCGCAGGTCACCTATAGGTGTCAAATCAAAAGACCTGCACCTGGTGAGCCGAACATGTCCTCAGACACTCCCGGCACTAAAAGCCATACGCCATTTATTTTTCTATCACATTTCCAAATCTTCCGTTCTCTTTCTCACCGCGTCAGTTGATCTTTACGCTCTAAAAGGCACGTACAGCACGACGGAAACTTCTACCGTCATTTAGTTCGGAAACGGTCAAGTGTATACGAATAATTCGAAACATGTGTTCTCTTATTTTGACCCCTAATTTTCACTAAGCGAAGTATCTAACGAATCGGATTTTTACGCTTGGCGAGTTCCCGTCGTTAAATCAGTAACCCATGCTAATGAAACCGATCCGAGGAAAGCATTTCCATACACGAGGCACTGTACTTCAAACGGTACGACTCTCTGTCGCAGATTTCAACAAAGGTGGCACTACTACTGGTATTCCAGGCTTAACACACATGTTGCAGGGGATGACATTGCAGACCAATGGAGATATGGTGGTTCTATAATGAATAGTTTTGTATAAATGCATATGTTATCATTACTTTTCTTCCAGCTTTAATATAAAAAGAAATATCCCACTGTCATATCAAAAGTCATTCTTAAAGGTCGGTGGTACCACCATACCGGGATGTCTTTGAAGTGTTCTGACCTGAATCAGTTTTCATCTGACATCTCAAGAGAGAGTGTAAAGCATCCGTGCTGGTCAAGGCAAGGTGACCTGAATTATCGGCATTCGAATCAAAGGCCAAGAAAATTCGACATTCCAATCTCGAATCACATACGAGGGCTGTAAATAAAGTTGTAGCAATATTGATAGAACGGAATATTTAACGAACTAACAAGTAAAATTGCATTGAGTTCCTTCATTGTAGTCACCGTAAAGTCTATTACATTTATCCAAATGTCAGGATGCCACTGGGTACCGTTGACAAGGTGTTCTCTGTTGATGACAATGACGCAACGCCCTACTGCGCGGAATACAGATGCAACGTCAGGAAACCGGCGGCCACGCAGGGTTCTTTCAACTTCTTAAACTGGTCGAAGTCACAAGGACTCATGTCTGGTGAGTACGGAGGGTGCTCGAATACCTCCCAATGCCACCATTGCAACAAGAGCTTGACGTTGTTTGCGACATGACAACGTGCGTTGTCATGCAACACGGTAGGGCTACCTCTCGCAATAAACGTGAACGTTAGCGCCGCATAGCCGGACGCAGATGTCGCTCCAGAAATTGGCAATAATATTCACTGTTGACGGGTTATCCCTCAGTCACAGCATCCGTAGGAATAACACCTTCTTATTATGCCACAATCAGCATAAATTTCCCCCAAATAGCTTCCTGTCGAAATGTCCGTGGACTTGACGAACCTGGGTGACACCATTCATTTGACTGAAGCTTTAATACAGGCTCGTAGCCTCGTGCCCACGTCCCATCAATGGCGACAGTGTGCTTCAGAAATGCGTCTGCTTCGTTGCGGTATCTGTCAACCAGTGCCCCCTCCTGGTGCCACTTCTGTACGTCGGTGAGTTGATGTTGAACCCAGTGGGACGCAACTTTCCTGGTACGGATAATTTCATCGATAGTCTACGGAAATGAGACTACTCACGATGTCAATCTAATCTTGAGGAATGGACGGCGAACCTGTGCGGTGCAAATCCGCAGACTCATTCCGACGCGCACGAAACACTTTGACCCATCGTGTAATCGTCCTATACGGTAATACATTCTCGCCACAGGATTCGCGTAATCCTCGGTAACATGTTCTATGCACTCCACACCTACGACCCCACCACGTTGCGAGAAAAGTGGCAGAGAAAGAACAGGCTTAGCGTCCAGTTACTGCAACTTTTAGGAATGCACTTAAGGTAAATTTATTATAAAATGATTCGTGTGCTCTTGGTTGGCTTTGATATTTCTAGGGACATTATTGACTAATAATTAATTAATTCATTCATTATTGATAATTATTAAACTAACCAAATAATATCTTATGAAGGATTTATCTCGTGACGTATGATTCGTATGTCAAGCTTAAATTTACGTCTATAAATCCTAAACAAAATATTGCTTACTATTTTTATATCTAATGTTTGGGTATTTGATTTATTTTAAATCATTTTTAGGCTTTCTTGGTTATTTCAAGTTGTTGATTTTCACTTAGAAATAAACTCTAGGCAACGGAATCCGAATAATATATAGGTCATCTGGCTCGTTAACTAATCTGAATATTACATCTTGTGCTGGATTGTGTGTGTTGGAGATTTTCTTTACTTTGAATATGAAATATATGTACACTGACTGACAGAGCAAATGCAACACCAAGAAGGAGTGGTCAGAACTTTATGCCAATTGCAGGGTAGACTGACGTCACTGAGGTATGCTCATGATGTGAAATGCGCCGCTGTGCTGACAGTCATTGTCATTGTAGAACGTGTTGTCGTGTGCCACAGGACACGTGTATAGCTAAGAATGCCAGACCGCCATCAACGGAGGCATTTCCAGCAGACAGACGACTTTACGAGGGGTATGGTGATCGGGCTCAGAAGGGCAGGTTGGTCGCTTCGTCAAATCGCAGCCGATATCCATAGGGATGTGTCCACGGTGCAGCGCCTGTGGCGAAGATGGTTGGCGCAGGGACATGTGGCACGTGCGAGGGGTCCAGGCGCAGCCCGAGTGACGTCAGCACGTGAGGATCGGCGCATCCGCCGCCAAGCGGTGGCAGCCCCGCACGCCACGTCAACCGCCATTCTTCAGCATGTGCAAGACACCCTGGCTGTTCCAATATCAACCAGAACAATTTCCCGTCGATTGGTTGAAGGAGGCCTGCACTCCCGGCGTCCGCTCAGAAGACTACCATTGACTCCACAGCATATACGTGCACGCCTGGCATGGTGCCGGGCTAGAGCGACTTGGATGGGGGAATGGCGGAACGTCGTGTTCTCCGATGAGTCACGCTTCTGTTCTGTCAGTGATAGTCCCCACAGACGAGTGTGGCGTCGGCGTGGAGAAAGGTCAAATCCGGCAGTAACTGTGGAGCGCCCTACCGCTAGACAACGCGGCATCATGGTTTGGGGCCCTATTGCGTATGATTCCACGTCACCTCTAGTGCGTATTCAAGGCACGTTAAATGCCCACCGCTACGTGCAGCATGTGCTTCGGCCGGTGGCACTTCCGTACCTTCAGGGGCTGCCCAATGCTCTGTTTCAGCAGGATAATGCCCGCCCACACACTGCTCGCATCTCCCAACAGGCTCTACGAGGTGTACAGATGCTTCCGTGGCCAGCGTACTCTCCGGATCTCTCACCAATCGAACACGTGTGGGATCTCATTAGACGCCGTTTGCAAACTCTGCCCCAGCCTCGTACGGACGACCAACTGTGGCAAATGGTTGACAGAGAATTGAGAACCATCCCTCAGGACACCATCCGCACTCTTATTGACTCTGTACCTCGAAGTGTTTCTGCGTGCATCGCCGCTCGCTGTGGTCCTACATCCTACTGAGTCGATGCCGTGCGCATTGTGTAACCTGCATATCGGTTTGAAATAAACATCAATTATTCGTCCGTGCCGTCTCTGTTTTTCCCCAACTTTCATCCCTTTCGAACCACTCCTTCTTGGTGTTGCATTTGCTCTGTCAGTCAGTGTATAAACACCATATCTGTTACATATATGTAATATTAATAATAATATTAATAATAATAATAATAATAATAATAATAATAATAATAATAATAATAATAATAATAATAATAATAATAATAATAATAGATTTGGGACGTTTAAACTGCTTAAATTAAAGAGAAGCCACAGTGCAGGAGATTTTTCCCTAAAGAGAGTCTTTTAATATACAAGTAAATACTGTACATTTTCATATTCAGAGTTAGCTAGAGAACTAGGTAAAATTGTTTATTTGATATATCCTGGTATTAATTTCGGAGACCTAACTCAATCTACGAGAAATCACACACACACACACACACACACACACACACACACACAGTCTTGAACATGGAAGGGGGCATCTAACTAATTATGTTACAGAGTCGGCCTAGGAACTAATTTGCTTGCTCTGAAATTAATCCTTTAATCTTTCCACTCTATAAGTACAATTACAGTATATGCAGATGACTGTTCTAGGACATGATCCTATAGCATCAGTTTTGATTGATTAGAATGAACCTCCGGGTGACAGTTTGATAGATTGCTTACAAGTCGTATCTTATGCATACCAAAAGCATTGCGATAACTCAGTAGGTATTTCGAAATCAAGCGTGCCTAAGGGTTTTCGTCATAACCACATCACCGTTAGCCTCAAAGCTATAGGTTTTCAATGAATATAACTACGTGACCCTAACAGTAAAATACGTTATCTTGACTATATTGAACATGTAAATAAAACTGATAAAATTAAAATGAACATTCCCCACTTACAGGTCACAACATGACCTTCTACTACGACCAATTATACATGTTATAATTTCCTCGCTTCCGTCTCCCAGTAGAGTGCCATATGTAATGTTCAATGTTGTGAGACTACTAGGAGGGACATAAGATGAAAATGAAAACCTAGAACCTGTTTTCCAGTCAGTGACAGGACCAGGGATGGAATGAATGAAGCCCCATCTTGCGGCGAGGATAGGAATTGTGCCGGCTGCTAAGGCCTCTCGCACTCCTCTGGGGCAATGATTAATGACTAAGAGATGAATTGAAGTGATATTGGAGACTGTTGCTGGAATCAAAGATGGCAGGGAAAACCGGAGTCCCGTTTTTGCTTTGTCCACCACAAATCTCACATGAAGTGACCGGGATTTGAACCACGAAACTCAGCGGTAATTGGGACATAAGATATTTCACTTAAATGGACTCTTTAGGGCAATAGAATTCAGTATAGTTTTATCTTCACGAAGTGTGTGTTATGCGGTTTCCTATGAGAGAAATCCACTGAAATTATACACGTATAACCTTGTACAGGTGTCCCTCAAAAGTCTACAATGACCAACGAGCAGATCAGTTGACCATTGAAGATTTCTTATGCTCATATGAAATTGTTCATTAGCCCTGCTGACATTCAGTTCACCGGGCGATTTAGGCGTGCGCGTAGAGGCGCGCGGCTATGAGCTTGCATCCGGGAGATAGTAGGTTCGAATCACACTATCGGCAGCCCTGAAAATGGTTTTCCGTTGCTTTCCCATTTTCACACCAGGCAAATGCTGGGGCTGTACCTTAATTAAGGCCACGGCCGCTTCCTTCCAATTCCTAGGGCTTTCCTCTCCCGTCGTCGCCAAAAGACCTATCTGTGTTGGTGCGACGTAAAGCCCCTAGCAAAAAAAATAGACATTCAGTTCTTTTACACCCCCAACCCCAACCCCACCCCCCTCCCCCTACCCCCACCACCACCCCTACCGAGCAAGTAGCTGCGTGGTTTTGGTCACGTAACTATACGCTTGCATTCGGAAGATGGTGGGCTCGAACCCCACCTCCTTCCCACATCTAGCCATTTCCTACTCCATCCTCGCCGTAAAACTAGCTGTGTCAGTGCGACGTAAAAAAAATCTTATATAAGCCCACTCCCTACGCATACAATAGTTCCGTACAATACTTCTAATAGATGATCGACCTAACTTGAAAAAACATTTCGTTTTTAAATAGTCAAATTTCTCTTTCTTGTATCAATTAGTTGTTTTTTTTAAATTCTCATGCTTCTTTACAAAATCACTTTGCTGGGCTGAGTGGCTCAAGCGGTTGAGGCGCTGGCCTTCTGACCCCAACTTGGCAGGTTCGATCCTGGCTCAGTACGGTGGTAATTGAAGGTGCTCAAATACGTCAGCCTGGTGTCGGTAGATTTACTGGCACGCAAAAGAACTCTTGCGGGACTAAATTACGGCACTTCAGCGTCTCTCGAAACCGTAAAAGCTATTAGTGGGACGTAAAGCAAATAATAATATTGTTATTAATTTTTTTTTTTTTTTTTGCTATTTGCTTTACGTCGCACCGACACAGATAGGTTTTTCGGCGACGACGGGAGAGGAAAGCCCTAGGAATTGGAAGGAAGCGGCCATGGTCTTAATTAAGGTACAGCCCCGGCATTTGCCTGGTGTGAAAATGGGAAACCACGGAAAACCATCTTCAGGGCTGCCGACAGTGGGGCTCGAACCCACTATATCCCGATTACTGGATACTGGCCGCACTTAAGCGACTGCAGCTATCGAGCTCCTTATTATTATTATTATTATTATTATTATTATTATTATTATTATTATTATTATTATTATTATTATTAGATGCGAAAAAAGAACAGAAAACTGATCACGCAAAGCTCACTTAGAAGTTGTGCATTTCCTTCTTTGCCAGGCAGCCTTCCATTTTTCTCTCATCGTGGTTCTTCGTTCTTCCATCCACTTAGCTCCTGTCTTCTTCTTGTGGTTTCTCTCTGACTCTACTTCCCACTTGTTGATTTTCGTTCTGTAGCAGGTTCGGTCAGCGATGTCGGCCACTTTGATTCCTGATTTTTCCAGGTCTTGGCGGATTTCCGTTGTCCACCTGTTTGTTTCGATGTTTTCTATTGCCTCAAGTAAGACTCTTGTCAGTCTGTTTTCTGGATGGCGTTTGATGTGTCCGTAAAATTTCAGGCGTCTTTTTCTGATGTCAGTCGCAAAGTTTGAGAGCTCCTCGGTTTATGTACGAGATTGCAGTCCCTTCGTCAGTCAGTTTTGGGCCGAGAATTTTTCTGATGATTTTAAGTTCCTCTTTCAGGATGTCTTCGAGTACTGTTTTTTGTGGAGATCCAGTGTTTCACTCGCGTATAGTATTTCAGGTTTGATCACAGTGTTGTAATTCGAATTTTGGTGAAGATTGAAAGGCAGTTTTTGTTCTAAATGTTTTGCGTTCGGCCGAGGGCTCTCTTCATTTTCTGGATGCGGACCTCGAGGGTCTTCTGTTCTTTTTCTGTTGGTACTATAACTTCTCCGAGATATTGGAACTCAGTTACTTTATTATTATTATTATTATTATTATTATTATTATTATTATTATTATTATTATTATTATTATTATTATTATTATTATTATTATTATTATTATAACAAATTCACTTTCTTGTTAAATATTTAAATAATTTGTTTAGAAGGATTGTAAGTATATATGGGCGCTATAATAGATACCTACCTTATATTCGAGTAAGTTACCTCAATAGGTTGTTGGCGTCAAGCTCGTTGAGCTTACGTGATAGGCCACAGGCTGAATGCTGGTGAAATGTAATGCGGGAGAGCCGAGCGGGGTGTGGCTGCAGGGGAAGGTAGGATGTAAACAGCACGGAGCGGCGGGAAGAAGCCGTAGGCTCGGGTAGGATTACCGTAGCGATTAAGTGCACTGTTAAGCGTCCGTGAGGGAAATGAATACATAGCAAGACACACCGGAACCTAAATATTAGTGAAGATTGTTACTGCTTGAAGGGGCGTAATTGATCCTTATAAGTAGGGTTAGGAAATTGAGGACCTATAAATATCCTTCAAAAGACCTGTAGAAAGAGAGAAATTTTTCCCAAAAAGGACCTATAAAATCGCAAAGAGGACGAAAAATGCGATCAAAATTCTCTCACAATTTCAGTTTCAATTGCATATTTAATGAAGGAATAAGTCCGGGTCGTTGGCTGAATGGTCAGAGTACTGCCCTTCCGTTCAAAGGGTCCCGGGTTCTATTCCCGACCGGGTAAGGGATTTAAATCGCTTCTGATTAATTCTTCTGGCTCGGGGACTGGGTATTTATGTCTGTCCCAACACTCTTCTGTTCATATTCAGACAACACACCATACTACCAACCACCACAGAAACACGCAATAGTGATTACATCCCTCCATATAAGGTTGGCGTCATGAAGGGCACCCGGCCGTAAAACAGGGTCAACACGTGCGCCGCAGTTCACAACCCGCGACCCCAGAAATGTGGAAAAAGCTGTAGAAGAAGAATACCTATTTAATCAAGGAATAAAATGTATTAAAATACAAAATTCTGTTGGTGTGCAATGTACACTGCAAATTTAAATATATAAGTGAAATACCTCTTCCCCCAGACATATATTATTAGATTAACATGTTTGTTAAAAATGTACTTGCATAATTTAGAACTAAATGTTTTTCATCTAGAATGAATTCAGCGAACACGCAATGGACATCCTGGAGAATGAAACTGAAATTAGTATAATAGGAATTATATTTGACATAACCACACTAGGATTACAGAAATTGGAATTCGGAAACCTTACCTCAGTTAGCTTTGTAGTATATCACAATAGTCATTTCCAGGTTTTAGGTGTAAAGGATCATCGGTTTTCAGACAGCACGTTGGGAAACATCGAGAAAGTTCTTTTCACATCAACGGATGGTAAGGGTTCATACCTGAAGCAAGTGAGACCCTGCCCCTCAAAAGCACTGGCATTAAACTGTTCTCTTTTAAATATTTCACTTATCTTGGACATATGTGATACCCCTGGTTTCCTCCAACCATCAATTTCTTATTTTCATTTCATTTCATTTCATATTCCCACTTAATACAGAAAATAAGTGTACGAGCTGGTGGATGAACTAATGGTCAGTAGAAATGTCGAAAGTTTCAGAAAAGTCCTTAAGACCTGAAATAAGGCTTTATAGGGACCTATAAGCCAAAAAAGTCCGAAATAGACATAAAAGAACAAATAAAACCCACAATTTTCTGGCCTACAACGACCTAGAGTGAAGAAATATTATATAGATAAGTTTAAAGTTAAATGTTTTTAACATTTGCAATCGATGAAATTAAATTGTGGTTTCCTTCTAGGAACTTTATTTTTATATAAAGCCCAAAACCAGCCATTTATACAAGGCTTGCAGTGGTGTCTCAACAGTGCACTAGCCGCCAGCGTCTTGGAAAGGTGTAGCATCCAGCTGATGAGCCCACTGCTACACTGGGGTAAAACGCTGGTAATTTCACGATTTGGAAAAGTCTAAGAGCTTAAATATATTTAAGAAGTATTATATTTGGCCTCGTCTTCGGTCACTAGAAAACAAAAAGACTTTTCCTCAACTTCCGAGCTCTCGTTTTAAGCTACTGGTAAAAATTGGATAGGGTTCCCGGATCTTATCGCTGTAAGCTTGTATTCAGAATATTGTAGGTTGAATACCCACAGTCAGTAGAGGTGATTTCTGTGGTTTCTCATATTTTCACAAGAGGAAAATGCTGGGGGTATATTCGGAATAAAAATGAAAAATATCTGCTATTGTCCAGAAAGGTTTATTGTTGCTAGCGAATTAACGTCGTACAAACACTGATAAATTTCGATGTGGATGAGATGGTAAAGGGAAGGCGAAGCTTGGTCCTTAAATAAAACGATCTCTTATACTGTATGTGTAAAAAATAGGTATTTGCGAGAAAACCAGGATTAATAAATTGTGTTATGGTAGACATTAAGTCCTTAAGTCTTCTTACAGGAGAACGTTGACTTTCAGTGTTGTATTACAGGATCAGTATAACTGTATTCTCTCAATTTACATTTTCCAATATTTTAAAAAAATACGGACATACAGGTCCGATAGGGACAAATAATGACATTAGTACCGTATCCTATGGTATTTGTGTTCAGATACATTTTTATAATGCCTTTGCTGGCAAGACCTAGTGTTGACACTGCACTGGGCTATGTCTTCTGGTATAGGCTAGAATAAATTTGCTACTTTCATTGTCCTGTCTCAGCCTTGGCCTTGGCCTTGGCCTTGACGATATGAAAGTGGTTGAGGTATAAGCGATTCTAATATTTCCATTCCTTATGCAGCCAGTCCCTGCTACGAATGATGTCAACATGTCACTTATATGGTTGGTTAGTGTATGCATTTCAGTGGGCTTGGCAGACTGATATGTAATAGCGACTTCCGGCTTGGTGAGGAAAACGACGGGAAACTACCTAATTCCTCATTTTCCTAGTAAGCCTCTTCAGCCCCGCCTAGGCCTTCTATGGCAGCTGATGGCAGAGTACTCAACAACACATTTTAACACTTAAAAGGGCGTCCATATCCATGGTTAAACGGTTAGCGTGATGAACTTTGCTCCAAGGGCTGCCAGGTTCCGTTCACAGCTGCGTGTGGAATTTTAACTTTAATTGCTTAAATGGACCTGGGACTGAGTGCCATTTCAGAATTAGAATTCAACACAGTTACCCCATCCTCACATATACGCGGGTTACCTACATGCGTCAGTTCGGAAGACCTGCACCACATCTCTTCGGAGACTACATGCCATTATTATTATTATTATTATTATTAGGTTCGATCTCCGGCTCGTTCAGACTCTTTTCCTGGGTCGAGGACTTTTTTTTTTGCTAGGGGCTTTACGTCGCACCGACACAGATAGGTCTTATGGCGACGATGGGATAGGAAAGGCCTAGGAGTTGGAAGGAAGCGGCCTTGGCCTTAATTAAGGTACAGCCCCAGCATTTACCTGGTGTGAAAATGGGAAACCACGGAAAACCATCTTCAGGGCTGCCGATAGTGGGATTCGAACCTACTATCTCCCGGATGCAAGCTCACAGCCGCGCGCCTCTACGCGCACGGCCAACTTGCCCGGTGGGTCGAGGACTAGAGCAAGGTTTATTCAGCCTCATGTGTTCAGCTGAGCAACTCCGGCCAAGCAAGTCAAATGGTTCATCCCCTCTGAATTCTAGTATTGGTATTTATATTTTTTTTTACAGGTGGCCTTACGTCGCACCGACACAGATAGGTCTTACGGCGACGACGGGTTAGGAAAGGGCTAGGAATGGGAAGGAAGTGGACGTGGCCTTAATTAAGGTACAGCCCTGGTGTGAAAATGAGGAAAAAACGGACAACCATCTACAAGGCTGCCGACAGTGGGGATCGAACCCAGTTTCTCTAGAATACTGGATACTGGGCACACTTAATCGACTGCAGTTATCGAGCTCGGTAGTATTGGTATTTCCAACTAATTCCATTGTTGATAAAGAGATTCCGAAATTCCCTGTAAGTGACTTCGTATCTACAGTGTGATGTAAGAGGTAACTGAAAAAGTAACTCTCATTGGCTCTCATCTCAGGAGAGTGAGTTGGTGACCACCGAACACCGAGATGAGTCAAGAATTGTTCCCAAATCTTTGTGCTAAGCTCCTTACTTTCGTCCTTCCCGTACGACCTCACTTGGTCTCTTCAGACCATGACCATATTAAAGTAGGTTTGTGAGACCTTGTGGATCTTTCATTTTCACGCACTTCATAGACTTTTACTATTTTTGCCGATACCTTCATTCTTTCATTTGTTCCTCCGATTCTCTAAATGTTGAGAGAGGTTGGTTGCCATTAATTATTCTTAAAAATGGATTCATCACCACCAGAGTTTGTCTTAATTTTTAATGGTATATTTTTTATGTTCACTACCACCAACACGTAGATGTGAGTGTAAGCAACCATAGATTCTGTCCCCGATTTGCCACTACTCAGTACCATACATGCCTCAGTAGCTCTCTTTATTATCAATGCCAGAAATGATACTGATAGATGAGTGGTTGCATTGTGCACTGATCTAAACAACTACTTTAATTCAGTACTTAACTTCTGAGTATATTGTGTGATTTCCACCGATCTGATCATCATACGCGACATCCCTATTCTTCCCATTTTTGCCACAACAGCCCCTCTACTCACAAAATAAAATGCTTTTACCAAATCAATAATAGTGATATACAATTTTCCTCCTTTCATTTTTAAATATTTATCCATTATTGTTCTCAACACAAATATATTTTCAGACGTTCCCATCTCTTCTCTGAAACCCAACTGGAGTCTCTCCAAACTCGAACCTCTTCCTCCCATTTCGTAATTTTTTGCCAACACCCCTGTGTATATGTTACTTAAAATATCTAGCAACGTTATGCCTCTATAACTATTCTAATACAATTCTCCTCCTTTCTTCTTATAAATTGGGCAAATCCCTCCCTCTTGCCATGATTTGGAAAATTCTCCCCCTCCCAATATTTTATTTAATAATTTAACAATGCTTTCGTCACTTGCTTCCAATATCCCAGAAATAACGCCTGTTTTCCCTCTCTTCACTTTCCCTAAGACCTCCCTTACTTCTTTTATCGATATTTCTTTATCTAATGAAGGCGCAGTACATCCCAATCCTCCTGATAGTCCACTCTCTCCACCTGTCTCACATCCCAATAATTTCGTATAGTACTATAAAATTACTGCATCCATGAAGATACATCAATAGGCAGATTTGTAGGTGCTAGACAAAACCGAGAAGTACGATGTCTATTGGAGCTCATAACCAACATGCTGTATCCCACTAATAATATTAACATAATAACGACCTCGTATATGTTTATTAATCTGAAATACCGCCTCGAGGAATTATCACGTAATTAGTGTGATACCAACCATATGTTTACTATGTTGCATCGGTACAACATCGGAGGTTTGTGGTGACTGTAATATCCGTGCACCAGAAGTTGATTATCTCTCGTACAGCCCGCACGACGAACCACTCCATAACCGCGGAAACTCCCCGGAGCTGTTCGTAACAAGGACTTCCACCTTGAAATTGAAAATTAGTTGCTTTAACACATTCAAACCCAGTTCCAGTTGTAATGTGCGCAGCTTTTTGTATTTATTTTCTAGATGGAATTAGTATTGAGTCACCCAGTTACACACGTTGTCTTCTCCACTTTCCTCTCGAAACGAGTGAAGACAACCATTTTGTACAGTTCGTTGAAATGCATGTCCTAGCATCGCAATAATTGTACAAACTCTGTTTAATCTCTACGTTAAGAGGTGATTGAAATTAAAAATGCTCCATAACTTACGTGCAATGAATCTCATGCAGCAAATTACGCCTTTCAGTATCATGTAACCTATTTTATTGAGAACAATGGGCGACGGTAAATATAACTATATTATCCATAATGAATTCCACACTCGTTGGATGAATGATCAGCGTACTGGCCTTCGGTTCAGAGGGTCCCGGGTTCGATTCCCGGGCCGGTCGGACATTTAATTCCAAACGATCGGGGGCTGGGTGTTTGTCCTGTCTCCAATATCCCTGCAACTCACATAACACTATCATCCACCACAATAACACGCAGTTACCTACACATGACAGATGCCGCCCAATCTCATAGCAAGGTCTACCTTACAAGGGCTGCACTCAGCTAGAAATAGCCACAACAGGAAATTTAAAAAAAGATCCATAATACATGTTTAAAAAGAAAGAGGACGGCTTTCTTGATATGAACTTAGAGTATTTAAATAACAATGGAGAACATGTATAACTTTCGGTATTATATAAATTCATATTATTTGTATTTGGATTTCAACTCTTCACTGAACAAGATATTATTTCATTATAAACCGAATACATTACAGATACTGCTAAAAAATCGTCATCACCAAGAAAATACTACAAAAATATCCAAATATATTTTTCAAACACAACCAAGTTTTATAATTTTACTTTATTCGGACTTCGTGTCCGGCTCCATGGCTAAATGGTTAGCGTGCTGGCCTTTGGTCACAGGGGTCCCGGGTTCGATTCCCGGCAGGATCGGGAATTTTAACTATCATTGGTTAATTTCGCTGGCTCGAGGGCTGTGTGTATGTGTCGTCTTCATCACCATTTCATCCTCATCACGACGCGCAGGTCGCCTAGGGGAGTCAACTCAAAAGACCTGCACCTGGCGAGCCGAACATGTCCTGGGACACTCCCGGAACTAAAAGCCATACGCCATTTCATTTTTATTCGGACTTCGTGATATAATGAAAACTATTTCACCATCTTCGTAGAACACCTGAGAGAGTTATCTCTGTACCGGTTGGTACACCTATACGCCGCACATTTGAATTTTCCGCGTTAAACTTCTCCTCTACAGCTGAAACTCTGAACTTTAAAACTGAATTAATTCAACCGTTCATCAGAAGATGTCACTGAGTTAATTTCGAATTGTTTTTGTTTACTAATTATCAAGAAGTGTGGAAATTCTCTCACAGATGTCTCTACCAAAAACTATGATCATGCACCCTGGTGCGAAGTGAAGGAACTTTTCTTGAAGATATTTTGTATTCATAAGTTTGTTCTTTACTAAATGTTGTTCTTTCCTTTGTGGGTTGGCAATATTAATCTTTCTTTCCGCCAGTTTTGAAATTAGCCAATCGTAAATTTCTGTCATTAATTTTTAGCCAATGGCGTCTTTCTTCCTCCATTGTTGATGTGTAACTGTAAGCTTTCCAATAAACGACTGTGGGTGTGCCTTAATCGTTCATGAAAGGTCTCGAATCTTCCCCGAGAGTATAAAATCTGCTGATTTTCCTGGCTCTCGGCCACTCGTACAACATCTAGCTTAGAGTATGGAAGTATAGCAGGAGGCGGAAGCGCCTCATTCATCCGCCAGCAGCTCTTCTACAAGGTAATGGCCTTTTAACATCTTTATTTCTTGCTAGCTCAGTAGTTTAGACCTCGGGGAAGGTCCGAAACCTTATCAATGTAACCTACCTTTCTAAAAATGTAACTTAATGCCGGCTTATGTAAAAGTTTCTTATTATTTAACTGTAAATCGGGGATAGAGTGCTTTACCCTCTCGAGCTCCCCTTCATTTTAAGTTGAGGTGACGACGTTTTCATAACCGATTTTCTACTTTTAATGTAGTAAAATTTTCTTATACGAGTCACCTCCCTAGTTTGGGAATAGCCCCTGTATCATCGGCCTAGTGCCCCTTAGGTTTTATAAAGTTTCATGTAGGAGTGCAAGCAACGCCTCCATTTATCTTGCTATTTTGGGCCATTTAATTTACCTATTATTTTTCTTTTAAGGCCCTGTAGGCTGGGTACGAGATACCCCTGTTTAATTCTTGTAAGTTGTGCCTCGATGGCAAGTTTTGGTAAAGTCTGGTATTGCCTTTAATAGGCTTGAAAAATTAGAGCGGGTCAGCTCTTTCCTATGTTTGAAAAGTGCCTCTGGGAGGCATGAGGTTAAAAGTTGGAATCAGGTGCTCCTTGAACGAAGGTGTTTTCTGCCCTTTGAATAAATGAGCGTACCTTGGTAATGTTGGGCTAATAGCTCAAGGGTTGTGTAACTGAGGCTCGAAGCCAGAACTTCTAAATACCCCGAAACTTGTGCTTTTGTTTGTAAAGTTTTCTGTGTACCTGTGTTTTTAATTGTTATTTAACCTAGTGAAAATTTGTTAAATCTTGTTGTCTATTGAAAATATAACCTTTATTTAAATTTCAATTAATCTTTCAGCTTTGTACTTAGACCTATTCCAGCCCGCACTTTCTTTCACCTCTGCTGTTCCACAGATACCTAGGAACAATCTCCATTTATTATCAACTGAAATTTCTTTGCAGATCCTGAAAATATTGTTCGTAGTGACATAACAGCTGGATGACTCGATTGTACCAGTAAATTAATAACAACTAGAAAACATGACTGAATACGCTTCAGCTTAACTATGATTATGTTAATTATCCGTATTAGACAGTGCCGTTTATACACTGACTGACAGAGCAAATGCAACACCAAGGAGGAGTGGTTCGAAAGGGATGAAAGTTGGGGAAAAAACAGAGTCGGCACGGACGAATAATTGATGTTTATTTCAAACCGATATGCAGGTTACACAATGCGCACGGCATCGACTCAGTAGGATGTAGGACCACAGCGAGCGGCGATGCACGCAGAAACACGTCGAGGTACAGAGTCAATAAGAGTGCGGATGGTGTCCTGAGGGATGGTTCTCAATTCTCTGTCAACCATTTGCCACAGTTGGTCGTCCGTACGAGGCTGGGGCAGAGTTTGCAAACGGCGTCCAATGAGATCCCACACGTGTTCGATTGGTGAGAGATCCGGAGAGTACGCTGGCCACGGAAGCATCTGTACACCTCGTAGAGCCTGTTGGGAGATGCGAGCAGTGTGTGGGCGGGCATTATTCTGCTGAAACAGAGCATTGGGCAGCCCCTGAAGGTACGGGAGTGCCACCGGCCGCAGCACATGCTGCACGTAGCGGTGGGCGTTTAACGTGCCTTGAATACGCACTAGAGGTGACGTGGAATCATACGCAATAGCGCCCCAAACCATGATGCCGCGTTGTCTAGTGGAAGGGCGCTCCACAGTTACTGCCGGATTTGACCTTTCTCCACGCCGACGCCACACTCGTCTGCGGTGACTATCACTGACAGAACAGAAGCGTGACTCATCGGAGAACACGACGTTCCGCCATTCCCTCATCCAAGTCGCTCTAGCCCGGCACCATGCCAGGCGTGCACGTCTATGCTGTGGAGTCAATGGTAGTCTTCTGAGCGGACGCCGGGAGTGCAGGCCTCCTTCAACCAATCGACGGGAAATTGTTCTGGTCGATATTGGAACAGCCAGGGTGTCTTGCACATGCTGAAGAATGGCGGTTGACGTGGCGTGCGGGGCTGCCACCGCTTGGCGGCGGATGCGCCGATCCTCGCGTGCTGACGTCACTCGGGCTGCGCCTGGACCCCTCGCACGTGCCACATGTCCCTGCGCCAACCATCTTCGCTACAGGCGCTGCACCGTGGACACATCCCTATGGGTATCGGCTGCGATTTGACGAAGCGACCAACCTGCCCTTCTGAGCCCGATCACCATACCCCTCGTAAAGTCGTCTGTCTGCTGGAAATGCCTCCGTTGACGGCGGCCTGGCATTCTTAGCTATACACGTGTCCTGTGGCACACGACAACACGTTCTACAATGACTGTCGGCTGAGAAATCACGGTACGAAGTGGGCCATTCGCCAACGCCGTGTCCCATTTATCGTTCGCTACGTGCGCAGCACAGCGGCGCATTTCACATCATGAGCATACCTCAGTGACGTCAGTCTACCCTGCAATTGGCATAAAGTTCTGACCACTCCTTCTTGGTGTTGCATTTGCTCTGTCAGTCAGTGTATGTACAGTCAATAGCACGGGATCTTGCTGACGCGCCTAGTTTCCTATAGTGTTGTCTGTTATCTAATGTTAGCAGAACCTGCGTATCATTTTTTTGTCACCCCGGCCCCGTGATCACCGAGTTTGAAGTAAATTCCGTCACACAAACATTAACCTATGCACAAAGGTCTGCTCTAGATGAGCAATGAAAGAGTAGCAGTAAAGAAAAAGTGAACTGAGTGCTTGAAATACACTGCCCTGTAAATTGTGTCTACATCAGATCTGTGGAACATCAGACCTACTTCGAAGGCATGTGAAAATGTATCCCCTCTAGTAGATTAGTGTCACACACACGAAGAGAAACGGCCACATGGCGGAGGTATCTTGACAGTAGTAATGAGGGGTCCAATAGTCATATTAGTTATGTACATATTCTTTGGGTAAGGTTAATTATGAACCCCACTGTCGGCAGCACTGAAGATAGTTTTCCGTAGCTTCCCACTTTCACCCCAGGCAAATGATGAGGGTGCACCTTAATTAAAGTAATGGCTGCTTATTTTCCACTTCTAGCCCTTTTCTATCCCATCATCGCCTTAATATCTATTCGTGTCTGTGCGACGTAAAACAAATTGTAAAATTAATAATTAGAAAAACTGCTGCCAGCTTTTAACTGAGTTACCTGTCATTGTTGGGAAGGACAGATTTATGCAGTTGAAATGGATATAAATACAAAACATGTCATGGAGAAGATGAAGCGGCACTCGCCGATGAATGGACACCTAACATCAGTCAGAATACCAGCCATCGCCCCATGAGTGCTTCGTTGATCATAACTCATGGGTAATGTCTTTGAACATCGTTCATCTTTCATACATGGTAAATGCTACTTCAGAGGCCCCCAGAGCCCATGTACTATGTGACTTTCACCGAGTGAGTTGGCCGTGCGGTTAAGGACGCGCAGTTGTGAACTTGCATTCGATTGATTGTGGGTTCGAACCCCACTGCCGGTAGCCCTGAAAATTGTGTTGTGTGGTTTCCCACTTCCACACCAGGCAATTGCTGGGGCTGTACCTTAATTAAGGCCACGGCTGCTTCCTTCCCACTCCTACGCCTTTCCTATCCCATTGTCGTCATAAGACCTATATGTGTTGGTGCGAAGTGGAGTAACTTGTAACCTGTGTAACTTTCAAAAACCTAGACATCTCCATGCCATTACATTTGTCTGACAATTCAGTGCTAATGACCTGATCATCGCTGGCGTATAGTATCTTACTATGAGCCATAACAGTACAGGTAAATCACGCGTCTACCGCGCAACTGAGGACACAAATCAGTGAGTATATTCAAATATTCATCCTTTATAGTAAGTCCATGAGAGCTTTTAATTAGTGAAATATGATATAATATCGTGATAATCATTGGGTGATTTCCTCCCACTTTAGGTTCATTGTAATCGATAGGTCACGACAGGAATATTTTCGCATGTAACATATCGATGAACCTGCTTTGAAAAAAGAACGTCTCTCGTCCTGCCTCAGGATATCGTAAAGGTGAAGACAGCTCTCACGTATGTTTTGGAAGTTCGTATATTGACTGACCATTTAGTCACTGTTTCACGGACATTTCTACCCAGAATCGATCATACAGTGTGTGAAGTAAGTACCAACAGTTCGTCCCTCCTTGCCTTACCAAATCTGGTAAGAATAGAAAAGAAACGACGTTTCCTTTACAGGAATCTGTCGTTCTTTGAAAATCCTCTCTGGTTACATTCCTTCTACACCAACGGCGTCAAGAGTCCGTTCATCAGGGAGGCCTTCAAATAAGCCTGCTGTTTTCCCACTTCAAAATGTCCATGATATGTTCCTGGTTGGTTATAGCGGCGAATCTTGTGGATGTCACCCTCCGGCATGACTCTTGGTCATCTTTAGTTCCTTTACATGCGAAAAGCTAATCATTTGGAATGTAACATTGTAGGGTTTTTTGTTAAAAAAACATATTTTCTAGTGTCGACTTATTAAATGTAATATAAACTTTCCAGTCTGTCAGACATACAACAATTTCAAATGCAAATTAAAACACTGTAAGCATACCTGTAAAAATCCCATATTATATACAATGAATGACGTGTGTCTGATAGACTGGAAAAATAAAGATTTGTATTACATCCTATTGTATGATCTCGCAGACTGAAGGAAATGATCAGAGTCGGCATGTATCCCTTTTGATAGAGAAATATTCCGATGGATGAGCTACAGGGTCCAATTTTGTCAGAGGAGAAGCAAATTCTTTCTGATTCTTTGAGATCCATTTTGGGCTGCCGAATATAATCGATGAGAGTGTTATATACTTCGCTGCTTTTAACTTCGTGGAATCATCTAGCTTCAGTTGAAGTTGAGCTTAATTTTCTGACAATTGAATGTCTTGCACTGACCGCTTCTAAGTGCGTGTGATCTTCATCACTCGTCTCTGATCTGTGTTACTCAGCTAGTCTTCTTTCCTATTTCTGCTGAGCGTTGTGGATGTTATTTCATGACTTATAGCTATTTCGTCGTTCCTCGAAGCCTGCAAATATTCTTCAGTGGTTTGGTTTTAGCATTTGAGTGAAAGGAGAGTGATAATCAGCGAATACCAGTATGGAAATTGGTAGCGAATGTCATCATTTCGCCGCTTTCCAACAGAAACCAATAGAATTAACCCCTTTATTGATCAAGTGTAAAGCCTTTGGCTCAGGCGGCAGCGCGCCCGCTCCTCACCGCTGGATACCGTGTTTGAAATCCCGGTCACTCCATGTGAGATTTGTGCTGGACAAAGCGGAGGCGGGACAGGTTATTCTCCGAGTACTACGATTTCCCTGTCATCTTTCATTCCAGCAACACTCTCCATTAACACTTCATTTCATCAGTCAGACATTAATCATTGCTCCAGAGGAGTGCGTCAGGCTTCGGCAGCCGGCACAAATCCTATCCTCGCCGCTAGATGGGCGCTTCATTCATTCCAATCCTGACCCGGTCGAATGAGCGGAATCAGCCGTTGATTTCCATTTCCATTGATAAAGTATAGATTAACCTCTTTAGAAACGGGATTTCTACTTTTGGACAGGCACAAATCCCAGGAATCCAGTTAGCGTGTCCCAGAGTTGAGCGCCAGACTGATTCTTGGGGAATGAGGTGACTGGGTATAGAACAATTCTTTGAACACATCTTAGCGGGTGCATTTTACTTCCACTCCTCCAGGGACATTTTTCTTAAACTTAGACCAATCTGTAGATGGTTTTCATCGTGGCCCTTATATCACAAGGTCCTGGATTCAAATCCCAGCCACGTCGGGGATTTCGGACGCATCTGATTAATACCTTCGACTCGGGGAGAGTCTTTGTATCAACATACTTTTCTTCATATACAGGGTGTATCCGTGATGATGTTACAAACTTTCAGGGATGATGGAAAGTAGCAAATGGATCAGTTTAAGCTAAGGAATCATATAAAATACACCATAATAACTACCGTTAGAAAATCATGCAATAGTGAATGCATCTCAGCACATAGGGTTGGTATCAGGAAGGACATCGGCCGTAAAACAGGGCCTGTCAACATGTGCGTCATATTTCGCACCCTCGACCACACCAGTGGGTGGAAAAAGCGGTATAAGAACAAGAAATTGGTGTTATGACCAATGGGAGATTTATTTATTTATATATTTATTTATTTATTTATTTATTTATTTATTTATTTATTTATTTATTTATTTATTTATTTATTTATTTATTTATTTATTTATTTATTTATTTATTTATTTATTTATTTATTTATTTATTTATTTATTTATTTATTTATTTATTTATTTATTGTTGGTGGTTTAACGTTGCACACTAACTAATCGAAGGTTTTCGGCGACGCAAGGATGGGAAATGGTAGGGATTGGGAAGGAATTGGCCGTAGTCTTTGGGGTACAAACCCTTACTTTTCCTGGTGTTAAAATGGAAATCCCACGGAAAACCATCTTCAGGGTTGCCGACGGTGAGATTCGAACCTACCACCTCCCATTTGCAAGCTGACAGCTACGCGACTCTAAACGCACTGCCAACTCACTTGGTCCAATGGGTAAGGATGGGCGGGGAAGTAGGGTTGCTAATGTGCGAGTGTCTTTCTTTCTTTCTTTCTTTCTTTCTTTCTTTCTTTCTTTCTTTCTTTCTTCTTTTTCCAATATCTGAAGCCATCTGTTTTCAATTTCGACTCAGTCAATTGATAACTGTTAGATTATTCAGTCTACAGAATCTAACTATGAGTAAATACATTTATAAACTAGCTGAAAGAAAAAAAATCTATGGCAACAGTAAGCTACGCCTGCAAAAGAAACAACATAAATATTTGAGTTTGATTTGATAGAATCTAACGATGTTCTTTCAAGGACGAAACTTGTCATTGTTTTTAATTAAGTTTCTCATTTTGCACGTGTAATACTGTTACCGTATGTTTTCTTTATCGGGTAGTTTATAAATTTATTTACTCAAAGTTACTTTCGACAGACTGAGGAACCTAACAATTATAAATTAAAGTGCAAATGTAAATGCGATCCTCCATTTCCACTTATTACACGGTTGTTTCTCTAGTCACCAAGTGAGTTGGACATGCGGTTAAAACCCCGCAGATGTGAGCTTGCATTCGGTAGATACCAGGTTCAAACCCCACTGTCGGCAGCCCCGAGGCAGGTTTTCTGTGGTTTCCCATTTTCACACCAGGAAAGTGCTGAGGGTCGTACCTTAATCAAGGCTACGGCCGCTTCCTTCTCACTCCTAGCCCTTTCCTATCCCATCGTCGCCATAAGACCTATCTGTGTCGGTGCGACGTAAAGCCAATTGTAGAAGAAGAAGGTTCCTGTAGTCAGCAACATGCACAAATGCACAAA
This sequence comes from Anabrus simplex, assembly GCF_040414725.1. Taxonomy (NCBI): domain Eukaryota; kingdom Metazoa; phylum Arthropoda; class Insecta; order Orthoptera; family Tettigoniidae; genus Anabrus; species Anabrus simplex. The sequence continues at coordinate 414,336,345 of NC_090267.1, read as the reverse complement.
TTGATTAAATGGAAGATAACAGAACAGCACCTAGTCTAGTGCAGCAGAGCGTTGGCATTTTCGCTTCAGAGACAAGTTACCGCAGAAATAATTTCCAAGGTAGAGCAGATTTTATGTGCCGTCACCGAAAGTTTCTCCTTCCACTGTATTCGTTCCGTCTCGCATAACTTTTATCTTTTGTATAAAATGTGGCAAGACGTTATAGAGATAAGAAAATTTACAGTAAGAAGCTCCTCGGAGGATAAGAATGATGAGTCCTTTCCTCTAGGGTGTCGTGATGGACACAATGTATGACTCAAGTAGCAGGTCAAGAAAACGTAGCGCTTTGTGTTATGACTGCAGCTGAAATGTTATAAGTGACTATCGTTCAGACAATTTATCTGCCCATGTAGGACTCTTTCACTGTTCGCCGTATTGTTAAAAATATAAAGACAAACCATTAGTTAATCCTTAAATTTGATTGACATAGTATAGATGTGTCTCAGCAAGATACTTCTTAAAATGTTTGCGCTAGTATTGTATAAAGGACAATATGACCGGGCTGAGTAGCTCGGCCCAATGGCACATGTCTGTGAAGACCATAGTAAAGTAGTGAAAAATCACTATATTTTACATTATTATTTCGAGATATAAACTTATTCTAGGTGAATAAAAATTATAATATGCAATGAATGAACATTGTAGATAGCTGATGGACGTTTTATTACTTTTATGAAAGTTTTATTCTTGCGATGAATTTTAAGATTACAAATTCACTTCAAGCTATCCGAAGGGTAAACTCAGAAACTACTCATGTGACATGAATTATATTTTTACACCTTGTACTCACAGCATTCACATACAAAGTAGACTATAATCAGGAAATTTGGTAGAATATATTCTGTGGGAGAAGTTAAAAATTTGTTATTCAAATTTTAATAAATATTGTTGCATACGTTATGGCCTATTTTTCACAAATAAAGAGCTTCACTCATGATTGTAGTCTACGTTTGAGAAAAGAAGGTTGTACACTAAAGCTGTGTGCCAAATTTCATTGGCCTAGCACTAACGGTTACAGACATGGCAAAATAGATATTCTAAGAAAGACAATTTCATCCCTGCCTTCCCACTATACTTCACCATTTCGGATCTAATTTTATCTATTCCTGTTGCTTTATGACAGTGGAGTTTATTTACCACCCTAATAATACACCAAAATCCAAAAAGCGATTTTTTGAAAATAATTCACGCGCATATGTCCTAAGCTGGCGGATTCGATCTCAGCTTAGTCCGCTGGTATTCGAAGGTGCCCAGATACGTCAACCTCGTGTCGGTAGATTTATCGGCACGCGATATCTCCGAAAACAATCAAAGTACTGTAATTCAAAGGAGGTAAAATGATTAACAAGAAAGCATCTTTTATGCGCATGTTATTCTCTTTGCCAATAACTGTTTTTGCATAATGTTCCACAAGTATAATTTTTCTTACGGAAAGTCTCATTTTCTCACAAGTAATAATTCTAGAAATCTTAAATTTATTGTTCAAGGCTTGTCTCAGAAGAAGAATCCGACACGCCTGTGGGCCTTTACAGCAGCTTCTAATTCAATTGATCCGGAAATCTATAATGAATGTCTGAAACGGTGAAATCAGCCACAGATAACGTGGTCCATCTCCATAGCTGAATGATCATTTTCTAGGCCTTCGATATCCTAGGGGCCCCGGGTTCAATTCCCGGCTCGATCTATGGTTTTTATTCATGAACAGTTAATGCCACTGCCTTGGCGACTGGATGTCCGTGCATGTTCAATGTCTCTGCAACATATTCAATTCATCAGACAAAAATTATCCTTCACCATAGTAACGCGAAATTCCCTACACATAGCACATGCCCACCATAGTCTGTATTGTTAAGGCTGCACCAGGGTAGCAATAGCCACACGCAGTTATTATTAAAATAATTGAGGTCATACTTTATGAAAATCACGTTGTTGGTCATAGGCCTATGATTGTACTTTTCTATATTTTCCACTACAACTTCTAACTAATGGTAAGTTGGCGGCTGGTATGTCCTCCACAACCATTTTCTCTTCACATGCACGCGTAAGCACGCGCATCCCTTGACTCAAAATATTCGAAAACAATGTCATAATGGAGTACGAATAATTGATACTTATGTTGTTTTATAATAGGGTAGATACACATTTAATGTACTTAAATCTTGTTATTCGTCTTTTCTATATGTTATCGTGTCCGGCTCCATAGCTAAATCGTTAGCGTACTGGCCTTTGGTCACATGGGTCCCGGGTTTGATTCCCGGAAGGGTCGGAAAATTTAACCATTATTGGTTAATTTCGCTGACACGGGGGCTGGGTGTACGTGTCGTCTTCATCACCATTTTATCCTCATCACGACGTGCAGGTCGCCTGCGGGAGTCAAATCAAAAGACCTGCAACTGGCGAACCGTACATGACCTCGGACACTCCCAGCACTAAAAGCCATACGCCATTTCATTTATATGTTATCGTATATTTTTTTAACTAGGGATGTCATATAATAGAGGATGGTTGTCTTGTTGAGCTTCCTCTTAAAATAACAATCATCACTACCACCACATGTAATGTTATATATATTACCCAGTCACAACACTACCGTCAACAGATTGTATTCCTCCAGTATTGGTTGCTGAGTGGTGTTCTCCGCTGTTTCTCACCTGACATTCCAACGTCCATTCTTTTGATGAAACAGGAAACCGGTCTTATAGGAGAAAACAATCCTTCTCCAAGGAGTGGAGGTCCAATTCTGACACCACCATGAAAACATACCTCCGTTGACTATTAGAAGGCACTAATCCTGTACCTTTGATGTAAAGAAAGATATTCTGGTCAGTTTCACAGATTGGACATTTGAGACCATTGAGAATGACGTCATATCAAAATCTTCCACTGTATATACCGTGATTATATTGTCCTCAGTACCAGAACACCTTTCTTCTTCTATATAAGATGCCCAGTCTCCCGGATGTTGGTGATCACTATCGACAGTGTTGTTCTATCTTTAGCAACACTGTAGAGTTGTTCGACGGTTCATATTCCAGTCCAGTCTTGAATGTTCTTAATACATGACATTCTTTTTCTTACTACTCCTCTCTGAGCTTTAATTTTTTTTTTTTTTTTTTGCTAGTTGTTTTACGTCGCACCGACACAGATAGGTCTTTTGACGACGATGGGAGGGGAAAGGGCTAGGAGTGGGAAGGAAGTGGCCGTGGCCTTAATTAAGGTACAGCCCCAGTATTTGCCTGGTGTGAAAATGGGAAACCACGCGAAACCATTTTCAGGGCTGCCGACAGTGGGGTTCGAACCTACTATCTCCCGAATACTGGATACTGACCGCACTTAAGCGACTGCAGCTATCGAGCTCAGTAATTTTGTCTTTTAAAATAAGGTACAATATTGCATATCTTCCACCACGTAACACATGTCCCGGGTACGCATTTTTTCTGCATTTGATGGTGGTCAGCAGCTCTCTTTTAGAGTGTGCTCTCTACAATACATATTCGTAAGAGAGATACTCTATCCAGGAGACTTTCAGAATTATTATATGAAACCACATTTCCAGAGCTCCCAGCATTTTTATCGTGGTTTTATTCTATGTCCAAGCTTCAAATCCATAAAATTGACAAAACAACATTTAACCAAGCTCCGAATCAGTTTTAAGTTCAAGGCATTCTCTCACAGTAAAGCCTTCATTTTCTTGAACGCTAATCTTATCATTTCTATCCGTGTCATAATTTCGAAATGTTTACCTATTCTAAACTCAAATTCAGTCATTTATTTTATTTAATAAGCTCACAAAGACTTATAAAAAATCCTTAAGCTGTTAAATCCATAACTAAATGAGTGATGTTTTACTATAAATATACTTAACTTATACTTTTTAGTGTTAAACTTTAAATGATATTACCTTTCTCTTTCAGGTGAGTTCTCAGTTTGAACAGGCCAGTTGGCAGTGCTTGGTAAGTAAAGAGAACATACAGCACCCCTTACTAGTTAACAATCTAACATTGGTTTACGTAAGTACGAACGTTTAAAAGTTTACTTTTACGTCGCACCGACACAGATAGTTCTTATGGCGACGATGGGATAGGCGTGGGAAGAAACGGCCGTGACCTTAATTAAGGTACAGCCCCAGCATTTGCCTGGTATGAAACACAAATAATTTCTTTTGTGAAGAAAAAGCTGATAGTTGAAAATGTATTTATATTGTGGTTTGCTCTGAAATATCGCATAATATAATAAGTAGAGCCCGGAATTTTATGCAGTAATATGTTAGAATGCAAACTTACTGAAGCGAGTAACAAGTATAGTCTAATCTGCACAGCGGTTATGCTATGAGCTTTGCATAAATTTAGGGGTCGGCCCATCAGAACCCCTACAACTTATGTTACTCCCACTACATTAGAGAAGAGTGGCCCGGACGACAGCTGCTAATAACCAAATTAGTTTGCATTCTAACCTATTACTGCATAAAAATCCAGGCTCTAATAATAATTTTGAAAACTGTTTTCATGGCAGAAGTGTAGTTTAAGTAATATATGTAACAATACCTTCTCTGCGGTTTTCTTAACGACGCTGCAGATATTTTCGTCCTTACTAAAACCCTCGTCTCTTCGTAGCAGAGTTTCTACGAAGTATACTGTACACTTTTACGAAATAGCACAGCGGCATGATGTTCAGTATATACGGAGGTGTCCAAAGTATGGGTAAACAATACAGTATGAAAAATGGAAGCAAAATATTCGAGATATTTTTGACTAACACAATCACATTTAGGTGCTCAAATGTCCGCCACTACTACTTAGATACTTCTTATTTCGGCGATCCATTGCACGGGAAATAATTATTTAAGTATTCACAGAGTCTACAGGCCGTTTCAGTTTCATCCGATAGTTCAGGCAGTGTAGGTAAAATATGTGTTACAACATTTCCATCAGTGTTACCCACAGCTGGAAGTCGAAAAGTGTTAAATTAGGGGAAAATGTGGGGGTTGGGGGGAATTCAACAGCACCTCATCGTCCTATCTGATAGCATTTCATGAAGATAGATTTCCATGTCGTAGTGTGACAGCATACCCTTCTGCTAGAAGTAAAATTGCTGATCGTTGTGAAGTCCACGGATTGAGAGAAAAGTGGGTAAGCGCAGCACGACAAAGTATATGAGGCCATGGGCCTTATCCTTAAAGAAGAATGGACCAATTAATACACTGGATGACAGTGCAAAGCAGGTTTATAATTCCGGTAAATTAGCATGAATAAATACAATTATGGCGGTTGAATAAAGTGTTTAAATTCGTCTTTATCAGACCATACAAATGCCCGCCTCCTTGGCTGAATGATCAGCGCAGTGCTCTTTGGTTCAGCGAGCCTTGGGTTCGATTTCCGGTCGGGTCGGAAATTTTAACCTTAAATGGTTAATTTCCTTGGCTCGGGGACTGGGTGTCTGTGCAGTCCCCAACATCCCTGCAACTCACACACCACACACAACACTACCCTCCACCACAATAACACGCAGTTACCTACACATGGCAGATGCCGCCCATCCACATCGGAGGGTCTGCCTTACAAGGGCTGTACCCGGCTAGAAATAGCCGCACGAAATTATTAGACCATACAATTATTCCCGCGACCTCCATATCCTCACCTACACTATTTTGAAATCGCTCGCAGTTCTGCTCTCTGCTTTCGTCGATCAGGATCATCTTCATTCATGGTTATTTGTCGTATGGCTTTTAGTGCCGAGAGTGTCCGCCTGATGCAGGCCTTCCTGTTTGACGCTTATGGGCGATCTGCGCATGTATGTGGGACGGTGATCGCAATGATGTAGGTAGAGGGAGAATCTCGCTATCGACACGTTGCTTACTCCTGTCGAATAACACCAAGGGGTCTGCTCAAAGCTGTACGTCTCCATCCGATGGACGAATCACCATCAACAGCGTCAAATGCCATCACTCCATAGAGCACTTAGGAGAGATTTGGAAAGAATTCAGGCTTTAGGTACGCAATCTAGTAATTAGAAATTGTATACATCACCTCTCTTACCCTGCCGGCCAACATTCTGATGGTGAACATTTCTTTCGATAAACGGGACGATGTCAGACCATAAAAGCGTAATGATAATGATCGCCAGGTGCGTTTGCAAGAACCGTGAAGTGAACTCACTCCATTTCACTCCTTTCAAAATTCGTTGTACGCTCGGTCGGTTAACTCCCGTCTCTCGTACGTATTAGTCGACAGACTTCTTTTGTGAACATGTAAGTTGCCGTAATCCTATATACGAGAACACAGTACCTATAGTTGAGCAGCTTCTTTAGATCTTTCATTGAGCGTAGAATTATTTATGTTCCACACAATGCAAATTTTGGGGCTGTGCCTTAATTCTCAACTTGGAAATACTACTATTGGATTTTCTCACATTTTTGAAAGTTCAAGCATGCCTGCTAAGTTTCACATGGAATTGTCTTTCTTTTCTGTCCGGCGCTGGGCGTGTATCAGTGTTGAAATGCCTGTCGCAAAACGTGACGTTTTTGTAACGTTGGTACACCTCCATTATCCCTATTAATGATATTGCGATCTTAATTGTATCGTTTTAAAGAAGGTGTCGCAAAGTACAATTTGAAAACAAAATAAATTTATGTGACATCATCCGTCAAAACAGTTGTTGTTTGTCCAACCCTTGTCCTGTTTTCACAGGGGGTCGGGTATGAGGTGAGATGAATCTGTCGTGGCTCCCTTCTGGCGGTACCGCACTCAAGAAGAATCATTATCACTTCAAAACTGTCAGTCCGATTTCGATCAAAGGTATCGTTTGTAAGTCTCTGATATCACCAAAACGACTTAAAATAGTTTCACATGTTAGCAACGGACGTCTTTTAAAAAACATTGTTAAATTTTCAAAAAAATTCATAACGTCCAACATTAAAACATAACGAAATAAAACATCCAACTACTGCACCATTGATATGAATACTGAGTGACTCAGACGGTTGAGGCGCTGGCCTTCTGATCCCAACTTATCAGGTTCGATCCTGGCTCATTCCATGGTATTTGAAGGTGCTCAAATTCGTCAGTCTCGTGTCGATAGATTTACTGGCACGTAAAAGAACTCCTGCGAGACTAAGTTCCGGCACCTCGGCATCTCCGAAAACCGTCAAAGTAGTTAGTGTGACGTAAAAACAAATAGCATTAATTTGAGACCAAAAACAGCTCTGTGTGTCCAAAATCGAGTGGGCAGTGATAACATGAATTATATGTTTAAGGAAAGTCCACAGCCTGTTTCGTCATTCGACCCGGTCAGGAAAGAAACGAATGAAGCCTACATCTAGCGACGAGGATGGGAATTGTGGTGGCCGCCGAAGCCTATCGCACTCCTCTGGGGGCAACGATTTATGACTGACAGATTAAAAGATATTGGAGAGTGTCGATGGAATGAAGAAGGCAGAACCGGAGTACCCGGAGAGGAACCTGTCCCAAACGCGCTTTGTCCAGCACAAATCTCATATGGAGTGACCGGGATTTGAACAACGGAACCCAGCGGTGAGAGGCCGGCGCGCTTCCGTCTGAGTCACGGAGTCACGTACTCGACTCGGATGCTATATATATCAATTTTAACATGACGTAATTGTGTATAACAATGGAATATGTATTGGAAAAGAACAGTTTAGTTATTCTATTTCTAAGAGAAGAAAATTTAATAATATTCGCCCAGAACTGCATTTTTCTTCAGCTTTCAATAACACTCTATTGTCCGGTTCCCCGGCTAAATGGTTAGCGTGCTGGCCTTTGGTCACAGGGGTCCCGGGTTCGATTCCCGGCAGCGTTGGGAATTTTAACCAGCATTGGTTAATTCCGCTGGCACGGCGCCTGGGTGTATGTGTCGTCCTCATCATCGTTTCATCCTCATCACGACGCGCAGGTCGCCTACGGGAGTCAAATCAAAAGACCTGCACCTGGCGAACTGAAGTCCTCGGACACCATCCGGCACTAAAAGCCATACGCCATTTCATTTTTTTCAACAGTCTATCATTGCATTACTCTGGACAGAGTGAGCATTGGCATAGATGACTCACTGTCTGTTCTCCACAGTCATGTTGTGTTGGTTCTTTGGAATAGCTCCATTTGAAAAGGTTGTCCCTAGATTTGCATACACCTGATCGTAGTCTGTTCAGTGATCTCTATGTTAACCAGTCTGAAGTACATCCAGGAGGTAAACATTCAGCCTCCCCGAAAATTGCCATTTACCAGGATAATAGGCCATGCGGTTAGGTGAGCGCAGCTGCGAGTTTGCATCCGGGAGTTAGTGGGTTCTAACCCCACTGTCGGCAGCTCTGAGGATGGTTTTTTGTGGTTTCCCATTTTCACACCTGGCAAACACTGGGGCTAAACCTTAATTGAGGCCACGGCCGCTTTCTTCCTCCTCGTAGCCCTTTCCTGTCCCATCGTCGCCAGGAGACCTATCTGTGTCGGTGCGACTTGAAGCAACTTGTAAAAAAATATCTCTAAATGGTCTTCTTTGAGACCAATTTTGACAACTATATGTATCAGTACAGAGAATCAATCAAAGAATAAACATCGAAAGTAATGATAAAGTATGCAAGGTGAGAATCAGGAAAGGAGTAAGACAGGGGTGTTCCTTATCACCATTTCTATTTAATCTGTACATTGAAGAGGCCATGATAATTTTTAAATCCAAAACACCTGGCATTAAAGTAAATGGAACAACTGTACACTGTATTAGATTGGCCGACGATATTGCACTTCTGGCTGACAATGAGAAGAACATGCAGATCATGCCCAACAAACTAACATCCATCTTAAAAGATTTCCAACTTAACATTAATGTAAATAAAACTAATGTTATGGTTGTAAGCAAATCCAAAATGAAGCCAGAGGCACAGCTCAGAATTGGAAATCTATATAAATAAAATTGTAGGGGGTCCGCTGTCTGTAATTTCTTTAGTTTTGCGAATTTTTCAGATATTTATCCGTTTTAGGTCAACTCAAGACCGAATCGGTGGTTTTTACGTTTCGTGTCTGTTTGTTTGTCTGTTTGTCTGTTCGTCTGTTTGTCTGTTTGTCTGTCTGTTCCACCATCACGTCGAAACGGCTGGATAGATCTCAACCAAACTTCATACTTAGAGTATACTCATACCGGGGAAGGTTTAGATATGCATATCATTTTGAAATCTTTGAATACACGGGGGGTTTATAGGAAAACCAGAATGGTTTTTCCACAATCACGTCGAAACGGCTGAATAGATCTCAACCAAACTTCATATTTAGAGTATACTCATACTGGGGAAGGCTTCAATATGCATATCATTTTAAAATCCTTGAATAGACGGGGTGTTTATAGGAAAGCCAGAATGGTTTTCCCCCATTTTCTCTTATACTATTGATTTTCTGTAAACTTCGTTTACCGTACGTGAAACGTCTCTTCATTATAAACAACTTTCGTTATGTTCACAATTTACCTTACTCTTCACATGACGGAGAAATTTACAATTTTCCGCTGGTATCATGCTCTGCATTGAGTGACCGACAGACCGACAACGAACCTACAGGTTACCATGGCAACGTCTCTGACTGCATGCCGGCAGGGAAGTAACGTATTGCCATTTTCCTCATCATGCTTTTAAATTCGTGGTTGTTCCTTGGGTAGAAGGCAAGAGAGGCGTCAATCGGCCTATCTGCGGGATATTGGCGGAATATCGTTGGATATTATAACCGCCCTCGAATAGATTAAGTAATAACACCATTAGTCATCTTCTTATTATTTGTTTACCTAGGAATCAATGGACCTAAATTTCTCCTCTGTTATAGCTTTATTATATCCATAACTCACACTAGCATAATTTATTGAGGGGCATTTGATTTTCCAATACATTAACTTGGCATTTACATATTTGTCGTTATCCGACTGTCCTCAGTTATAATCCATTTTCTATTACTTTCAACTTTCTTAACTGTATTATTTTCTTCCTTAATTACGCCGTATGTACGCGAGTGCTACAAACTACTGGATGTATTTCCACCAAGACTCATATTTAGAATACACCTGTCCTTGATAGGTTTTAGGGCAAATATTGTTTCTAAATCTCTGAACTGAGTGGGGGTTTATACGAAACCGAAACAGTGATTTTGCACTTCCACAAAATATACACAACCAACGTTAATTTAAATCTACCTGCCTTGGTAGAAATTAATTTCTAAACCTTTTTTCTCATGTGCATTATTTCGATACGAGGACTAATAAGGGAGACATCATTAACGGACCGTTTTTCTGTACAAGTCCCATCGGACTTAACTCACGAGCGGGTGCGTGTAAAGCGTATTCCTTACAACTTGAAAATTACTGAAGACATTCGAACCAAAATTTATATTTAGCATCCACCTGTCCAAAGGTAGGTTTTAAACGTAAATAATATTTCATGTTCCGGAATGGACTGGCGGTTTATAGGGAACCGATATGGTGATTTTACTCTTCCACAATGTATACAGAACAAGACCAACCTGACTGGAAATCGACCAAACGTGATGGAATTCCACCTCTAAAACTTTTTCTTCATGTGCATTTTTTCGTAAGGAGGATTAATAAGGGAGATATCATGAATGGTCAGTTTTGCAGGTTAAGTCCAGCGGACATAGCCCAAAAGGTGTTTTACATGGAGCAGATTCCTTATCTATATAAATCAAATCGTAACGACTGTGTGCCTCTACACTGACTATTTTGGCGAAATTTTCGTACAGCTTTCCGTTTAAGGGGTAATAATGACCATCTCCATAATTTTTGGTTTAGTTTCCTGAAAGTCCTAATTTTTACCCGCCTCGCCCAAAATCCAGATTGCGGCATAATCTGCCAGAAGAAAAAGAAGATAATTGAAATTTGACAAAATTATACGTTTTAGCTTGTAACGAACGGAAAACATCCTAGATCATTAAATTTTTCACTTTTTATCCCCGAAGAATATAGAAATATGCAGGCAATTTTAATGATGGTGCAGACCTTCGGAAATTCCTATCACATAACGGATTGCACAATATTCGTTCAATTTGGAATGATCTACAACCTTGGTCTTATGACTTTTTCCCGTATCTGTATCCCTTTTACATTTGATTTTTCTCTATTAATCGATGTTAAGTCAATTTGGAATTTTCACATGCATAATTCATACTTTCAGTTACTTATATGAAATACAGAATCATCAAACTCTTCACGAAAATTGGCCCACCCAGTAGCCATATGTGAGCCAAATGCTATGTATGTAGCTGTCACATAATTATCCGAAAAGTAATGTAATGTGAGATAATCTTACAAAAACTTTACCCTGTTCCACGTTTCTAACTCAATCTTACCCAAGAATAGATGACATATCATAGGACCAGCCATTTAGGCCACTAAATCCGGCGTGTCTTATGGTATAATCCTTTGTCGATATGACGTACGTTTAGTAGCAGTTAATCTGTAAATGAAGGTCTTCAATATTTTTAACACGCATATACTTTCGTATGTCGATCTATATATATTCACTGATGTCGATTTGTAGCGATCGAGAAAGGGTGGGTCTGCTATTGTAATCAGTACTCCCAACACCGACTTTGACTGGCAGTAGGAAAGGGTTCCTTCTCCGACTCCTGTGTAACTGTCATTAGTAAGGAAGGCCTACAATTGTAATGAATAGTTCACTTCTCGATTTGACTTGCAGAAGGCAAGTGAGCATGCAGTTTTGTTTAAAACTCCCCTACCCGATTGTGTTTGGCAGTAGGCAAAGGGTGCCCGCCATTATAAAGAAATGTCCTCATCTAAAATGTGACCGGCATTAGGCATAGTGGCCTGCTATTTTGATGGAAACTCACCAACTTGGTGTGACTGGCAGTAAGCTGGCTGGCAGTAGGAAAATGGGCCTGGCATTATAATGATAACTGCTCAACTCAATTTCGAGTGATAGTAGGGTAATTGCCTGCCATTATAATAGAAACTCCTCAACTGTAATCTGTCTGGAAGTAGGAAAGGGGGGGCTGCCATTTTAACGAAAACTCCCCAAATAGATTCTGTCCGCGTAGTAGGCAATGGGGCCTGCAATTATAATGTAAACTTCCCAACTCGATTTTGAATGCCAGTAGGCAAGTGAGCCTGCCGTTATATCACAAATTCGTAACAAACACTTTACATTGGAAACAACGTACTGGGACCTTCCCATGCTCTTTCTCGGATAACGCTAAGAGACATGCAATTTTAAAATAATCTTATTTACTGCATGTACACTATTTACTTCGATATTCGAATACAATGTAGAATACCGTAGCGAAGCACGGGTACATTCGCTAGTATTTTAATAAAACAGGTGCACAAGTTCTGCTACTTAGGATCAGTTATTACCGATGACAACAGATGCACTGTGGAAATAAAAAGAAGGATTTCCCTGTGTAAGAAAGCCTTTGAGGAGAAGAAGCAGCTCTTAACTAATAAATCCTTAAATACTGAACAAAAGAAATTATTTATCAAAACGTTCATTTGGAGTGTGCTGCTATACGGCTGTGAAGGATGGACTCTCTTAAAGGAGGACGTGAAACGACTAGAGGCAGTGGAAATGTGGCTATGGAGGAAGATGACAAGAACTAGCTGGATTGAGAAGAAAACTAATGAAGCAGTGCTTAGAGAAATAAACACCCAGAGACATTTAATAACAACGATAAAAAGGAGAAAAGCATCAGTTTTCGGTCACATTCTCCGGCATAATAACTTCATAAAGAACTTGTTCGAAGGCAAGGTGATGGGAAAGAAAGGCAGAGGGAAACGATGGAAGAAGATCATTGAAGAGGTAGTTGAGATGATGGGATGCCAAGGTTATGGAGAGATGAAAAGGATCGCAGAGAGAAGAGATCAATGGTTGCAGCGACAAGGCGAGGCCTTTAGATGATGATGATGATGATGATGACCTTGTATTTCATAAATGTTTGTATAATGTTAGCTAAAATTAAGATATAAGTTAATGTATATAGAAACGGAAATATAAATGAATGATGAATGAAAGAAATGACGAATTAAAAAGATTTTATTTTACCCGTTTACACGCCTCTAAAGTTTGGCACTGCCTTCGCCAGCTTTTTGTCTTGACACTTCTCACAGTCACAGCTGTAAATTACCAGTCACTCAAGAAAAGAATGAGTGCATGGTTATGTGTAAGTTCCCCGCGGTCACACTTTTCTCTGAAACAATGTTTGTTGTGGAAATCCACTGGGTTTGTATCTACATGTGAGGTGAATTATAATTTTATGATTGATAAAATGGTATGATAAAAGATTAAATGTGAGGTTCATGCACTATCTTGCATTAAATCTTTGCATGTGTGTGAGGGCGCACACGGAGATCAACAAAACATTGCAAAGCCCATTCCCTTGTGAAGCGATCGGCCGGTACCCCTTGTGAAATCAGAATACAGGCCACCTGCTTCTCATAGCAGACCGATAAGTTGCACGTCAAGCGTACGTCACGGGGCTGACGCACAACAGCTTGTTTCACCAAAGACCAGGTTACTGGATTCGGAGATTGGACTCGAGTCGTTAGTAACTGAGCAGACGACTGCGACGGGATATTCCCCATTTAGATCGGGATAAAATATAACTCTGTTAGTAACCTAATTAAAACCACCAAGTTCAACTGAAATTTATTTCGTTAGACTCCTCTTTCTACTTCCGTCATCTCTCGGGGATGTAACGAATTTCCGTAACATCCTTCTTATTTCCTTTCAAAGCTGTTCCCTTCTACTTACAATTCGATTATGTTATTTGAGAGAACTAGTCATTATGATATAGATATTCTACGTGCAGTCACAAGATGCTCAAGGTAAAAAGTAAAAATGTTTTTTAAAACGCTTGCTCAGTGTCCAAAAGTACAATGTTGGAGATTGTATGGGTATATTAAACAATAATAGAAGTTAATTAAATGAAGTTCCTTCCCTTATCCTACATTATACCAAAGCTATCTTACAGTGAACCGTATGCAGGTAAATCTTATGCAGTTAAGAAGCAAGCCTCATGAGCTAATTATGTTTCAGAGACCATGGCTGTAAACTTTTGCTCCGATAGTGGATAATTTCTCATACTGAATAACTTGATATCATGTCAATTTTCATGTCATGTATCTAAACCCACCACTTAGTGAATGAAACACGTATAAACGCGTGTGTGTGTCTCAGCTCTCAGCCTAAGGCTGGTTGTATCGTCAGTACACAATCAGCTGCACCGGAGTGTTAGGCATCACTAAAGAGACTCACTAGATAGTTTATATAACGCAAGTAGATATGTAATAACATCTTCTGGTTCGGTGAGAGAATCGAATAACAAATATGAACGGGCTTATGTACGTAAATTATTGGGTTGTCTAAAACGTTGAGCTCAGGGAATCGAACGGTAGAGCGCTGGCCTTCTGAGCTCAATTTGGTGGTTTACATCCTTGCTCAGTCCGGTAGTATCTGAAGGAACTCAAATACACCAGCCTCGTGTCCATATGAAATATCCAGCTGAGTCTATTGATGTTACATATTTTCTGACTGTAACAGATATATCCCTTCAAGTAGTGCCCTTGTTTGCTGTAGAATGGCAAACAGCCCTGCCCCACCTTCAAACTTATCTCCCCTTATGCATATTTCTACCAATATGACAAGGTACATACGTATCCCAAAAATAGGAGTGGAAGGTAACACACTCCCATCCCTCTACAAGGTTGTGTCTCTAATCATATTACATTGGGCCAGACCACCACTGTTTATTTACTCTAATCGTATTAAAATTTAGTAAGGGAGGTTATTTTTGACCTACTCTTCATTTTTCACGAATGTAAACATCGTTCTGTGGTTCATATTTGTTTCTTTGAATTCACTTCAAGCCAGTCACAGAGGGAAGCAGTCAGGGAAAGAAAGTATAGTGAAATTTATTTATTTATTTATTTATTTATTTATTTATTTATTTATTTATTTATTTTATTATATTTTATTTCACTTTACTTTACTTTACTTTATTTACCCTTCAGGGTTGGTTTACCCTCGGATCGGATTCAGCGAGTGATCCCATCTCCATCACCTCAAGAGCAGTTTCTTAGAGCATGAGAAACTTTTTCGTGGGATATACCTGCGGAGGAGGACCAGTACCTCGCCAATGTGGCCTCACCTGCAATGGTGAACAGGGACCTTGTGAGGGAGGGGGATTTGAAGATTGGAAGGGATAGGCAAGGAAGAGGGAAAGAAGCGGTCGTGGCCTTAAGTTAGGTACCATCCCGGCACTTGCCTGGAGGAGAAGCAGGAACCACAGAAAACCACTTCGAGGATGGCTGAGGATGGAAATCGAATCCCCACCTCTACTCAGTTAACCTTCCGAGGCTGATTGGACCCCATCCCTCGTACCAATTTCCAAATTTCTTGGCAGAGCCAGTAATCTAACCCGGTACTCCAGGTGGTAGCAGCTAATGGCTCTAACCACTACACCACAGAGGCGGACATATTTAATTTAATATTAAGAATTGGTTTCGGCAGACTGAAGAACCTAAAAGTTATAAATTAACTGAGTTGAAAGTGAAAAATAGATGGCTTAAGATATTACGAATTATATTTTTATAATAATTAAAACCAAATCTGAAAAAATATTAGATACGGCGAACATACCATGGAATGTCATCATTCTTTGCTTGACCGGGCGAGCTGGCCATGTGGTTATGGGTGCGCAGCTGTGAGCTTGAATTTGGGAGATAGTGGGTTCGAGTCCCACTGTCGGCAGCCCTGAAGATGAATTTTCGTGGTTTCCCATTTCCATACCAGGCAAATGCTGGGGATGTACCTTTAATGAAGGCCACTGCCGATTCCTTCCCACTCCTGGGACTTTCCTATCCCATCGTTGCCATAAGACCTATCTGTCTCGGTGCGACGTAAAGCAAGTTTTTGAAAAATCTTTCTTCAAACAACTATATATCCCTGGCATGAATCACTTTTTTTGTGAAAATGGGAAAGTACGGAAATACACATTCACAACTGGCAACGATAGAGTTTTAACCCATCTACTTTTGAATGCACGCTTACAGCTGTACGGCCTTGACTGCGGAGCCAGTGTGTGTGCTCTTGCTGTATCTCATTATAGTGTATTTCTCTGTAGGTATGTCAGTTATAATAATATGTCCTCAGGCCATCATGTCCAAAGCATGCGGCACGACAGTCAAAGCATAACATTCGCAATGTTGTGAAATAATGTTTTCACTTATTTTACGTGAACGTAATTCAATACCTCCCAGGCTTTGTTTGTTGCAATGCTCACTCTTTTAATTATAATTTCCCAGTATTTGCCAAGATCTTCAACTCGTGTCTGTTCCTACTACAGTAACGTTATCATCCTGAAAGGAAAACTCTAGAAGTGTGTTTAATGATTCTGTGTATTTGGGTGTAGCAAAAACGGTTGTATCCCTTTTGCGATCACTCCCATTACAGTGGAAAACAAGAATGTGAAGAAAGACCAGTTCGTGTCCCATTTGCGATCACTGTAAAATTATCAGCAGCCTATCAGGGTTTTCCAACGTCCATGCAGTAGGGGAACTGCTAATTAGGGCGTACTCCACGCAACCGTGTGATAAGGATTCTCCCAACCCGTCCCTTCTCTCTTGAACGTTTTTTGAGGTAATATTAGTCTATATTTTTTAACATGCTGTAAGTATACCAGCTGTGGACATCCATCGTTGATGTAGCTTTTGTTGTTATCTGCGTGCTTGCTTACGACATGCATGTCATTGAGACGAAGAGAGGCTAGCCTTGTGCTTTATATTATGGGTACTCTTACATAAATTTACGGAAAAGTCAGGGATGTATGGTGACATGAATGTTTTTCTTTTTACCCCTGGCTTTACGTCGCAACGACACAGATAAGTCTTATAGCGACAATGGGATAGGAAAGGGCTAGGAGTAGGAAGGAAGCGGCCGCATCCTTAATTAAGGGACACTTGCTTGTTTTAAACATACGAAACCACGGGAAACCATCTTCAGGGGTGCCGACAATGTGGTTCGAACCCAGTATTTCCCGAATGCAATCTCATCTTTTCGCGCTATCATTATAGAATTATAATTTCTTCAAGTTATTCTAATCTACACATTTTCTTAACATTAAGTTCTGGAATCTTGTACATCTGATCCGAGCCTACAGACAGAAATTATAATTTTACTTATGTAGGTGAGAGTAGGCTGAGTGGCAGCGCGTTTTAACGCGCTACGGCTATGGAGCCAAGCTCAGCATTCGGGAAACGCGTGGGTTCGAACCCCACCGTCGGCTGTTCTCAGAATGGTTTTGTGTGGTTTAATATTTTCACCTCCAGGCCAATGCCGGTACAGTTCCTATACATAGGCCATAGCTGAGTCCTCCCACCCTTACCCAATTTCATTCACCATAACACATTTCGTCTTCATTAGCTCCTCAACTGAAGTTGGTGCCAGGAAGGGCATCCCGCCGTAGCAGCATGCCGTATAAATTAATCTCATCTCATCCTGAAGCCCTGAAGATGGCTTTCCGTGGTTTCCCATTTTCACAGTAGGCAAATGCTGGGGCTGTACCTTACCAAGGCCACAGCCGCTTTCTTCCCACTCCTAGCTCTTTCCAGTCCCATCGTCGCCATAAGACCTACCTGTGTCGGTGTGACGTAAAGGAACTTGAAAATAATAATAATAATAATAATAATAATAATAATAATAATAATAATAATAATAATAATAATAATAATAAAATAATAATCATAAATGAATTAGTAAATGAATAAGCCTGTAGTGTCCCATAAAGGGAAAAGTCCTTCCTCGAGAGGGGGAGCTCCGTTCTCTTGATCCCACGTGGTGAACTTGTCACGTGAGATGGTTGTTTATGTAATTATTGATAGCCCTTTTCCACTGGTTTACCTTATACCTAATTTCAACATTTGCCTTCCCTTGTGTGAGATTTTCATCTCTTATTCTACACTTATTTTAACACTGTTCACTACACTGGTGTAAGTTTTCTGTCAACAGATCTATTTCATAGCTCTTATTTTACCACTTTTTTACATTTCCCCTTCTGCTTTCCACTTTTACTTGAACCACCGTCTTTACATCCTTTCCAATCAGTTCTAGTTTCATGTTCTACTAATTTATTTTGCGGATTTTGAGGACAGTCAGATGTCAGGATATTGTTCCACACGAGCTGTTTGCGTGCTAGTAAATTTACCTCCACTTGCTCTGTAGTCTAAGGGTAGTGGATCTCTTACCTGTAGGTCCTTTAATCAATTCCCGGCCAGTTCAGAAACTTTACCTGAATCTAAGGGATGGTTCTAGATCCACTTATCATACGTGGTAACATTCGAGGAGATATCTGACGTTGAGTTTGCAGCCTTGGTCTATAAAGCCAAGAATAACAGCCGGGGTGATTCATCACGCTGCCAATGAATCACCTCATAATTTGTAGAGCTTCGGACCAAAGCAGCGGTAGCCCTCAGTGCTGTATCACCGTGCTTTTTTCAGTCTACTTACACAAGATGGATGCATTTCAGTATGTTCAAATACCGCAGTACTGGAACCAAATTGTATTAGGTTTGCACAGCCTCGATATTACATGTTGCGCACTGAATCCTTCTTTGCATTCACTCCTCGAAATTCCTAACCACTTCATTGTCTCATTATTATAGTTAAGAGAGATATATAATAACGAACAACTTTAAATATAATCTCAGGAGATGACTTCACCAGCATGTTGAGGTTTTGGAAAGACTGACCAATGAAAAGATTTAGCGTGTCCATCGCTCCGGCCCGGCTCCCGTCTCATTTCAGTTTTTGTTCGACGCATTACACCTAGGCTTCTTTACGTGAATCCAGTTGTCCTATTCAGGAATACTCGTTTCGTGTACATTTTCACTTCAATGTTGCAGGCCCCTATATTGTTTTCTATATTTGTACATACTAAGTTTTTCACCGAGAAAGTGACTGTGTTGTTTGGGTGACGTAGCTGGCAGCTTACATTCTGGAGATATCGGGTTCGAATCATACTGTCGGCAACCCTTAAGGTGGTTTCCCGTGGTTTCCCATTTTCACACCAGGAAAACCCTGGGGCAGTACTTTAATTAAGCCCACGGTCGCCTCCTAGACCTCTCTTGTCCCATCGTAGCCATAAGACCTATCTGTGTCACTACGACGTAAAGCTTAATTATAGAAAAATCACGTTCCATGTTATTATATTATACTGTACTTGTGTATTAGCTGGTAAGAAATCTAACCTATATGTTAGGAATTTGACATACACCGCAAACAGTTAAAGTAATTCATTAGCGCTGTGGGATAATTCTATTCATCAAAGATCCTATTAAGCATATAATAGGAAATATCGAAAATAAATGTATTGTGAGACGAATAGTGAATTCCGTTTTCGAAGAACAACGCGTAATGGACCACATCATAACATGCACAAATAAGATAAAAACTAATAATCTATGTTGCAGTTTTCCCGCATGTCAAATGAAGCCTCTGTTTTCACGGGTTTAAGCACTGACTGTAACAGCCCCACGCCCTCGTCAAACATCCCACACTTCGTAATTGCTCTTTCATCAGGCCGGACAACGAATGGGTCGCGCAAAACGCTTTTCAAAATGTTTTGTCAAGTTGTAGACAGAACGTTGCCATGTTGATCGATCACACGCTGCACCCTCCAGCTGCTTCGCTTCACTACGATAGTCTTCAAAACGTCCTTGTATCCATTTTGCTGTCCTCGTTCATTGCGTTGCCCATCCATAAACTGATTAAACGAGAGAATATTTTAGGCGCACCACACCAGTACTTACAGTCTCTCTCCTCCATTTTCTGTATAAATAAAATACTCAGCCTGTTTCCAGTTATTCGACCGGGTCAGGAATGGAACGCATGAAGCCCCATCTTGCGGCGAGGATAGGAATTGTGCCAGCTACCGAAGCCTGTATCACTCGTCTGGGACAGTGATAAATGACTGGCAGATGCAAAGGTTTTGTAGAGTGTCGCTTGAATAAAAGATGACAGGGAAAACCTCAGTAGTCTATCCCGATAAAATCCTGTCCCTCCTTCGCTTTGTCCAGCACAAATCTCACATGGAGTGACCGGGATTTGAACCGCGGAATGCAGCGTTGAGAGGCGGTCACGCTGCCGCCTGAGCCACGGAGGCTCCTCCGTCGTCAATATACTAGCAACTAATTTTCATGTAATATTGGGTTTGTTGGTTTTGTCTGAAGTTTGTTTTCCTCTACTTAAGAAACGATGAGCTAGATGTTAGGTCCCTTCGAACTACAATCGCAGTCGTCGTCGTCGTCATCATCATCATCATCATCATTATCATTATCATCATCATTATCGTTTCTCTACATCAGTTCTGTAAATACTACGTTGTTCTAGTTCCATAATCGAATATTCTAGAAGTTTGTTCTCATTGGTTTACCACATCAGTTGCGCTGCATAATGTTCACAATACCAAACCCACAAGCTAAGACGACATGTTTTAGAATCCATATCGCAGCTGTTAGCAACTACGGATGATAGAGATGTACGAGTTATCGGTAGAGTCAATACAACGTGGCTCTCTATCAACACTGCGTTTATCTAATTCCGCATGAATTGACGTTGATTGAATTAGATGAAACCACTCATGACTATCATGGAAATTATTTTCGTGCTTTCTCACCCCAAACACAAGTGATTGCCATCATATTGGATTATGTTACTGCCCACAGAATCCATGTTCCGAAAGTAAGTCTATATATACTGAGAGATTTTAGACATGATCACAAATATTAGATATATACGGGTACCGTATCGTCGCACAGTCACATAGTTTCTAAATACTCTACTTGTATTATGTACCTGATATTGTTAACCATGATGTCCCACCACCTTCCTAATAAGTATTGGTAACAGTATTCCGTACGGCGTACTTAAAGTAGAAATTCAGCCTGGTTTCGTGTAGTCCTTGGCTATGGGTATGCATGGCTTCTACGAGAGGATTATACTGAGACTGTAGGGCTACGTCTGTTGAGAGGATGTAGTATATATATTGGGTCGTTTCACCATGTAATATCATCCGATAACTGCAGCACAGAAAATCCAGGACAAGGCGATGAGTGTCTGAATGTCAATGTCAAAATCGTTTGGGTTATAGGAGCTAACGTTAGTGGACAATCGAAAGATACGCTCACAGTACGCAGTGTTGAAGTGGTTTGTTATGTAGAAACTGAATACAGACAGCTAGTGTTGTCACCGATATGCCTTTACAGTGACCACCCTGTTCGCAACGCGCACCGCACGTAACGACTTCTTGAGCTTCGGAATGAGATCAAAGTCGCATGGATGACAAGGTGATAAGGGACGGTGTACTTAGACTAACCACTCACCTCCTTTTAAGTAGCCTGGTGGTAACCACAGTACGGACATTATTGTACTATCAATATTACATAACCATTTATAATGTGTTTATAATTATTACTACAATTAAAATTGTATTCTAATAGTCAATTATTATTTGTCCTAACAGTACCTGAAGTGCAAAAATACATTAAAGGCTTATGGATCATACTCCGAAGTTATGGTTAACATTGGTTTATGGACCGGGCGAGTTGGCCGTGCTGTCAGGGCCGCGCAGCTGTGAGCTTGCATCCGGGAGATAGTGGATTCGAATCCCACTGTCGGCAGCCCTGAAGGTGGTTTTCCGTGGTTTCCCATTTTCATACCACGTCCGTTTCCTTCAAATTCCTAGCCCTTTCATATCCCATCGCCGCCAGAAGACCGATCTGTTTCGGTGCGACGTAAAGCCGCTAGCAAAAAGAAAGGTGTATAGTAGGCCTATGTATAAACACGGCAAAGTACACGCATGCTCTGTACGACTGTAGATAATACTAGTTGTGTGTCACTTTTGACCAAATAAGTCCACCTAAAGGAGCTTATTCACCGTTGAAAACAAATTCATTCATTCAGGAAGTTTTAGACGTGCGCAATTGATATGATTTAACAAATATTGAACTGTAGGACTGTATTACTATTTTTTATAATCTATGGTTGTAGTCTTTGCTATGTATTTCGAATATTAAATATCTGTGAGCTATTTTTTTCAATTATGCGGTCGAATTAAGTGAATTGACTCTTTTCTGGTGAGAAAATCATGAATGAATGCTAGAAAAAAATTTCAGTGTTATATAGGCTAAATTATGAAAAGGCTGAATTCACTTCTTCATCCTTTTCTACATCGGTGGCGTCACGGGTGCGCACTGTGTGACATATGTGGATTTGGCCCTGTGGAGGGATGTAATCACTATTGCTTGTTTCTGTTGTGGTTAGTAGTGCAGTATGTCGTCTAAATATGAAGAGGACAGTGTTGGGACAAACACAAACACCCTGTCCCCGGGCCATAAGAATTAATAAGACGCAATTACTATCCCCGACCCGGCCGGGAATCGAACCCAGGGCCCACTGGTCCGAAGACCTCAACACTGACCATTCAGCCAAGGAGTCAAAAGGCTGAATCAATTAAGAGTATAACATGAACATGAGGTGCTAATCTGAGGTTATAGGAAGTAGTTCGACTGAAAATCAATGCATATAGTAATAACGACATTCTGAGAACAATTAATTCTGCAACGGTTCATGTACAACATGTAACAGGATATTTTTATACGTACGTCTCTTCGTAAGTCATGATAACGATATTATTTCATCCGAACATATGGCAGAGCGGTAACGCTGGTGTAACACTCGATGTCCTGTGGGGTACGCCACTGAAGGCACTAATTTATTGCGGTTGTGGGCATGGGTGGCTAGATACGAACGTCCAGCACAGTAGAAAGTGCCATACAGTTTCCCGTGGCAGAAACGTACTTACAACCTGAACGAATAGTAACATCCTGCGTTCTCCCATATAGACGTATCTGTGGCCGTTATCGAACAGTGCGTAACAGAAGACCGATGCTGTAGTCTGTAGGAACTTTCCAAACATACGGGTTATGTATGACTGGGTGGACAGTATGCCGCATTTCAATTGAAAGTGCTGTTGTTAACTGTAGTTTAAACTTAAAGAGCCTCCGTGGCACAGGCGGAAGCGCGTCGGCGTGTCACCGCTGGGTTCAAATTCTAGTCATTCCATGTGAAATTTGTACTGGAGAAAGCGGAGGCGGGACAGGTTTTTCTCTGGGTACTCCGGTTTTCCCCGTCACCTTCCATTCCATTGACACTCTAAAATTACATTTCATTTCATCTTTCAGTCATTAATCATTGCCCCTGAGGAGTGCGAAAAGCTTAGATAGCCGGCACAATTTCTATTCTCACCGTTAGATGGGGCTTCATTCATTCCATTACGAATTACTGGAAACAGGCTGAGGATTTTAATTTGCACTAGTGTGAACTTACGATACTCAGGTTATGTGCAAGTTCCTTCAGAAAGGTGTGAGTAAAGTCAGAGAATAGAATTACTATACATACAATCTTTCAGTTACATAGCTTCATTTTATAGAAATGTTCTACTTATGATGTTTTCTCGAAAACTGTTTATTTTCATGAACACTCCACTTTATCACAAATATATCAGCTGGAAAATATCAAAGAAAGAAGTTGAAGAAATTTTCGTAGAGGCTCCTTATAGTTGTATGATGAACATGTTTTTTGTGTGTGTGTGATATGTTTTCACTTTCGACTCAGTTAATTTATAACTGCTAGATTTTTCATTCTTGCGAAACTAATTATGAGTATCAATTTATAAAATACATGAAGGAAATAAACAGACCGTATTATATTTGATAAAGAAACAACTTAATTAAAATACGTAGAATGGCATGTTCGTTCTTGAAAGAACATCTTCAGATTCTAAATACGTTTATACATTTCGAAATATTTGAGTACTATTTGATTTAATTATGCATCTCTATTGAGAGTGATTTGATGTAACCTGATGATGATCCTTCAAAAACAGAAACATGTCATTCTGTTTTAATTAAGTTGTTTGTTTTCAAGTATAATACTATTACCACACATTCTCTGTTTTGAGGTAGTTAATAATGTTATTTGCTTTACGTCCCACCAACTACTTTTACGGTCTTCGGAGACGCCGAGGTGCCGGAATTTAGTCCCGCAGCAGTTCTTTTAAGTGCCAGTAAATCTACCGACACGAGGCTGTCGTATTTGAGCACCTTCAAATATCACCGGACTGAGCTAGGATCGAACCTGCCAAGTTGGGGTTAGAAGGCCAGCGCCTTAACCGTCTGAGCCACTCAGCCCGGCTTTCAGGTAGTTAATAAACTTTTCTGGCAAGATGTAGAGTTCACAGTGCACCATGTCTTTTGGTATGGGCTGGATAAATTTGTTACTTTCTTTGACTTGTCCCAGTCTCATTTATGGCTTTGACAATTTGTAAGTGACCGCGGTACAAGCACGATGCTAGTAATGCCATTCCTTTTTCAGCCAGTCCCTGTTATTAATGGTGTGAAAATACCGCTCATAGGGTTGGTTGATGCATGTATTTCAGTGGGCTTGGCAGACTGATATGTAATAGCAAATTCTGGTCTAGTGAGGAAAGCAACGGGAAACTACCTTACTCCTCAATTTCCTAGTATGCCTATTCAGTGACACCTAGGTGATCTATGGCAACTGTTGGTGGAGCTGTGGAGGATCAAACCGGCCTTCGGGCTGAATATCCAACACACATACAATAAGTGCATTACTCAAAATTAGTTTCGGCAAACTGAAGAACCTAAACGTTCGGATAATCTGTGTGACAAATATGTTGCACATACCCTGAAACCTGTCGCTGTGACACATTAATGTGATACGAAAATCAAAGCAGTAAACTTTCACTTAATTATTGCTCTGAATTTTGAAGCGTGACTTTCTTTGTAAATATTCAAGTTGCAGCATTCTGGTGCTAATATATTCCCGGCGTTTCTCTAGGGTAGCAAAATACGATTCAAGAAACAAATCTCCTTCACTTTGCGGTTAAATCTGGCGGACCGCGAGAAGCTAATGAGAGAGCTCTGTAACAGTTACAGTATGTTGTAATGAGCCTTTCTGCTTATAAGGATTTGACAAACAGCTGCGGTATATCAGACGAAAGTTTAATGTGCACAGATCTATCATCATTAAACTACTTGTCTGCAGTCGCGTTAAGTTTGTTTGGGGGTGTACTTTTCTCCTCTGCAGTCCTTCCACCGACATTCTGGTAGTTGATCTGATATAGATCTCCATCTTTTTTTTTCCTTCAAAATCTGGTACATAATTTTCTACTATGTCGAATTTCATAATTTTATGTTGTTTTAAATAATGTGGAAAGTGAAACCTTACGATCTAGTCGTTACTTATCGCACTCCACTTCCAACTTAAGATATGCCATCAGAAACATGTGTAAATAAAACGTTAATTAGATACAAACCGGGCGAGTTGGCCGTGCAGTTAGAGGCGCGTGGCTGTGACCTTGCATCCGGGAGATAGTGGGTTCGAATCCCACTGTCGGCAACCCTGAAGATTCTTTCTGTGGTTTCCCATTTTCACACCAGGCAAATGCTGGCGCTGTACCTTAAGACCACGGCCGCTTCCTTCCAACTCCTAGGCCTTTACCATCGTCACCATAAGACCTATCTGTTTTAGTGTGACGTACAGCCACTAGCAAAAAACAATTAGATACAAGAGAGCTATAGGCCTACTGCGTCATCTGGGCGAGTCAAGATATATTTCGACTGATTCTTGAATTATACCGGTATTTGCATGGATGGAGTCAATTGTTTGAATGGTGATCCCTGAATTGAGAATAATTTCATCTTAATTATAATCAACCCTCAACTGGTACGATACGTGTGTGTGTTGGATGCCAAACTTTCCCGCTGCCATCCTTTCTCCTTCCGGTATCCTGCTTAATATGTAGTTACTTACATGAAATAATTAGAGCATGCCCTATGACCAGAAAAGAATTTCATTCTAACGTACATGGAGTATGGGTGTCAAAATGTAAACTTTCGTTTTTAATTTACCAGTAATTATGTTTGTCTTACCGATTCTAGGTATTGTATAAAAGACTGGCATAGCTTAAAAATTTTCATAAAACGTTTTACTGAATTTTAGGAAGATAGGAATGCCCCTTCTTTTAGTATTCCTGTATTTTTATCTCGGTTTGTTGTTTCTCTTTTAAATTTTGCGGTGACGTGATTTAAGAATGATATTTTATAGAAATTAAGTTCAACAAACAACAAAACCTTAAGATGACGTTGTTTAATTCAGTAATTGTATAGACCAGACGAGGCATTATCTTATCCTGTAATCATTGAGAGGGGAATTCCTCAGGGCAGAATTCTTGGATATTTAT
Organism: Anabrus simplex; assembly: GCF_040414725.1. Lineage (NCBI taxonomy): Eukaryota > Metazoa > Arthropoda > Insecta > Orthoptera > Tettigoniidae > Anabrus > Anabrus simplex. The sequence continues at coordinate 414,309,973 of NC_090267.1, read as the reverse complement.
GTTTCCTTATATGTATATGTATATATATATATATGAGTGAAGAAACTGGAATTAGAGATAAGGCTCTTTGCAGATGATATTACACTATGTAGAATAAGAAATAAGTTACAACATAGCGAGCAACTGCAAAAAGACCGCAACAATGTTGTGTGATGGGCAGTAGGCAATGGTATGATGATTAAAGCCCGGATTTTTATGCAGTAACAGATTAGACTGCAAACTAATTTGGTTAGTAGGAAGTGTCGGCCACCTGCTCTTCAATAATGTAGTAAGAGTAACATAAATTATACAGGTTCCAATGGGCCGTACCCCTATTGTTTATACAAACCCCATAGCAGAGACGTTGTGAAGGTAGACTATACTTGCTACTCGCTTCAGTAAGTTTGCATTCCAACCTATTAATGCATAAAAATCCGGGCTTTGATGATAAATAGGCTTAAAAGTCAGGTTGTGAGTTTCCCTGATAGGAAAAGTCTTCTCATTTTTAATTACTGCGTTGATGGGGTGAAAGTTCCTGATGGAGATCACTGTAATTATCTAGGTGTTAATATAAAAAGATCTTTATTGGAGTGATCACACAAACGGAATTATAAATATAGGGAATAGATCTCTGCACATGGTTATGAGGGTATTTAGGGGTTGTAGTAAGGATGTAAGAAGAAGGCATAAAAGTCTCTGGTAAGACACAAAGTGGAATATGGTTCCAGTGTATGGGACCTTTACCAGGATTACTTGATTCGGGAACTGGAAAATAATCCAAAGAAAAGCAGCTCGATTTGTTCCGGCGAAAGCGTAGCGTAACGAAAATGTTGCAAAGTATGGGGCTGGGAAGATTGGGAGGATGGAGACGAGGTGTTTGACTAAGTGGTAACCGAGCTCTAATGACATCAGCAAACGAATAAGTCTGACTGGAGTTTTTAAAAGTAGGAAAGATCACTATATGAAGATAAAAGTTGAAATTGAAGAGGACAAATTGGGGTAAATACTCGCTTATAAGATTCAGGTATTAGTTTGGAAATTCCATACCTGAAACCTATCTTTTTTTTTGCTAGGGGCTTTACGTCGCACCGACACAGATAGGTCTTATGGCGACGATGGGATAGGAAGGCCTAGGAGTTGGAAGGAAGCGGCCGTGGCCTTAATTAAGGTACAGCCCCAGCATTTGCCTGGTGTGAAAATGGGAAACCACGGAAAACCATCTTCAGGGCTGCCGATAGTGGGATTCGAACCTACTCTCTCCCGGATGCAAGCTCACAGCCACGCGCCTCTACGCGCACGGCCAACTCGCCCGGTGAAACCTATCTTTCATCCCTTGAGGTCTGATTCGAGCTTCAGACGGCACGTATGATTGCAATTGAGGAGGTAGCGGTCCCGGTATAGAGAACCAAGAATAACGGCCGAGAGGATTCGTCGTGCCGAACACACGACACTTCGTAATCTGCAAGTCTTCGGGTTGAAAGCCAGTCGTTTGGTAGGCCAAGGCCCATCAAATATTTTTTACGCGTGGGGTGCGGGTGTTCCTGCATGAATGTGCGGTCCCAGCATTATGTTTAAATTATGAATCCGTTAAGATGAATGCAGCTTCATATGACTTAACCCGGCAACGGGCGCATGGTGAGGGAATCTCTCACTCCTTCAATTCGTCATACCCCACTGCACAATGGTTTTGCGCATGAGCCTCTCTTTCGAGGAAATCCAAGTTCATTGTTTTCCGCGTATGTCTGCAACTGTTGCTTGTTGTTGAAGGTTCGTTGTTTTCGTTTGCAGTGCGTTGTGTAATCCCTGCTGTTCAGTGAGATTTTTTCTCACCTTGTGCCTTGTTACGTAACTATTTCTTACATTATTAAGCAAGGTATAATAGTCTACATTTGTAACTAAAATACTGTGAAATACAATAATTCTTATGAAAATAAATCCAGAATGCTTAAAATCACCAATTAACTCTAAATATGTACGGAACTATAAAGATGATTTTATTCATTTCATGGGTGAGAGAAAATCTTACCACGCGCCCACTCCCATTCCAACTCACTATGCGCCGGTTGCCGTGTTAATATCATGGTCATTGCCATAGGACCTACAGTCTTACGTCAGTTATGAACCAAAGACGCGACTTCTCACTTCAGAAACCCACATGCGTTGATCAATATTCGAACTCTTGCCACGTTGGTAAGATACCGCTGAAAATAAATTCCCCTCCTGAGATTCATTTGTGTCGAAGTTGATAGGATAGAAAGATAGCAGGACGTAGACAAAACAAAATCACCAACCTTCGCCTGGGAAATCAATCAATCAATCAATCAATCAATCAATCAATCAATCAATCAATCAAGCAAGCAAGCAAGTACAGTAATTAGGTAATGTAATGTGCACATAGGGCTGCCGCGTAGGTGGCTCATTCTCTATCACTGTTTGCCTACTCTTATCATTTATATGATTTAAAAGAATTCGTCCGTCCCCATGGCTAAATGGTTAACGTGGTGGCCATTGTTCACTGGGGCCCCGGTTTCGATTTTCGGCAGGAGCTGGGTGTATTTGTCGTCTTCATCATTTTATCCTCATCATGAAGCGTAGGTCACCTACGGGTGTCAAATCATAAGACCTGCACCTGGCCATGTGAAAATTTCCTCGGACACTTCCGGCACTAAAAGCATACGCTTTCATTTTTTAAAAGTTAGAAATATATCGAATATCTCCATTTGTAAATTATTCCAATCCCTAATTCCTCTTTCTTATAAACGAATATTGCCACCAATCTGTCCTCTTGAATTTCAATTTTAGTTACATATTATGATCTTACCTACTTTTTAAAAACCTTCTCAGTCTTACTCTACGAATGTCATTCCACACCAACTCTCCTCTTACAACTCGGAATATGTCTCTTAGCCGAATAGCTCGTCTCCTTATTCCTAAATCTTCGCAGCCTGAAGTCTGCAATATTCTCGTAGAACTACTAGTGACATACCTCACAGACTTACATTTACCAGTAGACAACTTTTTTTTTACCGAGCGAGTTACATGTGCGGTTGGGGTCACGCAGCTGTGAGCTTGCATTCAGGAGACAGTGGATTCGAACCCCACTATCTACAGTTACGAGGAAACTTTTCCATCGTTCCCCATTTTTACACCAGGCAGATAATGGGGCTGTACATTGATTAAGACCAACGCCGCTTCCTTTCCACTGCTAGCACTTTCGTATCGCATCGTCCCCATAAGATTTATCTGTGTCGGTGTGACATAAAGCAAATTTTAAATTGTAAGAAGATATTTATTTATTTATTTATTTATTTATTTATTTATTTATTTATTTATTTATTTATTTATTTATTTATTTATTTATTTATTTATTTATTTATTTATTTATTTATTTATTTATTTATTTATTTATTTATTTATTTATTTATTTATTTATTTATTTATTTATTTATTTATTTATTTATTTATTTATTTATTTATTTATTTATTTATTTATTTATTTATTTATTTATTTATTTATTTATTTATTTATTTATTTATTTATTTATTTATTTATTTATTTATTTATTTATTTATTTATTTATTTATTTATTTATTTATTTATTTATTTATTTATTTATTTATTTATTTATTTATTTATTTATTTATTTATTTATTTATTTATTTATTTATTTATTTATTTATTTATTTATTTATTTATTTATTTATTTATTTAAACTTTCGTAAATAAATGTACGATAATTTTTAATGATCGTTTTAATCCCGAAATGTTCAGATATTTGGCTGAATGATCAGCGTCGGGACCTTCGGATGAGAGGGCCTCGGGTCCCATTTATGAGCGTGTCGGAGATATTAGCCCACCTTTAGTTAATTCCCCTAACTCAGAGACTACTTTTGGTGTTACTTTTTGTCTGAATACAAACATTACACCTCACGATCAACCACCACAGAACGATTTAATAGTAAATACATCCTTGCTCCGATGTTTGGCGTCAGAAAATGCATTCTATCGAAAAGCAGGACCAAGTCCTCACGCGTGACATAGTTTGCATCTTTGGCCTCGCTAATATGTGGGAAGAAGATTCAATCAATCGTTCAATCAATCAATCACTACTGATCTGCATTTAGGGTAGTCGCCCAGGTGGCAGATTCCCTATCTGTTGTTTTCCTAGCATTTTCTTAAATGATTGCAAACAAATTGGAAATTTATTGAATATCTCCCTTGGTAAGTTATTCCAATCCCTAACTCCCCTTCCTATAAACGAATATTTGCCCATATTTGTCCTCTTTAATTCCAACTTTATGTTCATACTGTGATCTTTCCTACTTTTAAAGACACCACTCAAACTTATTCGCATACTGATGACCTCCCACGCCATCTCTCCACTGACAGCTCGGAACATACCACTTAGTTGAGCAGCTCGTCACCTTTCTTCCAAGTCTTCCTAGCCCAAACTTTGCAACATTTTTGTAACGCTACTTTTTTGTCGGAAATCGCCCAGAACAAATCGAGCTGCTTTTCTTTGGATTTTTCCGTTTCTTGAATCAAGTAATCCTGGTGAGGGTCCCATACACTGGAACCATACTCCAGTTGGGTTCTTACCAGAAACTCTTACTATAACCCCTAAATACCCTCATAACCATCTGCAGAGATCTGTACCCTATATTTACAATCATATTTATGTAATTACCACAATGAAGATCTTTCCTTATATTAAGACCTAGGTATTTGCAATGGTCCCAAAGGGAACTTTCAACCCATCAACGCAGTAATTAAAACTGAGAGGACTTTTCCTATTTGTGAAACTCACAACCTGACTTTTAACCCCGTTTATTGTCATACCATTGCCTACTGTCCATCTCACAACATTATCGAGGTCATTTTGCAATAACTCACAATGTTGTAACTTATTTATTACTCTGTACAGAATAACATCATCGGCAAAAAGCCTTCTCTCTGATTCCCCCTCTTTACACATATCATTGATATATATATAAAAACTTAAAGGTCCAATAACACTGCCGTGAGAAATTCCCCTCTCAACTATTACAGAGTCAGGCCTACTCTAATTCTCTAAGTTCTGTTTTCTAGAAACAGAGTCACCCATTCAATCACTTTTTGTCAAGTCCAATTGCACTCATTTTTGCCAGTAGTCTCCCATGATCTACCCTATGAAGTGCCTTAGATAGATCAATCGCGATATACTTCAATTGACCTCCTGAATCCATGATATCTGCTATATCTTGCTGGAATCCTACAAGTTGAGCTTCAGTGGAATAACATTTCCTAAACACAAACTGCCGCCTATCAAACCAGTTATTAATTTCGCAAACATGTCTTATATAATCAGAAAGAATGCTTTCCCAAAGCGTACATGCAATGCACGTCAAACTGACTGGCCTGTAATTTTCAGCTTTACGTCTATCACCCTTTCCTTCATACACAGGGGCTACCATAGCAACTCGCCATTCATTTGGTATAGCTTCTTCATGCAAACAATAATCAAATAAGTACTTCAGATATAGTACTATATTCCAACCCATTGTCTTTAGTAAATTCCCCGAAACATTAATTCCAGCTGCTTTTCTATTTTTCAAACGTTGTATCTTACTGTAAATATCAACGTTGTCATAGATAAATTTCAATGCTTCTTTAGTATTAGTCACTTCCTCTATCTGGGCATTATCCTTGTGACCAACAATCTTTACATGCTGCTGTCTGAATACTTCTGCCTTTTGAAGATACTCACTTACACACTCCTCTTGTTCATTAATGATTCCTGGAATTTCTTTCTTGGAACCTGTTTCTGCCTTAAAGTACCTATACATACTCTCCCATATTTTACAAAAATTTGTACGGCCGCCTATTATGCTTGCCATCATGTTATCCTTAGCTGACTTCTTTTCTAGATTCAATTTCCTTGTAAGTTCCTTCAATTTCTTCTTACTTCCACGGCAATTTCTAACTCTATTTCCATCCTGCACCTCCTTCTTACACTCTTTACTTCTCTGTTATAATATAGTGGATTTTTACTATTTCTCCCACAACAATTTCTTTAAACACATCCCAGTGAGTGTTTACATTTTTTTACCGTTTTCCATCGATCATAGTTACTTTTTTTAAACTCCCTCATGCCTGTTTTATCAGCCATACGGTACTTCCTAATAGTCCTAATTTCAATATGTTCCTTTCTTTCACATTTATTTTTAACTACCTCAAAAACAGCTTTGTGATCACTAATACCATCTATTACTTCGGTTTCTCTATAGAGCTCATACGGTTTTCCCAGCACCACATCCAGAATATTCTTCTCTCTAGTTGGTTCCATTACTTTCTGAATCAGATGCCTTTCCTATATTAACTTATTTGCCATTTGTTGCTCGATTCCTGGCCGGATTGGGGATTTCCATTAGTTCATAGGTATTGCTCGGGAGCTAGTTGTGTGTACCGTGTTCATCACTAGAATTCACCATAGGTAGGGCCGCATCCTCATAGACGTGCAGGTTGCCTATAAGGCATCAACTTGAAAGACCTGCACCAGGACTCTTTGAAGACCACACGCCAATATTATTATTATTATTATTATGATTATTATTATTATTATTATTATTATTATTATTATTATTATTATTATTATTATTATTATTATTATTTTGTCTTCAAGATAGCATTCTTATAAGACGTTGAATTCTAACTAAAGATTAATTGTAAAGTCTCTTTAGTATCTCTGCTCTATACGTTTCTGTATAGGATTATATAGGGCCTACATTGAATTGAACATATATAAATCAGGGACGAGGTAATAAGATTTACTGGTTTAGTTCTTCATGTCTAGTTTCCAGTTGATGAGATTACGTGAGTGTTCGGGACTAAATCTTCCTTAGAGTTTAAACAGCAGCTACATGGAGGTTAACTCGAATAAAGTGAATTTTTAAAGTCCCATTGGAGCTACTAATTTAAGTGCACTCTCGGTTACTACCGCTGGTGCACGTCACATTACATTGCACTCCTCATACATCACGCTACACATCGCGATTCCATACTGTCTTACGACCGGCCAGCCAGCTTGCGTCTGGTCGGTTCATGTTAGTGAATTATTCACTTATCGAAGCCTTGCAACGGCCTCTATAAAGTTGTCTTAGCGCACTGCTGTAATAGCCTTGGAACTTCAGGTCTTCATGTATTAAAAAAACGCAAAGCGGGTTGCCGGGAGCGCCTTAGAAGGAGAGTTATGCAACACTGTAGACCACTGTGATGGTATGATTGAAAAATGAAATACGAGATATTTTCTTAATGCTGGCCGATCGATAGATATACTGGCGCGTAAAAGAACTCCTACAGGAAACATTCAGGCATCTCGGCATCTCCGAAAACCGTTAAAATACTTAGCGGTGTATAAATTTATTATTATTATTATTATTATTATTATTATTATTATTATTATTATTATTATTATTATTATTATTATTATTATTATTAGCATCCGTAACTCAGGCGTCAGTGCGCCGGTCTCTCACCGCTGGGTTCCGTCGTTCAAATCTCGGTCACGCCATGTGAGACTTGTGCTGGACAAAGCGGAGACGCGACAGGTTTTTCTCTAGGTACTCCTGTTTTCCCTGTCATTTTTCATTCCAACAACACACTCCAATATCGTTTCAACTGTAAGTCATTAATCATTGCCCCAGTGGAGTGCGACAGGCCTCAGCAGCCGGCACAATTCCTATCCTCGCCGCTAGATGAGGTCTTCATTCATTCCATTCCTGACCCGGTCGGATGACTGGAAACAGGCTGAGGATTTTCGTTTTAATTAATATTATTACCCCTCCGCCATGGCACTACAGCCCTGAAGGGCCTTTGACTACCGAGCGACCGCTGTTCAGCCCGGAGGCGTGCAGATTACGAGGTCCCATGTGGACAACATGACGAATCCTCTCGGCCGTTATTCTTGGCTTTCTAGACCGGGGCCGCTATCTCACCGTCAGATAGCTCCTCAATTCTAATCACGTAGGCTGAGTGGACCTCGAGACGTCCCTCAGACACAGGTAAAATCGCTGACCTGGCGGGAATCGAACCCGAGGCCACCGAATAAGAGGCACATGGGCTGTTGTATCCGAACATACATTCCTTGAAAATGATACATGACACCAATATTTAGCTCGTAAATCTTCAACTAGACTCTGCTGGTTGATAGCGCGGTTTTTATTCCATTAACAAATGAAAAGCTCTCATTAATCATTTCTCTCCACAAGAGAGAAATTTGTTATATGGAAGGAACAAAATTGCGAAAGTATTATGAACTATATTTCAACTTAAAAATTGTATGGGGTAATATCCATATCCATTTATATACTTACAGTATGTAGTTTCATCTTTATACAGTGTGAGATAAGATTTTGGGACACGATTGAAGGAATGGTTTCATATAATTTTAATCTTAACCCGCGAGTGGTCGCTATATGAGATATTCTCTCACATTATTTTTATTGTGATATTACTTCATAGTGATGAAAGGGAGGTGACTGTTCCCTCTTCTAGCTGAGTTTATAACTGTCGTGAGTAGAGCGATTCACATTTGAAAGGTAAGCACCCACTCCCCTAGTCAGAACAAAGGTTCCTATGTGTCCGTGCGCGCTGTGTGAGAGTTTCTCTCATCGCGCGACCAATGGCGTTGGTGTTATTTTGAAGTGGAGCGCAAAACTTACTCCTGTTGTGCGCGTTAGTACTTGTATTATGAGCACTTCTTGTTTTTGAAAATGTTATTGTGTTCAGAAACCTTGCTTTTTACGTAAATGTTACTAGATATAATGCATGTGTGAGATTTTATTTTTTACAACTCCAGGACGGAAGTACATTGCATATGTTATTTTAAGTAGCAATTTGTGTCTGTAATAAACAGCTAATCATTTCATATTTATGTCCGCCTCCATGGCTAAATGTTTAGCGTGCTGGCCTTTGGTCACAGGGGTCCCGGGTTCGATTTCCGGCAGGGTCGAGAATTTTAACCATAACTGGTTAATTTCACTAGCACGGGGGCTGAGTGTATGTGTCGTCTTCATCATCATTTTATCCTCATCACAATGCGCAGGTCGCCTACGAGGGTCAAATCAAAAACCTGCACCTGGCGAGCCAAACTTGTCCTCGGACACTCCCGGCACTAAAAGCCATACGCCATTTCAGTTTCTTTATTTCATTTTTATCTAAAATGTGTAAGGTAGAACTTGCGTCTGATTTCAGTCGTAAATTTCAGCCTTACGCCCCACAAAACTGTGAAAAATGTCACATTTATTTTAATGTGAGAGAAAGTCTCACGCGTGACCACTCGCGGGTTAAAACTGCAGTTTGCTATTGCACAAACCTTAGATAATTCGTCATTCGTCATTCTCCTTACTTGACCACAATCGCCTTTGTAATCAAAGAGCTTGTACCAATGAACTTACTATACAGATCTACTTCAAACCTATTCTATAACCTGCAACTTGATATGTAATTCACTGTCACTCAAAAATGAGTGCATTATTTCTAACTCTTTGGCCAATTCAACAGTGCGTTTACACGAGAATCTTTACAGCAGTTTCAGGGATTATGAGGGTTTATTACGAGGTTACTCTACGTTTTTCTGTCTTAAAAATCCAACTACTTGGGTAAATTTTGACCCACGATCTTGGTTCCAGAGTCCAAAACACTACCACTGATCCACAGATGGAGTTAGTCAGGGGATACCATGGCCATATTCTACCTCTCCTACCCACAGCTAGTTGAGCTGTTCACAAGAAGCGATAGTTTATCATAAAGGAGAAATTTTTTAACGATGTAAAAAATGTAGATCTCAATATTTCAGACCAAAATTTGGATAAAGAATGTAGTTTAGCATCGTATTAATCCAATCAATTGTACTCGACCGACTTAAAAAGCATCCATTTACCACAACCTGAAGATCAATCCTGACAGAAAACAAGATCTTTCCTCATTTCGTCGTCTTCCGCAAACAGGATTTAAATTTATCTGTTGTGGATCAGTTTATCCTAATTATCAGTCTATCAGTGGATATGGTACAAAGTTAAATTAAATGAGGAAAATGCTGCTGTATTTTTACAAGTGGAATAAACTACCAAAATGACCCCATCGCAACGCAACTAGGCAAGCAAATTGTTTCTTATGTTTAATTTAATTATGTTTATGTGGACAACGAAATGGTATAAATTATAAATTTCGTCTGTACGTAATGATGTAATAGAACTCTCTTTTATGTTTTACTATTTTATTTCTTTTTGCTAGTGGCTTTACATCGCACCGACACAGATAGGTCTTACGGCGACGATTGAATAGGAAAGCTAATTTCTTTGCTAGTGGCTTTACGTCACGCCGACACAGATATGTCTTATGGCGACGATAGGAGTTGGAAGGAAGCGGCCGTGGCCTTAATTAAGGTACCGCCCCAGCATTTGCCTGGTATGAAAATGCGAAACTACGGAAAACCATCTTCATGGTTGCCGACAGTGGGGATCGAACCCATTATCTCCCGATTACTGGATACTGGCCGCGCTTAAGCGACTGCAGCTATCCAGCTCGGTGGGATAGGAAAGGACTAGGAGTTGGAAGGATGCGGCCGTGGCCTTAATTAAGGTACATTCCCAGCATTTGCTGTTGTAACCAAGGTTGAAGTTTACAGAACACAACTTTTATTTGCTTCACTTTATAATATTTACACAAATAACTGAAATTTATTTTGAAGCAAAAAGTAATATTGAATCTTGAGAACAGTCTGTCTTTATACAATATGTACAGGTTTGCAGTCTTTATATACACTTCTATCTTGAAAAGATAGTCTTTGTGAATTGACACCTTGATAGTCGAGAACTATCTGGCACACTAACATAAATGTTCATGAGAGTCCTTGTTTGTTGAAGTGCCTGAATTCCTAAAAAGCAAGTTCAATTGATTGAAGAAATTCCACCTAGCGAAACTAAGGGAGCTTGCATAAGTTAGGGAATGAAAATGGCTTGTAAAAGAATTACGGAACATAGGCAGCGGAAACAGGTAAGGGAGCGGTGACCAGAGGTGAAACCTCGTACTGCCAGAAATTCAGTCCACCTGGTCGAAGCACATTTTCAAGAGGAGTAGCCTCCGTGCTCGACGTAGGGTGTATTCTGGAGCTGGACACCGGGGCAAGTGGGCAAGTGAGCAGGAAGGGAGCTCCTATTTATAGTACACTCGATGGTCAGGCACGCGCACTGAGGGCTGCGCGTCGAAGCTAGCAGAATGATACACAGGCGCGCGTGCAGCTGGCAGGCGGAGGGAGAAGGGAGCGCCGGACATACAACACCCTCCCCTCCTAAATGCGCCGGTACGGCGTGAAACGGCGGCGGCGCTGGCGGCGACTGCGATGCTGGGGCGGAGCTGCTGATATCTCTGGTGTATTGTCCGGAGCTGGAACTGGGCGGAGTGGCGCTGTCTCGTCCTGAAAGGAACCCATTGTTATTAAATGATCTAAAGCTCGTTCTGCAATAGATTTATCTGGTTTAGCAATAGCATCAATAGCTGGACAGGGGCGGTAGCGCAGACGTATCTGATCTTGATGGCGGCAGATACGTTTCTCTGTAGTCTGTATCTCGTAGAGACGATGACCCAAAGATCTGCAGATGACTCCAGGTATCCAGAGTGGGTTGGATTTGAATGTCCTGGTGTAGACCTTGTCGTTGAGGGAGAACTTCGTTGGTGAGGTCTTATGCTGGGCCGGAAGAGGCTGTAACAGAGAAAGTAAAGTTCTGTGAGGTCGTCCATGGAGCTTCTGTGCAGGAGTGACATTATCAGCGCCGGGTAGAGTTCTGTAGGTGTTTAAGAGTTGGAGCAAAGCTTGGTCTTTAGTTAAGCCTGAAGAGACAGCTTTCTTCATACTTCTTTTAAATGTTTGTACGAAGCGTTCAGCTTCACCATTAGATTGAGGGTGAAAAGGTGGTGCAAGGATATGACGAATGCCATTATGTGTACAAAAGTTCTGAAAAGCAGTAGCTGTAAATTGAGGTCCGTTGTCCGAAATGAGTACTTGTGGTAAACCTTCTGTAGTAAAGATTTTCTGGAGAGCACGAATGGTAGCTTCGGTTGTAGTAGTCGAATGCATATCCACTACATATGGAAAGTTTGACAGTGAATCGATGACTATTAACCACATGGAATTGAGGAAAGGACCTGCGAAATCGATGTGAACTCGTTCCCATGGAGTAGTAGCAGGAGGCCATGAAGCAAGATCAGAAGACGGGGCGTTCTGATTCATTTGACATTGCTCACAATGACGTATTAGCTTTTCGATGGCGGCATCAATACCGGGCCAGTAGCAGTGTTGACGGGCGAGTTGCTTTGTTCTGGAGATACCCCAATGGCTTTGGTGTAATAACTCGAGAACGTGTTTCTGTAGGCTAAGTGGGATAACCACTCGGAAGATGGTGCCTGCTTCTAGTAGTACAACTCCGGCACGAGTCGTGAGACGATGCTGCATACGATGATAAGGTGCCAGGTGGGCAGGAAGTGTGCTCTGAAGAGGCCAACCGTTGCGGATGTAAGTACGTACAGTAGCAAGTGTACTGTCCTTATCCGTAGCTTTAGCTATGCAGGTAGCATCAATAGGAAAACTGGATACAGTATCTTCAAGTTCTATGTCCAACTGAAGACATTCAGATTCTTGAGAATCGAAGGCAGTATCAGGACCAACGGGTAAGCGGGAGAGGGCATCAGCATTACAATGCTGGGATGTGGCTCGATATACAATCTGATAGGAATAATCAGAAAGGAACATGGACCATCTTTGAAGCTTTCTGAGGGAATTCTCTGGGATCTTATTACCAGGATGGAATAAGTGTACGAGAGGCTTATGATCGGTAATGATCAGGAAATGGTTGCCATAAAGATATTCATTGAAACGGCGAATACCAAAGATGATGGCTAAAGCTTCTTTCTCTATCTGTGAGTATCGACGTTGATGGTCATTAAGTGTTTTCGAAGCGAAGGCGATGGGGCGTTCTTGTCCATGACGATCCTTCTGGGAGAGAACGGCACCGACACCGTAGTCTGAAGCGTCAGTAGCTAGCGTGATGATCTTGTCGGGCTGAAAATGAGTGAGTTGTATAGCTTGAATTAAGGCGTTGTTGATTGTTTTCCATGCCTGTTGGCATTGCGGAGTCCACTGAAACTTAACACCTTTTTTACGTAGAGCGTTTAATGGAGCTGCCACTGTAGCGAAGCGTGGAATGAACTTATTATAATAGTTCGCTTTGCCTAGGAAGGACTGAAGCTGCTTGAGGTTCTGAGGTGCTGGCATGTTTACTATCGCTGAGACATTCTGCATACTAGGACGAATTCCATTCTTATCAAGTATATGTCCGAGGTAGTGAACTTGAGGCTGAAAGAAGGTACATTTAGCGAGATTCGCTCGTAGGCCATTATCTTTCAATTTCTGGAGAAGAAGGCGGAGATTGGTTAGATGTTCCTGATGATCTTTTCCAGTAACAATAATATCATCCAGGTAGTTAGCACAACCGGGAATTGAGGCGGTGAGTTGAGCCAAATAGCGCTGAAAAATAGCCGCTGAGGATGAAACACCGAATGGGAGCCGCTGGAGCTGGAGCAGTCCTAGAGGAGTGTTGAGTGTGAGAAATTTCTTAGATTCTTCGTCTAAAAGTAGCTGGAGATATGCTTCTTTAAGATCAACTCGAGAGAAGAATTGTCCACCAGAGAGACGACGGAATAAGTCTTCTGGACGTGGAATAGGAAAGATATCGGTTTCGAGTTGTGCGTTGACTGTAGATCGAAAATCGCCACAAAGTCGAACATTACCATCAGGTTTCTTGATTACCACGAGTGGAGTAGCCCATTGACTAGAAGTAACTGGTACTACAATTCCAGTTTGTATCCATCTTTCTAATTCTTTCGTGACCTGGTCTTGAAGTGCTAGGGGTACTGGACGTGCTTTGAGGAAGCGAGGCTTAGCTCCGGATTTCAGCTGTATGTGAGCTGTATAGTCTTTTGCTGTTCCGAGCTGAGAGTCGAAGACTTCAGGAAACTGCGCTAGGAGAGCGGTAACGTCAGAAGTAGGATGCAATGTAGATACGACGTTAATGTTGTCATGTATCTGGAAACCAAATAAGTTAAATAGATCCATGCCCATAATGTTTGATGCAGTGTAGTTGTTAACTACGAGAAGAGGAATGGCCTTCTGAATTCCTTTATAACTAGCCTGAAGCTTAATTTGACCTTTGATGTCAATTTTCTTCTTGTTAAATGTCACGAGCTGGATGTCAGCTGGAGAGCAGGAAGGTGAACCTAAGTCGTGGTAGGTAGTCAGGTTAATAATAGAGACAGGTGATCCAGTGTCTAATTGAAAATCGACAGATCTATCAGAGAATGAGAGAGGAATGATGATTTTGTGAGAATCCTTTGTGGGAAGAATAAGATTGATCTGATCAACTTCCATGTCTTGGCGGGGCTGTATATGCTTCCGGCGCGCTGCAGTAGTCTTAGCAGGGCGGGGCGAACTTTGACAGACAGTCTGAATGTGTCCAAGTTTATTACATCGTTCACAAGTAGCTTTGAAAAAACGACAGTCACGACGTTCATGATGCTTGAAACAACCTCGGCAGGAAGGCAGGAGTTTCGAGGTGCTTTTAGAATTGGGCTTCCGTGTAGCATTACGAGAGGGAACCTGGCGAGAATGCTTGGTGGAGAGCGCCTTATCCGTACGGTTCACTGTAGCAGAGGACTTGCGGGCCTGAGGCGAGACTTGTGCAACTTCGTGTGGAGAAGCTATGGCTGCGGCAGTCTTGGTAGTAAGCTCATAAACCGTAGCAATACGCTGGACGTCTTCTAAAGAAGGGTTACTCTGCTTGACAGCGTCAAAACGTATTTTGTCTTCAGGAGTATGTAAAATTATCATGTCCCGAATGAGAGAATCAGTGTAGGATGAACCACAACCGTCCTTGGAGCAGATGAACTGGCAGGGTTTAGCTAGACCACGCAATTCAGTTATCCATTCAGTATGTGTCTGATGGGGTTGCTTTCTGCTCTGAAAAAATTTATAGCGAGCAGCCACTATGTGAGGAGCTTTGGCATAGTGTTCCGTGAGACGGGCCAAGAGCTGTGTGAAGGGTACCTCAGATAAGTGTTCTTCTGGACTTAATTTACGTAGTAATTCACACGTAGCATTGCCAACCGAACTAAGAAATAGTGCGCGGCGGCGTTGATCATCTGTGACAGAATGGCAGATGAAATGCTGTTGCAAGCGGGCTAAATAAACTGACCATTCTTCCTTAGCCGGATCAAAAGCAGAGAACGGAGGAATAGCTGATGGCTGTGTAGATACAGAAATAGCTTGAATAGCCTGAATTAATGCTGCCTGTTGTTGTTGCATAAACTGTTGTTGTTGCTGCTGTAAGGCTTGGAAAATCGTAGCGAGTTGTTCCGCAGTAGCCATTGCGAGATGCGTGCAAGAAATAGTAAGGTAAACTGTGTGTCAGAACTGGTTGGAGTGTCGTTGTGGTTAAGCACGTCGCCGTAGAGTTGACAACTGGGCCCGTTGAACTGTAGTGTTGGTTTCGTGTGTACCTCGGCACTATAGAGTTGGCAACTGGGACCGAAGAATTGGAGTTTGTAGCTTTTTTACCTCGTCGCCATAGAGTTGGCGACTGGGGCCGATGAACTGGAGTGTCGCTTTTTTACCTCGTCGCCATAGAGTTGGCGACCGGGGCCGATGAATTGTAGTGTCGCTTTTTTACCTCGTCGCCATAGAGTTGTGTTGTAACCAAGGTTGAAGTTTACAGAACACAACTTTTATTTGCTTCACTTTATAATATTTACACAAATAACTGAAATTTATTTTGAAGCAAAAAGTAATATTGAATCTTGAGAACAGTCTGTCTTTATACAATATGTACAGGTTTGCAGTCTTTATATACACTTCTATCTTGAAAAGATAGTCTTTGTGAATTGACACCTTGATAGTCGAGAACTATCTGGCACACTAACATAAATGTTCATGAGAGTCCTTGTTTGTTGAAGTGCCTGAATTCCTAAAAAGCAAGTTCAATTGATTGAAGAAATTCCACCTAGCGAAACTAAGGGAGCTTGCATAAGTTAGGGAATGAAAATGGCTTGTAAAAGAATTACGGAACATAGGCAGCGGAAACAGGTAAGGGAGCGGTGACCAGAGGTGAAACCTCGTACTGCCAGAAATTCAGTCCACCTGGTCGAAGCACATTTTCAAGAGGAGTAGCCTCCGTGCTCGACGTAGGGTGTATTCTGGAGCTGGACACCGGGGCAAGTGGGCAAGTGAGCAGGAAGGGAGCTCCTATTTATAGTACACTCGATGGTCAGGCACGCGCACTGAGGGCTGCGCGTCGAAGCTAGCAGAATGATACACAGGCGCGCGTGCAGCTGGCAGGCGGAGGGAGAAGGGAGCGCCGGACATACAACATTTGCCTGGTGTGAAAATGGGAAACCACGGACAGGGCTGTCGACAGTGTGATATTTTACTATTTAAATGCTTTATCAACACAACACATTATTTTGTTAAGTTCAAGAAATAGTTTGCCGGGCTGAGTGGCTCAGACGGTTGAGGCGCTGGCCTTCTGACCCCCAACTTGACAGGTTCGATCCTGGCTCACTCCTATGGTATTTGAAGGTGCTCAAATACGCCAGCCTCGTGTCGGTAGATTTACTGGCACGTAAAAGAACTCCTGCGGGACTAAATTCCGGCACCTCGGCGTCTCCGAAAACTGTAAAAAAGTAGTTAGTGGGACGTAAAACAAATAATATTATTATTAATTAAATAGTTCACTCCACTTATTGCTATGAATGTCGTTATTGAAGAAGTCTGAGTGAAAAGAACCATCCACGCAACTTGACGGTCTCCTTTACTTGGTAACCCAAAGCAGAACCCCGAAGCTAGGAGCTCAGTGACATAAAAGATTGCTGCTTCATCTAAAACATTCCTCAGTAGCTAAATTCCACAGGAAACTTTGGAGGTGGGAAGAAAATATTACACTCTTGAACGTTCTAATTGCTTGCCCTGAATTCTCACCAGTTGTTTTAAAGGCTCAGTAATTCTCAGAGACCCAATCACATATGAGATCACGGGACCTAAAATATAATTAATATTTAATGTTCCTTTTCATTCTTCTTCTGAGTAATAATAGTAATAAAAATAATAATAATAATAGCCTTATTCGAACAACATGCCTCGTGAATATTTATTTTTTCACGACCGTATTGTGCTCTACATAAACACACAAACCATTAGGACATATTCAGCACATGAAATAGACATCGAAGAGATGCGAATAGGATGAGGGTTTGGATCCAGCTTGTGTCTGCTTGACCATTGTATTCTGCACTTAACATCTCTTCGGTGTATATATATACTATATTATGTTCACGACCTAAAGGTTTTAAAGTGTATTTCAAGCTTACAACGTCTTTAAACAGAGTCACTGTGTCTGATTAGCTTACTTCATATAGGTCTATCCTGTGTCCATTGTTCAGACGATTGGAGCACTGACTTCCTACTACCACGTTGGTGGGTTCGATTTTGACTCACTCCGATGTTATTTGCTCAAAAAATATCAGACGTGTGTCGATTTACCGACACGTAAAATATCTCCTGCGGTAAAATATTTCAGCTCCTCAGCGTCTCCGCAAACCGCAAATATAGTTAATGAGACGTTCATCCAAATATATATTGTTATTCCTCTTTGCCACAAATGGATCACTTAGGACCGTGCGGAATAAACATTTGTTGGTTTCTTCCTTTAGTCCAGTATTCCTTTATACGCAGTGAATGGGTGTGTTTTCGTTGCAGGGACCAAACATGTCGGCTAGTCATTCTCTCATCATCCTCAAAACTCCGTGTGAGTGTGATTTTTCTAATTTTATCTCTGTCCAGTAGATTTGGTGATCCTAATTCCTTCAGGTCTTTCTCTGTTTGTTTGTACCAATTTGATCTAGTTGTTGTATACTTTAAGAATGTGTAAATTCCAGCTAGTTGGTTTACGTCTCACCGACACAGACATGTCTTATGGCGACGATGGGATAGTAAAGGCCTAGGAGTGGAAAGGAAGTGGTCATGGCCTTAATTAATGTACAACCACAGCATTTGCCTCGTGTGAAAATGGAAAACCACGGAAAACCATCTTCAGGGCTGCCGACAGTGGGATTCGATCCCACTATCTCCCGGATGCAAGCTCACAGCCGCGCGCCTCTGACCACACGGCCAACTCGCCAGTATATATAAATTCAGTGAGTCAGTCTGTTTGGGCTCAATCTTTCTAAGTGCCCCGTGAATTGTATTCTTCGCATGCGCACTGCGTCTGTACTTTTGGATATTCTTTTATAAATTTCGGCATTTTGTTTTTGAAAATGTACTCCATTTTTTACTCTCGGTCCCAGAATTTTTCTCATTATTTTACTTTCTTTTTTTTCTAATTGTACTTTTTGTGGTCTTTTGTTGGAGATTGAGAGTTTCTGATCCGTAGAGAGCTTCGGGTTTGATTACTGTAGTATAGTGTCGGATTTTTCTGATCCAGAGGAGATTAATTTTGTTGTAAGTATATTTTGCTAAATGAAATGCAGTTTCCATTTCTGGAGTCACGATTCAATAGATTTTTGCATTGAAATTTTCAGTAATCCCAAAAATATATTATTATTATTAAATAAGTTTTGAAATAAAGAGAAAATGTTCAATGGATGTAGTAGTCCACTTCTACAAGTTAAGTGATGTAGTCCACAGTTTTCAAAATACCACCAATCCCGGTCACGATTGCTCTTGTTATCTCGGAATAGCCACGCAACCTTTATTTTCGGTAGCACTTGACACTATAACTTACGTTTAATAGCTATAATGTCAAGTTCAGATTAGTAGCCCTCTGATAATGTTTGTGGTACAACGCCATGAACAGACACGTGCACTTTTGCCACCAAACATTGCGTGGTTGTCTCAGACAGGGGCAGTGACCGTTATCCCATCGATCTACAGCCAACACATCGCGTGCTGGCTGGCACCTGTCCACCCACACATCAAACATTCAGCCACTGTAGACCTGACTTTCCTTTTATGCCAGCCGAAGTTACGGTAAGGAAAATGTTACACTCGTTTGTTAACAGACCATTCGGTCTGCTGTAATTTGTATAAACAGGTGCTAGCTTAACTGGAAAGTATATTCCTGTAAATTATGTATTCTTTAGCCTTGAAGTTGCTAGGTAACAAATATTTTGTATACCGAGTGGGTTGGCCACGCAAAGAGTCGCGCAGCTGTAAGATTGAATTCCGGAGATAGTGGGTTTGAACCCCACTGTCGACAGCCCTGAATATTATTTTCGTGTTTTCTCATTTTCATACCAGGCTAATGGGATGTACCTTATTTAAGGCCACAGCCGCTTCCTTCGCTCACATAGCAATTTTCTATCCCATCGTCGCCATAAAACCAATCTGTGTCGGTGCGACGTAAAGCAAATTGAAGAAGAAAAGCTTTGTATTTTTATTAGATAATATTTTAAGGTATACTTCAATAGGAATAAATTATTCGTCGTCTTCTTCTTCTCTGCGAATGGGTCACTTAGAACCACGCGGAATCAACGTTTGTTGATGTTTCCTCCTTGCCCAATAGTTCTTAATTTTCATCGATTATTCTAATTTCTGTTCCTTGTATCAAGTACGTCATGTTGGTTTATACTCGTCCTCCGCAAATCCCCTTGCGTGAACAATTTTACTGATTACATTTCTACCCTTCAGATTTCGTGATCATAATTCAGTGAGGTTTTTATCTACTTCCTTATACCATTTTGATATCGTGCGATTGATTTTCAAAAAGATGTGTATTTGATAATTAAGTTTATTGTTATTAATTATTTCCAAATGGCGTTTAAATTGAATTCGTCGCAGTCTTATTGTATCAGTAAGTTTAGATATTCTTTAATATATTTCGGTGTTGGGTTTAGGGTAATATATTCCACATTTAATTCTTGGACCTAAGATTGTTCTCATGATTTTCCTTTCTTTAGTATCTAATTACTTTTTTTACATTTTTAAGATGTAAATTGAGCGTTTCTGAAGCATAACGAGCTTAAGGTTTGATCATCGTTAAGTATTGACGAATTTTATTGTTCATAACAAGCATTTTTTAATATAAAAATTATTTGTATATTTAAAAACAATTGTGTACGTCGTGTCACGCCTGCGAAAAATGCTATGTAAATAATTCAGCCTAGAACTTCTAAGTCTTATTATTGTACGATGACCCTTAAAGAATTACCGTTCTAGCAGGTGTACTGCGGGTCAGTATTTCCCCAATAATATCGTCACATAGCTGTTATCGTAGGCGCAACGACGATGTATTTTTTACTATCGGAAATATCTGACTACAAATCGCAATTCAGATGCTTTTAGTGCGTTTTAAATAGTATTGGAAAATATGAAATTCATATTTCAAGTTCCGTATTGACTATCCCGGAGTAGAAAAGCCAAGAATAACGGCCTAGAGGATTAGCCGTGCTGACCACACGACACCTCATCGTCTGCAGGTCTTCGGGCTGAGCAGCGGTCACTTGGTAGGCCAAGGCCCTTCAACGGCTTTAGTGACATGGGGTTTGGTTTGGTTTGGTTTGGTATTGACTATAGTATTTAAATTAAACTTTAAAATGTCCACCTATTCAATACTACATGTTCAATCTTATAGGATATTTATTTTACCAGGCGAGTTGGCCGTGCGGTTAGTGGAGCGCGGTTGTGAGCTTGCATCCGGGAGATAGTGGGTTCGAATCCCATTGTTCTGCAGCCCTGAAGATGGTTTTCCGTGTTTTCCCACTTTCACACCATGCAAATGCTGGAGCTGTATCTTAATTAAGGACACGGCCACTTCCTTCCAACTCCTAGGCTATTCCTATCCCATCGTCGCCATAAGACCTGTCTGTATCGGTGGGACGTAAAGCCACCAGCAAAAAAAGAAATATTGTTTAGTTAACTTCATATATTAAAAGTACATGCTTCGGCCCAATTAAGCCATCATCAGCACTGGATGAATATAGCTTATTGAATAAAATATCGTATAACAATTTATGTTTGTTTTGTTTTAAAAAGTTATCTTGATGTAAAATTGACGTAGTCAATATGAGATTGAATAGATGTCTAGAAGTTAATGTTCAGAGTGGTAGAAAATGTCTGGGACCAGATCCTCGTATTTTTATGTAAATAGGCCTCGTGGGCCGGTGGAGCGTCGTGTAGTAAAATGTGTGTGTGCTGCTGCACAGCACAGACACAAAACAGAGACAAAAAGAAGTCGGATGTATGGAGCTAATAATTTTTGTGAGATTTTAATGTAATTTCACCATATTATATCTCTACTGTTTATAATACATGTCTTATACTAATTTATCTCATATGAGACCTAATGGACATATATTTTATGTATACTATATAACATATCGTACTATATCTATATATAAATGTATGTATGTATGTATGTATGTATGTAAATGACACATCTTCTCCTAAACCACTGGAGTGCGGCCAGTATCCAGTATTCGGGAGATAGTAGGTTCGAACCCCACTGTCGGCAGCCCTGAAAATGGTTTTCCGTGGTTTCCCATTTTCACACCTGGCAAATGCTGGGGCTGTACCTTAATTAAGGCCACGGCCGCTTCCTTTCCACTCCTAGCCCTTCATTGTCCCATCGTCGCCATAAGACCTATCTGTGTCGGTGCGACGTAAAGCAACTAGCAAAAACCACTGGAGTAAAATCAAAGAAATTTGGTACACTCATAACTTACTATCTCGAGACGAGCACTGTGGGGATAAGCCATCCCTAACATCCTTAGGGGTGTCGGGTCAGGGGGGTTATATATAAAATTTTTAGAAAATAGTGTCGAATACATTGTTTTAAGGTTCGCTGACATGAATAGTGATACGCCGAAATTTTTTTAAAGTACAAGTCAGTTCCCTTCGTAAAGGGGGGCGAGGGGGAGTGATATATAAAAAAATGATAATAGCGTCGAATCCATTGATTTCTGGGTCGCTGAGATGAATAGTAGCATTCCATAAATTTTTAAAGTCCAACTTCATTCCCCTTTGGAGTGGGGGGGGAGAGGTGTTAGTGATATATGAAAATAATCGAAAATAGTGTCGAATCCACACTTTTCGGGGTTGCTAAGATGAATAGTGTCACTCAG
Organism: Anabrus simplex; assembly: GCF_040414725.1. NCBI lineage: Eukaryota > Metazoa > Arthropoda > Insecta > Orthoptera > Tettigoniidae > Anabrus > Anabrus simplex. The sequence goes on along the minus strand of NC_090267.1, from coordinate 414,287,793 downwards.
AAGATTTTTAAAGTACAAGTTCGGCCTGCTTTGGGGTGGGAGGCGTACAAATAATACCTACTATCTGGAAAATATACTGTGGGGGCAAGACGCCCTTAGAATCCCTAGGGAAGGGGGTTAAATAAAACCTATATTAATAAATGGAAGTCGGTTTGGAACTATCCATATACGTAGTATACTGTACTGTACATTACGTATAAGTTAAGGTATAAAAATTAAAACAGACGTGACTTTATGAGGCAATTCCAGGCATCCTAGAAATATAAACTTGGACTTCAGGATCCCTAGAAAAATAGAAAATTTTCAAAATACCCTGATGGGCTACGCTGGGAGTCTCAAATTTGGGGCTCAGCATAAGAACGCAGTAGGATATATTTATCCTAAACGATAACCTATAGGTTTCATGGGCTTAAAAGTTCCCGAAAAGTCCTAATTTCTAATCCCCTCCCCCATATCAATATGAAGGCATAATCTGCCAGACGAGCCAGAGAACTGTAATTTAGCATAATTACATCTTTTAGCCTGTAACCGACGGAAAAATTACGAGATATTTAAAATGTTTGTTTTATCCCTAAAAAATATCGAAATATGGAGGCAATTTTAAAGACGGTGCAGACCTTCCTATTGGGGTATTTGGTGGCTAAACGGTATGTCACCGAGCTCGATGGCTGCAGTCGCTTAAGTGCGGCCAGTATCCAGTATTCGGGAGATAGTAGGTTCAAAACCCACTGTCAGCAGCCCTGAAAATTGTTTTCCGTGGTTTCCCATTTTCACACCAAGCCCTTTCCTGTCCCATCGTCGCCATATGACCTATCTGTGTCGGTGCGACGTAAAGCAACTAGCAAAAAAACGGTAAGTCGTATCACAAAACGAATGGCACATTCTCCGTTCAATTTGGAGTGATCTACAAGTTTGGGCCTATGACTTTTTGTCGTATCTCTATCCTTTATGTGTTAAATTTGGCTCTATTTCTGGATTGTTCATATTTTTGCACTTTTTTCAAGTATAATTGGTAGTTTGATTCACTTATCCGAATGATAGGATCAACTTCTCCGTGAACCTTGGCCCACGCAGTAGCTGTAAGTGTACCAAATTTTTTATATGTAGCTGTCACATGTGTGTCCGAAAAGTAATTTACTGTGAGAAAACCTGACCAAAATTTCAACGTGTTCAACCTTTCTAACTCAATCTTACCCATAAATAGATGAGATACGAGAACATGTCATAGGACCAGCCATTTAGACCTTTATATATGGCGTCTTATCGTAGGCCTATAATACTTTTTGTCGATATGATTACCTTTTAAAGCAGTTAATCTTCGAATGAAGGTAAAATGCACATACTTTCGTATATCGATCTATATTTATTCATTGAAGTCGATTTGCAGCAATGCAGAAAGGGTGTGCGTGCCTTTGTAATTAATACTTTACAAATCGATAATGACTCTCAGCAGGAAGGCGTCTGCTATTGTAATCAGTACCCCCCAACCCCACATCGACTTTAACTGGCAGTATGAATGGGGTCTTTCTCCAACTCCTATGTATCGCTATAATGAATATTTTCCTTCTCGATTTGACTGGCAGAAGGCTAGGGAACATGCATTTTTTTCAAAACTCCTTTACCAGATTGTGTTTGGTAGTAGGCTAGGGTGCTCGCCATTATAAACAAATTTACCCATCTAAAATGTGCTTGCACCGAGTTCGATAGCTGCAGTCGCTTAAGTGCGGCCAGTATCCAGTATTCGGGAGATAGTAGGTTCGAATCCCACTGTCAGCAGCCCTGAAAATGGTTTTCCGTGGTTTCCCATTTTCACACCGGGCAAATGCTGAGGCTGTACCTTAATTAAGGCCACGGCTGCTTCCTTCCCACTCCTAGCCCTTTCCTGTCCCATCGTCGCCATAAGACCTATCTGTGTCAGTGCGACGTAAAGCAACTAGCAAAAAAAAATGTGCTTGCCGTTAGGTATAGTGGCCTGCTATTATAATGGAAACTCATAAACTCGGTGTGGGTGGTAGTAAGCTGACTGGCATTAGGAAATGAGGGGCTGTCATTACATTGATAACACCACAACTTAATTTTGACTGGCTGTAGGGAAGGTGCCTGCCATTATAATTAAAATTCCTCGATTGTTATCTGTCTGGAATTAGTAAATGGGGCCTGTCATTGCAAAAAAAATGCTCCCCAAATATATTGTGACCGCACAGCAGGCAATGGGCCCCGGCATTATAAGGAAAATTCCCAAATCGATTGCCAATGGCAGTAGTAAATTGATCTGCCGTTATCGTCACAACTCCACAACTCGCTCATTAAATTAGAAGCAACGTATGTGTACCTCCCTATGCTGTTTCTCGGATAACGCTCAGAGACATGGAATTAAAAAAGATCTTATTCACTGCATGTACAGTAATTTACTTAGATATCCTTACACAATACAGAATACCGTATCGAAGCAGGGTACATTTGATAGTTTTATTCAATAAATTAAACTTATGTTAACTTTTCTGCCAGTCCTGATGATGGCTCAGTTGAGCCGAAACACATACACTTTTAAAACATATTGTTAATTAAATAATCTATAAGATAATGAGTAGTATTGAATGGGTGGAAAGTTTATGCTTCATTTTAAATAGAAGGTGAAGTCATAAACTAGTGAAATATTTGTTCTACAGTAGAAATATACGGAGTTATTAATATTGGAGTAGCACTAAAATGCTTCATTCGCTTCCTGGAGGATGAACGTACCACAGAACGACTTTCAGTAAAAAAATGCTCTTCTGCGCACCATACTCGAAGACCTGTCACTGGTAAAGCCCGTGATATTTTTACAAGCCTTAGTTCATCTAAAGCCACATTTTCACCACCAACTCTACATTATACTCAGAAGTCGACTAGTACCTCAGTATGAATGACCACCGAGCTCGATAGCTGCAGCCGCTTGGTGCGGCCAGTATCCAGTATTCGGGAGATAGTGGGTTCGAACCCCACTGTCGGCAGCCCTGAAGATGGTTTTCCGTGGTTTCCCATTTTCACGCCAGGCAAATGCTGGGGCTGTACCTTAATTAAGGCCACGGCCGCTTCCTTCCCACTCCTAGCCCTTTCCTGTCACATCGTCGCCGTAAGACCTTTCTGTGTCGGAGCGACGTTAAGAAACTTGTAAAATCGTATGAATGACCCACCGGCGAATTGAAATGTGCACTCAATAATCCTTAGAAGCCGATTGGGAAAAGTATTGTGAGGGCCTTCTCGTCGTCATCTTGGCTGCCTCACAGGAATGAGCCTCAATCAGCAGTCGTCAAGCTCGTTTATAACAAAAGATAATCTTGTGAGTTTGACTGACCTTGGGAAAACTTATAATATCTCAAGCTATCTCTTTTCAGTTTTGACTCCAACTCCTAGGCCCTTCCTATCCCATCGTCGCCATAAGAACTATCTGTGTCGGTGCGACGTAAAGCCACCAGCAAAAATAGTAAAAGAAAATTATGTTTATATATTAAAAGTGTATATGTTTCGGCCCAATTGAGCCATCTCCTCAGTCTCTCGAAACTAACTTTGAAGTAGTTTATAAATGTAGTTACTCAAAGTTAACTCGGAAGATTGAAGGCCCTAACAGTTATTAATTGACTTGGGATACTTGTAAAAATGAAAACAATCTGCATAATATTCTTGATACAAACTGTGGGTGGGGAACGCCGACGATGAATACACCCACGGTATCCCCTGCCTATCGAAAGAGGCGACTAAAAGGGGCGACCAAGTGATGATGCTATTAGAACCATGTGATTACTTGTGACTAGTACCATTATGTGCAGGACACCATGGGTCGACGTTAGCTGCGACTAGTACCACCTTGCGAGAGAAATCATGGCTCTGCGTTACATAGGAGCAGTACCATTATGCGAGAAACTCTACAGGTCTGGGCGTTGTTTGTAATAAGTGTCATCGTGTGCATTCCACCGATCGGTTCTACTCTGTTCAGAATGGGTCTGCGTTATCTTTGGTTGGCGCCACTTTGTGAGAAAGAAACCGCGGATTTGACTGGCGCCGTTGAGAATCACTGTGATGAAAACTATGGGTATGCGTTGCCTGAGAGTAATAACATTGTAATGAACACCATGAGTTTGTGTTACCTGAGGGCGTTACCACAATATGTGATACACCGTAGATCTACATTGCCCATAATTAGTACCACTGTGTGAGCAACACAATGAGTATACGTGGCCTAAGTGAGGAACACCAGGGGAATACCGGCGGCCGTGATTAGTCCCACTGTGTGAGGAACGCCATGAGTCTGCGTTGCTTGTGAGTGGTACCCTTATGTGCGAAACACCATGGGTTGTGTGTGACATACCATGGCTATGCGAAAAACACCCTATGATTAGTACCACTATAAGAGGAACACGATGGTTCTGCTTTCCAGTGATTAGTGCCGTTATGAGGGGCCGTGACCTGAATTTTGGACTCCTCTCAATAAGTATCATCCCAGTACTTTAGGCAATGTGAATTCGATCCGCTGACGGTTTTTGCTTCACGATAATTTTTTTCATCGTCATTCGTTTAAACTCTAGTCGGTGGATACGTTCTGAAGCTTTAATTTTCGTTTCGTTCATTTCGTACCATTAGGGGCCGATGACCTAGCTGTTAGGCCTCTTTAAACAACAAACATCATCATCAATATTCTTGGTATTTGGTTCCTGGGACTAGATGTTTTGGGATCATAGACCCACCGTATCTCACAGAGCTGCATGGCCTTTTACCTCTGAATCCCGAGTGTTTAAATGTCTGTGATTAACGTGAAATTCGTGCTAGTGAAACCGGAGGTAGGAAAGGTGTGGCCTCCAAAGATGTCTGGTTGAGGTCTTTCGAATTGACTCCCTACTAGCGACACGCGCGTCTCTGAGGATGGGGGCGCTTCTAAGATGCATTCTGATGTTGAAGACCGCTCAGATGCCCAGCCGCCGAGCTAGAAGAACTAACCCATTAAAGCTAAAATTCTCGTCCCCGCCAGGAATCGAACCCGTGGCCAAAGTTGGGCACGGTAACCATTTATCCGTGGAACTGCACATTATTATTATTATTATTATTATTATTATTATTATTATTATTATTATTATTATTATTATTATTATTATTATTATTATATAGTTGTCAACTTGAATTTGGGAGATAGTGCATTCGAACCCTACTGTCGACAGCTCTGAAGATGGTTTTCCGGTGTTGCCAAGTTTCAACCAGGGAAATGCTGGGGCTAAACCTTAATTGGCCACGGTGGCTTCCTTCCCGTTCCTAGCCCTTACCCATCCTCGTATTCTCCTTTCTTCGTTATGCCAATTCAAACAGCGTGCTTGAATTTGTTCGTTAGCCTGATGTGGTTTTCGCCTTCTTATCCTCCCAAAATCTCTTCATGAAGGCACTGTGTTTCATCTTGCGTTCAGTGGATCACTTCCTGCCAGTTTCCTTTTTAGACTTCTCCACGAATTTGTACTTGGCTGTTATTGTGATAAAAGCTCCACGATCTTCTATGATGTCGCCCGTGATGTTCACTTCTTGGAGGTCGGCCTTAGTTTCTTCTAGCCAGTTTATTTTCACCTTCTTTGAGTTGATTACTTTAAATAATTTTTGCTGTTCATTCTATAGATATGGCCATATAATTTCAGGCGTCTCTTGCGTACGGCATCAGTGAAACTGCCAGTTAATGAATAGAGGTCCGCTGTTCTCCTCTTAATTCACATTCCATTTTCTTTCGTCGAACCATAAATTCTCCGGAGATTTTTTCTTGTTTCTATGTTGATGTACATTTTCTATGAACTGGGGTTTCTTGTAGGATATCTGGAGGCCTGCCTTTGATGTTATATTGTGTAATCTATGTACGACGTATATGTTTTCATCTCTGGTCTTAGTAATGATTACTAGATCATCAGCAAAGGCTAAACATTTCATCTTGACTTTGCTTCTCAAGTTCCCGATGATCATACCTTTGACGTCTCTTTCCCATTCTCTTATAACTTTGTCTAGAACTTAAACAGAATAGGGCGGTGGGGGGGGGGGGGGTGATGCAGTCACTTTGACTAACGCACATGCATATTTCATAAGACTCAGAATTTTCCCCAAAGAATTTCACTCTAGGAGTCGTATTCGTGAGAGTTTGTCGGAGTAGTTCTTTGGTCTTCCTGTCCATTCTGAATTCTTCTAGAGTATCAAAAACGGTCCGTTTGACCACAGAATCATACGCCATCTTAATGTCCACAAAAGTAACGATCGTGCTGGTAGTTTGACGGATCCTTAATATAGTCTTCAAATTCCATATTTGTTCAGCACATGATCGACCTTTCGTAAAACACGCTTAGTATTCGCCGATCACGTGATCTGTCTGTTTTTCTAAACGGTTTAAGAGAGCTTTAGAAAGAATTTTGTATGTGATCGGTAGTAGGGATATGCCTATGTAGTTGTTTGGATCCACTTTGTCGCCTTTTTTGTGCAATGGGTATATTAATGCGCACTTCCAATCCTGCAGGATCGTTTCCGTTTCCCAGATTTCTACTAAGATTGACTTACGAGGTCATCTGCTAGATTCCACATCTCCGCGGAGATGCCATCCTCTCCAGGATATTTTTTTCTTTTAAGCGATCGGATAATCTCTGCTGTTTCCTGTATTGTCGGAGGTTGTGAATCAGGGTTCGGTATGAGTTTTTCAAAGTTGTCTTTCTTTTGGATGATCACAGTTGAGGAGGTCTTGGAAGTAGTCAACTAGAATTGTACAGTTCTCTTTGATGTTTATAATGTTCCGTCTGCTCGCTGGATACAAAATGTTGGTGGTTTATAACTGGATAAATTCTCACGGGACGTTTTGTAGAAATTCCTAGTGTTGTTTTTTAGGAATTCTTTCTCGATTTCTACGAGTCTGTATTTGTCGTACGCTCGTTTCTCCCGGCGGATTATTTTGAGGTAATTTTCTGCACCTTTAGGAAAGTTTTCAGTTGTTCGATGTCCATTCCACTGATTCCACGCTTTCATATGATCATCAACGGCTTTATCACAGGTCGTGCTCCACCATCTCTGTTGTCGTTTCCTCGGAGGCTCTTCTAACTTCATGGCTCATGTTTGAAGCGTTTTACGTAGGTCTGGCTAGCCCTTGGGGTCATGTTCTCGTATGTCTTGTAGGAAGGTGCTGATGTTCTGTTTAAGGCATTCTGGGTCAACTCTTTGAGATCTATTGTGTTTAGGCCTGGATCAGTTGGGTTGGAATCTCACTTTGATTTGTGATAGATGCTGGACTGAGTTGACCACTCCCTTCTGTACTCTGACATTTTGGATCCCGTACAGATTTTTTTTCTGGAGATTATGCAACGTGATCAATCTGGAATTCCCCTAATAACGAGTTCGGTGATCTCCTTGTTTTCTTTTTGTGTGGAGGTTTCAAAAAATACGTAGACATGAGTTTCAAATCGAAAGTTTTACAAAAGTCTATAATGCGTTCTTCGTTCTTCTTTGTCCTCCGATGTATCGAGTGATGACCTACAACCCATTTGTGTTTCCTCTCTCTCTGAAAATCTGTGCGTTAAAATCACCTACTAAAATTTTCACATGATGGTTTCGGAATCTTGCTTGTGGTTTCTTCTAAGAGTTTGGGAAGGTTTCAAATTTCTGTGGGTTTTTCTTTTTGTCATTGTTTGTGAAAGCATGGGCATTGACCAAGGAGTAAGCTTCGTTGCTCGATTTCACTGTAAGTACTGAGATTCTTTCAGATGGGGATGTAAAGTCAAGTTCTGAATATATGATTGTTTTCCATACTGCAAAGACTGTCCTTAGTTGTGTTAGCTTCCCATGGATTCTGATGGCAGTTTTACCTTTAAATATCCTGTAATCTTCAGAGTCAAAATGATTTTCATCTCCGAAAAGCGTTTCCTGGAGTGCGGCTATTTGAATGTTAGACTTGTCCACGATGTTCGTGAGTTGTACTGGCTAAAACCTTTTTCTTTTACGGTTGACAAAATATGTACTCAAAACCATTTTTATTCTTATTCTTATTATTCTTCTTATTATTGTTTATTATTGAAACCAAACAAGTGTCTTCATTTTTCTCATTTAACTGCGTATCCTCAGTCAATTCAGTGCTGAATCTGTTAATATGATAAGCATGTATAATGAACATTGAGAAACGATCGAAATGTTGATAATTGTGATTTCTCATATTTCGTAATATTTGTAGGCCTGTATGCATGCCACTAACGGCTTCTCCCACTATGCAATTCCTAGTGTTCCTATTGTCTGTATACAATGATGGAGATGCCTGCCAGGTTGCTATTTGGTTATCTGTCACTAACTGAGGTCTCAGTTGTCAATAAATTACCGCTCCATAGTTACGATTCCACTGGCATTGCTGATCAATGGTGTTTAGTGGTAATCTCCTAACCCCAGTAGCTAGATGCGGGATATTGAATGTCAATACGGTGTATGACCCTTTGGTATCCTGATGCATTCCATTACAGATTTCTTTCAAATATCTTCTGTAATTGCACAGTATAAGAATCGAAGCAGTTCTAAAATACTGATTTTGACAAACTGGATAAGTTCGTTCGTAATCGATTTGGGCCAGCTATGGACCACGTAAATAACTCCTCATAATTTCAGTTTTCTTTGGCCCCAGTATTCCTTCATTCTTTTGTTTACAGCTTCTTTCTTTTCAGCTGTACAATGTTGTTTCTTCTTGGTCGCCGTTTCTGACTCTAGGAACACCTGAAATGTGTGTATCTTGTTCCTGAAAGTGGTTCTGTTATGGATGTCTTGATCCATGATGTTCATTTCTTGCATATCCTTCTTTGTGTTCACAAACCATTTGTCATAAACGTTGCCTTACCGATTGCGTTTGTTAAAATGTTAAAAATGTTCTGAGTGAGTCTGCCGTCGGCCGTTCTTGAAATATGTCCAAAAAATTTAACCCTTCGTTTGCACATTGGATCTGAAATCCTGCTACGTGTTTTATATACTTCTTTGTTGCTGCATAATCCGTATGTGGCAGCACATCTTTTTGGTCCGAGAATTGTTCCTTAAATCCTTCTTTTCTTCTGCTCGATTTCCTTACTGGTTGTTAATCCTAGACATTCTGAAGCATGCAGCCGCTCTGGATACGTTATAAAACAATATTATTTTTCAATTAGGTAACGTCGAAATGCACGACCATGTTCAGCGTAATCAGCGTTTAAGATTTTTCTTAAACCTGGTTTGCATGATGGTGCGGAGCATCATTACTGATTATTATTTAAATCTACGATTATTGTCGGTTAAAGTTAAACAGTCGAGTTCAAGGAGTCACCGACTATAAACAGTGAATAGCAGTGAACGTAAAATGGCTGACAGATTTGAAGATGAACTGCTGTATCTGGAATATCTGGAACAAAATGAAAATGAACGCAAAGGTATAATAGTGGTGAGAGGTGATCCTTTTGAAGAACTAACTGTTAGAAAATACGTGGGGAGGTCTCCTGTATTTAAACAAATAGTTTTATTTTTACTGGAAACGATGCAGAATAACCTAAAAATATACCAAAGTAGAGACATCATCTTGTATCCACTATCAATTTGAGATTTTATTCCATGTTTCTTCTTTCTGTTTTATGGTGAGCCCGTCTGTCGTTTTATTTTCAATGATGGCTTTATGTCTCATAACGAATTCTGTTACGACATCGTTTCAAAAGCGGGAATATTAGACAATCTTTTTCTCTTTTTTTCTTCCATGTGCTAATAAGTACCTCCATCAATGAAGAATTAAATACTCCTCCGGCCGGGCTGAGTGGTTCAGACGGTTGAGGCGCTGGCCTTCTGAACCCAATTTCGCAACTTCGATCCTGACTCAGTCCGGTGGTATTTGAGGGTGCTCAAATACGTCATCGTCGTGTCGGTAGATTTACTGGCACCTAAAAGAACTCCTGCGGGACTAAAGTTTAGCACCTCAGCATTTCCGAAAACTGTAAAAGTAGTTAGTGGGGCGTAAACAAATAACCTTATTATTATATAATATTCTTCCGACTAACAAAGTAAACGCGAAATCTCCGTAGCACGTTCATAATTATTCGTTCGCAAGCAAACCTTCACGGTAGTAATTTCTACATATGTCCTAAGAGTTGGTTATGTTGGGTTCGGATCCCACTGGTGTCCGGTTGGCCATTTTTGCCCTGTACTTAACAGCTCTTCAACACGTACTGTGTACGTATAACACGACCTGATAGATTGAAAGTTGATTTCGATCCTTATCAGTCGTTTACCTGGTCAATTCTTGAAAGATTTCAAAGAAGTTAGGAATTTATCTAACATCTCTTTTCAGTATCCAGTATTCGGGAGATAGTAGGTTCGAACCCCACAGTCGGCAGCCCTGAAAATGGTTTTCCGTGCTTTCCCATTTTCACACCAGGCAAATGCTGGGGCTGTACCTCCCAGCCCTTCCCTGCCTCATCATCGCCATAAGACCTATCTGTGTCGGTGCGACGTTAAACAACTGGCAAAGAAAGCATCTCTTTTGGTAAAATATTTCAATCTCCAATTTCTCGCCTAATAAACGAATGTTTGATCCAATTTGTTCTCTTGAATTCCAACGTATGTAATCCCTACATATGTCCTACGAGTTGGTTACGTTTCAAATAAAATTTTCCTCTACGTCGCCTTTCCTTACAGTTCTTCAATACTGAGACGAAGCATCATCGCTCAGTGTTGAGATCTGAGTTGAAGTTTCGCATGAGTTAAATTATATGAGGATCGTGATTTTCTGTCCAAGTTTACATATTTTTTTCTAACTTCCGTATATTAAAGAAAACTACGCGCTTCTGAAGTATGAGCAGTAGTCTACTTTTCCTTAAATACTGAAAGCATTCAAAGCATTCGATATTTTTATTGCATTTAAAAACTTAAAACATAAATGTAAATACATTAGTTTAAAATTCCGACACCATGAAAATAAATTACTCGGTTATTAATGGCAAAAATTAACAACTTTTTGAGGTTTTCTAAATATCAACCACAAAATATAAAACGAAACATCCACACTTACATGGATAATTTTCCACCTTAACATACTGAATCATATTCCTCAAGCGGATAATATTTCTCACAGTTACCAGCATAAATGTCACTGAATACTACGACATTCAGATACAGCCTGTATTTTGGTTAAAATCGTTTGAATGAAAACGGAGTTCGTGAATTACCGGTATTAGCAATATAAAATCCCTGTTGTATACGATTTTACCAGTGACCTATAAAGTGTTAAATTAAGATATAAGGAATGATTTCCATTGGGGCAATCATATTAACAAGGTTGTTAAGAAAGGTTACAGCTCTGTTCAAATGGCCATGAGAGTATTTAGGGGTTTCAGAAACGATGTAAAAAAAGAGGACGTATGAGTCCCTCGTAAGACCCCATTTAGAGTATGATTCCAGTGTATGGGATCAACACCAGGAATACTTGATACGAGAACTGGAAATGATCCAAAGGAATGCCGCACGATTTGTCCTGGATGACATCCGATGAAAGAGTAAGGGGTGTATTCTGCCCGAAGGCAGGTCCGAACCTCCACAGAGGCCTGAGCTGGAGTTTACGTGCGGTAGAGTGGCCAGTTCCTTTCCGCTCCTCCATTTCTTTAACCCCCACCAACAGCGCGTGGCAACCCATCCAAACCTTGACCACGCCCAATGTTGCTTAACTTCAGAGATCTCACGGGATCAGGTGTTTCAACATGGCTACCGCCGTTGGCGATGGAAGAGTAGTGTTGCTAAAATGTTACGAACTTGAGCTAAGAGGGAGTACAGAGACGAGAAGTTCGACCATGTGGTACGTTTCAAACTGTCACTGGAGATATGGCGTGCACCGAGATCGATAGCTGCAGTCGCTTAAATGCGGCCAGGATCTATTATTCGGGAGATAGTAGGTTCGAAACCCAGTGTCGGCAGCCCTGATCGTGGTTTTCCATTTTCACACCAGACAAAAGCTGGGGCTGTACCTTAATTAGGGCCACGGCCCCTTCCTTCCCACTTCTAGCTCCTTCCTGTCCCATCGTCGCCATAAGACCTATCTGTGTCGGTGTGACGTAGAACAACTTGTAAAACAAGAAAGTGTTATGGCGAGGAATGTCATTAGTAGAAAGATAAACTTGAGCGGAGCTTTTTAAAGTAGGAAGTATCATATTGTGAAGATGAAATTGGAATTCAAGAGGACCAATTCTGGCAATTATTCATTTATAGGACGAGACTTGAGGGATTGGAATAAATTACTAAGGGAAATATTTGATACATTTCCAAATTCTGTGAAAACTAAGAAAATGCTAGGTAAATAATAGGTAGGGAATCTGTACCTGGGCGACAGCCCTAAATCCAGATCATTGATGATTGATATTAATGAAGTATAAAAAAGTGAAGGGATGAGTTACAGGAAATACAGTACAGTGTATAACGTCCTTACGATGCGGTGCGCTATATGACTTCGCATTTATAAACTTTGAGTTTCCTTAATATGAGTCTTGAAACCTTAGAACAAAGCTATATTGTTTCAATGCTCGAGGCCAATGAATGAAGCTGTGTGATAAGGAACGATCGATAATACGAGGAGGGAAGCGATAAAAAGAAGTTAAGTTGTAAGAAAGTTGGTAGAGGTACTTCCACTGTAGAGTAACAAGCATATATTTCAACAGGAGCTACCAGATGGTGCCCTCATGTATTTTGTGACTCGTCCCCAAAAGTTTAAAAATAAACAGTTTAATAGGTCTAAGTGAACAGTTTTTATCACAAGTGTTTTAAAGTTAAATTATTGTGCAGTCTAGACAAATTAAAGCGTAATTATCTATACAATGGAAGTCATCACGTTTTTCCCTGCCGTTGTTACATTTTATAAGGAAAAGTAATAGTCTAACTAGGATATCACATATCACATTATATTCATAGAGATTGATGATCATATTCAGATAAACTATAAATTCTAGAACTCCGACAATATGGATCATTTCGCGAGAATTATTCGTACCTTCTTCCAATATCGTAGGCCTTCAGAATGCAGTCCTGCCTCTTACCCGGAGGACCCGAGTTCGATTCCCGGCCAGGTCAGGGATTTTTACTTGCATCTAAGGACTGATTCGAGGTCCACTCAACATACGTGATTACAATTAAGGAGCTATCTGCTGGTGAGTTAGTGGCCCCGGTCTAGAAAGCCAAGAATAAAGGGTGAGAACATTCATCGTGCCGACCACACGACACTTCATAATCTTCCCATATTCGGGCTGAGCAGCGATCGCTTGGTAGGCAATGGCCCTTCCAGCCTGTTGTGCCATGGGGTTGGGTTTGGTTTGGATTATTTCGGCCAGCAGTCGCAAAAACTTCATGAAATGGAGTTATTTCACAACAATATTCATTAAAACTCAGTTCGAAATAAATAATCGTATACCCTTCAGCTACCATATGCAATCAATTTGATGAAAAATCATCATGGCTATATGTCTAGGTTAAGGGATGATATAGGTTAATAATCTGCACGGACATTCCTATTTCCATCTGAATTCTTTTAGGACATTTTTCCTGTCACTCAGAAATTTAAACTGGCAGTTGGCGTAGCTCAGATTATTAAAGGTCATTAGTCTTGAAAGTGTGGTTACGCTGTGTTTCTAGCTTAGCCCACCTTCAGGTACAGGTTTATGTATTGTCAATAATAATAATAATAATAATAATAATAATAATAATAATAATAATAATAATAATAATAATAATGTTTGTTTGTTTGTTCATTTGCTTGTTTGTCCAACCCTTGCCCCGTTTCTCTACGGGTCGGGTATGAGGTGAGATGAATATTTCGCGGCGGGTTTTTATTACCGGATGTCCTTCCTGACGTCAACCTCATCAGAGGAATTAATGAGAAATGAATGACGTGATATATGATAGTAGGAAAAGAGTGAAACTCGGTGCCGGCATATAGCCTACTCCCGTCGAATAGCAACAAGGTGTCTGCTCAAGGCTTAACGTCCCCATCCGATGGACGAATCACCATCAACAGTGTCATGCGTCCTCACTCCATGTGAGCACTGCGGAGAGGTTTGGAGTTTAATCATAGCTTTTGGCACGCAATCTAGTGATTAGAAATTGTATACCATCACCTCCCCTACCCTGCCGGCCAACATTCTGATGGTGAAAATTTTTTTCGACAAGCGTGACTCGAACTGGCTAACTACGGTGTCAGACCGTTTATGCTTCAGTGTCTTAACGATCACGGTCACCAGGCGGGCTGAGGGATAATAATAATAATAATAATAATAATAATAATTCTCATAATGTTGGTTTTTACGTCCCACTAATTACTCTTAGCCATCGGCCGTAGCCGTGTTGAAACACCGGATCCCGTGAGATCTCTGAAGTTAAGCAGCATTGGGCGTGGTCAAGATTTGGATGGGTTGCCACGAGCTGTTGGTGGGGGGTAAGGGAATGGAGGAGCGGAAAGGAACTGGCCAACCTACCGTACGTAAACTCCGGCTCAGGTACACCTCTGCGGAGGATCGGGCCTGCCTTCGGGCAGAATACACCCGTACTTAATTATTCTTACGGTTTTCAGAGACTGTAAGGAGCCCGAATTTTGCCCCGCTGGAGATGTTTAACGTGACGCTGAATTTACTAACACAGGGTTGACGTATTTGGGTATCTTCATATAGCACTGGGCGGACGAAGGATCGAACCTGTCAGTGTTTTAACTTTGATATGAACTTAAGACACTAGGTTGCTACCAGTCAGATTGTTGAATCCGCTGTGTGGCTTGGGAACGTCGTCTTGATCTGGAAGATCCTACGTGTGGAAGGAGTATTCTCCGTTTCCTCCATATACAGTATTTACAATATGTACAATAATATGCTGTCTAAACTGAATGGCGTACTCTAGTAAACAGACTGACGACGATCTCAACTGGCTTCACTTTAGCCTCTTAATCCTCTAAGTCCGCAGTATTATTATTATTATTATTATTATTATTATTATTATTATTATTATTATTATTATTATTATTATTATTATTATTATTATTATTATTATTATTATTATTATTACATAATCCCCTCCTGACTGGCCGGTACTACTCTAACAATTCTTGTTACGGCTACAGACAAAAGGCTCCTTCTTCCACTGAATTCTTGCTTTTATAGCCCTCCTAGCTTCTAAAAATGTCCATAGTTTCTCTAATGGTGTTATTTTCAGGAACGTCATTCATGGGCCAGATCCGTGTAGACCTTCAGTACTCTTCTTATGCGTCACGGTCAGTAGAGAGTATTGGATTTAGAGTTGTATTTCCCCTGCGCAGATTCTAAGACACCCAGGGCAGAATGTCTCCCTTACTGATTACACCATACTCTATGGAAGCTTTACTGCTTCAGTACCAGAACATTATTCCTCTGTACAAAATTTTCATTTTACACTAGCTATTCAAGTACCTTAAAAATCCACAGCCTGTTTCCAGTCATTCGATCGGGTCAAGAATGGAATGTATCTAGCGGCGAGGACAGGAATTGTGCCGGCTCCCGAATCCTGTCGCACTCCTCTGGGGCAGTGATTACTGACTGATGAAACGATATTTGAGAGTGTTGCTGGAATGGATGATGACAGAGAAAACCGGAGTACTCGGAGAAAAAGCCTGTCCGGCCTCCGCTTTTTCCAGCACAATACCGTGAGAAAACTTAATAGATCTCAGCAACAAAATTTCTCGTACTTTCGTATATTCAGGCTCAATCCTCGGAGATAATATCTGACGTTGGTTCAGTTCTGGTAACATGACACCAGTTTGAGCTCAGAAGTTGCGTATCGTCAGTAATTGTGTATGAGTAATGAAATTCTTCTCACGTATAAACACTACGCTTCTCAATTAAGCAAAATCAAATAATTAACAGGTAAGTGGTTGTCGACGCGTGTGTAAGACATATTTAAAATCTCAGATTGAAACCATCATGTATTGAATTATTCAGTTGAAAACTACCCTTTCTTCTCCAAATAATGACTTCAATATATTCTCTAGTCCGCGACATTGAAATGAGTTCGAACGTTATACGATTGCGTAGCTGAAATACTTCCTCAGAAGTTCCTTATAAAACTGTGAAATTTGGACTTTTTTTCCATTGTGGCATCCTTATTATTACTGACTATAATTATTTATAGATTAAAATGATCATTCGGGGAAGACAAATGTACCTCATCATTTTAAGCCCATTCTGTCAATGCACATCTTTTATGTAATGGTTAAGTGGTATTATAGTGGCCCGATCAATATCCCGAGAGTTGGATGTACAATTTATGTACCTCCTTAACGTTGTTAATAATAATAATAATAATAATAATAATAATAATAATAATAATAATAATAATAATAATAATAATAATTTAACTTCTACTAGATTAAAGAGCTGATAGAATATTTCCCTGACAAGAATTTCTAAATGTAGGAAGTAACCACTTTTCATTGCTGTTCAAGAATACATAGTAATAATCTTTTCCCATTATTACTGTTAGATTATTTAGATTATATGAAATTTCAGTATATTTTGTTCTGAACGAGCTATAATAGACATGTTGGTCAATACCAGACGAGCACAGTTTTATTGGCATTTCTTTTTGACCTACATGGTGCTGAGACCTAATTATGTGCTCATGCCGATTAATACGGCAAAATTGGATGATAAATTACCAATACATTACAATAATATCCCTCATAATTCTATATTTCATTCTGTAGCAAATTGTGTAATTTGACAGGATGCGAACGGCGACAACTTTCTGCTGAAAGGATAGAGCGAGTATACTGTATATCTGTCAGAAGAGAAAGGCCCTTGGGTACTTTCGTTCCAGCCAGCATGTTAAACTGTTCACAGACGGGTGTCGCGGCCAGAACAAGAACATAACGTGATGGGGATGTTTACCTACTGGCTATATCATACCAGGTCACCAGTAAAACAAATTGGTGTGCCATTTCCGATTGTAGGTCATTCTTTTCTACCACCTGACCGTGTCTTTGTGAGCAAGAAAGTCATCATAATAAAACCAGAGGTGCACTGCAAAATCATCGCTGAATTTGCAACTGTCAAGAGTGTACAGAAGCACTTTTCTGTTTTTGATTGGAAGATGTTTCAGTCAATCATTAAACCACCAGGTCAATGGTATTTCCAATTCGCAGGAGTAAAAAGAGTTAGTCTAAACAGAGTAGAAAACTGCAGCATCAAGTCTGTAGTTGCAAAAGGCGAAGTTTGTTACAGAAGCGATTACAGAATCTGTTAGTCTATCATTCAAAGAGAAAGGACATTGGCAGGTATTCTTCCCCACATAAAGTTCTTGTCAAAGCAAAGAAAGCAAGTGACGTCGATAATCTATTAAAGAAACACTTCGGTTCTCACTGGAGACAATAAGAAGAATTGGGCTTCTATAAATCAGCTTTTGACCATGATACATCTGTTTACAACGATGACACAGAAAACTCCAACGACGAACAGATGTCCTTGGGAGAAGAACTTTGCTTAAGTGTATCAGAAACAAAACAGATTGTGTGACGTTCATTGCACTGTAAGAATTTCATGTGTTAAAAACTCCTGTCATGCATGAAGTATGGAAATGTTTTCCGTAATCTATATACATAGTTGTTAGTAAATAATATTGAAAATCATTATTGTTTCATTATTATTTCATTGTTACTTGACACCAAGTATCCCCCCTCGGGGTAATGTTTCAAAACTTCATTGTTCCACAATTTACTGCTTCAAAACTCCACAATTCCATAGTTTGGCTGCAAAACTCTGCCGTTTCAGGATTATTTCTTAAATAACAATCTTAAAAGTAGACGAATATACTTTTTCTACTTTACTGACCTAGTCCGATGCTCATACTGATTGCATGTGCAAAATATTATTGATCGCAGTAGAGTTTTTGCGTTTTTCTCGAAATAGCCTAATGTGAAATAAAAGAGTTTTGCAACTGGACTCCTCATGTGCAAATTTTTTCGTTTTGATGATTTTTTATTACAAGTCTTAATATTGCTTGGTTTTTGTTTTAAGGGGCCGAACATCGAAGGTCATCGGCCCAGTCTTAGATTAATAAATGTTTTCATCAAACTCACGTCGTAGTTTGACATAGTATTAGTTTACTTGTCTTGTCCATAAATTTAGAATATATGTTCCGTACCAATTATAATCAAGGTCTAAGTAAAATTTAGTGTAATTTTATGGCGTGGACTGGGCCCGCCTTGGGATCCACTGAGTATCTTATGGCATTACCGATGTGCTACGCATAAGGGGGCAGTATTTAACCAAACATATCTTAGTAGAAATTCTTATTTACCAGATGGAATAGCCGAACATTGATTGGGAAACGTTTGATCGGTCGGCGGTGAGTGTAGGATTCGTTCATTACAGAGGAATTTCGAACAAAACATGTGGCTGTAGCATGATGTTGACCACTGAACCATTTTCTATGTCGTTCAGGTATTAGTACGTTCATGTCTTCGCTCTCTGATGATGATGATGATGATGCTTGTTGTTTAAAGGGGCCTAACATGGAGGTCATCGGCCCCACTCTTCGCTCTCTAATCATGACGATAGTGCATCAGATATTGTTAATTTAAAGCAGCACAATATCGATGACGATTAACAGTTGCTTTTAAAACGATAACAGGTATTACGTAAAAGGGAAGAGAATATTATTACATATCACTGTAATTCTAAAAGGGTTAGTTTCCAGTAACTGAGCCTCGTACAGCAAACGCATCCGATCTCTGTAGTAATGTATAAAGTGGTTGCCTGCGGACGTTGAGGGTTGGTCTGCCTATCAAATTACCGTAGTGACCTAGCGTGGATTGCCGGTTTGTAACAGAACGTATCAGAGTATGCGAGATGATTTGCGACCTCGAGCGGAAACTGATAAATGGATTATTGTTAGATGTGCGTACTTGGTTAAGTCATTATTAACTCATACAGTCCAGTCGCTTTGTAAAAGGTTACCTGAAAGCAGTCTTTCCGAAACTAAAACGGATTGCTTTGTCGAGTAGATTTAGGACTACATTAACACATTTTATATGTAACTTTGAAATTCATGTCAAAATCTTGATATAACCTCGTAGATTTTTTTACCATTCGATCAATCGGTACCCTTTCTCTAAATAGTGGACATTGTAATACTAAATGTTTATAATATTGTCCAGTTTGAAACTTATCAGATCGTTAATCTGACGTCAGTGGGGATTGTTTCTGATTTTATTATATTCGGAATAATATTTGATCATATTTGGATATTTATACTTTTGTGTTTAAAAGAAGTAAGGTTACTTAGTGGGTAAATCACCTGCACCATATTTTTCTTGCACATATGCAACCTGCTACGAAATGAATGTCTCTTATTCATTTCTCGCGCGACATATTACAGCAACCTGATGTACCGGTACAGTGTGTTTGCTTACAGGTGGGCGTTAGAAAAGCATCGTTAGCCACAGGCGGGCTTGAGAAATGCCAGTCAAGGTCGAGAAGTCTGCAGTTGTAGGTCAGTCAGCTGTGCAGGGCGTATGTAACGCAGGGGTAGAAAATGCAACAGACTAAATACCCGCTTGAACAGATATTTTTATGTACGACACATATGTAAAAACAGAGTCATGTAGAGAGGTGCGCAGACAATTTGGAGTGAAATATCCGTGTGCTCCAATTATGCCACGTTCCCTCGACCTCACAGTCTGTGATTTTGTATTTGTGGGGAACACTAAAAAGGATGAATTGAAGGAGTATATAACAACAGAAATTGGAAAAATTACTGAACAAGAACTTACTTTTGTGAACTATAATTTTATTAAACCCATGCCAGAACTGTGTGGCAACAGACGGACATCACTTCCAACATCGCCTATAACAAGGAAAGTACTGCGAAGACTAATTAATTAATTAATTAATTAATCTGTCTTGGTAGCGCTGTCATACAGGCAATGAAAGCATTCAGATAGCTGATTCCCGCCTGACAGCGTAGCTAGTGCCCGAAAAGCGATGCTTCGAACATGCGTGGCGCGTCTCAAGCCCGCAAGTGGCTAGTTCTAGGCAAGCGAGGTTTCTCCCGGCCCCACCCGTAACCGAACACACTGTACATATAGCCTGAAATAGGCTTCTTCCTAGAATGCGAAAACCGTATAACAGTAAGTGAGGTTTATCTTTAAAACACTGTACCTTGTTAGGTAGAGAAGAGTTCAACTCTGTAATCATGCTTTCTTTTTTGTTACTATACTGTACAAACTATACCCTAGTTATCACTGGAGAACTGCCTACCGCTATCTGACTAGCCTAACGCCAGTTTATGTTTGACAGACAATGACGAGATATGATCACGGAAGATATGATAGGTTGCGACCAATTACATACAGTACACGTCTCTTTACCACCACATGGGACAGTTTAGGCTATTCGTCATTGATGGAAGAATGGATATTTATTTCGAATTATGGTACAAATTATAGCACACAACTGGTATACAGCCGACGTGATAACTTACACCACGTAACTATTGTTGTTAAATCGTTCGATAAAGGTATTCTTTTTAATAACTTTGTCTTACATCGCACTGACACAGAGAGGTCTTACGGCGACGATGGAATAGGAAAGGGCTAGAACGGGGAAGTAAGCGACAATGGCCTTACCCAATATATTGCTACTGGATTTACGTCGCACCGACACAGATAGGTCTTATGGCGACGATGGGATAGGAAAGGGCTAGGACTGGGAAGGAAGCGGCCGTGGCCTTAATTAAGGTTACCCCCAGTATTTTTATGATGTGAAAATGGAAACCACGAATTAATAGTTTAAAACAGGATCATTATGTGGTAACGCATGAGCAATTTTTTGAACTGGGAACTTCGATTTCCTAGTGAATACAGGTTATATCGCCTAAGCCTGCACGCTGTAAGTAGGTGTGTGGGATTATACACGGCAGAGCAGTGAAGATTAGAACCTCAAGTCACTAATTAGTTTTAAAATAAATTGTGTACTCTGTAGACATCGTTTGTGAATATTTGACACTCTGAAGTCTCAGATTAACTGATAACGAAGCTACAAAATAGGCGTGATAAATATCGCAAACTAATCATTGACTACGAACAAATGAAATGTGTCTACGACTGTCAGCATTAGAAAGATCTTATTCAATTAACTGGTAGGTGCGTACTTCACTCATTGGGGATGGTTACTACTATCAGGGCCTAAGAGGGGGATGATCAATAGAGCCCGGATTTTTATGCATTAATAGGTTAGAATGCAAACTTACTGGAGCGAGTAGCAAGTATAGTCTACCTTCACAACGTCTCTGCTACGGGGTTTATATAAACAATAGGGGTACGGCCCATCGGAACCCCTTTCTTTCTACATTATTGAAGAGCGGGTGGCCGACACTTCCTATTAACCGAATTAGTTTGCAGTCTAACCTGTTACTGCATAAAAATCCGGGTTTTAATGATCAAACACATTGAGATTGTTTCAGTAAGACAAGTAGGCCCTCCTTTGATACATTTAATTTATTTTTGTAGCTCTTCTACATCGCATTTACGCATCGAAGATTTTCGGCAACCTAAGGTTGAGAAAGGGCCAAGGATAGTGTCTATACCTTCGAGACATATATTAGTTCGTGTGTAATCAACCAGTATGTGTGCGGTGGTGAGTACCTGAACATGATATTATACGGAGAACAACACATAAAGCATGAGAGGAACGGTGCTTATACCAAGAATGATATCCTGGATGAATATTACTATCATTACGTTTCGAAAGAGTTGAAAGACTTTTGCGTGAAACTATGTACAGCACCGGTCAAAAGTTTAGGACCACATAAAGAAATCACGAAATGTCATCCAGAACAGAAAATTGTGCCACTAGACCTCTGTAATTTTCTTTCTGAGCTCTCATATATAATAGGATATATGTCGCTTGATTTCATTGAGTTAGTCCAAATAATGTAGAAATTATAAATTTTTTAACTCTTGGAATGTCACACCAAAAAATCAAAAATTTTGGTAATATTATGTACTGAATACTCTAATTGGTTGCAAGTATCACCAACAAGATTGTTTTGTAGACTTAGCGATAGGTGGGGGCCATTTTAGTATAGATATAAAACTTCCGAAAATATGCTGCACTGGTTTTTTCGCGAGTTTTATTTTTTTTGAACCAGGGCCAAAATTGTTGATTTTTCTTTGCCTTTGTCATGTATGGTCCAAGGTCACAGGACGAGCTATCGGCGTCAAACTTATCTGCCCTGATAGTTTCATTTGCACTTTGTGGATGGCATTTAAGAACACATCTCTGATGCCGATAGCTCACAATGAGACCTATGACAAGAACGAGGAAAAAATTACTATTTTAGCGCTGGTTTGAAAGGGAAAAAAAAGCACAAAAATGGGTGCCGTATTTTTTTGGAATTTTTATATTTATACTAAAATGACCCATAACTATTGCTAAGTCTATAAAAGAATCTTGGTGGTGATACTTGAAACCTATTAGATGATACAGTCCATAATATTTCCAAAAAAATGTTGACTTCCTGATGTGACATTCCACCAGTTAAAATTATATAACTTATACAAAAATTGGCGTTAATAACTGAAATCAGGCGATGTATACCATATTAGATGCAAGAGGTCAGGGGGAGAAATACAGAAGTCTAGTAGCACAATTGTAGGTTCTAGATGAAACTTCATGATTTTTTAATGTGGTCCTAAACTTTTGACCGGTACTGTACTTTGTAAGGGAGCTGTTTGGATGCGCCAGTGACGTCGGATTTCAGACTGTTGCCCTGGCTCGTCAATGGCGTCCTGGAGTATAGCCATCCATGCTGCATTCACCTGGTTCCACAGTTCATGTTTGGTGGCTGGCACTGGGTCACGACGCCGCACCCGTCGTTTCACCATATCCCACACATTTTCGATTGGCGACAAGTCCAGTGATCACTTATAACAGTAAAAATTGTTACATGGCCTTGTGTGTGTGAAAACTAAATGCAGACACATCCGCCACCCCACTATAGAAGATGTCATCGCGCGGGCTCTGGTTTCAGCAGAAGTTCTTTCTATACGAGAGCCCACTGGCTGCTACTATTCAGACGGTAAAAGGCCAGACGGAATGACAATTTTGTCATGGAAATAGGGTAGATTTCTCCTGTGGGATTTTACCTGTGCCGACACATTCGCCTATTCCCATCTTCCCCTTTCGCCAGTAAGTGCTGGAGATGCAGCCGTGAATAGAAAAAATGCTAAAGGAAGAAAATACGGCGATTTGTTGGACAAATTCTTCTTTGTACCAGTAGCCATTGAATCGAGTGGTAACTGAGGTAATGATAGCTCAAAGTTATCAACAAGGTTGGCCAACGAATGCTCGGATTTCCGGAGACACGCGATCAACTGCTTACCTTACTCAGCGCATCAGCATGGCTCTAATGCGTAGGAATGTCACATCCATTCTCGGGACACTACCACCTGGTAAAGAGCTGGATAAAGCTTTTCTTCTTTAAGAAACGACTTTATGGACCTTGAATTTTAGTGATATTAAATTCCTTTTTATTGTATATTCTTCTATCACATTTAAGTCCTTGGCAGTGTTTTTGTACATTCCCCGTCATTTGTAATCTTGGTGCAATTCATTAAAGGTATACATTATAATGTGTCATGTTCTCTTTGTTGTTTAATAGGAAATAGTCTCTAATTTCTTGATGTAGGTGCATTCTGATGGCATTGATGTAAAACAGCAGGCTATGTAGAGTTCAGTTATTTCATCGTACATTTGTGGTAACATTTTATTTATTTATTTATTTATTTATTTATTTATTTATTTATTTATTTATTTATTTATTTATTTATTTATTTATTTATTAGTGGTTTAACGTCGCACCAACATATCGACGGTTTTCGAGTCGCAAGAAATGGAAAGGGCTAGGATTAAGAAGGTAACGTCCATGACCATACTTCAGGCACAGCCCCAGCATTTGTCTGGTCTAAAAATAAATTGGAAAGAACGGAAAACAATCTTCAGGGCTACCGACGGTGGGATTCGAACCCACCATCTCCCGAATGCAAGCTCACACCTACGCGAACCTAACCGGACGTCGAACTCGTTCGATATATGGTACGGTGTCTAGAAAAGGTCTGCATTTTAATTACAAAAACGATTCAAATATGCCTAGTGTCCGTTGTGGTAGTGGAAGCATATTATTATAGACGTAATTTCAAATTGCTTTCTTGGAATTTTAACCTTGGTTATGTACTTAAAACACAAAGTTACACCTCACTGACAATCAAGGTGAAAGCGTTTAAATTTGTAAAAGTAATGCATGTGGTATCACGGAACTTATATGGCGGGCGTGGCAGAGAAACTTCCCAGTAGCTTATGACTTGCGAAGCTGTCTGCTCGATGACCCCTAACAAAAGTTTCAATCCTTGTGACATCCGCCTGTCAATAGTCGTGAAGCGTGCTATCACTACTATCATCCTATAGAAAGTATGAAGGATTAAGGGTTAAAATATGCAGCTTGAGTGAAATATCACCCTCCCGTGACCGATTACGAATAAAAGTCTCTTCATCCCTTCTTTGCCAAGAAACTTGGACCGCAGTAGATTCATGTGAAAAAGTTGACGTGTCACTTATTTATTCTGCCAGGCTGAATGTTTGAGACCATAGAACGTTGGCCTCCTGAGCTCAGGCTCCTGTGTTCGATGCGGGTACAGTCCGATGGTAACTGATTGAGCTCAAATACACCAGCCTCGTATCTGTATTTTTGTGGGACGAAATTCTAGCATCTCGGCATCTCTGAAAACCGTACAAAACGTACTTAGTTCGAAGTAGTAAATATAATAACATTATTATTATTATTATTATTATTATTATTATTATTATTATTATTATTATTATATTATAATCCACCTCTGTATGGTCTAGTGGTTAGTGTGATTATCACACCCCCCCCCCCGAGTCCCGGGTTAGTAGTATAATGGGAGAGTTCGGCGGCCTCCTCCTCCGCCCGCGGCGCGGGAAATTTGAATTCTGGCGGGAAATTTGAATTTTTGGCGGGAAATTTGAATTTTGGCGGGAGATTTGAATTTGTAAACAAAGCCACGTGCTTTTTGACAGCTGTCATCGACAACAACGCATCGCTAACCTCACTGCTGCCATCTTGACGGGCCTAAACCTCAGTGGTACCAACTTAACCTAACTAGCGCGAGGTAAACAAAGCCACGTGTTTTTGACAGCCACGTGCTTTTTGACAAACAACAACGCATCGCTAACCTCAGTACTGCCATCTTGACGGGCCTAAACCTCAGTAGTGCCAACTTAACCTAACTAGCGCGAGATAAACAAATCCACGTGCTTTTTGACAGCCACGTGCTTTTTGACAGATTTGTAAACAAAGCCACGTTTGACAGACAACAACGCATCGCTAACCTCAGTACTGCCATCTTGACGGGCCTAAACCTTAGTGGTACCAACTTAACCTCACTAGCGCGTGGTAAACAAAGCCACGTGCTTTTTGACAGCCACGTGCTTTTTTGACAGCTGTCATCCGCCATCTTTAAACTACAGAGCGCTGTGCTGCCCTCTTTAGATGTAAAATTCGTCACCTGTCATCGGCAGTGCTGCCATCTTGGTGGGCCTAAACCTTAGTGCTACCAACTTAACCTCACTAGCTCGAGATAAACAAATCCACGTGCTTTTTGACAACCACGTGCTTTTTTGACAGCTGTCATCCGCCATCTTTAATCTATAGAGCACAGTGCTGCCCTCTTTAGCTACTTACCTTTGAAATGTGGTGGCGGATAATTTGAAAAATGATTTTTGACAGCAACCATCTTGCATCGCAAACCGCAGTGCTGCCATCTTTAGCTAGATACCTGTGGTGGTAGACAATTCTACGTGACAGCAGCCATCTTTGAGCACAGTGCTACCCCTCTTTGTGGCGGCGGGAAATTCCACGTGCTCTTGTTTGGAAACAAATTCACGTGCTATTTTCTGACAGCTGTCATCCGCCATCTTGCATCACAAACCTCAGTGCTACACTCTTTAGTTGAAATGTGGTGGCGGCAAATTCTAAATGCTCTTGTTTGGAAAACAAACCTATGCGCTTTTTTGACAGCTATCATCAGCCATCTTTAATCTAGAGAGCACCGTGCTGCCCTCTATGTGGTGGCGGTAAATTCCACGTGCTTTACAAACCCATGTGCTTTTCTGACAGCTGTCATCCGACATCTTTAATCCAGAGAGAACAGTGCTGCACTCTATGCGGTGGCGGCAAATTCCACGTGCTTTACAAACCCATGTGCTTTTCTGACAGCTGTCATCCACCATCTTTAATCCAGAGAGAACAGTGCTGCACTCTATGTGGTGGCGGGAAATTCTACGTGCTTTACAAACCTATGCGCTTTTCTGACAGCTGTCATCCGCCATCTTTAATCTAGAGAGAACAGTGCTGCACTCTATGTGATGGCGGCAAATTCCACGTGCTCTTGTTTGGAAACAAATTCTACTCGCTCTTCAGCTGTCATCCACCATCTTTAATCAAGAGAGCACCGTGCTGCCCTCTTTGTGGTGGCGGATAATTTGAAAAAATTCTTTTCGACAAGCAGCCATCTTTAATCCAGAGAGAACAGTGCTGCCCTCTTTAGCTACTTACCTTTGAGGCGGTTAATTTGAAAAATTCTTTCCGACAAGCAGCCATCTTTAATCCAGAGAGAACAGTGCTGCCCTCTTTAGCTACGTACCTTTGAGGCGGTTAATTTGAAAAATTATATTTAACAAGCTGCCATCTTTAATGAAAAGAGCATCGTGGTGCTATCTTGCGGGTAATATTTTACGTCACAGCTGTCATCCGCCATCTTGCATTGCTAACCTTAGTGCTGCCCTCTTTAGCTACTTACCTTTGAAACAAAAAATCTATTTGACAAGCTGTCACCCGCCATCTTGCATCGCAAACCTCAGTGCTGCACTCTATGTGGTGGCGGATAATTTGAAAAAATCTTTATGACAAGCAGCCATCTTTAATCAACAGAGCACCGTGCTGACATCTTTAGCTACCGCCATCTTACATCACTTACCTCGCTGCTGCACTCTTTAGTTGAAATGTGGTGGCGGTAAATTCGAACAAGTTTAATCACGCATCGGGAAAGCTAGAGTAAGCACGTGCTGTAGTGATGACGTCATTGTGCATGTTTAAACCCGTTCGTTGACTAAAAGCTTTAGTCTTCGAGAAACAGTGATAGAGTGTGGAGTGCAAACATGACGAAAACATTAATAGTTGATGTGCAAGGCTTTAAAGTAAACGGAAACAAATTTGTGTTTAAAGAGGTGGCTGTGTCAGATTGCAGTGTGTTGTGGGCACCAAAACTTGTTAGTTTAGTATTTAGTCCACCGTTCCCTTACTGTTTGCAAACAGATGAAGATAAAAAGCAGACTCAGTGGATTGAAAACAATTTAGGTTTGAAGTGGGAAGAAAAAGGAATACCTTATCGTTTTCTACCTTTAATGATGAATGCACATTTGTCAAGAGCAGATCTTGTTCTTTTAAAGGGTTGTGAAAAGAAAGAATGGTTGCGTGAGTTTCTACCATCATCATGTGAAGTTATCGACATGCATGAATTGGGGTGCCCATCATTTAAAACTCTTCCGAAAGAGCATAGCAGAGAAACAAGTAAACAGTCTTTACAACATGTATGCATGCTCTTTGATTGGTTGTGTCGCAGTGCATGCCGGGAAGTGAACAACATATGTAAAGTGCAGTGTCGAAATAACCTTAGTGTAAAAGAAACATTTGTAGAGTAAAGACATCATGTCATTTCTAACAGATACTAAGTGTAACGCAGTTGAAAAGGCGATCGTAAAGTTTTATGCATGTAAAAAGAAACTAAACACTTTTACTGAAGAAGAGTTAAATGCATTACCAAAGGCATTTTTGGTTAATGTAGCTGCGAATGCTGTAAAGAAGATTTGGGAAAAGGTGCCTCGTGAGTGGACTCAAGATCCTGTTTTGTCAGAGCTTCAAACGTGTAGTTTACATCATGAACACGTAAGTTTAGCTAGAAGACCTTCTGTGAGACAGTGCCGTACATGTCAACTAATTAAACTGTATCACGGACCTAAAACTAACGAGTTGTCTTCTCTTATAAACACTTATCATGGCTGTTTAGAGAGTAAACAAGGAACAGGTGAAGAAACGTGCTGGGAGAAAGATGAGGAAGCATGTTGGGCGTGGACTCATCAATAGAGCGATTGATCTTCTTTTCTTCGTGCTTCATCTCTTCTGCGGCCCTAGAACACGTTCGCCTGACACGTAGTTACATGCTGCCTGCATAGAGTATATCGTGTAGCTGTTAAAATCTGCTTCGTAAAGTTATGCTGTGTGTGTGGGTGTGTGTGTGTGTGTGTGTGTGTGTGTGTTATTACCTAGTGCTTTAGCTGCTCAGAAGAATATAGCAGCACTTGTCGTTGTTGGTGTAATAAAACGAAAACTGAGTGACAAAGACCGTAAAATAAACAAAGGATAAAAATGTATATATTCTAAAATAAATATGAATTGTCAAAACATATTACAGGTGTTGTTTAATCCTACGGCATGTCCTAGTGACTTAGAAGAAAGGAAACGTAGAGGATTAAAAGAAAACACACATAAGATTTAAAGTACATCCTCTCTATTAATCCATGAATTAAAGCTGTTATAAAAAACCAAGCCATTTAACATACAGTTTATTGCCACGACGTCGAATAACACGTTCAACTAAATAGTGATCAGGATATTTTGTTTTCTGCAGTTCTTCGATGTAGAATCCTCCTTCAATAGGCTGTCCTCTGAGATCGCGAAGTAAATACATAACTGGATTAGTAAGCTTAACACTTCTGATTTGAAAAATTTCAGTGCTCCAGTTAGGTGTGTATCCTTTTGCAAAGATAGACTTGTGTTTGCTGATGCGAACGAAATCACCTTCTTTAAAGCAATGGCGACGTGGATCAGCTGTTTTAATTACAAGATGAATAGCATCTAGACGAGGTGTATTCTTTGTAACAAGACGTGGCTTTGTTCCGATAGTGCGATGAGGTGTATCGTTGTAGGTAGATAAAAGTCTAGGTAGCAGATCAATCCAACGATATGAACCTTGCGCTGTAAATTCTCGCCACATCATTGTTTTGAGTGTACGATTAAAGCGTTCTACAACACTTGCCTTGAGATTGCTGAACGTAGAGTAGTGTTGAATGCCAAGTAACTTGAGGTAAGAAGAAAAATCCCTGTTGTAAAACTCTTTACCTTGATCAGTTTGAAGAAGCCTTGGGCAGCGTTTCGATTCTTCAACAATATGTTTAAATGCTTCTTTAACTTGAGCTGCTGTTTTAGAACGCACGGGTTGTGCAAAAGCAAACTTTGAGTACACATCGATAACAGTAAGTAGATACTTATAGCCCTTATTACTAGAAGCATATGGAATCATTTCTACTAAGTCTGCTTGCCAGGGATCATCTTTTCCTCGTGTAATAACGCGTCTGCGACAGTAGGTGCGACGTGCTGGTTTATGTAACTCATGTGCGATGTTTACCTTTACAGGTGAGATCTTCTCTTGACGAGCCATTACAAAATAATACCGGCATAACGTAGTTCTCTTTCTATTTCTAGAATTTCTGATCCGTGACCAGTGTGACCAGCCTCTTGCGATGCTCTTAAAAGTTGTAATCGTTCAACGAGTAAGTTTGGGTCATTCCAGTATCTTACATCCACATACGGCAACAAAGGCTTGTAGATAACGTCTAGACTGCGTGCAGTCGGAAACAGCTTAGAAATAAACTCACGATACTTGTAACTCTTATTCGCATTTACAGCTTCTGTTCTCTTGTAATTACGTCGTGTTGCATCAGTAGCAAAAAGTATTGCTTTATACTTTTTAAGATCATCTTGTAAAATTATATCCTTGTCAGGTATTCGTGAGAAAAGAAGTTCTAAGAGTCCTTTCGTAGGTTTATAGGTAACACCTTTTACAATGATTTTGTTGCTATTAATCTTAACATTTGAATTTCCTATCCGGAAACAGTCATCTTCGTAGCGAATACCGTAGGTAGTGTCAGTTTGTCCTGTAAAAAGTTTTTCTATATAAGGTGCAAAGAGAGATCCATAGGTATCTTGAATAAAAGTTCTAAGCTGATTGCGATACTCTGGTGTAATCATAACCTCAGACAAAGATGGTAGATTTTGCGTCGATGTAGTAGGTGTTTCAGCAATAACATCTGTAGTTAAAAACTCAACACGCTTAGATGGTGATGTATCATTAAGTTCTTCTTCTTCTTCTTCCTTATCTTCCTCTTCTTGATCTACATCCTGCTTCTTCTCTTCCGTATCTTCTTCATGCTTTTCTTCTTCATGCTTCTCTTTATGATATGATGTTTGCATAGAAGCAAAACTTGAAGTAGACTGCGGTAACGAAGTAGAATTAAACATTTCTTTGAATGGTGTACTTAGTTGTGTTTTTAAAAATAAATCCGTGTCTGCTTGAATACGTTTAAGCTCTTTAAATTTCCGTCGAATATTGTTTCGAGCTTGGATGATATGTTTTGTGATCTCCTTGCTAGATGTTAACATGATGGTGGTTTTTAATCAAGTAATTACTGTAATTCTGTGTTAATGCATATAAAATGATCGAAACCCATGCGATATCGTCCATGCTGTACATCACTTTCTTTATCAATAACTAAAAAGCTGTAACGGTGTAATGACCAACATTTAGCACACATACGTTTAAAGTCATCGAATGTCATATCAGTGTTAACATGATCGTTATACACATGTCGCATGTTGCGCTCATCTTGCCGAAAAAGCACAATAACATTTGCGTTGTCGCGTATCAACTGCTTAGGCACACGAGAATAGGTTTGGCACAAATAGATGCAATCAACATATTTATGCCGACCCATACTAAAGAATGCACGAATAACGTTTTGCTGTTCTGTTGCGACATCATCAAAGATCATAAGAGAATTAGGAAGCACATCGTCTGGTGATGGTACTTGCTCATGTGAATTAAATTTAAAATATCTTATTCCATCTTTAACTAGATCATGCATTACAGTTTGTAGAATAGTATATAGCGGCGGATAGAGTGACTTTGCGAAAACGTAAATATTCTCGAAGCGGACACCATTTACAGAAGTAATAAGTGTGAGTAAAAGATTTGTTTTACCGCATCCCGACGGACCTGATATAATACATCGAACAGTAAAAGGAAACAACGTTCCATGACGTTTTCTTGTAGTTGTACTAGAACTAGGTAAGAGATGTGGTACAATGTCGGTAACAGGTAGCGTGTCTTGCTGCTTTATAATCTTCATGATAACTGAATCATAAAGTACGTAATAGTAATATATATATTAAACGAAACAAGAGGCAACGGTTAGTTTATGATTTGCTCTTGACTAGTAAAGTCGTGTCCAGCATGGTGAAACAACGATATCCAAACGACATGAAGAAGAAGAAGAAGAAAGTAAAAACTGTTGGATGGAAAGATGTTATAAAGGCTGCGCAAAAAGCTATTCGAGGGGAATACAATCCTCGTGTAGCTATTACTAAGGCGTTACGCGCAGCAAGAGCGAGAATTTCTCCAAAGTGCAGAGCAATATTTAGTAAACGTGCGCGAATTATTCCTGTACCAAAACGAGGAGGATTTCTTCCTGCGCTGTTTGCTGGCTTAGCAGCTTTAGGGTCATTGCTAGGTGGTGCTAGTGCCGTAGCGAGAACTGTCAAAGCTGTAGAAGAAGCGAAACAACAGTTGAAAGAGAGTGAACGTCATAACAAGACGATGGAGGCAATTGCGTTACGAGGCAAAGGTGTGAACATGAAGCTAGCGCCATACAAGAAAGGGCTTGGTATCTACATTTCTCCAAAAAACGTCTACTGAATGCACTGCCATTTCGAGCTCTAACGCATGATGAAGTTTTTACGTTTGCTAAACAACTAGGAATTCATTATTTTCGAGGAGTGTATATGCGCGATCAACTACCAGTACGCCCACGTGAACGTGGAAGTGCCGTAATTAACTTGGACGACAGTCGTGGACCAGGAACTCATTACGTTGCTTATGTAAAACGTAAATCTAAAGTATGGTATTTTGATAGCTATGGAGATTTACCTCCTCCTTTTGAGCTCATACGATATTTCGGAAGCAGTGCAGACATTGTTTACAATAAAAACCGTGTGCAAAACTTTAATATACACATGTGCGGACGATTATGTCTTATGTTCTTATATCAAACCCAGACAGTAGAGAAAGTGCATTAGTGTCTACGTGATGACGAACAGTGAAAGAACGTTTGCTGTACGTGGAGAAGGACCTGAAACAACCGTCTATTTTAATCCACCAATCGAACTTGGTTATCAGCCGCATAGTCTTGGACTAGTATCGTTTGATAGCTACAATAAAATCTATAATGTGCGTGATGGTTTAAACAAGTTCTATTACGATGAGTGCGTGCTAACACTACCCTCAGGTAGTTATACAGTAGATGATATTCACGACTATATTGAAAGTACGTTAATTGATCAGTTTGGGGAAGATAGTTTTAGTAATCATAATTACAAGTTCTCAATCACTATAAGCAACATTACACATAAATGTGTTATTGAATCATCATTTAAGATTGACTTCAAATCACAACCTGATTCGATTGGACCACTGCTTGGATTTTCATCGAGGGAGCTCCTACCGAACGTACGTTACGAGTCTGATCAACCTATAAAACTCTTCGATGATTATAATGTGAACATTACTTGTAATATTATTACAGACTTGAATAGTAATCTACAACCTTCGCACGTCCTCCACGACTTTATTGTTACAGAGGAACGTGGATATACTATTTGTGAGAAACCAGCAGTAGTTCTTTATCATCCTGGGTCTGTAAAACACATTAGCAACATTACTCTTAGACTTGTAAATAAACATAATCAGCTTATTCATTTAGATCAGCACGCGTACGTAGCTTACAAACTACATCTTAAACCAGTATGAAAACCATCTATAAAACACGGTGTACATTCCGAAGACATACTACATGTGTGCAGAGACTCATCGAGTTAACAGATACCCATAAGCAGATACTCCAAGATTTAGGATATACACTACTACAACAGAATGGAAGAAATGCTAGACATTACGAATACAGTAGAAAGTCGTGAAGGTGTAGTACGAAGTGAGCTTCATTCCTATCAACCTTTTATGTTTGGATTAAATAACAATGATGAAATTCATTTTATTATTAATCAACAAGATGTTTACACCTTGCCACACGAAAGCTACCTCTATATTGAAGGACGATTAGAAAAGTCTGATGGAAGTGGACCAAGCACTTCACAACTAAACAACCATGCTCTAGCTTTTCTTTTTTCTGAAGCGCGATATGAAGTAAATAATGTTGAAATAGATCGAACGAAGAATGTTGGTATTACAAGTGCAATGAAACTCTACCCTTCTTTCTGTGATGAAGAAAGTAATCTTTTGCGGATGGCTGGATGGTGTCCAAAAGCTACTAACAACTGGATGATTAATGAGGATGGTACTTTTACGGGTATGTTATCACTGAAACATATTTTTGGATTCGCAGAAGACTTTACACGTATTATAATCAACGCAAAACAAGAGCTTATTCTAATCCGTGATCGAAGTGATTACAATTCTCTTAAAGCAGTAGAAACACCTGTAGAATCGAAAATAACACTGCATCGTATACTGTGGCGGATTCCACATGTAACCTTATCTGATAGTGAAAAACTTCGATTGCTCAAGATTGTAGAAAATGATACACCATTACCTATACGTTTTAGAAGTTGGGAGCCGCATGAATATCCTGTGTTACCACCTACAAACAAGCATAGCTGGGCTGTTAAAACATCACGTTTTACTGAGAAGCCCTTGTACATTATTTTTGGATTTCAAACTAATCGTAAATTCAATCACGAAAAAGATAGCTCACTGTTTGATCACTGCAAATTAAGACACGTTAGACTATATCTCAACGGAATTACGTATCCCTACGAAAACATCGACATTAACTTTGAGAAAAATAAGTTTGGGATGCTCTATGACATGTTTTGTAAATTTCAATCATCGTATTATCAGAAAGAAGATCGTCCGCTATTTACACCTCAAGAATTTAAAAATAAAGCACCGATTGTAGTTATAGACTGCTCTTATCATGAAGAATCTATAAAAGAATCTCCAGTTGATATTCGTTTAGAATTTGAAACATCTGAAAACATTCCTGCTAACACAGCAGCCTATTGTCTTATTATTCATATGAGTGATGTTACTTACCATCCGCTAACGAATATTGTTACGAGACTATAAATAAGAATAGATCTTTATCATTTTCATTAGTGTGTGCTTCGACATCGTACGCTATGGAACAAAACTGTAAATGTGCATGCTGTTTGCATGCTCATACGCAACATCTTATTTATGTTTCACGAGTGAGTGAGGCTATTAAGATGTTCTATAAACGTAGATCGTCGATGCCGAAACATCTTATTCAATACTTACCACCAGGATTTTTATATACGTACGCTGCCTCTTACGTACATAATTTTTGGGACATCCTTCCTCTACACAGTAAGATGTCAATCGAAATAGCTTTATGCAGAACTTGTGAACGACATTACAAGCATCGAGGAGAAAATGGTGATGATGATTGGGATGGACCAAATCCGAGGATTGAACACTGTACACAGTGTATGAATGAACTTTCTCTAGTACCTCGTGATGATGATGATGATTCCGAAAAGGAATAACAGCAAGGTAAGAAGTATATGATCTTCTCTGTAAAGCATAACATACTTAGTATAATATATTTCTAAATGCTTTGTTTAATTTGAATGTTGCAGGAGGCATTTCTGAAGCATACGTTGTTAAGAAGCACACCAAACTTGTCAGCAGCAAAAACGAACACCGTTGTAGTACATTTGTAAATAAATATTTGATCGCATTCAAAAAATGTTGTACTTATTGCATTGCTTTACACCGACTTACCCTTAAGAAAAACGATCAGGTCTAAACATGCACAATGACGTCATCACAACAGCACTTGCTTACTCTAGCTTTCCCGACACATGTTTAAACTTGTTCGAATTTACCGCTACCACATTCCTTTACACCGACTTACTCTTAAGAAAACGGACAAGTCTAAACATGCATGATGACGTCATCACTACAGCACGTGCTTACTCTAGCTTTCCCGATGCGTGATTAAACTTGTTCGAATTTACCGCCACCACATTTCAACTAAAGAGTGCAGCAGCTAGGTAAGCGATGTAAGATGGCGGTAGCTAAAGATGTCAGCACGGTGCTCTGTTGATTAAAGATGGCTGCTTGTCATAAAGATTTTTTCAAATTATCCGCCACCACATAGAGTGCAGCACTGAGGTTTGCGATGCAAGATGGCGGGTGACAGCTTGTCAAATAGATTTTTTGTTTCAAAGGTAAGTAGCTAAAGAGGGCAGCACTAAGGTTAGCAATGCAAGATGGCGGATGACAGCTGTGACGTAAAATATTACCCGCAAGATAGCACCACGATGCTCTTTTCATTAAAGATGGCAGCTTGTTAAATATAATTTTTCAAATTAACCGCCTCAAAGGTAAGTAGCTAAAGAGGGCAGCACTGTTCTCTCTGGATTAAAGATGGCTGCTTGTCGGAAAGAATTTTTCAAATTAACCGCCTCAAAGGTAAGTAGCTAAAGAGGGCAGCACTGTTCTCTCTGGATTAAAGATGGCTGCTTGTCGAAAAGAATTTTTTCAAATTATCCGCCACCACAAAGAGGGCAGCACGGTGCTCTCTTGATTAAAGATGGTGGATGACAGCTGAAGAGCGAGTAGAATTTGTTTCCAAACAAGAGCACGTGGAATTTGCCGCCATCACATAGAGTGCAGCACTGTTCTCTCTAGATTAAATATGGCGGATGACAGCTGCCAGAAAAGCGCATAGGTTTGTAAAGCACGTAGAATTTCCCGCCACCACATAGAGTGCAGCACTGCTCTCTCTGGATTAAAGATGGTGGATGACAGCTGTCAGAAAAACACATGGGTTTGTAAAGCACGTGGAATTTGCCGCCACCACATAGAGTGCTGCACTGTTCTCTCTGGATTAAAATGGCGGATGACAGCTGTCAGAAAAGCACATGGGTTTGTAAAGCACGTGGAATTTACCGCCACCACATAGAGGGCAGCACGGTGCTCTCTAGATTAAAGATGGCTGATGATAGCTGTCAAAAAAGCGCATAGGTTTGTTTTCCAAACAAGAGCATTTAGAATTTGCCGCCACCACATTTCAACTAAAGAGTGTAGCACTGAGGTTTGTGATGCAAGATGGCGGATGACAGCTGTCAGAAAATAGCACGTGAATTTGTTTCCAAACAAGAGCACGTGGAATTTCCCGCCGCCACAAAGAGGGGTAGCACTGTGCTCAAAGATGGCTGCTGTCACGTAGAATTGTCTACCACCACAGGTATCTAGCTAAAGATGGCAGCACTGCGGTTTGCGATGCAAGATGGTTGCTGTCAAAAAGCATTTTTCAAATTATCCGCCACCACATTTCAAAGGTAAGTAGCTAAGGAGGGCAGCACTGTGCTCTATAGATTAATGATGGCGGATGACAGCTGTCAAAAAAGCCCGTGGTTGTCAAAAAGCACGTGGATTTGTTTATCTCGAGCTAGTGAGGTTAAGTTGGTAGCACTAAGGTTTAGGGCCACCAAGATGGCAGCACTGCCGATGACAGGTGACGAATTTTACATCTAAAGAGGACAGCACAGCGCTCTGTAGTTTAAAGATGGCGGATGACAGCTGTCAAAAAAGCACGTGGCTGTCAAAAAGCACGTGGCTTTGTTTACCACGCGCTAGTGAGGTTAAGTTGGTACCACTAAGGTTTAGGCCCGTCAAGATGGCAGTACTGAGGTTAGCGATGCGTTGTTGTCTGTCAAAAAGCACGTGGCTTTGTTTACAAATCTGTCAAAAAGCACGTGGCTGTCAAAAAGCACGTGGATTTGTTTATCTCGCGCTAGTTAGGTTAAGTTGGCACTACTGAGGTTTAGGCCCGTCAAGATGGCAGTACTGAGGTTATCGATGCGTTGTTGTCGATGACAGCTGTCAAAAAGCACGTGGCTTTGTTTACAAATCTGTCAAAAAGCACGTGGCTGTCAAAAAGCACGTGGATTTGTTTATCTCGCGCTAGTTAGGTTAAGTTGGCACTACTGAGGTTTAGGCCCGTCAAGATGGCAGTACTGAGGTTAGCGATGCGTTGTTGTCTGTCAAAAACCACGTGGCTGTCAAAAAACACGTGGCTTTGTTTACCTCGCGCTAGTTAGGTTAACTTGGTACCACTGAGGTTTAGGCCCGTCAAGATGGCAGCAGTGAGGTTAGCGATGCGTTGTTGTCGATGACAGCTGTCAAAAAGCACGTGGCTTTGTTTACAAATTCAAATCTCCCGCCAAAATTCACATTTCCCGCCAGAATTCAAATTTCCCGCCAGAATTCAAATTTCCCGCGCCGCGGGAGGAGGAGGAGGCCGCAGAACCATCCCATTATACTACTCCGGTTCGATTTCCGGCTCTGCCACGAAATTTGAAATATTGTATGAGGGCTAGAAAGCGGACCACACAACCTCAGGAGGTGAAATGAATAGGGGGGTGGGGGGAGATGTTCGATTCCCAATTCAGCCATCCTCGAAGTGGTTTTCCTTAGTTTCCCACTCCTCCTCCAGGCAAATGCCGGGATGTTACCTAACATAAGGACACGGCCGCTTCTTTCCCTCGTCCCTCCCTATCCCTTCTAATCTTTCCATCCTTCACAAGGTTCCCGTTCATCATAACATGTGAGGCCGCCTGGACAAGGTACTGGTCCTCCTCCCCAGTTTTATCCCCATGACCCAAAGTTTCACGCCATAGGACACTGATCTTGATACGGTAGAGGTGATATTCTTCCATGAGTTCGAGGGAGAAGTCAACCCTGGTGTGTAAACGGATTAAGAAAGAATTATTATTAAAATTATTATTATTTACTTCTTGATCCTTCTTCGTCCTGAACGTATCCTGATTAATTGGATTCGGCACTGGATTAAGTTGCATTTAGTTGCATCAGGCTTGTGCAGTTTATTTTGTGTACATTTTTGTCCTTTGTAAATATTTGTAAATTTCTCATTTTAGATTCATTTTTGTAACAATCTCTGTAGTTCAGCGCTATGCTGTTTCTTATTCTAAATAAATAAATAAATAAATAAATAAATAGATAAAAAGTAAGAAAATAAACATATATGGTCTAATTTTGTTGTGGCCGAATGCCCTTCCTGTCGCAAACTCTGTCACTTGCGAGTTTCTGTGATGGTTGGTTGTATTATACAATACTAGCTGATGTACCCGTGCTTCGCTACGGAATTCTAAATTTTATACCGAATTCTAGGTTAGGTAGTGTAAACGTTGTGAGCAAGATTGTATTAAGTTGCATAGCTCTTAAAGTTGCCCCAGGAAGCACGACGGGCAAGTCACCAACGTCTTTTCTCATATGAAGACTGGGTTAGAGAATTTTCATTGTGATGGTAGGCCAGTCACAATCAGGTTGGGGAGTTTTCATTATAATGGCAGACACTCACTCTCCGCCTGCCTTTTATAGATTCTCAGAAAGACTCTCTTATTTATTTATTTATGAACATGGGTCATTACAATGACGTCAGTAGGAATGGCGCGATTAAAAGCAATGCCTTCATATGAAAAACCGCACATTTTCTCACTTTTAACGAACAGTACTATGCTGCCGAACTAACAGTTCAAAGCTACAGAGCTGGAATGACCAAGACGCAGACATCCGTGATCCGTGAACAATCTTCGTCCTTTTTTCGGTGGCGGGAGGGGGGGAGGGGGTTTCAAATAGTGGATAGTCCCAGGGCAAAAACTATGCCCGTTTACTTATCTGTTTCCTGGGAGTACCCGATGAGTTGGAAAATCTCAATTCACTACACTGGCGGGGGAAAGAACTATCTGACGTGGAGGCAATTTTTCCTTCAAGCCAGTGAAGAAACCACATATTCGCTGCTAATTTGGACTTAAATTAATGTAGCTTTAATGAAAGTGAAGAGGAAGAAGCTTTTTTTCTAAGAAACGGCTCTTTTCAGGGTTGAATTTTGAGTTGTTTAGTGAATTGTGGTACTATAATTTGGAATAGGGCTAAATTGTAATTCTAGACCAGTTCATACTACTACTACTACTACTACTACTACTACTACTACTACCAACTGAGCCTCTGACGTAAGTGCGCACACTGCTCATTCAGAACAGCGCGTCAGAGTAGGTATAGAATAGCTGGCATACTATGATGAACCAGTGTGTTACGTATCAGCAGTATCAGAAAATGTATGAAACTGAGGATTGGCATGCTAAAGAAGAAAGTTATCTAACTCCTCAGCTATTTTCCGCCAATATTCAGTTACGCTGTTATACTCGGTATGCAGCAGTAATTCCATCTATCGGAGTTGAATGTCAGCATAAGAGACAAAGAACATTACAACAAACAATGGTCAGTGTAATGTTATTGTTGGTCTATGTTACGCTCTTTCGATATTGTAGGCCTTCACATTATTAATTGTTTTCCGGTTCTGACAAACCACTCTTATCATAGTCGGTACGGTAAAACTGAATAAAACATAAATGATTGGAAATTATATTCTCTATAACTTTTGTTATGTAGTACTTTCCCATAGGACCAAGAACATACAGTAGGTATTTAAAAATTAAAATTTAAGTGCCTTCCCCTAAACTACCATTTCACCCAGGGTGAATAACATTGCTTTTAGCTTAAACTGTAGTTTCTTATTCCCCGACTCTATATATCGATTTTCATTAAATTCTGTTTACCCATTTTGTCGGGGCTCGGTGTTGATATGGACTTAGCAACAAAAATCCAAATTCATTAATATCTATATTATCATAGCCGGTACGATAAAAATACATAAGACGTAAATGATCAGAAATCTAATTCTATATAAGTTTATTTAAGTAGTATTTATCGATATGACCACTAGTAATATAAATATTTGAGAACTGAATTTTAGGCCTTCCCCTAAACTACTATTTCACTCAGCGTGAATAAAATAATTTATAGCCTAGATTGTAGCAGCTCACCCCCCGACTCTACATACCGATTTTTATTAAATTCTCTTCAACCGTTTTCTCGTGATGCGTGGACAGACAGACAGACAGACAGACAGACAGACAGACAGACAGACAGACAGACAGACAGACATTACGGAAAAGTAAAAACTGCATTTTCTTATTACTGTGGACATGATCGATACAGAAATACCATACTTTTCAAATTCTCAGCAATGCACAGACAAAACTCTTATGTTATATATATAGATGTTCGAGAAGAGATGTGTATTAAAAAATACGAACACCCAGTACTCGAGACTAAGGAACTAACCTTACGTAGTTGAAATCTGCGGTTTTGCCGGGAATCGCATCCGGGATCCTCTAAACCGAAGGCTAGTCCGTTGATCAATCAGGCTAGATGCCGGGCTATGAAAAAATATTCTTGTGTGAATACCAGTAGAACTTCATTCACAATCACTCTCGAGCACTAAGTTACTCATTTCTCTAATTAGAGGAGTGAATAGAATCAAGCCTTCATGTGAATATACGAATATTGAAGCATCGCACAGTATACGATATTATCATTATCATTCACTGCAGTGTAGTCAGATTACTGATTTAGTTTTCAATAATTTCTGTGCCAAGTATTGGCATAAAAGGAGGAGTTGCATGCAAGCTCGTAAAACACTACTCAAATATTTATTGCGAGTTTAATTTATTTACATCAACTAGTTATTTTTGAGTCCAGCACCAAAGTTCATGGTAGCTGATAAAATAAAATGTTTCCTCCAGTTCCATCATATGAATTTGACTTAACACAGTTCATGAAATATTATTTTCAGATTTGTTAAAACATTTAGTATAATTGGTGGGTTTTTTCAGACAGAAAGTAGTTAAAGTAGAAGGTCTTATGGCGACGATGAGATAGGAAAAGCCTATAAATGGGAAGGAAGCGTCCGTGGCCTTAATTATGGTACAACCCAGCACTTGCCTGGTGTGAAAATGGGAAACCACGGGAAACCTTCTTCAGGGCTGCCGACAGTGGGGCTCGAACCCATTATCTCGCGGATGCAAGCATAAACCTACGCTCCCCTAACCACACGGCCAACTCGCTCGGTTTAGAATAATGCATTTCGTATATGTTACTCATGGAAAGTGAGGTTATTATTAAATAGTACAGTGAAATAAATTACCAATAAAAGGTGGTATGGAAAACGGACATCTAAAACAATTCTAGAGAATAAGTTTAAAATTAAATGAAAAATGTCTTGAAGATTCAAACTTATGCATTTTCCATTATGGAGCTGTGCCTTGACCACTGTGATACTAGAACGCTGACAAAAATATAGTATATATAACTGGTGATTGGTGTTCGAAAATTAAAACGCTACGATCTGAAAATTTAGAGTACATTCGAGAGAATGTTCAAATAGGTATTTTATGCCCATGTACATTAACTTCGTGTATGCTCGAGAAAATCGGTGCCTGCCAAACTGCAGCCACCTTTTCCAAGTATAGTAGGGATCATTTCACTCACCGAACAACGGGATTTAGAGTTCTAATCCAGATACAGGATACGTCTTCCGCTTTATTTCTATTAATTCTATTAATTACATTTTCAGTTCAATGCACGTTGAGCCAAAGAACACAAGTTAGTAAATTATAAATAAACAAGGGAAGAAATATAAATCGTCGAATAAAAGTTGAATAAAAGCCGAACGAGTTGGACATGCGGTTAGCGGCACGAAGCTGTGAGCTTGCATTCGGAAGATAGTGGGCTCGAACCCCACTGTCGGCAAACCTGAAGATGGTTTTCCGTGGTTTCCTATGTTCACACCAACCAAATGCTTGGGCTGTGTCATATTGGAGGCTTCCTTTCCATTCCCAGCCCTTTCCTGTTCCATCGTCACCGTAAGTCTTCTCTGTGTCGGTGCGACGTAAAGCCAATTATAAGATAGAAAAAGAGAATCAAAAGTAGAACAGAGTGATTCTAAAATGATGATGATGGTGATGATAATGATGATATTGTTTAAAGGGGCCTAACAGCTAGGACATCGGCCCCTCTAAAATAATAATGACTACGAGAATTGAAAGTAAATTACTCCTTCCAAAGAAGGAGAGTAAGCAAACAACGCATAACACATGCAGCATTCTTTCCCTGGGTAGCGCTGCCGGAGATATTCAGTAGCAAAGACATCTCTCTTTGCTAGTGGCTTTACGTCGCACCGACACAGATACAGTAGGTCTTACGGCGACGATGGGATAGGAAAGGCCTAGGAGTTGGAAGGAAGCGGCTGTAGCCTTAATTAAGATACAGCCCCGGCATTTGCTTGGTGTGAAAATGGGAAACAACGGAAAACCATATTTAGGGCTTGCGACAGTAGAATTCGAACCCACTATCTCCCAGACGCAAGCTCACAGACGCGCGCCCCTAATCGCACGGCCAACTCGCCCGGTGCAAGTCATCTCAGATGTCCTCTAAAGTCCACCACATACAGAAAGCTAAGCTATGCTAAGCTACGCTGACCTAAGCAAAGCCAAGCTACATTTACAGATTGCCTAGAAGGCGATAGCTGCCCGACATCTAGCAAATACTCGTTTCATGTGTGTACAGTAGCTTTCATATTGCCCAATTGTTTTTGTGTTTTTAATTATCATGGAAGGCAGACGAAAGGAGAAAAGACTGATTGAAGAGGTACAAAAATATACTTATCTGTTAAAAGATTAAAGATATAAGACAATTGTTGGTAAGAAATAAATGAAACTCTGTAAATTGATTTTACGGATCATGTATTGCATTTAAATTCATTTTTACTCGACATTCTATAATTTGGGTACTTCATATCATTTTTTCTCAATATCATCCTCAGTAATAGAGGGAAGTCCATGAAACTGATCCTGATTTAGATGAAAACAATATTTAACTTTTAATTTCTATGTAATCCTTGAATCGAATGATGTGATTCACCATGATTATTCACTTCCAATTTCACATATAATGTTACGGCTTTTGTGTTGGCAACTCGCCTGCCGCATTTCATTTGTTATTTTCACAGTTGGCAACGTGCTGCCGCGTCCATTATTATCGTCAGACAGGACATGGCGACCGGCAGCAGTACACGCATCTTGGTGTATCTCTACATGTTTTGTACATATGTGTAAATATATGGAATTTATTTAGTTTTCATGTGTAATAAATATATTATATCCTCTTCTGAGTGATGTGTTGTGTCTGCTCTGGTCCTCCATCTGACTTGTTCTAAAATTGTGTTTGTGAACCTTGTTATGTGCGTCCGATATGTTTATTCCTCAGTTGCAACATGTAGGCTACAGCATCTTCTCCTCTTTCTGTTTCTTTCTCTTCCTTCATCTTTCCCCGACAGCGGTCAATAAGTCTTCTCTTCAGTCAATCCGCCATCTCACGGCTGCGTAGCATAGTTTAGCTTAGCCTTTTATTCGTGACATTGTAGCACAACATAGCTTCACATTCCTTAGCACAGTTTCCCAGTTAGTCTCACAGATAAGTTTATTTGC
The DNA here is from genome assembly GCF_040414725.1 of Anabrus simplex. Taxonomy (NCBI): domain Eukaryota; kingdom Metazoa; phylum Arthropoda; class Insecta; order Orthoptera; family Tettigoniidae; genus Anabrus; species Anabrus simplex. The sequence goes on along the minus strand of NC_090267.1, from coordinate 414,244,119 downwards.
TTCGGAACACCATGGTTAAAACGATTCTATAGCAAACTCGGCGAAAATGTTATAATCAGCAATGCATCAATATTTATTCCCTTTTAAAAAACGGCTACCTTTGCTGCTGACCCTACTTCTTTGGAGGTAGTAGGCAGCTGCAATAGACAAGGGAAACACATGGTGCTCTGTTATCCTGCACCTAACTGGTGACAGCTCGGAAACAGTTACGATACTGTAGTTGAGCAAGGGAGGAATTAACGGAAGGAATATACAGGAAGTTTGAACATTGGCTGACCCCTCTAGCACAAGCCACAGAGACAACAAAACCAGTAATGGAAACTAAACATATTTATAACAAAGTTGGCAAGCAACACATAAACTAAGTTTTAAGCTGGATACTTGGTTGGTAACTACTGAACTACTTGTAGAGAGTATTAAGGCCATACTTGATTTCTAAGTATGGGGAAGCGGACCTAACTACCCTATAATATCACTTACCAAGTTGGAGTTTAAAAGTTACGTAATCCTGTACACAAAATTAAATTTTAGACCATGTTATTGTCTTCGTTTTTTTAATTAGGGAGTATCATTTATCCTATCTCCATTATTATTAACTGTATTAGTTGGATACATGGTCCAAGTCGTATTACCGGGCGAGTTGATTGTGTGGTTAGGGGCAAACAGCTGTGAGCTTGCATCCGGGAGATAGTGGGTTCAAACCTTCTCCCTCCTCCTTTCTAAAATCGTCGAAAATCTGTTTAAAAATAACTCTTAGAATAATATTTATTTATTTATTTATTTATTTATTTATTTATTTATTTATTTATTTATTTATTTATTTATTTATTTATTTATTTATTTATTTATTTATTTATTTATTTATTTATTTATTTATTTATTTATTTATTTTACTCCCGGGAGCGTTCGAGAACACGTTCGGCTCGCCCGGTGTAGCCCTTGTAAGACAGAACCTCCAATAAGGGTGGGTGGCATCTGCCATGTATGGGAACTATTTGTTTTTCTAGTGGAGGATAGTGTTGTGTGGTGAGTGAGGTACGGGAATATTGTGGACAGTATAAACACCCAGTCTCCGAGCCAGGGGAAATAGAAATGTTTCCTCTTCAGTGTATTAGAACGTGAGAATTGAATGTTAATAAAGATATTATTATTATTATTATTATTATTATTATTATTATTATTATTATTATTATTATTATTATTGTATATGCAGCCAGTCCCTGTTATGATTGGTTTGAAAATATCGCCCATAGGGTCGGTTGGTGCATGCATTTCAGTGGGCTTGGCAGACTGATATGCAATGGCAACTTCTGGCTCGGTGAGGAAAGCAACGGGAAACTACCTCACTCCTCATTTCCCTAGCATGCCTCCTCAATGACGCCTAGGCTGTCTATGATAGCCTTTGGTGGAACAGTGGAGGATCAGACCAGCCATCGGGCTGAATACCCAACACATATTATTATTATTATTATTATTATTATTATTATTATTATTATTATTATTATTATTATTATTATTATTTCTTTTTAATCCGTTTACCCTCCAGTGTTGGTTTTTCCCTCGCACTCAGCGAGGAATCCCACTTCTACCGCCTCAAACTCAGTGTCCTGGAGCGTCAGACTTTGGGTCTGGGGTATAAAACTGGGGAGAAGGGCCAGTACCTCGCCCAGGCTTTTCTGAACAGGGGCCTTGTGGAGGGACGTGTGGATTGAAAGGGATAGACAAAGAAGAGGAAGGAAGTGGCCGTGGCCTTAAGTTAGATATCGTCCTTGCAGGGCAATCGGGAAACCACGGAAAATCACTTCGAGGATGGCTGAGGAGGAAATTGAACCCCTCTCTACTCAGTTGACCTCCCGAGGCTGAGCAGACTCCGTTCCAGCGCTCGTACTACTTTTCAAATTTCGTGGCAGAGCCGGGAATTGAACCCGAGCCTCTGGGGGTGGTAGCTAATCACGCTAACCACTATACCACAGAGGCAGACATTATTGTTATTTCATTATATTAATACTTTTGTTTTTCTGCCGATCCGGTGCAAGTTTGCTCCCAGACATGAGCGGTTTTATCTCCCCTTTTCAGTACATTTTCTTTTTGTTCTCAGCTGACATCTGCTCTCCTGTTGGTGGAACCAATTAAAGCTTTCTTTAATTATTTATGTTAGTAGTTAGTTACTTTTATTTCTAGACAACTGATTGTCTTGCCTGTGTAATCCTAGCACAAGGGTCGATGTTCAACAGCAAATTGAACAAACGAGTGAATGACAGGAAATAAGCCATTCTGTAAATAAGATATTTTTGTCGTCGCTAGCAGGAGACTCTCGTTATTTACCTTGAGCTCTCACAGCACGACCGGTGATAACCTTGACAGTGTGAAAATATTAAATTGTACAACAAATATCCATAGATGATATCTTGTATGTGTAATTGCATGGCCGAATCTTAATAAACGTAACTATGACCCACGTCAGAAGTTCTATGTAAATGGAGATGAAGAACTCAATGGAACAAAAATTATATTTGGACTATGTGTTAATTTTAACCTCAATATGCATTATGACATGTTAACAGCTTTAAGTGATGTAGTCCCTTCAGACCCAGTGTCCGTCCATTACGATGGACATAACATATTTTCAGCAGTAACAGAAATGAAAAGGCTTCCGCAGTGTTCATATCAGGCAGTGTTAGCACGTGGATTTGAAGGTGGAAATTACAACAAAATAATGTTTAGTGAGTACCAGAAAAATCAGGTCTGAGGTGGGAAATCTTGAACGTTCCATAATTATTGAACGTTACCTTGCATCTATATTTTAAAAATCCCTATTCTGACTGCCATTTGTAGTGATATTGAGAAAACGAGAATGATTCAACAGCTTAAAATGGTCTTCTTTACAAGAAAAATACAATGAACCTCTCACACCACGACTTTTGTACTTTTTTTAAGAAAAGTGGTAAGTACATAGCCGTATCTATCGGCATGAGTTCGAACTACATGCATCCTGACTTCTCTTGCCTTTCAGAGACATATCGATAAAACGAGAACATTTGAGAAATTTAAACTGGTATCAGTTATGGGGTACAAGACCAATGCAATGATGACCATCACACTTTAACTGTTCAGTGAAAAATACTACCTTTCAGTAAAATGAATGAATATTTTTGTCCATTCTGGAGTTTATCTCTATCGATAAGCACATGATAGAGCAGCTGACCTGGTAGCTACAGTCATTGACGTGTGAAGTCTGTATGATCTGACACCGTGGTTTTGCGTTTCGAATCCCGTTCGTTGAAAATATTTTTACCATCGGATTGTTGACCAGTGATGTAGGGAAGGTGGTATGATACAATGTCTACTCTCTAGAATGCGTGCCAAAACCTGGATTAAATTCCAAAGCTCTGCACAGTGTTCACAAATGGAGTGAGGGCATATGACGTTGCTAGTGGTGATTCATCTTGGAAAGTTGTATGTAGCTTTACCAAGAGTGCGCAGATCCATAGACGACAAAATACAAGTCCGAGCTACAACTACACTCAATATGGTTCGTTAGGAAACACTACAATACCTGTTTTGATTCCATTCGAATGCCGTATAAAAACTGCAAAGTGTAACTTTTATTAATAAGATATATTAATAGTTCATTTAGAATTTCCTATTACATTATAGATAGCAATTTCGACTGTCGAAGACAAGCTTATGTACTAGTCTGTGATGAAATTAGAAGTATAAATTATGCCATGCTGCTAGGAAGAAAATCGAAATGCCTTCTCCCAGAATGCTCTACTATCCGCGAAACGTTTAGTGACACTTCGCTTTTTTTTTACAAGTTGCTTTACGTCGCACCGACACAGATAAGTCTTATGGCGACGATGGGATAGGAAAGAGCTAGGAGTGGGAAGGAAGTGGCCGTGGCATTAATTAAGGTACAGCCCCAGAATTTGCCTGGTGTGAAAATGGGCAGTCACGGAAAACCATCTTCAGGGCTGCCGACAGTGGGGTTCGAACCCGCTATCTCCCGAATACTGGATACAGGCCGCACTTAAGCGACTGCAGCTATCGAGCTCGGTACACTTCGTTTTATGGGGGTGAGAGTGAGGAGGGAGCTACAACGGTTCCGGTAATACTGCCAACTGAGTGGAAATAAAATCTAAATTGAATCGATAGTATGATCGATCGATATGAATTTTCTAAACCGTCGTTTCCGCGTAGGAGTTCTAGGTTGTTCCTGTGATGTGCTTTGATTTTCCTCACTCATGTTCTGTAACGGTTCAATCCCGTTACAATGTGATATCTGTATTTTTATTATTATTATCTCATCTGTGATATTATTATTATTATTATTATTATTATTATTATTATTATTATTATTATTATTATTATTATTATTATTATTATTATTATTATGTCCGTATTATTATTATTATTATTGTCATTCTTATTCAATTCGATTCTGCAATGCTTGTCGCTTGCGTGATTGTAGTTAAATGTATGCATATATACGTATGTGTAAATTAACACTAAAGACATGTACAGTAAAGAATAGCTGGATATCTGATGTTGGATGTGACATTGCTACATTGTGCAATACTGCTGGCTTTACTGTCAAGTCATTGCTACGTCATGGGTACATCATCGTGAGCATTTAGCGATGCGCTCACGGTCTTTGAGTTAGCTAGGGAGCCCCGGGGGATTTCACCATTGTATGCAATATCTGTCGCGAGGTGGGAGTAAATGATAGTTATTTCTGGAGGTTACGTAGGTGCGTCAACCTAATGTCTATATAAGGTGGCTGCATATTGTAGCGTCAGTCATTATTCTACTGGAAGGAGAGACCACAGTTGGCCATTAAGTGAATGAAATTGAGTGGCCTCAGTCAGTCAACGGGAGTCATTAGTTAAACGGAAGGTGAAGAGAGAAGAAGTGGATGGTGAACAGTGATGGAGTCATAGAAAAATACACTTGCAATGAACTCATACCATACAGACTTACAAAGGAGTCATATGATATGGAGAAGAAGCAGTCACATGGATACATCACCAAATTAGGCGTGACACATCTACAGTGAACACCAGATCTGAGGAATACGTCGTAATTACACTCGAAGTGTTGAAGGTACAGTCAAGTGAAACAGTGAGGGATATATTTCGTATAAATTGTTAAATGTCCGATCAAGAAGAATTTAAATTCATGCCTAGTTTCTTTGAGTTGCAAGGTCATAATTTCATATTCTCATCTGTTTTATCGCAGCAAGACTTACTATTTTTATATACAATTTCAAGAATATATATTTTGTTCTACCAAATTAAAGTTTCGTTTTATTTCCAGAGTAGAATCACTTAACCCCTAATTTTATGGGCGAACCGAACGCCAATCTCCTTTTCCCAGAACTTATATGGTACGTTGTCAAAAGTACGCTTATTACCCCACATCCTAGAGATAGTCAAGATCATCATTCTATTATTGCTGCACTGAGTTGTAGCTGGCACCCATGAAATAACGTATGTGTAAGTAAGCAGGTAAGAAGTAAGTGTGAGTACAAGGTTCGACGATTGTGTATTTTATTTAATGAATATTAATTTTCATATTTTCCATTTTAAGTGCAGTTTTATATGTTTCAAAAGATAGTCAGCGAGTTAGGAACAAGTACAGTTCAAGCTTAACCTATATTTTGACTTTGATTTGTAAATTAGAACAGTACTTCAAGTGTTGCAATTATACCGCCAGATGTCCCTCGGCGATGCATAATCGATTCTCTTTTTTGTGTGTGCCAGAGGTTGCCAATACGAATCCTGAAAATAACCGAGGTCTAACGATTCAGCACTAGGGATCCGAAATATCACTAAAAGTTTCGGGGATAGTGTTTGTCAAGCGATGCCGAAATGATACAACGACCGTGGTATTAACATCATAGTTACGTGATCGTAATTGTATCTGTGAAAGTAATCTAGAGGACTGCTTCGCATCACTTATTTTACCTGCAAGTAAGGGAAAAACTTAATGCACGTGAATTTTAATGATAGTTGGATTATCAGCAATAAGGTTTAAGAATGAATTTCCTATCCTAGCTAATCCACGATTTCATATAGGGTTGCTAGGTTGTACGTTTCTCGCGTATCCTTACGTTTTTAACTGTTAATTTAACCTTATGTTTGGGCCGATGACCTTCGATGTTAGGCCCCTTTAAACAACAAGCAGTAACCTTACGTTTTTTATTTCCCCGTAGAGCACTTTTTCCCTTTTTTAATATTTGGCGCTGGCTTACAGTAGAATCCATAAAAATTCTTCACCTTAATATAACAAAAATACGCATTGTCTTGATTATCTTTGTTATTATTCCCTCAGTTATGCAAATTTGCATTACGTCAATAAATTGATGTCCTGTATATTAGCAGATTCAGAAACAACTGTAAAACTTTCGTGTGGTCCTGTGGCAAGACGAAGGCAGAAATATTAGTGAAAACAATATTAGCATCTAAAGGTATCAGTGATTTTATTAATATCCTGAAAGTATCAAGTGGAGTGATCTTTAGAACAGATGTTCACCTGAACTCACAAAATCTAGAGCTTCAAATTGTAATAAATTTCGTAACGTCCTGCAAAGAGTTTTTATGCTACTACGTAATGATAGAAGATTGCTATATAAGGCTAAATCAGTTCCAAGATACTAACGTCTTACGAAAGAGTGTGGGTTTAAGACATAAACGTGTGTGAGCTTTGATCAAAATGGCATTTAATAAAAATGATGAAGGCATGAGTTATTCAAAAATGTTTCAATGAAAAACTTTCTTTTTATATTTTAAACAAGTGGTAACCCTAATCCTCTCTGACGAAAAGCTGGGAGAATATTCGTAAAGGAACAAGGGGATGATAAAGCCAAAATTTCACTCCACTCACTTCCGCTTTCTGTACAAAAACTGTATGCTGTTAACACAGCAATTCTGCATCAAGGTCTACGTCTGATGAAGGTAGAGCATGTATCAGTCGTAGCATTTATCATAAATGCAGTTTAAGTGTAAGTGTGAATAATGCGTGCGTACGAGGCAGAATTACCGGATTTACGGTTCTACCCAGAACGACACTGTTTTCCTTATTTTTGTTCCACGTACAGCGCGATCTTAAAATCGCACTCTCAGTGTTCCTTTATTCAGAAAGCACATGTTTTGCTCTAAAATTTCGCTGTTGTTAAAAGTGTGCAGTCTTGATCAAACAGCAAAAAATTATATATACTCTTCCGTTCCGACCAAACGATCCCCATTAATACCGGTTCTAACCATCAAGACTGTCATATCCATTGAGTGTACTTTTTCTGCTAGCGTACTACCGTGCATCTCACTCATTTTGTTCTCGATTGCTTCGTGAAGTAGATGTTAGTAAGTGAAGAGGAATAAAAGAAACGGAAGTTGTGCGGATATACTCAAAACATAATAGTCTGGATACCTCAAGTATGACTAGAATTATAAGGAAATCCACACAAAAGAGTGTTATTGAACAAGAAGCTGTTACAACATGGCTTGTTAAAGTGAGAAGTACTTGTGAAATGTAAATTATGCTCTTAAGTGGTAAAGCGATTATCAGCTACACTGAGTTCGACTCCATGGTTAAATGGGTAGCCTGCTGGCCTTTGGTCCAAAGTGTCCCCAACCCAACCACGTGGCAGGTTCCATGTCAGTTGTTTAAATCTTTTCTTGAATACTTTTAAATAATTCGGAAAATCGAACATCTCATTTGATAAATTATTTCAATCCCTAATTCTTATTCAGCTAAACGAATATTTGCCCCAGAATTCGACCTTCAACTTTATCTTCATGTTATGATATTTCCTACTGTCAAAAACAAACACAACTTAGACTTATCCGTCTACTAACGTCATTCCACGCCGTCTCTCCACTGACAGCCCAAAATATACCACATAGTCGACCTGCTCGTCTCCTTTCTCCCAAGACTTCCCAGTCCATAGTTTGCGTCATTTTTGTAACTCTTTTCTTTTGTCATATCAACCGGAACAGATCGAGCTGCTTTCCTTTGGATTTTTTTCCAGTACTCGAAGTTCCCATACACTGTAAAAATACTCTAATTGTCATCTTACCAGAAACTTACATGACCTCTGCTTTATATCCTTACTACAACCCTAATACGTTCATGACCATGAGGAGAGACATTTAGCTTTCATTTACAGTCGAGTTTATGTGACGTTCTCCAATGAAGATCTGTCCTTATAATTAACACCTAGGTATTAACAGTGATCACTAGCGACAATTCTAAATGGAGATCAATGATGATTGAGTAATTTATTGATCAAGTATATATGTAACATACCATTGTAAACTACAAGGGGCGTATTTTTATTGTTTTACCCTTTATTTCTTGTACGTCCGGGTATGGTTCACAATTCACTTTTGAAGGTGGTGACGTGTAACTAGTATCTTGTTTCACCGTTTGGTATCAGCACACGCACAGGGGCCAACGAATGCACTCGTCATAGCCGTTTCATAACAACACTGTCAGCGTAGGAGCAGGCAACATGGACAGCGCTATACGACTTGGTTCATATGGAAAGAAGGCGTGACCACTTCAGAAATTCATCGGCCCTTGGTGGCAGGTCTGTGGAGAACATGCGCCGTCCCGGAAACAGTTTACATCTGGGTGGAAGGTTGGAAAACGGGGTTCATTGTAATGGAGCCATGTCTCATCAGCAGTCACAAGCCTAGCCATGAAGTCGGCTGGATCTTGATCATGGCGTTGCGAAAGTTCTCTGCACACGTCCACACGCCTCTGCTTTTCGTCTGCAGACAAGAGTCTAGGCACCCACTTGGATGACACCTTCCCCAACTGTAAGTGGCCATGCACGATCCGCTGCAGGATGCTTTGGCTAATTCCCGTGGCTGCCTCCAATTCCGTAAATGTGATGCATGTGTTTCATTGGATGGCCTGTTCAACCAGGGCAATATTGGCTGGTGTTGACACTGTCACATTCCTTCCAGAACGGATTCCCTTGTCTACCGATCTGCACCCTGTTTTCCAACTTTCCACCCAGTTGTAAACTGTTTTCCGTGACAGTTCATGTTCTCCACAGACTGCCGCCAAGCGTCGATGAATTTTTGCAGTTGTCACGCCTTCTTTCCATAGGAACCAAGTGGTAGAGCGCTGTCCCTGACGGTTGATTTCCATGTTGTCTGCTCCTATGCTGACAGTGTTGTTATGAAATGGCTATGATGAGTGCATTCGTTGGCCCCTGTGCGTGTGCTGCTACCAAACGGTGGAACAAGACACCAGTTACACGTCACCACCTTCAAAAGTGAATTGTGAACCATACCCGGAAGTACAAAAAATAAAGGGTAAAACAATACAGTATGCCCTTCGTATTAATTAACAAACTAATAATTACCAAATAAGTATTATTACGAATAATAATAATAATAAGAAGAAGAAGAAGAAGAATGCTGAAAAGGCACGATGTTTCGGAAAGTAATAAGGTCAGCACGGTTTATATTAGAATGACACTATTTATTACATACGTAAATCACAGATGCATACAGTGAAAAAAATAGACATGGAGATTACAATCGTAACGTCTCAGAATGGAAAAAAGAAACCGTAGTGTGTAGGTGGCGCTACTTGATGGTGGCTCAGCCAGAGTCATATGAATATATTTAAATATACTCAACATCCCCTCTCGAAGGCTGAACCAGCTTCAACGTTTCAGTCTTCTGACACCCAGACATTCTAAGCACTCCAGTGCTTATTCTTCTGTAGTCCCTCGGTTGATATGGTTAATATGTCTGCAGCCATCTTCTCAGTTGACAAGTATTCGAAATGGATGTCCCTAGATGAAAGAACCTCTCGTATAAAATGATGTTGTACATCAATGTGCTAAGTCCGAGAGTGGAAAGCAGGACTTCCAGCAAACTTCTGAGCTCCAGTGTTGTCGTTACATAACTGTACAGTCGACACGTTGTTAATGCCTATCTCCCTTGCTAGTTGTAGTAAATGCACTGCCTCTTTTGAAGCCTCACTCAAGGCCATATATTCAGCCTCCGTTGGGACAATACCACTATCCGTTGTTTCCTGGATTCCCAAGATATGACTCCACCATACTCCATACTCAAGCCAGTGTAGGAGCTGCGATCGTTGATGCATGCAGCACAATCATCATCTACATAGCCAGTTAAATTACTGGTATCGTTTCCAAAGGTAACTCCCACGTCATAAGACCCCTTCAGGTATCTCAGTACCCTCTTTTCTGCTTGCCAGTGAACTCTGCCTAAAGAATCATTGTATTGGCTCAAGAAATTCACCGCATGGGACATGTCTGGACGCGTTGCAGTTGATAGGTACATAAGTGCATCTATGAGCTCTATGTAGGGGGGGGCCTTTCACCATCATCTTTGGATCAAGTACTCGATCGTGACAGTATAATTCCAGCTTCAATTGGTGTGGCCACCGGCTTGTAATCAGACATTCGAAAGAGATCTGAAGATGTCCATAATGTAACCTTTCTGTTTGAAGGTGATATCGGATTCATCTCGTGAAAACTCAATCCCGAGACATAAATTAATATCTCCTAGGTTTTTGACCTCAAATGACTTTTGTAGAAATCTGCAGACCTCGAAAATTTCAATCGAGTTCCGCGAAAAAACTAAAATGTCATCAATATAAACTATGATTAGGAGAGCATCAGCATCAGAACCCTTCACATAGACGCTCGAATCGCCGGACGTTGGTTTGACACCAAGCTTTAGTAGTAGCGTCGGTGCCAACAGCGGCCGACCTGCTTCAAGCCATACAGAGCCCTTTTAATATGGCACACACAATACTTGTTCAGTATCTTCAGCATCCTCTTGGCTTCAGCTATGATCTCGGATGTTGCGTTGCTTCCCTGTACTATTAACTCGAGTATTTCCCTGGTGTAGTTTGGTACCTCCATAGAGATTTCCTCTTCAACAATTAAATTTAAGTATGCAGTTGATACGTTGAATTGTCGGACATACGTTCCAAGATGAGCAACGGGCGCAATAGCCATTCGTACTGAGCTGAGTCGTGCTATTGGTGCGAACGTTTCGGTATAATCTATACCTGGCCTCTGGGAAAACCTCCTGGCCACGACTCTATCCTTCCTTCTTGTGAACTCGCCATTTGCTCCGTACTTATTCCTAAGGACTAAACGACTTCCAATTGTCGTCCTATTTTCTGGGTGGTCTACGAGGTCCCAGGTCTTGTTTCTTAGAATAGAGAAAAATTAATCTGCCATTACCAGCATCCACTCATTTTCCTCGGAACCTGAAAACGCCATCTGAATTGGAACCTCAGCCAGACATACCGAATCAATTTGTCCTCCACCGTATTCGTGGTAAAGCTTTCGAGGTCTGCCTCTTGTTCCCGAACGAATCATTTTTAGTCTTCCTGGAGCATGTCGAGATTGTCGTATTTCTGGTTCTGGTTCATTTTCAAAACCAAGAAATTCTTCTTCTGAACTATCCGGATCTTGATGCTTTCTGTACGTTCTGATGCATCCCGGCAACAAATGAGAAAAGTAACTTAGTCTAATGGTTCCCGTTGGTGGTAAAGTCTTTCACACTGTTCGTCCCTGGATGTATCAAGTGGCACCTCGATTATTTCATTCTGGGCTGTGTGAGTCCTGCGCAGCAGGCACCGCCTTAGCCAAGAAGAACCCTACAAAGGGCTCGTATTAGAGCTCAGCACTACCCATATAACAGCCAGACACTAACCGATGAATTATTGTGACACTGTTGTGTACATTCCCCCTAACCCATAATATCCTACAATACAAAATTTATTACATGTATGACATTCGTACATTACATCCGATCAAACCCAGCACACGCGCACACTCACACACCCACACGCACACTCACACACTCACCCTAACACACACAAATCAACCCACATATCTTACCCTAATTCCCATCTTCTGATGATGATCTGGCGACTCCAAAATCTTCTGATGGCCATCTGGAGACTTCAAAATCTTCTAATGATCGGCTGGCGACTGTAAAATCTTCTGATGATAAGCTGGCAACTTCAAAATCTTCTGATGGCCGTCTGGCGACTCCAAAATCATCTGATGGTCACCTGGTGACTCCAAAATCTTCTGATGATCGGCTGGTGATTGCAATACCTTCTGACGATAAGATGGCAACTCCAAAATATTTTGATGGTCAGCTGGCGACTCAATAATCTTCTGATGATGTCCATCGTCAGTCAACTTCACGTCCGTCTTGGTAACACGTTGGGAGGTAGTTGGATAGAATACAGCAGTCCTGCTACCGAAGGAGGTTGGTTATAGAAATGAAACTATCTCGCTGGCATGGCTCTTCTCCTAACAAGAGTGTAACTTCCGACATGGAGAAGACGAAAATTGTTAACATATGACCCCTAAGCACTCACTGTAGGTATAATACTTCGTATGACATTATTGGCATGCGTTGTTGAAGATAGTACTCCTTATGCAGCCAACGTCCGGATCGTACAGTGATCAGCACTGCACGACAGTAAAAAGTTTATTATTTATTTCGGGCGTTAAATGCTCCCAAAGAAGAAAGTTTTCAGGGGTTCATTCATTTTGTGTGTCAGATATTTCTTTTATTTCTGAACAAAATAAGCCACTGTACAGTAAATATATATCTATATTGTGCCCTGACAGCAGTCCCTGTGACCGTGTTGTAAATTTTAATTTTGTATCTCAGTGTTGGGTTAAGCCGCGGCGAAGCAATGCAGTCGGAGATCCATGAAAGCTCCACTCAAGGGACGTGCAAGTCCGACGAGTTGGGACACAGGTTAATTGAGTGGACTGTTATCATCGTGGCTTTTAACGTGGAATGTAATCATCATTTCTGCCTAAATTACGTGAATATTCCGCAATAGGGTATTAAGAGGCTGAGGATATTGGCATATTCGACGAGACACATTGACCAACATTTTATCTTATCCTAAATTAAATGACTAACCTAATGTTCCTATGCTACTTTAAATGATAACTCCGTAAAAAGTTTTATTTTATGGAAGGATCTCCCGTTTAATGACTTAAAAATAACTTTAAATGCATCAACTACATTAAAAACAAATTATTGGCAACACAACGGATATAAAAGGAAAATGTTATGTTAAATTGAAAATAAATACCTAACTTCAAGCTCTTGTTACAAATAAATACAACATCATCAATCGAAACAAAAGAGACAAAGTGCCCCTCTGCTGAAGGCTTACATGGAAAGATCAGTTATCAATCTCGCATTTTTCAAAATAAATCACTGGGAATTATAGATTCGTCCACTTCAGAATGTTATTTACTACCCAAATATCTCATAATATTCCGTCATTTCTCTTTTAAAAATCACCGCATTATATGTCAGTATCTGTCTATCTAACAACTTGAAAAATACCGTTATTCTAATTTCATAAAATCACCATAAATGCAACAGAAATGCTTGAAAGACACAGGATCATAACATAATGTAACATCCATCAAAATCATGCATTTAAAAGACAGACTCGATCCTCTCGTACGTCCATCGGTGACCGCACCTAGATAAAAAAAAACATCAAGAGACATTGCAACGTCTACGATAATCTTGTCTAACTACGTTGATTCTGCGCCTCCGGATGCCACTGCGACGTTTGACCTGGAATACTACATTAGCACTAGGCGTCAACTCAAATGATCTACAAAATCCAACTAGCAAAGAAATGGCTTACTTACCATAGAAGATCATATTTCCTTTACGACATGACCTCAATATCTTTACGTTACCGATTATCTTGCGAAGATCCTAAACATCCCTTTAAAATCGTGCTCTCTGGTCAATCTTGTATTTAAATAGGATAAAATGTGATGACCATCTACTAGTGTTCGTGAGTGCAACATCCTATAACATTATTCTAAAATACGGCCTCGTACCTAAATAAATTATTCATCACGACAACATCAAAATTCACGCATGACCTACATAGTTCCTACCGTCAATACCATCATCAGGACCTTCACATAACATCATCACAAAATTCGCAATCCTAATGACACGTCTATAATCATCATATCACTCTATCCACGTAAATATTTTCAAAGATCCTACCGTAACTAACACCTTATTACATCGCACAACTCGTCATGCACAGCGAATTCACAATACTAAAGAACAATCTATTCAGGCAATTACGTAAAATTACTAAATACGTTGCCGCATTAATTCCATATCACCACAATAGTATCACACTTCTATAATCAAAACACTGTATTTCCACACAAGCACATAACATTTTGAAGACCACAGAATCGCACGTCGCAAAATACCGAGCTCCTCCGAGGTATTCTGAGCTACAGGTTAAAATTAACGTTCATTACCATAACACCATTACGGTACCAATAACATCCATGTCGAAGAAACTTTCGTAAAACCTTGCTAGCAAACATTAAAGAAATCTTACACAACCATCGCATATTATCACAACGTAGTCTGGCTCACCACACTAGACGTAACGATCATAAATATTACAACGCAATGTCCAACAAATAACGGTCGCTTTCAAGTTAAAATTGTTCATGTCGAAATTGACAACAAAATAAATACTACTCTACAACTACAATAAGCAATTACGTGGCGGAATATGTATAAGATATTCAAGTACTCATCCTGGGTTGTTGCTCCACGACGGTGTCACCTTCCGAGTTCAGCTCTCACTCAATAACATTATCAAGTATTGTCCATCACATTTCAGATCAGATCCTTTGAGGTCCCTCTATTTTAGTTGTTCATGTTGATACGTGCACACACAGCATCTGAATAATTATCTGATGACGTTTCCATATTACCTGAAACTTAGAGATATCAATTAGAACAAGGTCATACACCTTAATACAATTTTAACAGTTCAAGCGATACACTTGCCTTTTCATTCAATAACAAGATATCTTGTTTTACAATATTGTATGTTTATAATATGCCAATATCTCTTTAGTAACTCCTTTCAATACAAATCTTTTCCCTATGAATTCTTGCTTCCGATCTTTTTGAGATGCAGATTGAGAGTGTATCAACTTCTTCAGAAACAAAACAGATTCTACTACAACATAATAATTGCAGACGGTTTGCTTTTCAAAATTCTTCTCAGCTTCTAGCTCCCATATGTTTCTGACAATTGGAAACATTTGACACATAACGTAAGACGATCTCATACAAATCAGCTGTATTAGTAAAGGAACTTATTTAATAATTGCCGCCTCGTATTTAGGTTAGTAATCGACAGTTTCCTTTCTTCATCTCGATCGTCGGATCGTGCGAGACTAGATGTACAAGGTATGGCCCTCTCATATAAATTTATTATTTACGTATTTCATGGCCCTCAGTAACAATCTGTCACAGATATACTGCCGTTCATGCATTTCTAAAAACTTTACTTGGAGAATGCGTATTATTCATATAATCTTGCCCTATGTTTCACGATGTTTAACTTTCTGCTAATATTTCCGAGATACCACGGGGTTTAGAGCTGGTTATCAATCTGCTGATATCTTCAATTCAGCGATGCCGTTCATGTAATTAGACAAATCAACTGCTATCTAATTCATCTGGAGGTGTGATAACCGGATATAAGATTTCATTGACATCATTTCTCGACATAAGCTTCCAATGTGTCCACCAATCTCATCCTGACATACATTGGAAGGTTATAATATATAAATAGACATGTGTGTCCGTATATTTCACCTTGCAGCCAAACCTACCCACCACAAACCACAGGTGTTTGTGTGTGGTAGTAGTCTGTAGTTTCCCATTGTGCACTATGGTTGTTGCGTGTCCGTAGCTGTGGTGGTGTGGGAGATGTGGGGGTTGAAAGTGGCCGAATATATATAAAATTCTATGTGCGTGTTCGTATATTTCTCCTTGCAGCCACAACTGTCCATCGCAGACCACTGGTTTTTGTGTGTGGTAGTAGCCTCAAGTCTCCCATCATGTACTATAGTTGTTGAATGTCGGTAGCTGTGGTGGTGAGGCATTTTTGGGGGGTTGAAAATGGCCGAATATATATAGAAACGGACGTGTGTGTTTGTATATTTCTCATTGGAGCCACAACTACCAATCGCAGACCTCTGGTGTTTGTGTGTGGTAGTAGCATCGAGACTCCCGTCGTGCACTATAGTAGTTGCGTATCTGCAGCTTTTGTTGGCATGGGAGATGTGAGGGTTGAAATTGGCCGACTATACATATAAATGCATGTGTGTGTGTGTGTGTGAGTGAGTGTGTGTCCATCCGTATGTTTCTTCTTGCAGACAGAACTGCCCACTGCAGACCACAAATGATGGTATGTGGTATTAGATTCGATTCTCCCATCATGCAGTATAGTGGTTGCGTGTCGGTAGCTGTGGTGGTGTGGGAGATGTGGGGCTTGAAAATGGCTGACCTAAAATGAGTATGAACTGAAAGGATCGGAGTGAGAATGTACTCTAGAAGGCTGTGATGTGTACTTCTTGGTTTTATATACCATATTTAAATCATTTCAGAGGAGTATTGTGATCTCAGAATTATAATAGTTTGCTGCTTGAATACATCACCAGTATTTTCCGTAATTCTTGCATAAAGTAGATACTTACTGAAACAGCTCCTTAACAGTATCATTGATGTAGTAATCCTGGTCGGCAAAGTAAAAGGAAAACCGTTTTTCATACCAAGAATTCCATTGATCTCAAACGATTTTCATTTTGTTTCGAACTATTACAGTATCCACTGAGATTAGCTTACTGTATAGTGTGACTATAAACAAGGCTCAGGGTCAACGTTCCACTATTGCGGAGTTAATTTGAAGGATTTCTTTTCCACAGGTAATCAGCTCTATGTTGCTTTCTCCCGCGTCGGACAAGCAGAATATCTGTCTGTTCATACGCAAGACGACAAGACATCAAATGTAGTGTATAAGAATGTATTTTTATAAAACGGCTTAGAATGTAAGATATTTGCACCTAGAAAAATAAGAGACAGAAAAAGTGTGGTTTTTAAATGAAATTATTCTGTATTATATAGAGAAAATCGCACGGATGTACAATAAAACCCAGCTAAGCGGGTTATCTTCAGATATGACTATAGTTTAGTGCAGAATATGGTGGATTTTCATTGAAATTGGATGTAAAACTCTTCGGCATTTATTTGCATTTTACTGCCAAGTATCATTTTTCTTTTGTTACTATTTCTCATATATTCATACATTATTAAGCCGCACGAAAGGCTAAGCAAATTTAATTAGTTCGTAATCTTCATAGTCGAACGATATCAATAAAAAATCTATTCAAAGAATAAGAAATGTTTCTATGGAAACTAAGAATACTTCCTCCCCCGTTAATTAATATTTGTAATTTAGTAAGCTAGCCTGTTTTTATATACTTTTGTTGAAACGGTGTTTGTACTTTCAAGTGGAATGTGAATACGAGGGATATGACGATTCCGTACAAGAAAATCCTGCATAGAATTGACTGGTGGCTGCTTAATGAGATGGCAAAGACGATGTTACCCAGTTATATGCCCCTGGCATTTGTAATTAATTGAAATTAAAATTGGCCGATTGGCTTTACCTTTTAAAACGTTCCACAGGATATTATTATTATTATTATTATTATTATTATTATTATTATTATTATTATTATTATTATTATTATTATTATTATTATTGCGTGTGTCTTCCAAAGAGGCCTGGTGCAGGTCTTTCGAGTTGTCTCCCTATAGGCGACCTGCGTGTCTATGAAGACGGGGCCCTATCTATGATGAATTCTAATAAAGAAGACGGTACACACACTCGGGCCCCGAGCCATCCGAATTAACCAATGAAGATTTAAATTGCCGACCCAGCCTGGAATAGAACGCGGAACCCTCTGGACAATAGGCCAGCTCACTAATGGTTTAGCCATCTAGCTGGATATTTAAACAGTCATCAGCTACAACAACAGGGGCTATAATACAGAATGTTCGCATAAATTATTTAAGAAGACCAACCCATTTCATCAACAATAACAAAAACTTCACAGACTTCCTTATTGACAAAAAGGTCCTTAGATCTAACATCAACATAGTTGATGATTCTACAAAGTGGTATCTTCCGGAACCTATTAAACTTTTGAATTACTTTGGTGATTAAGTGAAAAAATAAGGGAGTTATTTATCTTGACCTATCTATACCTATTCACCTGCAACACATTAGCAATTGGATTTACCTTCAAAAATCATTATTACTGCTTGCATCAGCAATAAGAACTGTTTAAACTCATAAGAATATAAGATGTAACAAGAGGAATTATACCAGATAGTTCTACTACATAAAGAAGTATTGCATTTAGAAAAATAGTGAGATCGGATTCTCAATTTGTTAATCACACATCAGATAGTGATTATTCATTCCGTTAGAAATTCTCTTAATCTGTTTCTTCGCTACGACGCAGTATATCATATTGTTATTTCCCTCTAACATGAAGTAAACTAAGTGAGCTAATCACCGAAGTGCTCCAAGCTGACTTCGCAATTCTCATTAATAGCTGCGGGTGTTTTGTGGGCTGCCTGCACTCTAGGGAGCAATTGAAAGCTGCAGACAGCTGAGACACGTTACTGAACATTACCTTCAGTCCTTTCCACCAAAATGAGCAGTTTAATTCATAACCATACGATATTAAATGTTCAGGTTGGTAACTTCCAGTCACTGGAGACTGAGAAAAGTTACAATGAACTGTTCCTCAAATTTAATACACCGGCATGAAAACAGACTTAAATTCAGTTCAGACGTTGTTGTCGTTGTTGTTTGAGTCATCAGTCCACAGACTGGTTTGATGCCATCCTATCCTGTGTTAAACTGTTCATTTCTACATAAATGCTACATCCTACCTCTGTCTTCCACTGTCCTTTTGACCACCCACACTTCCTTAAAAACTAACTGAACATGTCCTGAGTGTCTTAAGACGTGTCGTTCCGGGAGATAGTAGGTTCGAATCCCACTATCGGCAGCCCTGAATATGGTTTTCCGTGGTTTCCCATTTTCACACCAGGCAAATGCTGGGGCTGTACCTTATTATTAAGGCCACGGGCGCTTCCTTCCAACTCCTAGGCCATTCCTATCCCATCGTCGCCATAAGACCTATCTGTGTCGGTGCGACGTAAAACCCCTAGAAAAAAAAAAGATGTGTCGCATCATTCTGTCATTTATTTGGGTCAAATTTTGCTAAATAGTTCTCCTCTCACCAATTCGACTCATTATATCTTCATCCTTTATTCGATCTGCCCATCTCAGATTCATCATTTTTCTGTACACCACATTTCAAAACCTTCTATTTTATTTATTTCTGAGCTAGTAATCGTCCATGTTTCACTTCCATACAATGTCAAGTTCCATACGAAAGTCTTCAGAAACATCTTTCTAATTCCTAGGTGAACAAATGTCCGACTCGTTGGCTGAATGGTCAGCGTACTGGCCTTCGGTTCGGAGGGTTCCGGGTTCGATTCCCGGCCGGGTCGGGGATTTTAACCTTCATTGGTTAATTATAATGGCCCGGGGGCTGGGAGTTTTTGCTGTCCCCAACATCCCTGCAACTCACACACCACACATAACACTATCCTCCACCACAATAACACGCAGTTACCTACACACGGCAGACGCCGCCCACCCTCATCGGAGGGTCTGCCTTACAAGGGCTGCACTCGGCTAGAAATAGCCACACGAAATTATTATAGGTGAACAAATTAGTTTTCTTAAGAAAGACGTGCCTTGTTCGTGCTAGTCTGCATTTTATGTTTCCCATTAGTTATTACCTAAGAAACAATATTAATCTACTGTACTTCCTTTAAGAATCCTAAGATAAAATAATATTATCTGCAAAGTCATTCAGACGTTGTTAGACCCCTTTTAAACGGCAAGCATCACGATCATCAAGCAGAAATAATAATAATAATAATAATAATAATAATAATAATAATAATAATAATAATAATAATAATAATGTTAGCCGCCTCTGTGGTGTAGTGGTTAGCGTGATTAGCTGCCACCCCCGGAGGGCCGGGTTCGATTCCCGGCTCTGCCGCGAAATTTGAAAAGTGGTACGAGGGCTGGAACAGGGTCCACTCAGCCTCGGTAGGTCAACTGAGTAGAGGTGGGTTCGATTCCCACCTCAGCCATCCTCGAAGTGGTTTTCCGTGGTTTCCCACTTCACCTCCAGGCGAATGCCGGGATGGTACCTAATTTAAGGCCACGGCCGTTTCCTTCCCTCATCCTTGCCTATCCCTTCCAATCGTCCCATCCCCCTACAAGGCCCCTGTTCACCATATCAGGTGAGGCCGCCTGGGCGAGGTACTGGTCATACTCCCCAGTTGTATCCCCCGACCAAGAGTCTGAAGCTCCAGGACACTGCCCTTGAGGCGGTAGAGGTGGGATCCCTCGCTGAGTCCGAGGGAAAAGCCGAACCTGGAGGGTAAACAGATGATGATGATGATGATAATAATGTTACCTTTTTACGCCCCGCTAACTACTTTTTGGAGGTTTTCGGAGACGCCGAGATGCCAGAATCTTGTCCCGAAAGAGCTCTTTTACGTGCCAGTAAATGTACCTACACGAGGCTGACGTATTTGGGCACCTTCAAATACTACCGGACAAAGCCAGAATCGAACCTCCCAAGTTGGGGTCAGAAGGCCAGCGCCTCAACCCTCTGAAGTTTGGAACTGCATTTAGTCAGCCTCATGAGATCATCTGAAGAATTCACTCATTTATTAGGCAGTACATATGCCGAAGAATTCGCTGAAGAATTCGTTGTACTGAAGACATAACGTTCCAATACTTACTGGTCATCTGATTAGGTATCAGTTGTATCATTCAGTAGAATGCCTGAAATAGGCTTTGTAAGCCACGGGGTTAGGTTTTGTTCCTTTATTTAAGTGGAATATAATTTTCTTCATATCTTAGTTTAGTATAATATTTATCGACTTAAGCGACTGTAAATTAGGTCATTTCGGAATCTGAGCTTAACTTGCCCAGTACTACCCAGACCACCCCCTGAAAAGATCGACACCTCATCCGAATGGCATTGCAGGGCAGATCTGCGTCCTCATCGCCTCTGGCGCAACAGTGTAACACATCGTACACTATCAGGAGTGACAGTCCGTCGCCGTTTATATTACGGTCTGGGTTACCGACGCGTCGTCCACTTCTCCGCCTACCAATGCCTAATGTGCATAAACATGCTAAACTGCAATGGTGTATGGGGACAGGAATGACAGCAGACAGTGTTTTCGGACGAATCCTGGTTCTGTTTGTTTGAAAATGATGGCCGCATTTTGGTTCGCCGCACAGAGGGGGAGAGAGATCGCATTGACTGCATTCGCAGAGGACATACAGCACCAACTCAAGGCCTTATGGTGTGGGGTGCTATTGGGTACAACCGCTAATCACAGTTGGTGCGTGTCCAGGGCACTTTGACGAGTTTGACCTACCTGAATGGCATCCTGCGACCCGTAGCCATACTCTTTCTGCACGACACCCCAGACGCTATATTTCAGCAGGATAACGCGCGACCACATGTTGCTGCACGAACACGTGCCTTATTGTTATCACATGATGTCAGACTGGTACTGGCCCGCCCGATCACCGGACTTGTCGCCAAACGTCGATCAAAAGTTTCGGGATGCCAATCAGTGAAAATCACCTGAGCGGTGAGGCACTAATTCCACCGAGATAGTGGGTTCGATCCCCACAGTCGGCAACCCTGAAGAGATGATTTTCAGTGGTTTCCCATTTTCACACCACGCAAGTACTGAGACTGTTCCTGAATTAAGACCACGGTCCATTCCTTCCCACTCCTAGGCCTTTCCTATCCGATCGTCGCCATAAGACCTATCTGTGTAGAGGCGACGGAAAGCAACTTGCAAGAAGAAAGACAATTATTAGTCTACTGTATGAGGTCAAAATAGATCGAATAACTAATATATTAAAGCCAGAGTGTTTCTGATGTTTACCACGCTCTTAGAGGATGAGGTATTTTCTGGTTCTTATAAACATGTCAGTTTCATGCGCAATGAAAAGAACAACCAAAGTACCTACCATAAATAAGCCAATACAGGAGCGCATTACCATATTCAAATTCAAGTCGTAAAATATGTTATGAAATTTGGCGTAGATTCAAGTCCATAATATTGCCCGAGCGTTAACTTAAAAATGTTCTTATACTCCGAGCTTTCCAAATATATAGAAAAGTTTTGTTCTCTTTATATCTATACTCGCAAGGATAATTTGTGAAATATCTGAAATATATTGTTATAGCGCAACGAGCCTCCCTGGCTCAAGCGACAGCGCGCCGGCCTCACACCACTGGGTTCCGTGGTTCAAATCCTGCACCAAGCCTCTCCGGAGGCCAAACGCCGTTTGAATGTGGGGTTAATAATAATAATAAAGTTATTTGATTTACGTCCCACTAACTACTTTTACGGTTTTTGGAGACACCGAGGTGGTGGAACCTTGTCTCGAAGGAGTTCTTTTACGTGCCAGTAAATCTACCGACACGAGGCTGACGTATTTGAGCACCTACAAATACCGCCAGACTGAGCCAGGATCGAACCTGCCAAGTTGGGGTCAGAAGGCCAGTGCCTCAACCGTCTGAGCCACTCAGCAATATGGGGTTCGAACCGACTGTCTACCGAATGCAAGTTCTCAGCCTCGCGCCTCTAACCACATGGCTATATTCGTCGCCGTAAGACGTATTTGTGTCTTTACGACGTAAAGCAAATAGCAAAAAATATATATATATATATACATACATAAACATCTTCTTCTTTCTCTTAGGATACCGTTTGTCTCAGAAGGTTGGTGATTCTCCTGATAACGATTTCACGTTTAACAGTGGCCCCGAATTTTTTGGTAGGTGTTCGCCTTTCCTGAAGTAAAGGAATACCCAACATTCATTTAAGACAAAACAATTATCACATTTTTCAGGTATTATAGGAGCCTTAGAATGCACTCATATTAGCATTTGAAGTGAAATTTAACACAGAGTTGAAGTTGAAGAAACAGGGCAATGGCGTACTTTTGTTTTTAATTTTAGTATTTTTACATGAAACGTCAATCAAATTAGGATCGGAGATCTCCGTGAAAAGTCCATTAGACGCTTTTCATGAAACGCAATATGTGAGGCGTCTAGTATCAAAACCGGCCAAGTCACAAAATTTACGAAAATGAGTTACGGTTATCAATGTGAAGTAGAAGTATAGCACTATCAGGTGAAACAAGAATATGCTTTAAAATCGTCCATGTCTTCATGTTATAGAACACTGAATTCTCGGTCGTGCAACAGAATCGGCCAAGTCATGCAGCCAGTGAATTCAAAACCGGCCAAGTCAAGGAACGAGCGACAATATGATGCAGCATTATTGTTTGGAACCTTGTGTTGTTACATTAAGCAACAATGTGATAATATCAGTAGGCAAAATCGTTCCTTGTAATGTATATTCTTTGAAGTCATAATATTTTGTCTTTTGTTCGTTTGCAACACTGATTTACATATTCGCAGGCTTCTTACCGTCACTGGCACCAAAGCAATCCTACTTCCGGTGTGCTCGTATTTTGTCATTATTGTGTGCTGTAACGTGGATATTGTTCCGAGTGGTGAACTGAAAAATTTACTTTCATACCTTGTGCCACATAATGGAAACATCAATAAATGAAACCCCCAGAAAGAGAACAAGAGATACGTCACAGTGGAAATCACAACAACGAAAACGAGAGCAGTAAGAATAATATTTCATTTTATTTTACTACAGATTATCGAAGTTTATCGTTCGATTCTTGAAGCAGTTAGGTTGATTTTAGGTTGATGTATTTTCAGAAATTAGCCTCGCAGAACTGTCAAACCTAAAATATGGGTTCTATGTTTCTTTTTTCGAGAGTAAGAAAGAATTAAAATGAGCACATTTGAGAAGAAAATAAGATGATCTAACTATGCATGTTTGTGTGAGTGTGTGTTCTAACTCACATTAAAAACCATAGCAATAATAATAATAATAATAATAATAATAATAATAATAATAATATAGCGTCAGAAATCTTCCAGCACTGCAGTTTTATAAAACTGTAATATTAGCAAGTGAAACAGCTTTTGTTGGTCATGAGAGTTCCAACACCGTCTCTGAAGTCTGCATCAGTAGTCCACGAGAAATGCCTGATATTGTATTATAAATGAGAGCAAATTGAACACTTTCAACAAGAATATTACTTAGTATGTTTGAACAGTACCTATCTTAATAATGATTCTATTAACATAAGTGACTATTATTGACAGTCATTGTACTTTACTGTGTTCAAGATCTAAGTAAACTATAAACTTTTAGTGAGAGAAATCCTATTTTGTATTCTCCTCAGCTTTATGATCTTTTTCGTTTATTATCTCATTTATGCTGGAATGCTTTTTTTAATTGCAATAAATAAAAGTAATTAAAATGTCAATTTATTTTCATTTAATTGCCTTTTTTCACAAGCGTTTGGAATTTAAAAAGAATAGAGTTTTTACAAAAACAGACTGAAATTGTACAAAATTGCAACAAAAACGGCCAAGTCAAAAATTAAATCAACAAAAAAGATGGGTTAATTATGAGTTAGATTTCTCAAAACAGCGGAACTTAAATATTAAACCATTAAGGATATAACTGTGAAAAAAAATCTTTTCTGACCATCATTGCTTTGTCTCTACAGGTTTTTCATCCATATTGAAAAATATGCCTTGAGTGACTTGGCCGGTTTTGATACTAGACGCCTCATGTGATTATAGTTTTTCTTTTTACGTTTTTTGTTAAATTGGTGCAATTGATGCATAAGATATGCCCATGGTAGCTGAAGAAATGTGTATAACGTCATCATAACGTAGTTACGATAAATGAAATGTATTAGCACAAGTATCAAGTTTCACAGACCGTAAGATTATATTTCACACGATACGGACAGGTTAAGTCGTCAATTTTTCAGAGAAGTTCACAGTGGTTATTTAGAATAGAAAAAGTTTCCGTTTAATAAAACCGAGCTCGGTAGCTGGAGTCGCTCACGTGCGGTCGGTATCCATTATTCGGAATATAGTGGGTCTGAACCTCACTGTCGGCAGTCCTGAAGATGGTTTTCCGTGGTTTCCCATTTTCACACCAGGCTATGGCCGCTTCCTTCCCACTCCTAGCCCTTTCCTCTCCAATCGTCACCATAGGACCTATCTGTGTCGGTGCGACGTAAAGCAACTTGTAAAAAAATTAAAATGGATCATTTAAAACATTACTCCAAGCATGCGTGTTAGATTTGGAATCAGTCCGTTGATATTAATGTGCTGAAATACGCAAGCCTCATGTAAGTCGATTTACCGGCACCTAAAAGAACGCTTGCGGGACAAAATCGAATTCCCCGAGAAAGTAGTTAGTGGGGCGTAAAATATTATTGATATTTTGTGTTTAGATTGATGATTTCACGGTCCGTAATTGTAGACACGTTAATACGAAGGTGGCCCAGAAAAGAATGCACCATCATTTTTTTCTCAGTCCCAAACAATGGTACGAATGCGAAACTTGATATATGAATTTTTTTAAGTTTTCAGAGTGCGCGCACAAAGTTTCAGTTTCTCCCGACAGATGGCGTACTAGCAGCAATGGTTCAACATAGCGTCTGTAACTGACGAATGTTACAAGCAGCGTGTCGTCATTGAATTTCTCACTGCAGAGCAAGGAACGGTTGGAAACATTCACAAACGTTTATGTGCTGTTTATGGAACATCAGCAGTCGAGAGATGTACGGTTAGTCGCTGGGCACATAGGGTGAGGCCATCTTAAAGCGTTTCAGCAGAGCTCCAAGATTTGCAGCTTTGTAGCTCTTGGGCTTTCGCCATATGAAGGAAACAAGGTGAAACTCTTAACGTTTCGCAGAGAACTTTGCCCCGCGTCTTCAGAAGAAAATCTCGTCTGTTCGTGACCAAGACTTCACCTTGTTTTCCTGACAAGGCAAAAGCCTAAAAACATATTACCATGATTATTATTATTATTATTATTATTATTATTATTATTATTATTATTATTGTACCGGGAGGTACACCTCTACGCCACACATTTAAATCTTGCGCCAATTAGAACTCCTCTACAGGAGAAACACTGAACTTGGAACTAGACCTACTTAAACTTTTCCTCAGAAGATGTCACTACCGTAATTTTGTGATTATGCAGTTGCCAGTACTGTGTGAATTTCAACTTGTTTTGTTTTCCATTGATCAAGAAGTGTGGACATTCTCTCATAGATGTCACTACAAAAACTATGATCATGCACCCTGGTTCGAAGTAAAAGAACCTTTTTTGAAGAAATTTTGTATTCATAAGTTTTTATCTTTACTAAATTTCGTCCATTCATCTTTGGGTTGGCAATATTTATCTTTTCTTTCAGCCAGTTTTGAATTTAGCCAATCCCTAATTTCTGTAATTAGTTTTCAGCCTATCGCGTATTTCTTCTTCGATTTTGAGTGTAAACCTTCTATCCTCCAATAAAATTCTGTGGGCGTGTCTTGATTATTCATGAAAGGTCTCGAACTTTCCCCGAGGGTTTATAAACTGCGGATTTTCACGGCTCTTGGCCATTTGATCAACATCTAAGTGTGTGTATGTGAAGCAGAAGGCGGGAGGTGCCTCTTTCCTCAGGCAGCAGTACTTCGACAAGGTATGGCCACTTAACATCTTCACCTTTTGCTAGCTCCGCAGTTTAACTCGAAGGTAGGTCCGAAACTTTTCCATGTAACCTACTTTTCTAAATATGTAATTTTTGCCGGCTTATGTGAAACTTCATAAAATCTTTAACTGTAAATCGGGGATAGAGAGTGCTGTACCCTCTCGAGCTCCCCTTCATATTGGTTTTAGGTGACTACGTTTCGTAACTGATTTTCTTCCTTTCTGTAATGTCTTAAATTATTCTTATACGAGTCACCTCCATAGTTTGGGAATAGCCCCTGTTTCATCGGCCTAGTGCCTTTTAGGTTTTAGAATGAGTATTTAGGAGTGCAAGTACACGCCTCCATTCATTTTAGTATTTCGGGCCATTTACTTAACCTGTTCTTTTTCCGCTAAGGCCCAGTAGGTTGGGTACAAGATACCCCCGTGTCATTTTTGTAAGTTGTGCCTTGATGGAAATTCATTGTAAAGTCTGGTATTGCCTTTAAGAGGCTTGAAAAACTGAGAGCGTGTCAGCTCTTTTCAAGTGTTGTAAAGGTGCCTCTGGGAGGCTTGACACTGACATTTTGGGGAGCATGTGCTCCAGGCATTAGGGGATTTCTGCCCTTGCTTTAAAATTTGTTCTTTGGTAAAACTGAGCTCAGAGCTCAAAATTGTAAAACTAGGGGCGCGTAGCCCAAGAGTGTAAATATCACTAAAATTGGGATCTTTCTTGTCTTGTTTCTAGTTGGTCATTGTACCTGATATATTTTTGTGTTCACTTAGTGGAAGATTGTTAAGTTTGAAATTCTAAAAAAGGACAGAAAATATAACCTTGTTACAGTTTTAAAATTTACTTTGATTTGGTAGTTAGACTTATTCACCCCCGCACCCTTTCACCTCTGCTGATCCACCAACCACGGTAACAATAATAGCTGCCTCTGTCGATCAGTTGTAGAGTGTCGGCCTCCGGATCACAAGATAGCGGGTTCAAACCAGAATAGTCTAATTCCTGAGGGAGCAATAGTTTCGTGTCTTGCCGTACAGCGCTGTAAGAAAATAATCGGACCACTTCGGAAAACTTCGATCAGAGAACTTAAGTTTCATGTTGTGGCACGTAATGTAGCGAGCGCACTGGTGAACTGGATCTAGTCACACGTCTTTGTTATCGCAGCTTCAATCCTTAGCAGTTTTTGAAGCCATCATCATATGCAATAATCGCACGGAGAAGTAACTGCGGCAGCTGGAGATAATCTTTAGAGTGATCCGTTCAAATCCTGATTTTGAGTTCTTAAAGCTTATAAAAGACGGACTGTGGCGAAAAATGCAAAGGCGTACAATTTGACCATTTTGTCCCAGATACCTGTCACTTCTTGTGACGTAGAAAGGTCATTTTCTTTGCTTAAAAATGTGCTTACAGATAAAAGAATGAGAGAATTTTCATATTTTCCAGTTTATTGTGTATATTTTGCCATATGATACGGCATGAATGCATGCATATTTTGAGACTTGATAGTGCGTGGAAATCCGGACTCTAATAATTATTATTTTCATTCTCATTTGGTCTTCTATGGACCACGCTATTTCAACTGCTTTCTCCTACTATCTTTCACATTTGCCCAGTGTTCTAGCATTCTTCTTCGGTGAGCGTCCCTCCGTTCTTCGGTCTACTTCTGGCCGGTTTTCATTTTCGCTTTTGACTGATAATTTTGTACTTCCCCACGTTTCTTCTTCAGAGAGTCACGTTGCAAGATGTCCTCATGTGAGATCCCCAGTTCTTGTAGGTCTTTTTCCACCTCTATAAACCAGATCTCTTGGTTTTCTTTCCTGCAATTTAGGCATAGATTCGATTGGACAGTCTTTCGGAGTTCAGTCGTGTTAAGTGGCCATAGAAAGAGATTCTCCTTTTGCGTACGGTGCTCGTTATCTTCTCCACGTGTAGATACAGTTTATTATTATTATTATGATTATTATTATTATGATTATTATTATTATTATGATTATTATTATTATTATTATTATTATTTTAATATATAACGCCGTGAGTTTCATTAAAGTATAAAATAACAATTTTCATATGTGATAATGCATCCTTTTGACATGTACTCCACGTATTCAGATGGTATAATTGAGCCCCAGTGTAATAAATTGTACAGCAGTATGCCTGTACAAGTTTGCATATTAAATCATTAAATCATGTTTTAGCCGGGCTGAGTGGCTCAGACGGTTTAGGCGCTGGCCTTCTGACCCCAACTCGGCAGGTTCGATCCTGGCTCAGTCCGATCGTATATGAAGGTGCTCAAATACGTCAGCCTCGTGTCGGTAGATTTACTGGCACGTAAAAGAACTCCTGCGGGACTAAATTCCGGCACGTCGGTGTCTCCGAAAACCGTAAAAGAGTAGTTAGTGGGACGTAAAGCGAATAACATTGTATTAAACTATGTTTTAATGTCTTCGATATTCAAATCAACGAAGTCATGACGAAGGAAAGAGAAAGTTCTCTCAAGAACGTTCTTTCTTTTTTTTTATTGCGAGTTGTTTTACGTCGCACCGACACAGTAGGTCTTACGACGACGATGGGACAGGAAAGGGCTAGGAGTGGGAAGGAAGCGGCCGTGGCTTTAATTAAGGTACAGCCCCAGCATTTGCCTGGTGTGAAAATGGGAAACCACGGAAAACCATTTTCAGGGCTGCCGACAGTGGGGTTCGAACCTACTATCTCCCGAATACTGGATACTGGCCGCACTTAAGCGACTGCAGCTATCGAGCTCCGTAAGAACGTTTTTACTTGTATGTCAGACTTACTGTGTTCTAGTAGCTTACATCCGTAGCTCCGTTTTTCTATACGTAGGATTCCCTTGACTTGGCGCACTGTACATATTTACCTGGTTCCCTATCCCAAAGTTTATAGAAAGTCGTGTAGCGAACAATAATACAACCTCCAGTGTATCTGTATTCAAACTTCTGAATTCCTACGTTGCCAGCTCTCCCCACGGACTGACTCCGCGCAGTGTCAGTACGTCAAGGGCAGCCATTCACTACCACATTCTGAACCAAGACATATTCTATACCAATGTTTCGTGGTACATTTTAGGCCAAGGAGAGAATTTTTTTTTTCTTGCTAGTTGCTTTACGTCGCACCGACACAGATAGGTCTTATGGCGACGATGGGACGGAAAAGGGCTAGGAGTGGGAAGGAAGCGGCCGTGGCCTTAATTAAGGTACAGCTCCAGCATTTGCCTGGTGTGAAAATGGGAAACAACGGAAAACCATTTTCAGGGCTGCCGACAGTGGGGTTCGAACCTACTATCTCCCGAATACTGTATACTGGCCGCACTTAAGCGACTTCAGCTATCGAGCTCGGTGATAGAAATGTGACTTCCCATGCCAAGTTAGAGGAGTTTAATACAGTGTAGGAGAAGTATGCGAAGTATTCACGCTGTCATGAAAGGAACGGATCATGGCATTCTACTTGGAGATATACGGTAATGCCATTCGAAAGTGCAGCTGGCTTACGGTTTGGTTTCAAGATATGCCAGGCATGCACACGCATATGTGGAACAATCTTTGGTATCTACGACCGTCATGCGTTAACTTGGCCTAAGAGTGCCGGTGTCATTTTCATATTCATTAACGAATATCATTATTAAGATACAATTTTCATACATTTTTTCTTCAGATATCCTTGAACCGCCGTACAGTGGAAGGCATACTAATGGTTTAACTTTAGTCCCATGGAACAAAATCTCTTATTATGGGATGTCACGTATGTTGAAAACCTTCAAAGTTTCACAACTGCCTGAAACATCTAAGCTTGCTTAGATCTAATGCGGAATAGGCGGTACGCAGAAAAGCGAAGAAATACACTGCTCAAAACAGAAATTGGGTCACTTTTTTGTAATAATTTGTAACTGTTAGGTTCTTCAGTCTGCTGAAACTAATTTTAACTAAATACATATATAAGATAATTAAAAAAGAAAACAGTTATAAATTAAGAGTCAAAACTGAAATGAGAGAGCTCCAGGTATCACGCTATTTTATGTGTTTGTACTTCCGTGATAAGCATAAATAATGAAATAAAAATGAACACTCACTGAAAACAAACCTTCTTCTTTACAGCAATTAAGAATTGAAATGAAAATCGTTAATTGGACACTCAGTACACGACGTCATTGCACAGTGTGCCATAACCAAAGTTGTCCTTGGTCATTCTTCGAAATGGCTACGTGATATTTTAACATCCTAATAAGGAGTATTTACACCCCTTGAATGGATAGCGACTTGGCAACGCCTTCTCATGATTCTAACAAGGCGCTGCCCTCCGCTCATTTAAGGCAGACGTCCCGACACTTCCAAAAGACTTGTATTGGTTTGGAGGATGGATTTCTCGCTCGGATACTTTGCTCCAGTTGGTTCCAGACTTCATCGGTCAGATTCAAGTCGTACCTTCTGCTTGGCCATTCCATATGTTGTAGGTGGTGTTCTAGCAGGAATATCCGAGCAATGTTGCGACCATGTAATCTAGTATTATCACGTATTAATACTGCGTTTCCTCCAAATTGCCTGACGTGAGGAATCACATGTGGCACTAAATATCGTCAATTTACCACCAAGAATATAAGGATACATTGAGAATGACCAGGAGATCTGTTTCCTCGTCAAGATTTGTGCTTGCCCGCACCATAGCAGGTCCACCTCCGTAAGCAACGATAGATAGTACAGCTGTCAGATGAAATTGCTCCCCAAGTCTTCTCCAGGCTTACAGACAACCATGTGAACGATGTAACGCGAAACGGGATTCCTTCAAGAACAGCACAGAATACCAGTGTCTTGGCTGCCAGAACACATGGTCTCTAGCTAACTGCAGTCTCCTGCCTAATTCGCTAGACCTA
This sequence comes from Anabrus simplex, assembly GCF_040414725.1. Taxonomy (NCBI): domain Eukaryota; kingdom Metazoa; phylum Arthropoda; class Insecta; order Orthoptera; family Tettigoniidae; genus Anabrus; species Anabrus simplex. The sequence continues at coordinate 414,212,552 of NC_090267.1, read as the reverse complement.
TCTTCTGTAGATTATTGCATGAGTTTTTGAATGAGGGATTAACAATATTATTAAAACACGACTGATTCCCTAAATCATTTACCCGACTCATTTCCAACATTAGCAATGGCCATGTGCTTCGTGAATGTGTTCATGGTCTGCCAGTTAAGTCTTCATTGCGGTTGAAGGCAGTTGCATAATAATTACAAATCTGCACTGCATAGAGTACTCTAACATTTCCTTATCACTAAATAAGGTTTCCCTAGTAGTGATTTTAGCATGCCTTCAAGTACGTAACGCGCCTTTTTTAATCCTTAATATAATTACGCTTGTGTGCTTTTTGAAATGGGAGGACACGTCCTTAGGATTCGGATTCACGTTAAAATGAAAACTCTCTTGGTTAAGATTTCTGTGTCAACAGTCGTGTGAAACTACAACTGCTACACGCCCTTTCTTCCTTAAATTGGTGCGTATTGGTTATGAAAACCTCGTCCACAGTAAGATATACACTGAATTATTTGATTTTTAAACCGGAGCCACATTCTGTACTTGCGCTCCAGTCATTACAGATTGATATTACTTATATCGTGGTATTCGGCGTTTCTCCCATTACATGACTCAGTCGTACCATTAATCTGTTAAGTGTCACCGTACTAGAATAACTTCAGTTCATCCTTGGAGAGATACCGAACGAGGTGGCTATGCGGTTAAGGTCGCGTAGCTGTGAGCTGGCATTCGGGAGATGGTGGGTTCGGATCGCACCGTCGGCAGCCCCGAAGGTGGTTTAAGTTGTTTTTCATTTTCATGTCAATCTTAATTACAGCTACGGCCGCTATCTTCCCATTCCTACCATTTCCCCATGCTTGCGTCGCCAAAAACCTTCGATGTGTTAGTGCTACGTTAAAACCGTTTTGCAAAAAATCCTTCAGGTGAGCAACTCAATATTGAAAACATCTTAGGGATACGAGCTACGAATATTAGGTAAAGCAAATATAATAAAATATGAGAATATATACTTCTTCCTAAACATTATAATCCTTTTCTTAGTCATAGTTAACCGATCGATTAGATTAGCAGTTTGCCTTTTTCTACCATTAGGAGCGCTAATGTGAGTCAATGTATTGTTTCACTTAAGTACCACTGCGAGCGCTAATTTGAGACATTGCAGAGTTTTACTACCCATATAACTACATTCAGTGTTGATATTTTTCAAATATTAAGAAACGGACGAGGGTATTGAACCAAAGACCACATTGCAGAAAGAATTATGTAAATAAGTTAATTTGGCTAGGATTTGAATCAAAAAGAAAACGAGTAAAGAAACAAGCGATTTTAGGCTGTTTTCCGGAACGTCATTTAGGCCGGAAGTGATTTACGAAATTCGTTTTATATTTTGTTTGACAGAGCTCTCAAAGACTTACAATTTGAAACCTTTGGCCCTTCAGTCTTTGGCACAATTGAGGAAATTGCTTAATTTTACGTGTTTCATAGTATTAATTAAAATTCTTACAGACACTGTCCTAAAATGGTAAACTACTTCCTTACGATATGCATTTCCTTCAAGTGCGAAATTTGTACTTTGATAAAATAAAGAACTCGTGTTTGAAGTTTGAGGTATAAGCAATGTTGAAATTTGTCCAAAATTAAGGATTCATCCATATGGATTCTGGTGGACGTACACCGGATGCATCGAAATTAGATAGACAATAGAGTGGGAACAACCTCTTGGATAATTGTCCTCATACGGGAACGGTGATTTAGGTTGGCAATGAAATGGCCAAGAGCCCCATCCTCTCCAACGTCAACCTCCTTCCCCCTCTTGCATGCCTGTAATCAATATGATTGACAACTTACTGTATTTACCTCACCCCCAAAAGATGGCATAGCTCACATTACGCTAGGGAAACACTTACTTCAGAGTTTCTAATATTAGGTCCTGACAAATCTCGAAATGGTCTTATGTGCAGACGAAGTTATTACTAACTTTTCTAACATTATTTTGTCCGGCTCCTTGACTGAATGGTCAGCGTAGTAATCTTTGGCTCGCGGGGTCGTGGGGGTGGGAGTTGCTGGTTTTTCGATTCCCGGCCGGGTCGGAAATGTAAACTTCATGTGGCTAATTTCACTGGCTCGGGAGCTGGGTGGTGTTTGTATGCGTCTTAAATGTATTATAAGTTCAGTTCATCAAGTCAGATCATAATTAATAAAATACAAAATTGTAGCATGGTCGACAAGACCGAAAGCCAAAAAAGAAGAAAACAGGTTACTTCATCTTCTATCGGTGCTATAATCGCCGTGATGCCGAAATTGTATCCTAAGATAGGGTTTTTCATCGTGCCAGTAAATGAACTGATGCTAGCCTCTCACTTTCGCAAATGCCAACCAGTTGCTTCAGGATTCGAGCCTGCAATCTTGTGTGTAGAAGGTAAGCATTTAATTAATTGTGCTACTCAACCCGGTCCTCCTCGTAAAGCTTTCCTAGCATTCATAATGAAATAGAACAGATGTTATGAGTCAGTGTTTACTAAGAATATGGGCCAAATAACTATTATATCCCTCTTCCATTAATTGGAGCAACAAAAACAGGTAATCTCAACAAGAACGTAGATGGAGTGCAGACTGTTAAATAGGAAGATCCTTATGCTAGTTTTCCTTTTCTCATTAATAATAGCTCCATACAGAATTTCAACCAAACTGTTGTTACCCTTTCTATCAAAGACTGACTCTAGATATTACAGAATGCAAGTCGAAATATTTGGGCTTACTCTCATCTCATGTTTAGGAATGTGATATGTTCGTAGCTACTGGTAAGAATTTCCCTTCATGTGCTGGTTGGCAGACTCGTACATATTCTAATTTAAGCAAAGTATATTCCAATTGTTTGTAAGATTTTGTTGACTTCTTAAATTCGCCGTAAATATTTATAAGTAGGCTTCTTCCGTTCCTCCCAGAGCGCAGTGATAAATTACATTTTCTTGCGCTTTAAAAGAATGAATATTCAGCAGCAGATAAGGGAATTCACTGAACCGTATATTACTTAAGATATTTATTAATGGAAAGACTGTTCTCTGAGCTTTATTCTGTTGAGTCAAGCACAAACTTTTTCTGTCAGATTTTAAAAGCCGTTTTTTCCTCATACCATAACTTATCGTAGAAATTATCGGAACCCACCCAGGCGTTACTTAAAAATAAAACATTACTAAACAGTCAGCTTGTAACCACGTAAAGATTGCTTTCGAATTAACGTTCTGCTATCGTCATGTGCTCGGTGCTCCTAGAACGACGTGGTTTCGATTCAGCTCAGTAAGTCGAATAATTTAGAAATAATTCTACAATTTTTATAGAAATGCATGGTTCTGCCTTCGCTCAATTTACATCACAAAAATGCAGCTTGACAGGGATCTGACCACCCTATCGCACTTAGTGCCAGGTTTACAAAGAGCTGACTATTTGTGTTTGTCCCGACATTCTCCTCTACATATTCAGACAACACATCGCACTACCAACAACAACAGAAACACATAGTATTGAATACACCCCTCCAAAAAAGGGTTGGCGTTAGGAAGGGCATCCGGCCGTAAAACAAGGCCAAGCCCACATGTGCTACACGGTTCGAACACGCGACCCTACAGGTTGGGAAAAGCAGAAGATAAATAATAATATCAATTGCGTTAACTTTTATTTTTTTAACAATTAATGGAAGAATTCTATATAAAAATTGTGTTTTTATGTTTAGTTTTCCTTTGCTGAACTAATGGAAAGAATAATTTAATGGAACTCATGTGAAGAGGCTAATGCATGTTTCTGCTCATCACGTAGCTGACAGTTTGCATTCGAGGTATAGTCACTTTGTACCCACTAACAGCAGTCTTAAAGATGGTTTTCCGTGTTTTCCCATTGTTACACCATGCTGTACCTTAATTGAGTCTAAAGTCACTAGCTCTGCCTTATCTCTTCGTCGCCATAAGACTTGTTTGTGTCGGTAAAATGTGAAGCAAATAGCTAAAAAAGTGTCATGAATGGGAGATTTAGATTAAAGGTTTTAAACTGATATTTCTTCAGTTATACTGAGCCAGCCCCTTCGGAGGCTGTACGCCATTATTATTGCCTAGGTAGGGCCTACCAAGTTAACGGTACGAATTTCAGTAGTTTATCAAGGGTGAATACTTTTTCCCACAATCGAAAGAGTTTAGATCGGGAAGTTCTAATGATCATTATTAGGTATGCAAATTTATAGTCAGCAGCTCCTCATAATCGTATTAATTTTACTTAGACCTCCAATTGGCTTCTAGTGGAAAAGAAATCTATGCTTACCGTTCGATTTATTATCATAGCTAAGACACATTACTTACATAATAAGAGCCGAACATAATTAACAACAGAGTTCTACTCGATGGTGCGAACTATTATTCAGACTGTGAATGCTTACAGTAGTAAGAGTACAATAGACAGTAAAATGATATTACTAGAATTAGAATCTGAATAATCGTCGGGTTTCGCCATTTGACCGCAGTTAAAACGTGTTGTCTAGATGAAGGAACACTCTTCATTCAATCAATCAATCAATCAATCAATCAATCAATCAATCAATCAATCAATCGCCACTGATCTGCATTTACAGTGGGGCTGTCACGCAGGTGGCAGATTCTCTTATCAGTTGTTTACTTAGTATTTTATTAAATAACTAGCAAACCCAACAGACGTTGTCCTGCCTGTGTACAAATATTTACCTCAGCATATACGACACTAATATCGGTCGTTTTCGATTACTTTTACATTTCATCCTCTCCCCTTGGGCCGGGAGGGGTGTCCTGCCCCCACACTATTTGATAAAAGCAAAAATAAGTTTTAAGGAACACACCGTAATTTTCATATACTGTTGGGTAGGCAACCCTTGTCTTGCGGTTTGCTTATCTTCCTCTATTTCATTTTTTACCCCTCAGTGCCGAACTACCAGATTTCGTTCAAACCACTTCATGATCCCTCTCAGATGTAATAAGAACAAACTGTGAAAACTTCAGCGAAATCGGACCAGTAGTTTCTGAGTCTATTAGCTTCAAACATACCAACATCCAATTTTATATATATAGATTTCTAAAAAGTTGGACATTTTTCGAACTTCTCCCTTAGTGAATTATTTCAGTGCTTAATTCCTCTTCCCATCAAGGAATATTTACCCATTTTTTGCACTAAAAAAACACCTGCACCGAGCTCGATAGCTGCAGTCGCTTAAGTGCGGCCAGTATCCAGTATTCGGGAGATAGTGGATTCGAACCCCACTGTCGGCAGCCCTGAGGATGGTTTTCCGTGGTTTCCCATTTTCACACCAGGCAAATGCTGGGGCTGTACCTTAATTAGGACCACGGCCGCTTTCTTCCCACTCCTAACCCTTTCCTGTCCCATCGTCGCCATAAGGCCTATCTGTGTCGGTGCGACGTAAAGCAACTAGCAAAATTAAATAATAAATTTCAACCTCTATCACTTGCTTTGGCATATGCATTCCCAGGATCTCAACATATTTTTTTTCCTTCTCAAGGCTCTGTACAATTTAAAGATTAATTTTAAGATTGCAATAGTTCATATGATATTTTCATGTGAGGAACTTTGTTTGAAATATATATATTTTTTTTCAGTTACTGGACGTGACGGGGATATAGTCTATACGCGTGGCCGCAAACGTTTGTTCAGTGTGTACGTGTCATGCACTAAGAAGGATTATACGTTGTCTTCTAGAAGAAAAACCACAACGTCATAGTGGCTCAGGTATGTGGAACTGTCTTCTCTCTCAATTATAATACCTGGTAAAAAATTGCATAGTAGTTTAGCCTCCAAATTATAACCATTTGTATACCAATGCAGTGAGACTTGTGAAACTATAGCTTCGGGCTATGGTAATATATTTAATTTTCAGCTTCATCAAATGTAAACTAACTTCATGAAAACACTTTAATGTTATATTTGTTTAATTGTTTGTACGCTTTTGACACCTTTTATTGGAATATAATGAACTTTAGCATTTGCACCCATCACAGCCACAATTCACAACTTGATCAAACGTTTCTCACTTTATCACTCGTTGTAGAGTTAAATAGGAAAATCTATTTTAAATGAATGATAGTTTTGATAATAAGTGGATTTTTAATGTAAATATATCCATTATTGCTTAGAATTATTCATAGTTTCAAACATTTTTCTCATCTGACTTAAGTACAGGGAATAACAGTAAAAAGTCTACGGCTGCGAAAGGCTGCTGAAAATATGGCAACTTCAGTAAACACAACATTGTAGGAATGATTTGAAAGTTTTTTGACGTTATACTAGCTTTGAAACATAAAGTAACCTTTGTAAAATAAATGTTCAGCCCCGTGTCGGTAGATTTACTGGCACGTAAAAGAACTCCTGCGGGACTAAATTCCGGCACCTCGACGTCTCCGAAGACCTTAAAAAGTAGTTAGTGGGACGTAAAGCCAATAACATTATTATTATTATTATTATTATTATTATTATTATTATTATTATTATTATTATTATTAAAATAAATGTTAGGGAGATTGAACAGCAGTATAATGTATGTCATATTAAGTAGACGCTCTCGAAGTAATACTCCAGAATATCAGTATACGACAATATTAGCTTTATATCAAAGATTATGACTGAGATGGCGGTAAGATATATATCTATCTATATAAATAAAATTGTTTCTGTTTGTCTGTTTGTCTGTCTGTTTGTCTGTTCCACCATCACGTCGAAACGGCTGGATAGATCTCAACCAAACTTCATATTTAGAGTATACTGACCCCGGGGAAGGTTTCGATATGCATATCATTTTAAAATCTTTGAAAAGACGGGGGTTTTATAGGAAAAACGGTTTTCCTCCATTTTCTCTTATACTATTATAGGCAAAATATCGAATTTGTCGTATAAGGACGAGACAAAGCTCAATTTAATCCTCTTGACGCAAAGAACAAAACTCGGTAAGCCCTACGGGCCCGAAAACCGTGTTTTAAGGCCCTAAAACCAACCGTTACGGAGATATTGGCACCACACTACCCCTGCTCTAGGAATCGGATAAAGAAATGAACTGCCGTAACCATGGCAACGTCAGCTCCAGGATTCTAGAGCAGTGAGATTATGCATGTACGTTTGGGCATAGCTGTCAACCAAAATAGGTACAAATAAGACTTAATATCTGGGAAAAAAATATACTGTTGTGTAAGGCACTCATAGGACTCCTTTGGGCGGGGATAAATAAAATTGTTTCTGTTTGTCTGTCTGTTTGTCTGTTCCACCATCACGTCGAAACGGCTGGATAGATCTCAACCAAACTTCATATTTAGGGTATACTCATCCCGGAGAAGGTTTTGATATGCATATCATTTTAAAATCCTTGAATAGACAGGGGGTTTATAGGAAAACCAGAATGGTTTTTCCACCATCACGTCGAAACAGCTGGATAGATCTCAACCAAACTTCATATTTAGAGGATACTCATCGCGGGGAAGTTTTTCATATGCATATCATTTTAAAATATTTGAATATATGGGGGGTTTATAGGAAAATCAGAATGGTTTTTCCACCATCACGTCGAAACGGCTGGATGGATCTCAACCAAACATTGTATTTAGAGTATACTAATCCCGGGGAAGGTTTAGATATGCATATCATTTTAAAATCCTTGAATAGACGGGGGGTTTATAGGAAAACCAGAGTGGTTTTCCCACCATCACGTCGAAACGGCTGGATAGATCTCAGCCAAACTTCATATTTAGAGTATACTCATCCCAGGAAAGGTTCCGATATGCATATAATTTTAAAATCTTTGAATAGACGGGGTGTTTATAGGAAAACCACAGTGGTTTTCCTCTATTTTCTCTTATACTATTGATTTTATGTAAACTTCGTTTACCGTACGTGAAACGTCTCTTCATTATAAACAACTTTCGTTATGTTCATAATTTACCTTACTCTTCACATGACGGAGAAATTTACAATTTTCTGCTGGTATCATGCTCTGCATTTAGTGACCGACAGACCGACAACGAACCTACAGGTTACCATGGCAACGTCTCTGACTGCATGCCAGTAGGGAAGTAACGTATTGCCATTTTCCTCATCATGCTTTTAAATTCGTGGTTGTTCCTTGGGTAGATGGCAAGAGAGGCATCAATCGGCTCATCTGCGGGATATTGGCGGAATATCGTTGGAGGTTATAACCGCCCTCGAATAGATGAACTAATAACACCATTAGTCATCTTCATATTTGTTTACCTAAGAATCACTGAACCTAAATTTCTCCTCTGTTAGCGCTTTATTATATCCATAACTCACGGCATTTATTTATTTGTCGTTATCCGGCTGTCCTCAGTTATAATCCATTTTCTATTAGTTTCAACATTCTTAACTGTATTGTTTTCTTCCTTAATTACGCCGTATGTACGTGAATGCTAGAAACTACTGGATGCATTTCCACCAAGATTCGTATTTAGAATACACCTGTCCTTGATAGGTTTCAGGGCAAATATTGTTTCTAAATCCCTGAACTAACTGGGGGTTTATACGAAACCGAAACAGTGATTTTGCACTTCCAAAAAATATACACAACAAAAGTTTATGGAAGTCTACCTACCTTGGTAGAAATTAATGTCTAAACCTTTTTTTCTCATGTGCATCATTTCGATACGAGGATCAATAAGGGAGATATCATTAAAGGACCGTTTTTCTGTACAAGTCCCATCGGACTTAACTCACGAGCGGGTGCGTGTAAAGCGTATTCCTTACAACTTGAAAACTACTGAAGACATTCGAAACAAAATTTATATTTAGCATCCACCTGTCCAAAGGTAGGTTTTAAACGTAAATAACATTTCATGTTCCGGAATGGACTGGCGGTTTATAAGGAACCGAAATGGTGATTTTACTCTTCCACAATATATACAGAACAAGACCAACCTGACTGGAAATCGACCAAACCTGATGGAATTCCACCTCTAAACCTTTTTTTTCATGTGCATTTTTTCGTCAGGAGGATTAATAAGGGAGATATCATGAATGGTCACTTTTGCAGGTTAAGTCCAGCGGACATAGCCCAAAAGGTGTTTTACATGGAGCAGATTCCTTATCTATATAAATCAAATCGTAACGACTGTGTACCTCTACACTGACTATTTTGGCGAAATTTTCGTACAGCTTTCCGTTTAAGGGGTAATAATAACAATCTCCATAATTTTTGATTTCCTGAAAGTCCTAATTTTTACCCGCCTCGCCCAAAATCCACATTGTGGCATAATCTGCCAGAAGAATAAGAAGATAATTGAAATTTGACAAAATTATACGTTTTAGCCTGTAACGAATGAAAAATCCTATATCATTAAATTTTTCATTTTTTATCCCCGAAGAATATCGAAATATGCAGGCAATTTTAATGATGGTGCAGACCTTCGGAAATTCCTATCACGTAACGGATTGCACAATCTCCGTTCAATTTGGAATGATCTACAACCTTGGTCTTATGACTTTATGCCGTATCTGTATCCCTTTTACGTTTGATTTTTCTCTATTAATCGATGTTAAGTCAATTTGGAATTTTCACATGCATTATTCATACTTTCAATTACTTATATGAAATACAGAATCATCAAACTCTTCACGAAAATTGGCCCACTCAGTAGCCATATGTGAGCCAAATGCTACGTATGTAGCTGTCACATTATTATCCGAAAAGTAATGTAATGTGAGATGATCTTACAAAACCTTTACCCTGTTCCACGTTTCTAAATCTGACCCAAGAATAGATGACATATCATTGGACCAGCCATTTAGGCCACTAAATCCGGCGTGTCTTATGGTATAATCCTTTGTCGATATGACGTACGTTTAGTAGCAGTTAATCTGTAAATGAAGGTCTTCAATATTGTAAACACGCATATACTTTCGTATGTCGATCTATATATATTCACTGATGTCGATTTAGCGATCGAGAAAGGGTCGGTCTGCTATTGTAATCAGTACTCCCCACACCGACTTTGACTGGCAGTAGGAAAGGGTTCCTTCTCCAACTCCTGTGTAACTGTCATTAGTAAGGAAGGCCTACAATTGTAATGAATAGTTCCCTTCTCGATTTGACTTGCAGAAGGTAAGTGAGCATGCAGTTTTGTTTAAAACTCCCCTACCCGATTGTGTTTGGCAGTAGGCAAGGGTGCCCGCCATTATAAAGAAATGTACTCATCTAAAATGTGACTGGCATTAGGCATAGTGGCCTGCTATTTTGATGGAAACTCACCAACTTGGTGTGACTGGCAGTACGCTGGCTGGCAGTAGGAAAAGGGGCCTGTCATTATAATGATAACTGCACAACTCAATTTCGAGTGATAGTAGGGTAATTGCCTGCCATTATAATAAAAACTGTAATCTGTCTGGAGGTAGGAAAGGGGGGCTGCCATTTTAACGAAAACTCCCCAAATCGATTCTGTCCGCATAGTAGGCAATGGGGCCTGCAATTATAATGTAAACTTCCCAACCTGATTGTGAATGCCAGTAGGCAAGTGAGCCTGCCGTTATATCACAAATCCGTAACAAACACTTTACATTGGAAACGTACGGGGACCTCCCCATGCTCTTTCTCGGATAACGCTAAGAGACATGCAATTTTAAAACTATCTTATTTACTGCATGTACACTATTTACTTCGATATTCGAATACAATGTAGAATACCGTAGCGAAGCACGGGTACATTCGCTAGTATTAGATAAGAACGTCACAGCTCCCGTCCCGTGCTGAGTGTGCTCGCTCTTTAGCTTGACTGTGACGTATGCTTGGTACGTAAGCTGCCGGCATTTCAGACAAGCGAGCCCGCCCATACTGCGCGAGCCTCAACGGGCGCCCAGCTGAGCAACTCTGATGTAAGAGGTCTTCGACTCTAGTGGGGCCAGAAGGAACGAGGAGAGCGAACAGTGAAACAAGACATTCCAAGTGGAAATATCCGCTTACTATTCCGTGAAGGAAACTCAGGTCCGCTTTAGTGTGGCCAGTATCCCGTAATCGGGAGATAGTGGGTTCGAGCCCCACTGTCGGCAGCCCTGAAGATGGTTTTCCGTGGTTTCCCATTTTCATACCAGGCAAATGCCGGGGCTGTTCCTTAATTAAGGCCACGGCCGCTTCCTTCCACTTCCTAGCCCTTTCCTATCCCATCGTCGTCATAAGACATATCTGTGTCAGTGCGACGTTAAGCAAAATAGCAAAATAAAAAAGAAACTCAGGTCCGTAATACCTGCCGCCTAGACTGATACATAAATTAGAGGTTTCAGTTCCTTACAATGGTGGAAAAGGAGGTCACTGCTCCGTTTGGTTAATATTAGAGCGAAGAGCTGTTGTTAAACCTGGTGAGCAGCAGTTCAACAGAGGTTGAATGACCGCAAGTAAGAAGAAGCGAGGTCCAGTGGGATCAGACATTTCTACGAAACGGTAGAGAATGCTTAATAATTTATTGGCCCTTATTGTATGTGTTTGCAGGTGTCCTTGAATTGTAATTTGACGGAATGGGCGGCTCAGATGGTTGAGGCGCTGGCCTTCTGACCCCAACTTGGCAGGTTCAATCCTGGCTCCGTCCGGTGGTATTTGAAGGTTCTCAAATACGTCAGCCTCATGTCGGTAGATTTACTGCCACGTAAAAGAACTGCGGGACTAAATTCCGGAACTCCGGCGTCTCCGAAAACCGTAAAAGTACGATAGTTAGTGGGACGTAAAGCAAATAACATTATTATTAACCGGAAGTACGGTGATCAGCTTGTCGAATAGGGGTCAGTAAGGGAGATTTCCGTAGGGGATTATGGACAAGTAGCTATACACTTTTCGAGATAGGGGTTGAGTATATACCTAAGTACAGTGCAGGTTCGAGAGGACGATAAATATGACACCGCTGCACATTAGTCGACGGACAGCTGACCTGAGTGACTACGAAACTCTCCTCTCACCATTCAGTAAAATGTTGGAATATAGTATAAGAAAAAGAAACGAGCTCTTACAAATATTCGGGTTTAATTTATACTGCGCTAGATATTAGTAGTCTTTATTCTTCAGTATTTACGCCTTCAAAGAAAACTGACACGTTACAAGTTTCGTTTTGCAATGTACAAATATAGGAATACTGACACAGCAACAGAACAGATGAATGTACTAAAACTACAAGGAGAAAAAGCAGGACTACAGATTTCTTTCGAAAAAACTAAATATATAACAAACATCAAAATAGCCCCTCGGTTCCTGAAGACAGAACACGGTAAAATAGAAAGAGTTGATAGCTTTAAGTACTTGGGTGAAATAGTTCAATTGAAAACAAATGAAAGAGAAGCAAACACCAGACGGGAGAAAATGGCTGCGGCTTTTCGTAGGACATATCCTATATACAAGAAGAAAACCATCTCCAGACGAGCTAAACTAAGGCACTACAATACAGTGATTAAAACGGAATGTCTGTATGCTAGTAAATGCCTCCAAATGACGGGGAAAGCAGGACTGAGAGAAGCTGAGAAATTCGAAAGAAAGATCCTTCGCAAAAGAATGGGTCCAAAGATTGTGGATGGACAGTAAAGATTGCGAGTAAGAGAAGAACTTTACCGTGACAATGAAAGGTTGAGTCCATGAGAAAATGGAGACTTAAATTCTATGGGCATTTATTTAGAATGGATGAGACCAGATTAACGAAAAGGATTTTTACAATACTAGACAGCAGATTTAAAGTGTCGGACAAATGGTTCAGGGAGGTGAGAAAGGATCTGAAACAGGTGGGGCTAAATTCAGAAGACATCTCAAACCGAACAAAGTTTAGGTCAGTGATCGACAAATTCCAGGGATTCCATGACGAACCAAAACTTAACCGTGGGTGGACAGAAGAAATAAGACAGACTGCCAGAGAAACGATGCTAAAGTTTTGGAGTGTGAAGAAGGCTTCTAGAAACATGTAACTGTTACCTAACGTGGTCTCTAATGACCGTAAACGAATATATATTGGTTTGAATAATGTATGTTACGATTTAACAATTTCTTGGATAGGAATGACGGAATTTCCACTAAGAAAAGTAAAATTATTGTTATGTTTTCATTAAAGTAATATATTTGCATACTTAATCAAGTTTACTGCTTGACTTTTCGCAGCCTTATCATGTTATCTGACATTCCCTGTTAATTTAGTTTCTGAAAAGTATTTAAAATTTATCATCAGATGATAATAGCTAGCCTCTAAATAGCGACCGTGATTCATTACTAGCGAAGAGACAGATATTCACTACCCTAGAACAACAAATTTTAAATGCAATAACAAGTTGGTGTACAGTACAGTATATCTTCAAACAAATCATCTTACTAATGTTATTCCCAGTAAGCATGATTTGATTCTGAAGTTCATCAGATCATTTAAACTCAAGCAACAAGAAGTCACCACGTATCTGATTTACTGTTTATTATATTAGGAATGTTTCTAAAGCATATTCTTTTCAAAATATAATAGAGAACATTGTAATTTATTGGGTGTAGTACAAACATATTTTGAAGTGCGTGAGAATACGTAAACATAATAGAAGCATATCTTACAACGTAATTTATAAATAATAAAATAAAATAAAAAATAGCACTATGTCTTTAATACTCAAATGCACGTTACCCCGTCATTGAATTGTGACATTGTTGAAAGGTGGATGGCGTCGACCGGCTGTCACCGCTGACATTGGAGTGGAGTGAGTCATTGTGATGACTCCAGAGTTTGGAAAAAATGTTCAGGGAGGCACAAATGGTTGCTGAAATGGAGAATGCTAAACAACTCACAGAGAGAATCGATATTTTGCTTCTTTCAGCACGACATAGGTCCAATGTTATTCCCTCCTAGTTCTACCAGGATCTTCCGTTGGTCACCGGAGCGAATGTGTCAGATGAGGTAGCGCGACGTAGGACTGATACCAAGAAGACGTGTACCAAGAAACGAAACTCATTAAATATCCCTTTGCGAAAATCAAATGAGTTTGTCTTTCAATAAGATGTGTGACGCGATGTTACCTTGCAACCGTGCAGGCTGTGATGTGAAGTGTTGATGGATGGCCATGACATACAGATCCACGGCCTGTTCTTCTATCGTTATAAAGATCCATGACCTGTACTAAGTAACACATATTTAACATGACACTATTTACTGAATATTGAATTTTCACGACCGCATTGTTCGAAATCGTTTTTCAACCTGTTAGGTTGTGTTACGTAGGCCTACATGTAGACCGTGTTGAAGATGGGAGGTTGTGGGTTCGGATCTCAGTGGTGTCTGGTTGGCCATTTTTGTTCTGTACTTAACATCTCCTCAACTCGTACTATAGCTATGTAACAAAACTTAATAGGTTGAAAATCGGTTTCTATGACACTATTTCGTTGTACAAATTTGCGGATATATTTATGTCAAAACTCCTTTTATGCCACAACATAGGACAGCTCGTATTAGATGAGTGACAATGTATAACCCATGACATCAGGAGCATTAGAGTCAGGAGACGATCCAGTGAGAGATGGAACGATCCCTCATTCTGGAGCACCATCGCCAGGAAGAGGATTCCGTCATATATTTTTAATTATTTGTTTACAACCTTCTTTACGTCGTACCGACACAGATATGTCTTATGGCGACGAACGTCATATTTGGGCAGGGATCATGTTTCGTCGACATACACCTCAATTCTTATGCACGGCTGTTGTGGTATGCAGTGACAACATCCTCCAAGCTGTAGTTACAGGTTTTGCTGCCACTGTTGGCAAGGGCTTTATACTAGTAGATTATAACGCTAATGTTCATCGAGACGCAGTAATCAATTAGCGAAGGGTGTCGCCGGCATATTCTCTGGACATAAATCGTGTTGAACAGAACGACGGGAGCCGAAGAGAGCTACTTCAAACCATCCTATTCCTCCTGCTAACATTCAGCAAGAGTGAGATAATCTGCCCCGAAAGAAGTTGGATTCTTTAATGCTGATTGTACCTCGTCGTGCTCATGCATGCCTCAAGGTCCGATGCGGCTGAATACGGTACCGATCTGCCACACAGTGAACGGCAACCCTGTATTCAAAATCTCGCATTATCAGCTTCGTGCTTTTGTTGTGTTTCTGTTTTTCTTTCAAAGGTGACTGCGTGCTGTTCTTGTATATACTCTTCGTAGTGTGATGTGTACGTACAGTCTAGCAGCATTGGGTGTGGTCAGTACTTGGATGGACACCACGTGCCGTTGGCTCAGTTCCCAAAAGGTACATACACATAGCAAAATAGAAATAAAATCTGCAGTAAACCTGAACATGCAGAACCTTTATTCGATCACTCTATAAGTTGTTAATTAATAACACTTCTTCTTCTTCTTCATCTTCCCTTTTTCCTGGCCTATAATGCATCCATAAAACGGGCACTCCCAAGCTCTCATAGGGTCGGCTCGTCCGACTTGGAGAGTGTATGTCCGACGTTCTTGCATCATATCTAATGGCACTCCACTCCTCCTTAAGGCAGCCTCAGCAGTTCGTTTCACTGTTACCTTAGGACACTCTTCGACAGCAAGAGCTTTCTATACTAAATGGTGTTTATTTTTTCTTCTGACGTGATCACACCAGCGGAACTGCTTTTCCACCATCTTGTCGCTGATGGGCACAAACTTAGAAAGATCCTCGCACATGTCCATTGCCCACTTTATCATGCAGAGCGACTCCCGTCGACCCTCGCAACATCTACATCTCGATAACATGCATTCACTGGTCACGCTTTTTCTGCCTTGCCCAACATTTGCAGCCGTACATGAGGGCAGGCCGGACAGAGGTTTTGTACATTTGCCCTTTAATTTGCCAGACATCCGCTTGTCGCATAGAACACCACTAAGAGACCGCCATTTCATTCCAGCCAACACTGAGGCGGTGCTTGAAATCTCTTCGATGTTACCAATAGTAGTGATGACTGATCCAAAATATTTAATAACACTTTATATATATGTTATTCCTGCTAATAAGGCAAATAATATTTCAAAGTTAATTAGTATTTACATCAAACACTTTATACTCCATAAATGCATTAGTTTCTTGCTGACAGATCTCTTCTCATTAATATTTTTATTTTTTTTATTTTATTTTTCTATTGGCTTTACGTCACACCGACACAGGTAGGTCTTATGGCGACGATGGGACAGGAAAGGGCTAGGACTGGGAAGGAAGCGGCCGTGGCCGTAATTAAGGTACAGCCCCAGAATTTGCCTGGTGTGAAAATGGGAAACCACGGAAAACCATCTTCAGGGCTGCCGACAGTGGGATTCGAACCTACTATCTCCCGAATACTGGATACTGGCCGCACTTAAGCGACTGCAGCTATCGAGCTCGGTTTTCTTCTGTTTATTACAAAGTCCATAGTTGACGATAGAATGCTCTAATCAAAAAAATACTCATGCCATTAGCCATTATGTGTTCAATTACAACAAAATAAGATTAAATAATTTGAACTGCTTTAAATTATAAAATTACAAAACCTCCATAAATATGTTGAAAATAGAAATAAAATCATACCTGCGAGACTTTAACAGCATTTTTGGGTCATATCAGTAATTGTTAATTTAGCACTGAACTCCATAACCCTCTTCATTCTTCTCGTCGCATTAATCCTGGAAATTTCACCAGGGCGCTGAAACAAGGATTATTAGAGGATCTTATTCTCCTAATCCTACAGTTACAAAGAACATCTATTTTAAAATTTCCATACACACACACATACAGCCATTGTGGTCAGCTTTCCATCTCCATGTCTGTATGCTTATTTTGACTAATCTGAGACTTTTCTCTGCATATCACTGTGCGCCTCTCTGTGCGTTTTCATCTCGTCCACTCTCTGTGATTAAGAGATGAAGGGATAGAACTGTTTTTCTGCCTCACCATTCTCTTAAAGTGCTCCATTTTGGGCTGCAGAATACATGCAGACAGATTAATGTCCTGGCCAAGCTACGGTCTGTACGAAGTTGGGGATAAATAACAGCTTATAATGCAGGCAGCTAACTTCAGCTTCCATAGAAAGAGTAGAAAATCATTGAGAAATATATATTATTCTTTCAAACATATGAAAGAATATTTCAGATTTAATTAGTGCTTACATACAAAAGCTTAATACTCCAGAACTTGATTAGTTATTTGTTCTGTATTTATTACAATTCTAAATTTAAAAAATCTTGTTGTTCAGTCGTTAGCCATTATTTGTCAAATTGTAACCAAATAAGAATTAAAAATTATAAGACATATTACAGGATACATCCATAGATACGTATAATATACACTGCCGAAATAAAACCGTGCAGCATCCCCGAGGACAAGATCACTTTATTCACAAGCAATGTGACAAGTAGTTCGTCATTGCAGGAGTATATGATTACAAATTCAGACCAAATGCACAAACAGTCGCATTAACACGCAGTGTTGCCCCCTCTGATGGCAATGCAGGCTTGTACTCGCGCATGCAAACCATCACAAAGGTGTTGAATGGCATCCTGTGATAGATTGTCCCAAGCATCTTGCACCTTTTGATGCAATTCGGCAATGGTTATTGCAGGCTTTGTAGAACGCGTAAGTTCCCGCTTCATCATGTCCCATACGTGTCCAATTGGCGAGAGATCCGGTGATCTTGCTGGCCAGGGCAGTCGTTGTACAATACGTAGAGCACGTTGCGTCGCAGCGGCTATATGTGAACGTGCATTGTCCGGCTGCAAAAGCAGATCACCTTCCAGTCCAAGAAACGGCAAAAACACGGATCAACAACCTGTGCTATGTAGCGGGCACTGGTTACGTTACCTTGGTGACCACGAGTGGTAACTGATGGCGGCCCACACCATGAAACCTGGGGTGGGACCTGGATGTCGTGGGCGA
The DNA here is from genome assembly GCF_040414725.1 of Anabrus simplex. Taxonomy (NCBI): domain Eukaryota; kingdom Metazoa; phylum Arthropoda; class Insecta; order Orthoptera; family Tettigoniidae; genus Anabrus; species Anabrus simplex. The sequence continues at coordinate 414,194,669 of NC_090267.1, read as the reverse complement.
ATGCACTCTGGAATAGGCCGCTCACTAGGTCCACGCCGTATACGTGTACGTCCATCACTTGCACACAGACAGAACCTATTCTCGTCATTGAAGACAACAGGGCACCATTCCCCTCTCCAGATGACTCTTTCACGACACCGGACTAGCCGTACTTGGCAGTGTTGTGGTGACAGTGGTAGTCTGGCCAGAGGTACACGTGATCATAATCCTGGTGCAAGGAGACTGTTCCCAATGGTCCTTGGTGACACAGCAGGTGTTGATCTTGACGTACGTCTGTACTGCGTTAACATGAGGAGTCTGGTCTACGAGTGTGGGGATGTTCCACAGACCACTGCAGAAAGCAACGACTCACCACCGATAAATTATCCTCAACATGTGCATCCATCCTGCTTCTCGCAGGCCCACAATATGACCCCGTTCAAATGACTAAATTCTCGATAGCTGCAGTCGCTTAAGTGCGGCCAGTGTCCAGTAATCGGGAGATAATGGGTTCGAGCCCCACTGTCGGCAGCCCTGAAGATGGTTTCCCTTGGTTTCCCATTTTCACACCAGTCAAATGCCGGGGCTGTACATTAATTAAGGCCATGGCCCCTTCCTTCCACTTCCTAGGCTTTTCCTATCCCATCGTCGCCATAATACATATCTGTATCGGTGCGACGTAAAGCAAATAGCAAAAAAAAGACTCAATTTGTTGAACAGACCACACACTCTTTGGCGGGGCATGATTGTACCCTACGATGAATGTTGCAAAGACTGTTCACCTCTAATCTCAGCATAGTAACTGCCTGTAGAGTCAGAACAGACTGTTCACTGGCAGGCCTCGTTAGCGCCATCTGATCACCGATCTTCGTAACAAATAAAACACTATCACTAAAACCGATGAGTATGCACATATTATACACTGGTCGTGGAGGATGTAGTATGTTCTTTCTTCCGGCTGTGCAGGAAGAAAATCATACCATCGGGACCGAGGATGTATAATAATCAAAAATAGCAGCTCAGCGGTAGAGTGTCGGCGTCTGGATCCCAAGATAGCGGGTTCAAACCCGGCAGAGGTAGTCGGATTTTTGAAGGGCGAAATAAAGTCCATTCGACACTCCATGTCGTACGATGTCGATCTCTGGTGACACATTGGTGTTTACCGGACAAAATTCATTAAATCTCAGCCATAGACGCCCAAGAGAGTTTCGGTTTACTCGGTCTGCCATCTAGTGGGCTTAGGATAAAACGGAACGTCTAAATTGACGAGCAGACAGCCAGATGGCGTCAAATCGAAATGTCTGCAAGCGGTGGCTGAGGCCATACGATTATTATTATTTTTAGGGAAAATTTGGCTTTTATGTTCCATATCTCTATTTATTAATGTTAATAATAATAATAATAATAATAATAATACATCCGTTTAGGAAGGCTCGGCTTGTGCCGGTAATGTTATGGGTTAACTCGGCCTAAGCAGGAGTAACCCTCTTGATTATGAAACTCTACCTTTGTACAAATATATATAATTTTTTACAACAGAAATAAATAACTATATATATAAAAATGTGTACAGTTTATATCCTAAAACAACTTTTTATCTCCCCGTTTTGCGAATCTGTCCTTCAATATCACCGCAACTGCGGCCTGGAACTTCATGCTGATTGGTGTAACCCTGAGGAAAAGTTGTTCCTAGAAACTTTCTCACAATGTGGCAGGTGCTCGGGAGGGTGGCTTTCTGTATTCAACATAGGTCTGATGATGCAGGTTTAAGGCGGTCAGAGAGCTGTGCAAGCTTTTCGGAATAACACCAGTACGTGCTATTACTACTGGAACTGTGCTGACTGATTATAATTTCCACAGGGGTTGTATTTCTATGGTTACGTGCCAGAAGCGACCGGCCGGATGCGACACCCCCTATATCGTGCCGCTGGCGAACCGAGTGGATTAAGCGTTGTTCCGCATGCAACCAATCAGTCAGTCAGTCAGTCAGTCACCGCTGATCTATATTTAGGGAATCGCCATCCATCCATCCGTCCATCCAATCCAATCCAATCCAATCCAATCCAGTCCAATCCTATCCAACCCAATCCAATTAATTAATTTCGATGTGCCTTTGCTGACGCCAACCGTATTTTGAGGGATGTAATAACTATCGCGTGTTTCTGTGGTGGTTGGTAGTGTGATGTGTTGTTTGAAAATCAAGAGAAGAGTGTTGGGACAAACACAAGATCCCAGTCCCAGAGCCGGAAGTATTGATCAGACGCTATGGAAATACCAGTCCCAGCCGTGACAAATCCGGGACCGTCTGAAACTAAGGCTTCAATGCTGACCAATCAGGCAAGGAGTTTGTCAGAGGAGGTTTCTTAACTAATCATAACGAGCAATTGAAAATTTTAATTTCAATTGTGATACACGTAAATGCTTCTTTGTAAAACATTTAATGACAAATGATAGCGAAATGAAATCAGATTTTGTAGCTTTTGAGTTATATGTTTTGTAACTAGAATGCAATTGAAAATTAATTTCTGGAACGAATTTCTTAAAAAAATCATTTACACAAATTGAATTGCTATTTTCCATTATTTTAATGGAGTAATATTTTGACTGTAACAATTTTTTTTTTGCTAGTTGTTTTACGTCGCACCGACACAGACAGGTCTTACGGCGACGATGGGACAGGAAAGGGCTACGAGTGGGAAGGAAGCGGCCGTGGCCTTAATTAAGGTACAGCCCCAGCATTTGCCTGGTGTGAAAATGGGAAACCACGGAAAACCATTTTCAGGGCTGCCGACAGTGGGGTTCGAACCTACTATCTCCCGAATACTGGATACTGGCCACACTTAAGCGACTGCAGCTATCGAGCTCGGTGTAACAAAATTAACAACTTGCTTATAGAACAGGCTTCTTAACAAATGAGACTCAAAATGAATCACTTTTTCAAAATTTGTTGAATGAAAATCTAACACCATCGCAGTTTCAATGTTCGGGATTCTTCCTCCCTTCATAACTCTTACAAGTTAGAAAGAACTTTTTTTTTTTTACAATTCCTTTTGCGTCACACCGACACAGATAAGTCTTATGGCGACGATGGTATGGGAAAGGTCAAGGAGTGGAAAGAAAGCGGCCGTGGCCTTAATTAAGGTACATCCACAGCATTTGTCTGGTGTGAAAATGGGAAACAACGGAAAACAATATTCAAGGCTGCCGACAGTAGGATTCAAACCACTATCACCCGGATGCAAACTCACAGCTGCGCGGCCCTAAGCGTACGGCCAACTCGCCCAGTAGAATGAACATTTAAAAATGGTATTAATAATACTATACTGACTATATATTAAGTTCAGTGTTTCATTGTTATTGGACGTACGTGACAAAGCGGAGGGAGTACGTATTTATTTAATACAAACATCGTCTGGTTAATTATCCTCATTGGTGCAGGATCAGAGCACCTCATGGATTTTGTTTATCCGCATAAACACTCGTACGTGATCTGCTGAATGAATTGCCAGATAAACCTATATCACAGAGCAAGAAATATTTGTGCTTTCGACATTAGTTGAATATATCTATTGGCCTTGATGTTTAATGTGTGTCGAATGATTATTGTGAGAGCGGGGTTTGAGTGAATATTTGTTGACCACCTCTCCATGCTTGTCACTGGAACGTATAATATGACAAATAAACTGAACACAACCTACTGCTCAATGTTCACTAAATTTGTTAAATGTTATTTTCATGCCATATTCTTGTTGAATATTAGATTAATGGGTGCTTATTTGTCACTATCAATAATTCAGCGCGTCGAATTGGATTTAAATTATTGTTTTCCAGTGTGATGTATAGCTCCGTTTTTTAATACGTTTGTTTCAGTGTACATGGTTAATATTTATACATGAAACACTCTTCTTATTATATTATTCCAAGTGAACATCACCAGTTAATTCTGATACAAGAGTACTATGATAACTTGCTCAATTTAGGCGTTTATAGTATTCTGAACGTGATCAGAAACTTCTTATACATACTGTATATATGAGATCTGTATAATTACCTGTGATATTTCGGTGATTGCCATAGCAATATTGTTATTGTTCTAGTTACGATTATGAAGGTAGCTCTTCGTATCTCACTTGTCATCGTTTTTGTATTGATTATATAGATACCTCCTTCCTGCTTGCACCCTCTCCTTTACAAAGCTTTTTCATATCGAACGAAGATCAATATTTGCACCATTATTGGACCGATCGTACTGTACGACTTTTCGCTTCATGACTGCGAATGGTCAGCGTCTTTGCCTTTAGTGCATGGGGCCTTGGTTGGGTTCCCGGTGGGTTGAAAGATTTTAATGTTAACGGTTAATTACCATGACTTAGAGACTGGGTGTTTGTGCAATTCACACACCACACACAATATTATAATCTGGTATATTAACACGCAGCCGCCTCTGTGGTGTAGTGGTTAGCGTGATTAGCTGCCACCCCCGGAGGGCCGGGTTCGATTCCCGGCTCTGCCACGAAATTTGAAAAGTGGTACAAAGTGGTACAAGGGCTGGAACGGGGTCCACTCAGCCTCGGGAGGTCAACTGAGTAGAGGTGGGTTCGATTCCCATCTCAGCCATCCTGGAAGTGGTTTTCCGTGGTTTCCCACTTCTCCTCCAGGCGAATGCCGGGATGGTACCTAACTTAAAGCCATGGCCGCTTCCTTCCCTCTTCCTTGCCTATCCCTTCCAATCTTCCCATCCCTCCACAAGGCCCCTGTTCAGCATAGCAGGTGAAGCCGCCTGGGCGAGGTACTGGCCATACTCCCCAGTTGTATCCCCCGACCAAGAGTCTAAAGCTCCAGGACACTGCCCTTGAGGCGGTAGAGGTGGGATCCCTCGCTAAGTCCGAGGGAAAAACCGAACCTGGAGGGTAAACAGATGATGATGATGATGATATTAACACATACAACATATGCCGCATCCCCTCCTCCTTGGAGCCATACAAGCGCTAGTGCACGAGGCTAGCAATATTTATTAATTATAGCTTCGAAACATGTATACTCACAAACAAAAAGGAATGAGTGCATTGTATTGTATGAGTTCTTCGCACGTAACATTTCTCAGAAACAATTCCGTTGAACCTGTAGATATTTTTCTGGAAATCCACATGGTTACCACACAGGAGATGATATATTTTGTTAATAATTAAAATTAAACGTGATAGAATATTAAAATCAATACCAAGCACTCGTTTTTAAGTGACTGTACAGTTAGGGAGACGACCGAGACAAGCTCGACATCTTCGAAGGTAGAGTGATCTGCCTTGTCCTCGGTCCTCTCAAAGGAGGTTAAGGGTGAAGGCAGAAAGGAAACGAAATAATATGCAAAATTGTCGGAAACAATGTGAACCGAGTACATGGGCGTCAAAGCGTTGGTCATTCTGGTAACTAATTTGAAAAATTTACGTCGTTATCTCGTGCCGTTGCCATTATACAGCTGCTGAAGTTAGCCAATCAGATCGCTTCGCGGGCTTTACGAGGCGGTGTTGCTCAGTATGCACGGGGTTTGGTCGGGCTTGAGAGCCATGCCCAGAAATGAGCATCAAACACTAACACACCGAGGGATTCAGCTAATGCCACCGCAGCCTGCTTGCTATGGGCCGAGCCTATCAGCAGGGAGGTCCTTGTTCAAGTCCCTCCCCTGGAGAAGTGTATTTCTTCTATTGTCGCTCTCAACCTGTCATAATCCCATGCAGATTTAGCAATAACGCCTCGCAAAGCCCATCCAAAGTGGCCCGCGAAGCGATCTGATTGACAAACTTCAGGATCTGATAAAATGACAACGGCGTGAGGTATTGACGTAAATTTTTGAAATTGCTTATCAGTATGACCAACGCTCTAACGCTTATATACCTGGTTTACGTTTCTTCCGACCACCCTGTGTATCGTGAGGACAAATATCCGTTCGTATCGCCGTTTAGAACGCCTGGAAGGTATGCATAGCCACTTAACGGCGTGGACGGACAAGTTGCCAGCTGAACTCCTAGCCATTCCAGTGCAAGGACAACTGTGTTACCGCTACTGTAGAGAGGATTGTGGCCTTCCTAGGCTCAATATTCCTGCTGTATGGATTAGAATGCGATTGAACTTACGTACCCACCAGATATATTAGGATGAGAGCATCCCGAATTACAAAACTTATTCATAATCAGACGAATCCAGTGGACAGGTCATGTGGCGAGAATAGCAGAAAGTAATTTATATTTGTGATGAAGGATATAAAACAAACTGAACGTACCCCTCGCATACAATTCTGCGATGACAGGAGAAAAGATCTATGGACGTCACGATAAGTTGAAAATGAGTATACTTGTGATGTGAGAGTACGTTTAGAGATTGGGAGAAGCTAAATAGAGCAAACAGTTCAGTATTTGAGGGAGTGGTTTTAAAAAATAGTGGGGGATGAGGGGACTAAGCCTGTATTTGTGGCAGACTAGAAACAGTGTCGGAATCTGTATATAATAAAAACATGAATGAATACACCCAGATAACAAAGATCTGCATTTAGAATTCGATTCAGGATTTCTAAATGTAAAAGTTTTGGAATTTAATTTTCAAATCTTGGCCACATCATATTCAATTGCTGTATACGAAATCAGTTCTGGTCTGCAATTGGAGCTAATCGACTTGCAGTGTGATAGGGATATAAAATGCAGATACAAATAAGACGAATATATATATATGACGTGTATTTTCCTCAAAAATTATGTTTCCGCCTACATACTGTAAGTATGCTGCAAGATTTTTGAGCACGTTCTGCTTCACATACGTGTGAGAAAAGCTGACAAACTTGTTGCCAGATTATAGTTCGAAATGCACTATGAGGTGGCAGTATTTCTCACACCTAGATTCTAGGTATTAAAAGCGTGGCACAGGAGAAAAACCAGTTCTGTATGTTGAAAACATCCTAGGTATATGAGCTACGAATTTTAGGTGAACAAAATACAATAAAAGTGTGAGAATATATTCGTTTTTTATTCCTAAAAATTACAACCCTTATCTTAAATCATAGTTATCTGGTCTATTTGATTAGCAGTTTGTCTTTTTCTATCACTACGAGCGCTAATGTGTGTGTTTTTTTTTTTTTTTGCTAGTGGCTTTACGTCGCACCGATACAGATAGGTCTTATGGCGACGATGGGATAGGAGAGACCTAGGAGTTCGAAGGAAGCGTCCGTCGCCTTAAGTAAGGTACAGCCCCAGCATTTGCCTGGTGTGAAAATGGAAAACAACGGAAAACCATCTTCAGGGCTGCCGATAGTGGGGTTCGAACCCACTGTCTCCCGGATGCAAGCTCACAGCCGCTCGCCCCTAACCGCACGGTCAGCTCGCCCTTGAGCGCTAATTTGAGTCAATGCATTGTTTAATTTAAGCCCTTATAACTACACTAGGTGTGGACATTTTTCAAAAAATCAAAAAATGCCTGAGGGTATTGAACCAAGGAACAGAAAATTATGTAGGTTAACTTGGCTATGATTTACATAAAAAGGAAAACGTGTAAAGAAACAAGCGACTTTTGGTTGTTTTCCGCAACTGCATTTAGGCAGGAAGAGGTCTTCGACACTTTTTTTTATTTTTTTTAGTTTGATAGAACTATCAAGACTCACAATTTTAAAACTTTCCGCGCCCTTTAGCCCTTCACCTTACGGCACAATTCAGGATATTGCTTAATTTTAGTACGGTGTACCCTACTTTTTCTGTTAAGAAACGTTTTCAATATAACAGAAAACCTTCAAGAATCACGAACACCAAACCCTAACAACCACTTCAGTGTAAGAATTACTATTTGCTGCATAGTTGTTTAATATTAAAAGGAATGGAATTTTTCGTTTACTTGCAGAATGTTAAGTTTGTTAAAAGTTGACATTTAGCACGCGATATTCAGTTTAATGATGCAATAATAAATTACGTTGTTCATTTACTCGATGGTTTCATTGCACAAAAAGTATGCCTCCGTCATTAAAAGGATCTCGTGTTGAAATAAAACAGGTTCGAGAAGTAAAAATATACTACTGGTAGTTAATGGGATATTTCGTTGTGAAGAAAGGTAAACAGCTGATCACCATCTCCCTGTGTGCCATGGTGACAACGCTGTACTGCCTAAATGGAAAACAAAGCCCGAGTGTTCACGAGGAACCTCACTCCAACACCATGCCTTCTGAACTGCGTGTAGTCGCGTTGATTCAAGCAGGTAGACTGCCCCTCTTTCACTGCGGAGGATTCTATGACCCCTCGAGTACGGCTGCAATGCCCAGAAATTTACATTAACCGTTTATAGATAAATGACCTCCTCCCCGCTTCCCTTCAACTGCTCTAGGCTTCGGCGTGTCAGACGTATTGCAAAACATCACAGCGGTTCTAATTCGTTGAGTCTGCACTAGATCGACTCGTTAAGACCGTTTTTGATTTCCAGGGCTTGTGACCGGATGACTACGATCATGATGGTGTGAAACTATAAAATAAATTGCTTCACTTGTACCAAAACACACGCTATGCTTACCTCAGAATCACGTTTAGCCATACCTATCGCTTGAGACTATTTTCCTAGCCAAATCTCCCACCTGTCCATTTTTATACCAGGCAAATGCGTGTGCTGTATCTTAATCAAAACACTGTCGCTTCCTTCCCGCTTCTAGTCCTTTCCTATCCCATCGTCTTCGTAACACCTATCCGTATTTTGGGGTGACATAAGGCAAAGTTAAAAATAATTCACTTCCACTGGGTTAAAAGCTAATACAACTATTTCGGTTTTATTGAGAAAAGTTTCCGGATATTTTGTAAGGGTAACTACCTCCCACATAATCGAATTCAGGCACGAGGATTTGGTGCTTCGTGTAGTCAATCAAGTGTCGACCAGATTTGGAACATCAATAATTTCAGAAACGTTTTCAGACGGAAAGATTAAAGTTAAATGAAATGACCAGACTGATTGGCAACTTTTGTGCTTGACCTAAATGGTAAATCTATCTGCATTAAACACTCTATGTTTATGGCATTCCCAGATAAATGTGTCAATAGGAATCCTTTGGAAGATTAATGTTATCAGTGAGTCCACGAATTGATGTCACGCTGTCATTGCCGCTATTTCTGTCATTGAATTGGAAGGTTTAAAATTATTATGGTAATATATAACTAACCGGTAGTGTCGAATTGAAACTTGGATATGGATGACCTACAGTGCTCTCAGTTGTCAGAGAATCACTAATCAGTCACTCCCAATCGAAGATTAATTGCAGTCGTGTGGCCAATTCTACACCGCACCTACTCTAGTCAAAAGCATGTGGGTTGCACTCCAAACGTTCGCCGCACCCAGTGTTGCTTAACTTAACACAAATCACAGCAGTGAGCTAGTGGCTGCACGTTTTGTATCACGGAGCTGTCAGCTTGCATTTGGGAGATTGTGGGTTCGAATCCCACTGCCGGCATCCCTGAAGATGGTTTTCCGTTGTTCCCATTTTCACACCATTGTCATTGCCTACAGGTACACCTACAATTGACTAAATCACTAAGGACAGGTTGATAATTTCTTGTCAGTTTATCTCACAAGTCTCAGTCAACCCCGTTCCGGCCAAAAGTTCAAGGTTAGAATTCTTCAACGAGCCGGAAAACGATTCAAAGGCCTCTGGAATAGAGGCAGGTACGCTTCTCCAACACTCCGAGATTATTATTGCTATTATTATATTATATACATACGTTTCGGTCGTCTACGGACCACGCTATTTCAACTACTTTCTCCTACTATCTTCACATTTGCCGAGTGTTCCGGCATTCTTCTTCGGTGAGCATCCCTCCGTTCTTCGGTCCACTTCTTGTCGGTTTTCATCTTGGCTTCTGGCTGAAAACTCTGTACTTCCCCAAGTTTCTTCTTCAAAGAGTCACGTTTCAAGATGTCTTCATGTGAGTTCCCCTGTTCTTTTGTAGGTATTTTTCCACCTCTGCAAACCAGATTACTTTGGTTTCTTTCCCGCAAAGTAGACACAGATTCAACTGGATAAACTTCCGGAGCTCAGTCGTGTCAAGTGGCCATAGAAAGAGATTCTCTTTTTGCGTATAGTGTCCGTTGTCGTCTCCACGTATAGATACAGTCGTCTTCTGTACTCTCCTTGTTCTTTGACCGGGTCCAAGATCTTTCTTAAAATAAGCCTTTCTTTGACTTCCAGTTGTTCCGCTAGGCCTTTCTTATGCATCACAAGGCATTCTGAAGCATACAGCGCCCCCGGTCGAATAACGGTACAGTAGTGCCTCGGTTTAGCCTTGAAGGACACTGGTGGTTTATTGTACGTGTCCTTGATTAGATGGTAAGACATTCCAATTTTGTTGATCCTTGTCACGAAAGCTTCCTTTTCACGAATGTTGGGCTCTATCTACTTCCCAAGTATTAGAATTTCGCTGCCTTCGTTATTCTTCCTTAAGTTATCTGAGTGCTGACTCTATGTTCGTTATGAACTATGTTCTCTCAAACGAAATCTGAAGCCCGGCATTTGCGGCTATTATTATTATTATTATTATTATTATTATTATTATTATTATTATTATTATTGTTATTATTATTATTTTGCTAGGGGCTTTACGTCGCACCGACACAGATAGGTCTTATGGCGACGATGGGATAGGAAAGGCCTAGGAGTTGGAAGGAAGCGGCCGTGGCCTTAATTAAGGTACAGCCCCAGCATTTGCCTGGTGTGAAAATGGGAAACTACGGAAAACCATTTTCAGGGCCGGATGGAAGCTCACAGCCGCGCGCCTCTACGCGCACGGCCAACTCGCCCGGTATTATTATTATTATTATTATTATTATTATTATTATTATTATTATTATTATTATTATTATTAGCGATTGCTCCCATTATTGGAAGACGTTAAGCAAATAAGTCAATCATTTCTTCTGCGGGTTCTTCTTGTTTCTCCATCAGGTTTTCATTCTTTCCGAGAAGGCTTGTTTACGTTCTGCCGAACACACCGGTCTGTACTGTTCCTGTTGTGGTTGCTCTGATGTAACTTCCCAGCTGTTTACTTTGTGTCCAAGGATGCCTCTTTCTAGGATGTATGTTGAACTTATGTTTGAGTTTTTGAGGTCCTTTCGAAGTTTGTTAAGCCAGGGTGTTGAGTTCTTAAGCTTAAGTGAGGTTACATAACTTATTATGTCTTTTTTCAACCGATTTTATGGTAATCTAGTCAGATGGCCGGAGGATTTCATTCGTCTTTTCCTACTGTCAATTTCGACCTTTGTGAACTTTTATGTTTTTTTATTTATTGTATCCTGTAACCTTCTTGGGTGCATCTTGCTCCTAAGAGTGAGTGGCAATGTTTCACTTGCGTAAGGCACTGTTGGTTTTATGATTGTGTTGAAATGCCCAATTTTTGTACGTCTTGACATGGATGTTTTGTTGTAGATGTTTTGGACTAACTCTAATGTATTTTTAATTTTTTGGAGACGAGTTTATTATGAGATCTCTTTAAGATCTTTTTAAATTATTATTATTATTATTATTATTATTATTATTATTATTATTATTATTATTATTATTATCGTGTTTCCGTGACTCACAGAAGAATAGGAAACGCCTGGATTGAATGGCTGGAAAGAAGATAATTTCCTTTCTTAAAAAACAGACAGAGTAATTTAATGGTATAATAAGAAAACTGAGGTATTATTTGAGAGTATTCACATTAATAACGAGCTCGTCAGCTCCAACAATACATTGGACTTAGAAGTCCTTAGTCTGGTGCAAGATTAATTGGGAGAAACTCCCAGTCGTTATCCTACATATGAAACAGCATAGTTGATCCGAACAGGTAGGGGAAAGGGGGGCAAGATGGGGACACGGGGAAAGACGGGGTGGGGGTTTCCTTGTCTCCATGGTGCTGCCACTGGCCTGAAAATGGAAATATCTTGAAGGGCAGATGAAGGTTACACAGTTTGTACGACTTCTAGTCAGTGTGAGCTGTCTGGATGCTTGGAGTGGCCTTTTTACTGTTTCTAACCCCTGTGATATTATACATATGTATCCTTTGGACTTTGATGAGGTAAGCTGGAATTGAAATACATTTGTTCTTGAAGACTATCCATTAGACTGTACCTTAATGTATATATATTGAGCTTGTGGAGGAAATTCATAAATAAATGAAGATAGTTTTATTCCGTTAGTCTCAGTATAACATTTGGGGCAAGATGGGGACGTCCCCGTCTTGCCCCAGTCCCCATCTTGTCCTAGTCCCCATCTTGCCCCAGTCCTAATCTTGCCCTTTAGGATAAATAGTATTTCCCCTATAGGTACTTATATAATTTCTATTCATATTTCATTTTTATAAATTATGCCTCCTGGTATAGGCCAAGGGACCAAATACTGAGTGCAAAGGGTAGTGGAGTTCTAAATCAGTCATTACCGACAGCAGTGGCTATGCTGGCTAAAGCGCAGCGATAGGTCATGGGGCCAAGCTCTCTGCTGACTCGGTAGACGCGTGGGTTCGAGCCTCACCGTCGGGCGTCCTTGAAATGGTTTTCCGTGGTTTCCCATTTTCAACACCAGTCAAATGCTGGGACGGTACCTTCTGACAGTCCACGGCAACTTCCTTCGACACCCTTGCCCAGTTTCATTCATCTTCATCCATTCAATCTCTCTTCCCGACGCGCAGGTCGCCCACGGGAGTCGACTTTAAAGACCTGCACACGGCCTCTCAGGAGGTCACACGAAAAACTTGGTCATTTAAAAATCCATATATTTTTACCATAAAAATGAATTTAAATTGTTTTCTTGCTCATTATGCCAACTACGAGCCTTATGATGGTTTATTATGGTGTAATACTTTACGTTGATATTAGTAATTCAAGGTTATAGGAATAGATTAAAATTTTAGAATAATTTTTACTGAAGAATGCAAGTTTCCAGGCCAGTGGCAGCACCATGGAGACAAAGAAACCTCCACCCCGTCTTGCCCCATATGTGGGGCAAGACGGGGCATTGGTAGTATGCACGATTTTTTGTGTGTGGAGTTTTTGTGTTTAACTTTTCAAAAACTATTTTAGTGCACAATGAGAAACAGATAGTGACGCAACAAAATGGAACTATTTATGAACATATTATCAACATGTATAACGCACCTGAACTACTTTTTCCTTAGCGTCCCCATCTTGCCCCCCCTTCCCCTACAATATTATGAAAGAGCATAGTTGCTCCAAACAGGTACAAAATTACGAAAGAGCATAGTTGCTCCGAACAGGTACAATATTATGAAAGAGCATAGTTTTCTCGAACAGGTACACCTTATAGATTCTGAGCTCGGGATACATAGAGGCTAGCCTCAATCAAGCAGTCAATTGACAATTTCAATTATACCACTTCATAGCATTTATACACAGGTTGCCCCATGGTGGGCTTATCTATCACAAGGTTTCACAATCAGGATAAGTACCGTTCCTCAAGGGAACCAAAACGTAGACACGGTTACCCGAAGAACCATAAAGAATATACAGGGGCATAATAACCCACTCTACAGGGCCTAAAGAAGGAAAAGTTACACGAAACAGGCCATTAACCAAAGGCAAGGAGGTGGGACACCAGCACTCCTTAATGAACTTTCGGGAAAAGACAAGAACCTAAGTGGGCTAGAGGTCCAATGACTCAGAGGCTAATCATATTCTACAAAAGGTGACTAAAAGGGAACATTTGACGGCCAAGACAAATTTCATGGTGTGGGTTACTGTAGACACGTCCAAGTTCGTGAACCATGGCTAACGGCTGAGTGGCCTAGTAATTGGTCGTCGGGACACCAGTTGCTGCGGAATGGGAGTGGGCATCTCAGACATATTCTGAGTCGTGGCTCTCCTTATGCTCAGGCGGCTAGGACTATACAATCCACCGGTGGTACCTAACCCGTTAGAGGAGAGATCCTTACTTGGACTATGCTTCATGAATTTACCGAGCTCAGAACATTTTAAGCAAGCATCGGACCTATGCGAGTAACGGAGTCCCACTCCCATTCTACAGGCAAGGGACTCCTTGCAAACAACTTGGCGAACGAAACAAAATAAAATTCGTTGGGGAGCTATCAATTTATGGGAAAAAGAAAGTAAAACTGACTCAATCAGCAAAGAGAATGCATATGGATCTGCTAAGTGATATCCCGGTAAGGGGAGATAACGAGGAAGAGATAGGAGATTATAAAGTGTACTTGACGGGTGTTAAAAAGGGAAGGGCAGAAAATGGGGTAGGACTGTTTACCACGAATACTATTGCACGCAACATAGTTTCTGTTAGACACACAAATGAGCGAATGATGTGGGTAGATTTGGCAGTTGGAGGAATTAGGACGAGAATTGTCTCAGTGTATTCACCATGCGGTTGTGTCCCATTTGCGATCACTCCCATTACAGTGGAAAAAAATAATGTGAAGAAAGACCAGTTCGTGTCCCATTTGCGATCACTGTACAATTATCAGCAGCCTATCAGGGTTTTCCACGTCCATGCAGCAGAGGGACTGCTAATTAGGGCCGTAATCCACACAACCGCGTGATAAGGATTCTCCCAACCTGTCTCCTTTCTCTGGAATGTTTTTTGAGGTTATACTAGTCTGCAGTTTTTAAAATACTGTAATTATTCCAGCTGTAGACATCCATCGTTGATGTCCTGTAGATTTTCGTGTTATCTGCCTGCTTACTTAGGACATGCAGGTCATTGAGACGAAGAAAGGCAAGCATTGTGGTTTACATAATGGATACTCGTACAGAAATTTACGGAAAAGTCAGGGATGTTTGGTGACATGGGTACTTTTCTACCGCTGGCTTTACGTCGCACCGACACAGATAGGCCTTATGGCAACAATAGGATAGGAAAGGGCTAGGAATGGGAAGGAAACGGAGGTGACCTTAATTAAGGTACTCCCCAGCATTTGCTTGTTGTGACGATAGGTAACCACGGAAAACCATCCTTAGGACTGCCGACAAGGGGGTTCTAACCCACTATTTCCCGAGTGCAATCTCATCTTTTCGTGCTATCATTTCTTCAACTTATTTTAATCTAAACATTTTCTTAACGTTAAGTTCTGGAATCTTGTACATCTAATCTGAGCGTAGAGAAAAAAATTATCATTTTATTTATACAGGTGAAAGTAGACTGAGTGGCCGCGCGTGTTAACGCGCTACGGCTATGGAACCAAGCCCTGCATTCGGGAAACGCGTGGGTTCGACCCTTCCGTCGGCTGTTCTCAGAAAGTTTTCTGTGGTTTAATATTTTCATTTCAAGTCAAATGGCGGGACAGTTCCTATCCATAGGCCAGGGCTGAGTCCTTCAACTCCCTTACCCAATTTCATTCACCATAACACATTTCATCTTCATTAGCTTCTCAACTGAGGTTGGGGCTAGGAAGGGCATTTGGCCGTAGAAACATGCCGTAAGAATTCATCTCATCTCATCCCCGAATCGGTATCAAGAAACGAGACTAAGGGGTAGACATGCATACATATAGATGAAAGTAGACTACTTATATTTTGAGCAGCTGATTACTTAACGTGTTAGTATGAATATTTGAACAGTTTGAGCATTATTTAAGCAGTAATTTAATAGTGAAATGAAATGGCGTATGGCTTTTAGTGCCGGGAATGTCCGAGGACATGTTCGGCTCTCCAGGTGCAGGTCTTTCGATTTGATGCCCGTAGGCGACCTGCGCCTCGTGATGAGCATGAAATGATGATGAAGGCAACACACTCACCCAGCCCCCGTGCCACAGAAATTAACCAATGATGGTTAAAATTCCCGACCTGCCGGGAATCGAACCCGGGACCCCTGTGCCCAAAAGCCAGAACGCTAACCATTTAGCCATGGAGCCGGACATTTAATAGTGTCCACTATTGTACAAGAAAGTGTAGGTTAACTGCTAACTTTGAGATGAGCTACAATTGCTTCAGAAAGGGTAGCACTGCCGAAGAAGCAAAGTGTTACGGCAAAATCCTTTGCTTTGAATTTGGAACCGCCTTTACACCCACAATCATCCTGTAACTCTAAATAAAAGTTTCATTTGAGTCCTGTTTATTCTCTGTCAGTCCCGATATTAACGCATCAGTCTCAAACGGTAAATATAAGTTGTTCTTTTTTGCTGTACGTTGCACAGACACAGATAGGTCTTATGGTGAAGATGGAAGGGGAAAGGCCTAGGAATGGAAAGGAAGCGGCCGTGGCCTTCACTGAATTTAACTGGTGTGAAAATGGAAAACCACGGAAAACCATCTTCAGGGCTGCCGACAAGTGGGGTTGGAACCCACTATCTCCCGGATGCAAGCTCACAGCTGCGCGCCCCTGACCGCATGGCTAACTCGCCCGGTGTAAATATAAGTAATTTAATGAGTTTCAGCTTACGATTCGTAAGAATCCTAGTATGTAGTTTCGCCAGTTACTTGAGGGTTGTCTTGCTGTACCAGTCCTTCAGTCCTTACAGCAACCTGACTGTATGTCACTGATAAGAGTGATCGCAAATGGGACATTGCTTAACCCGTCAAAAATAAAATAGTCTTGTATTCTACCTGAGTGATCGCAAATGGGACGACACCCACCATGCGAGGGCGCAGATGAGAATGAAGATGAAAAGTTTTAGGAAGCATTGAGTGACATCGTAGTCAGGATGAACAGCAACGATAGAATAGTGCTAATGGGCGATTTCAATGCGAAAGTTGGAAATAGAAATGAAGGATACGAAAGGGTGATTGGTAAATTTGGGAAAGATATGAAAGCTAATAGTAATGGGAAGCCTTTGCTGGACTTCTTTGCGAGTATTGGTTTAGTAGTTACGAATACATTCTTCAAGCATAAGGCCATTCACCGCTACACAAGGGAGGCTAGGGGTACCAGGTCGTATGAGACTATACCTTAACCGACTACGAAATCAGGATGTATGTTAGGGTTTTACGGAGACTTCTCTATGATGCAGACTACTATCTGATCTGTAGTGAACTAAATATATCTAGGCCTAGTATAGAGAAAGTGAATTCTGTCTGCAAATGACTAAGGGTAAAAAATTTCCAGGATGAGGAAATTAGACAGAAATACATGGATATTATTAGTGAGAAGTTCCGAACAATGAACAGTAAGCAGGTTCAGGATATAAAAAGATAATGCGTGGTATACAAGGGATGCTGTAGTGGAAACAGCAAGTAAGAGCCGAGAAACAACGTTGTGTAAAGATGGGAAAAAACGAACATGTTGGTTCCAGTGAGAGAAGCTTGTAAACGTATAAAGAAGGCTTACCATAAATGGCTCCAGCAAAGGGCTGATGCAGATAGGGAATTGTACATAGATGAAAGAAACAGAACAAAACAAGTAGTAGCTCTCAGTAAGTGTAAGATTGGGAAGTCAGCAGGACTCGATGACCTTCGAATGGAACAAATTAAGAACTTTGGTCCTACTGCGAAGTGCTGGTTGCTAGAACTCATGAATAACTGCGTTCAGTCTTCCATGGTACCTAAAATATGGAGGAAGGCTAGGGTCATAGCCATTCTAAAACCAGGCAAAGATAAAAATGACCCTAGGATATACAGACCATTCTCCTTTTTATTCCATCTTTTTAAGATTCTGGAGAGACTAATCCTCAATAGGCTGACTGACAAAATCGAGCCACTTCTGATTCCACAGCAAGCTGGATTCAGGAGAGAGAAAAGCTGCACATCGCAGGTGTTGAAATTAAGTCAACACATAGAAGATGGCTTTGAAAGCCGGAAAATCACAGGAGCTGCATTTATAGATCTCTCGGCAGCATATGATTCTGTTAATCACCGAATTCTCCTTGGAAAGGTATACAGCATGACAAAGGACTTCTATCTGACTTGTGCCATTAGAAAACTACTTCGAAATCGAAGTTTCTTCGTTGAGTTCCAGGGAAAAAGAAGCAGGTGGAGGATACAGAAGAACGGACTACCTCAAGGAAGCGTGTTGAAACCAATGCTTTTCAATATTTACACAAATGATCAGCCTCTTCCTGCCGGGACGAATAGTTTA
This sequence comes from Anabrus simplex, assembly GCF_040414725.1. NCBI lineage: Eukaryota > Metazoa > Arthropoda > Insecta > Orthoptera > Tettigoniidae > Anabrus > Anabrus simplex. Next base: position 414,176,668 of record NC_090267.1, on the reverse strand, counting down.
ATCTATGTTGATGATTGTGTCATCACTTCTCAGGGGGACAACTTCGAAGCGATTGAACAAACATTGTCCACAGCTCTAGACACTCTTGCTGGCTATTACAAGAAGAATCAACTAACACCAAACCCAACTGAGACGCATACCTGTGTTTTCCATCTAGACAACAGAGAAGCTTCCCGAACTCTGAAGGTCACTTCGCAAGGCATAGCATTACAACACAATCCTACCCCGAAGTACCTCGGAGTCACTCTGGATCGTGCCTTAACCTACAGAAAACATTGTTTGAACATCAAGCAGAAAGTGGCTGCTAGAAACATAATTGTGCGGAAGCTAACTGGAACATCTTGGGGAGCACAACTAGAAACAGTGAGGATATCTGCCCTTTCGCTCTGCTATTCCGCAGCTGAATACGCATGCCCGGTGTGGTACAAATCTTGCCATACCAAAGCAGTTGATGTAGCACTCAACGAAAACTGCCGCATTATTACTGGATGTTTGAGACCTACACCTTTGGAAAAAGTGTATTGCCTTGCAGTGATAGCACCTCCCGATATTCGCCGTGAAGTGGCAGCCAAGAAAGAAAAGAGAAAGGTGTTGACATCGGAAGCCCACCCTTTGTTTGGATATGAGCCACCACGCCAGTGGCCTAAGTCTAAGAAAAACTTCTTGAGAGTAACCGAAACACTTGCAGGAACAGCGCAGCAAGCAAGAATTCAAGAATGGCACGTCAGGAGTCAACATACGAGGATCAGTCAATGGATGACTCCAAAAGAGGAACTCCCTCCTGGCCATGTCACAGATTGGGTGAATTGGAGAGCACTGAACATACTGCGCTCTGGTGTTACGCGGTGCAGGGTAAACCAGAAGAAATGGAGTTTCGAAGTAGACAGTACCTTGTGTGTATGTGGAGAAGAGCAGACCACAGCCCATTTGCTGCAATGCAGTTCATGCCCATTCAGCTGCACAACAGAAGACCTGGTTAAAGCGAAGCCAAATGCACTTGATGTTGCAAGGTTTTGGGCTCACATAGTTTAATGTGGCTCTTCGCCATTGGAGTATTTATATTATGTTTTATGTTTTTTCCTTATCTTTAATTTTAAACTTATTTATGCTTCTGACACGATATAAATAAGTTGAATCCAAAAAGAAGTCGTGGGAAGACTTTGGTAATAACCTGGAAAAGCTTGTTTAAGCAGCAGGGAAACCTTTGTGGACAGTAAAAGAGAATCTTAGGAAGAGAGGGGAAAAGAAAATGAACAGTGTTTTGGGTAATTCAGGTGAACTCATAATAGATCCCAGTGAACCACTGTAGAGGTGGAGGGAATAATTTGGAAATATTCTCAACGTAAAATTAAATATTCTTTGCGGTGTCGCGAGCAACCTATTTCATGGGGAGGATGAAAAGAATGTTGGTGAAATTACGCTTGAGGAAGTGGAAAGGATGGTAAATAAACTCCATTGTCATAAAGCAGCAGGAATCGATTGAATTAGATCTGAAATTGTGAAGTATTGTGGTAAAACGGGGAAGAAATTGCTTCATAGAGTAATAAGATTAGCATGGAGTGTCGGAAAGGTACCTTCAGATTGGACAAAACCAGTAATTGCACCTATATATAAGCAAGGCAAGAGGAAGGATTGCAACAACTACCGAGGTATCTCATTGATTAGTATACCAGGCAAAGTATTCACTGGCACATTGGGAGGTAAAGTGCGATCAGTGGTTGAGAGAAAGTTGGATGAAAACCAGTGTGGTTTCAGACCACAGAGGGGCTATCAGGAGCAGATTTTCACTATGCCCCAGGTAACTGTAAAATGCTACGAGATGAATAGACAGTTGTGTTCAAGTTTCGTAGATCTAGAGAAACCATATGACAGGGTACCGAAGGAAGAGATGTTCACTGGGGGACTATGGGATTTAGTGTAGATTATTAGTATCAATCAAAAGCATTTGTGTTCACAGTTGGGCTACAGTGAGTATTGATGGAAGAATGAATTCTTGGTTCAGGGTACTTACAGGGGTTAGACAAGACTGTAATCTTTCACGTTTGTTGTTTACATGGATCATCTGCTGAAATGGATAAAGTGGCAGGGAGGGATTCAATTAGATGGAAAAGTGGTAAACTGTCTGGCCTATGCTGACGACTTGGTCTTAACGGCAGATTGTGCCGAAAGCTTGCAGTCTAATATCTTGGAACTTGAAAATAGGTGCATTGAGTGTGGTATGAAAATTAACCTTTTGAATACTAAATTGATGTCAGTAGGTAAAAAAATACAACAGATGTGTTTGCCAGATTGGTGATACAAAATTGAAACAGGTAGATAATTTCAAGTATTTAGGATGTGTGTTCTCCCAGGTTGGTAATATAGTAAATGAGATTGAATGAAAATGCAGTAAAGCTAATGCAATGAGCTCGCAGTTGCGATCAACAGTATTCTGTAAGACCGGGCGAGTTGGCCGTGCGCGTAGAGGCGTGCGGCCGTGAGCTTGCATCCGGGAGATAGTCGGTTCGAATCCCACTATCGGCAGCCCTGAAGATGGTTTTCCGTGGTTTCCCACTTTCACACCAGGCAAATGCTGGGGCTGTACCTTAATTAAGGCCACGGCCGCTTCCTTCCAACTCCTAGGCCTTTCCTATCCCATCGTCGCCGTAAGATCTATCTGTGTCGGTGCGACGTAAAGCCCCTAGCAAAAAAAAATGTTTTCTGTAAGAAGGAGGTCAGCTCCCAGACGAAACTATCTTTACATCGGTCTATTTTCAAATGAATGTGTAGAGTTTCGCTCACACGTTCTCAGTAGTGGTATGAATCATAACTCCCCGTTTTGACATGCTGAAGTTGACAACAGCGCCACCAGCGGCCTTCAGACTCGTCACCAGAGATCCCGATCGACCTTCTGTAGAAGTGGAAACTACGCCTGAGTTAGCTGTGCCCATGTGAATGAGGAGATAATTTACCGTCCATATATGCAATGCTAACACGTTGAATATTACGATTTCATACTGCATATCATGGGTGTAGTTAAGCCCAGGTCAGGTTCGATATTTTTTCCGATAGGAGGCACTTGTCTTTTAGGTTGGTTTAACATTATCTCTTTTAAGGTCGATTGTTGTATAGATAGAATGTTTAGGACTGAGGTAAACGTGGCAACAGTACCCATTTCTACTACTGAACACATTCTATAGTAGGGCCCACGAGAGTTGAAGTCTGACAGTGAGCGGCGAAAGCTGTAACTACGAAGTACGCTGCGTTGTCATAGTTACCTCCATTTGCAGCCTACCACCCTTTCAGACAGGCTGAGTGTTTAATAAAACATGTAGGCCTAGGCCTAATACAATTCATTTACCTTAACCGGTTCCTAAGCTCGTGTTAATAATTCCAGCATTTAAGACAGAACACGACATTATCGAGATATATATATATATATATATATATAAAAGATTTCATAATCACTAACAAAATCATTAGTTTCTGACAATAACCTCAACAAATGCACATGTTAATCACAGAATAGAACAACACTACACACATTGATAGTTTTTTTATTATTTAACTCCGATTGTTAACGGTACCTGTACAATTCAAAAATAATCTACGGTATAATAAACACAACAGGAAGACGATACTTCATCGAGAAAAGAAATCAGTCAGAATATGAATGACAAAAGTGACTGAGAGCAAGCCAACCCACGTGGTGATAGCGTCCTAAAATGTTGCAACTCTGTTATCGTTGCCATAGCAACAGGCCATTTTCGAGCAGCGTTAGTCAACCTTTTCTCGCCGGTGGCGCTAAACGTCAGACTTCATCTCTCGTGGGCTCTACTTTAATTGCGACACTGCTGCAGCAAAGATGGCGACTAAAGGATCTCTCCGCTCGTGTTTTTAAATTAACACGGTGATGTCTCCAGAGTTTTGGAAGAAGTTCAGAAAAACACAAAAGATTACTAATTAAGAATGAACGAGACACCCACTCAAAACATCTCGCAGGGAGGATCGATGTTTGTTACTTTCAGCGTATCGTTGGCCCACTGCTACTACCACCTTGTTCCGCCAGAAATATTGGAGGGCCACCGGAGTGAATGTGTTAGATTATACAGTGAGAAATATGCTGCACGATGGAGGACTGATTTCAAGGTGGTCTGTGTCAAAATCTCCTTCTAAAGGAGCTCGTTTGAGATTGACAAAGATTAATATGACATGGCATCAGGAACATGGACAGCGTACGCTATTTTCTCGTATCAGGCATAAGCTTCAAACCGTAGAAGTGTCTGGAGACGATCCGGTGAGAGCTGCAACGAGCCCTTAATCCTGGAGCGCCATCAGTACTAGAGTTGGGCAGAACGGAACAGTCAGTTGTTCCGGAAAATTGGGAGCTTGAGATGGAGTGTTTCGGTACAGTATGCCGGCACACGGCACACGGTACTGTAACTGCGCAGTAGAGAGAACTTCGTGAGGCAACATGACATACTCCACTTCAGCAGGAATGTGCTGCTGTACCGGACGTGCTTTGTGTAGATACGGCCAGCGTAAATCTGCACGGAACGTGAAGGAACAGTCCCAACACAGAAATTTGCGCCCAATAATAACGTTTAAAGGCTGCTTTTAGGTGAAGATTTTTTCGGTCAAAATGAAATACACATAACACGGTTACAATGGCAGTACAGGTGTTTAAAAGTAACTAATCCAAGGATATTTTCACCAGTTGAATGTATCAGCCTATACTGTCCGTAATTAGGGCCAGGATAAAACTTCACGGCACGTGAAAAAGCAGTCAGAACTCTGAAATAGACACCCAGAAATTCATGTCTAAATGTTGTTTTTATGATAAGAATGTCTTCATTCATTCTGAAATACACCTGTCACAGTTACACTGGAAGTAGATGTGTTTACAAATGTCACAATTTTATTTTCACGAATTGAAAATATACCCGCGCAGTTGAAGAAACATTCGTCAGTACTCTATTTACATACACAATATACAAGCGGAACACGAAAATAAAAAACTAACCCTTACAAGAAAAACACGAAGATAAAAATAAAACACTGTATACAATAAAACTAGGCCTATACGAGCAGAACACGAAAATAAAGTTGTAGGATGTTTAGGTTTCAAATGACTCGCCATTGTGCCTGTTGAAGATCCCTTTGAGACAAAATAGAAGAACATAAATTGCATGTCACTTTGTCCGGTTTTATTCTAGTAAACAGGACTCCGTTACGACACTGTTCAAATTTGACCGTCTTTCGTACGGTATATATTACTAGGCTTCAATGAAAACACTCTTACAAAACAGAACGCATTAAGTTATCCGCATGTACCGAAGGCCAGTTGCAGGTGCGGCGGAACTCACAGAAGAAAGAAGATACGACGGAACATAGAACACTCCAGCACATGGCGGCACACTGCCGGTATCGACAGTCAGCTAGTAGGTGAAAGGCAGTGCATAGTGGCGCTTCTGACGGGACAGCGAGTCACTATCTCGGTCTCACTTGAGAATGTCTCGGAACAACTGACGCTCTTTGTTCCGGATTAGCGGAACATAACTATGGACCGGCACAGTGTGCCCAAACAGGGACATAGTGCCCAACCCTGATCAGTATCAAGGAGGTTCCGTCATTTTTGTTCATAGAAATCATCCTCCAACGTTTGGTTTCAGGATTTCGTGCCGCTATGCGTGATGGCTTTACACCTGTGTATGACAATGCTCGTGCCCATCGAACCAGAGTGGTAAATCAGTTCTTTGAACCGCATGGTCTACAGTGAATGGTGTGGCCGGCATATTCGCTCTAAATAAGATCCGTACAAATACCGGAATCTGCGCAGTCTTTGTTCAGATGGGGCAAAAATTCCGCCCCCCCCCCCCCCAGTGCTCCTTCACAGTGTATACAACACATCATATTCTAGTGCAGATTGCGGGCCTACGAAGGTGATTCAACGGACTTTGTCCAGGCCACACCTGTGATAAAGTGGCTGGAGGTGTTGTTCCTTGTCATGTGTATTTATGGTGTGAAAATGAGAAACTACGGAAAAATATCTTCAGGGCTGCCAACAATGGGGTTGGAACCCACTATCTCCCGAATAGTGGATAGTGTACTTTTTGTCATCGTTCAATCAATACTGTAGTTTTGCATATAAAAGTCATACTATACATAAATCTGCGGACATGAACTGTCCTGTGTTGAAGAAAGCAATATCCCACCATCCTAATTATCTTGCTAACATTGAGCTACTGACTGACAGTATGATACTAGAGTTGGATAACGTGCCTCAAAAGTAGTTTGATTCATTGGTGCTGAGGATGCCTCGTCCTGCTCAAGGCCAGCAGTGGCTGTACATGCTGCCACACAGTGAATTACATTTTGTATTCTAATTCTCAAATTACCAGCTTCGTGCTTCTGTTCTGTTCTGTTCCTGTTGCTTTTGTATTGCTGACTACATGCGTTTTGTATACAACATTCGTAACGTATAATGTACACAAAGAATTACGTAGAATAAACGAGAATATGGAAACTTGTTTGAACACGGTAGATGGCAATGAGAAATACGAGATAAAAGTTGCTCTCCTGTGTAGAGCAATCATTCTACCGCGAGTAATTATACTCATTATAAGCCTACCCTATGCGCATCCAAGTTAATAGCAGTAAAACAAAGTATCCGTATCTGGGGAGATATTTTAATGAAGTGATCAAGTTACTTCGTGCATTTTCTGTCGAATGTAATTTAAAATTGAAAAACAAAACACTATTTTGTAACAATAAAATGAACGAGATATTGTGTTACACATTAAAAAATATACATAGATTGTTTACCGTCCAGGTTTGATTTCTGCCCCCGGATTCCTGGAGTGTGCGACATTTGGTCGGGGGTGAAACTGGGGAGGAGAACCAGTAATTCGCCAGGTGGCCTCACCTGCTGTAATAAATAGGAGCCTTGTGGGGGATGGGAAGATTTGAAGGGATAGGCAAAGCAGGGGGAAGAAAGCTGCTGTGGTCTTAAGTTACGAACCATACCGGCATTAGCCTGGAGAAGAAGTGGGGAAACCACAGAAAATCACTTCGACGATGACTGAGATGGGAATCGAAGCCCGTCTACTCAGTCGAAAGCCCGAGGCTTAGTGGTCAACGTTTCAGTCCTCGTGCCACCATATACTGCCACACTCCAAACAAAACCGGGCGAGGTGGCCGTGCGGTTAAGGGCGTGCGGATGTGAGCTTGCACCCGGGTGATAGTGCGTTCGAATGCCACTGTCGGCAGCCCTGAAGATTGTTTTCCGTGGTTTCCCATTTTCACACCAGGCAAATGCTGGGGCTGTACCTTAATTAAGGCCACGGCCGCTTCTTTCCTACTCCTAGGCCTTTCCTATCCCATCGTCGCCAAAAGACCAATCTGTGTCAGTGCGACGTAAAGCCCATAGCAAAAAAAATCCAAACAAAGCATTTCGCCAGCATCTTCCTTACCCTCAAGTCCAGTTGTCCACACATGAAACTTTTCTTTCTGTTGAAGGTTTCCCTAGCAACAACAGAGCACATTCGTACTTCCTTACTGCTTCTGACATCATCTGTTGTTATGCTTCCTAGGTATATGAAAGCTGATACTTGTTCTAGATTATCTTGGGCTATTTTGATATTTGCCTTGTTCCCTCTTGCGCTTATTACCATGCTCTTAGTAATTCTCATTTCACATTGCTCACAGGTTTCACTCAGGTCTGTTAACATTCCATTTGGAACTCTTTCACTCTAGACTAATAACACCATATCGTCCACAAATCACACACACACTCATCTCCTGCCACCAATCCTTACGCCGTGCGGTCAGGAGCGCGCAGCTGTGAGCTTGCATTCGGGAGATAGTGGGTTCCAACCCCATTGTTGGCAGCCCTGAAGATATTTTTCCGTAGTTTCTCATTTTCACACCAGGCAAATGCTTGGGCTGTATCTTAATGAAGGCCTCGACTGCTACCTTTCTACTCCTAGCTCTTTCCTGTCCCATCGTCGCTGTAAGATCTATCAGTGTCGATGCGCCGTAAAGCCAATTGTGATTTAAAATCTCCTTCTTCGATTTAGGCATTTTAATATATTTAGAAGTAGGTACTAAAACCTCCAAATTTCGTGACGTAATTATTATCGCTTGAGTTTACTTTCTGATTGAAGAATTATTTTAATCGGCATGAAATAGGCAATGTCTGCAAAGGTTGGCCTTCTAATTAATCATTTTCATATTCGTCAAGCCTTACCGTATCACTGACTGAACTGTTGGCTCATGAAACCCACTCAGCTATTAAATGAAAATGAAAACCTACAACCTGTTTTCCAGTCAGTGACCGGGTCAGGGATGTAATGACTGAATCATATATAGGCTATTATTACGATGGGGTCGCCACTCCCAAAGTCATATATTAATGAATTATAGATGCTACGAAATGAGAATGGAGAGTGTTGCTGGAATGAAAGATGACAGGGAAAACCGGAGTACCCGGAGAAAAACCTGTCCCGCCTCCGCTTTGTCCAGCAAAAATCTCACATGGAGTGACCGGGATTTGAACCACGGTAACCAGCGGTGAGAGGCCGACGCTCAGCTATTAAATGTGGTGGGTTAATTTCAAATAGCTAGTTCCGCGCATTGTATTTGAAACCAGCGCATTGTTCCCATGGCATTTCCACTCAATTCAAATGCGACATCATCGCTATAATGGAATGAGCTTCGCAGTATTGCAAAACAGATAATGTAATCAAATTTGTTTGTTTGTCGTTTTGTTGCCAGTGACCAAGCCACTAATTTTTGAAGGATCTGGAATTTTCAGACATAGTCATCTTTCAACATACTGGAGTGCGATTACTGCTGTTGGTGACCGGTCATAAAAATGTTGGCTACAAGTCGGTTACAACAGTGGGTGAAAATGTTGGCTACAAGTCGGTTACAACAGTGGGTGAAAATGTTGGCTACAAGTCGGTTACAACAGTGGGTGAAAATGTTGGCTACAAGTCGGTTACAACAGTGGGTGAAAATGTTGGCTACAAGTCGGTTACAACAGTGGGTGAAAATGTTGGCTACAAGTCGGTTACAACAGTGGGTGAAAATGTTGGCTACAAGTCGGTTACAACAGTGGGTGAAAATGTTGGCTACAAGTCGGTTACAACAGTGGGTGAAAATGTTGGCTACAAGTCGGTTACAACAGTGGGTGAAAATGTTGGCTACAAGTCGGTTACAACAGTGGGTGAAAATGTTGGCTACAAGTCGGTTACAACAGTGGGTGAAAATGTTGCCTGCAAGTCGGTTACAACAATGGGTGAAAATGTTGGCTACAAGTCGGTTACAACAGTGGGTGAAAATGTTGGCTACAAGTCGGTTACAACAGTGGGTGAAAATGTTGGCTACAAGTCGGTTACAACAGTGGGTGAAAATGTTGGTTACAAGTCGGTTACAACAGTGGGTGAAAATGTTGGCTACAAGTCGGTTACAACAGTGGGTGAAAATGTTGGCTACAAGTCGGTTACAACAGTGGGTGAAAATGTTGGCTACAAGTCGGTTACAACAGTGGGTGAAAATGTTGGCTACAAGTCGGTTACAACAATGGGTTATGACTCTTCTATTCTCCAAAATGAACGAAATTAAACCTTAAATTGAATAACAACAGTAACCTTTTCAATCCCAAGTACCTTTCCTGCTTATGCATGCCCCATCCCGAGTTATTTTGGATAATTTCACACTAGCTGAAATAAGATAATAGTTATTTTATATGTACAACTATTTACAAAGTTCCATGACCAAAAATGAAACTAAAACATTATCCCTTCACATTTTAATCGAAACTGCACTACTGTGTGGTAAATTTCCATGCAGGGGTGTACAGGAAGTGAAGCACTACACTTGACTCATTCATATCTAGTTTCTTTCCTCTTATGGCTTGTCTTATTTGTCCTGGCACATTCTCTGGTAGGCCCTTTCTTGTTCGCTGTAGCTGATGTAGGAGACAGGAAATGTCCTTCCACAAGACTCATTGGTGGTGGACAGGATGATGGACGGCCTCCTTTCCTGGTAGTTTCCTGACGGCTGCCAAACTGCTCCAGCATTTGGCGAATGAGGTTCAGTATGAACTCCTTCAGGGACACTTTTGATCCTGTTCGCATCTTCATTATTATGCAGGCATTCCTAACAAAAATGTCCTGAATATCGATGGCTTTCTTTAAAAACCTCGTAAGTCCGAATACTCTTCCTATCCATTATATTCCTTAAGACTGGCCACGCCTCCCAGACTCATATTTATATGCAATCCAAAAGAATAGTTTTCGTTATGGTCATTTTCCTCTGCCATTTTCTAAACAGAAATGAACCTTAAACACAATATACTGTAGGAGTGTGTAAATTTGCCGTGCAATCAACATCCCTACAATACGGTACGGTAAGGTCCATTTTCCTTTAGACATTAGCAAAGGAAAATGAACACAGCGAAAATTATTCTGATGGACTGCATACAAATATATGACCGGGAGGCGTGACCAGTATTAAGGTATATAATGGGTAGGAAGAAGATTTGGACATACGAGTTTTTAAAAGAAAGCCATAGATATGAAGGAAAAGTTTTTGGTAACATTTGATACACTTTCTTCCCGACTCGATGAAGCTGAGCTGCATATCAGCAGAATCCACTGGTCCCATGTTTTCATTATAATCCACTACCAATTTGGGTTTTAGCGTCTTCTTATCACACTTTGTTACGATCACCATTTCACTGTCATGCATTGTTGAAAGTGTATACACTTTTCTCTTGTCACACCAGCGAATAAATAATAATTTATCAGTATGATGAACTTTTGTCTCTCCTTTCTTGAGTTTCTTCTCAACTGGTCCTAGGAAGCCTTGTCTATTTCTTCTCACAGTTCCACATACATTTATACCTTTCTCGTGGAGTTTCGCACAAAGAAATGGAGACATATACCAATTGTCAATGAAAAGCTTATGCTCCTTGTCAAAATATGACCTCATCAGTGTCAAAACAACCCTTCCTGATATTCCAGCCTCTTTCAATTCCTCAAAGTCAGTTTCTGTATATTTATCAACATACATGATAAAATCCAGAATGTAACCAGTTTCACAGTCAGCTAACACAGAGTTTCAAACCAAACCTTGACCTTTTTGATGGTATGTACTGGAGGAGTGACACACGACCCTTGAAAAGCACTAAAGTTTCCTCAATGGCAATATTTTCAAATGGCACTGTAGTTATTGATGATGGTTATGTACTTAAATGAATAAAAGAAAAGGGATGGTGCATTTATGTGTTTAATTAACACTCCAAGTATCGTGGGGACGAACGCAAAACATGAATAATAATCAGACATAATATAGATAATATTAGAAGCACAGAACATCAATATATAGAAGTCTTAGAAACATAAACAAAGTTCAAGGAGTTTATAAACATATATGAGATTATACACATATATTAACACTCGAGGCCGCCACACACTCCCTCCGCAGTGACAGCGTCCATGTATTTTCGAGGGATGGTGACCCTTCGACCTGATCTGGTGATCCGTGGTGCGGGTGTATTGGGTTTAGTGCTGCCTGTCTTCGTCTGAAGGTTGACAGTCATTGGAATGGAACTCGACGGAATGTCCAGAGTAGTTTCCCCAGATATGTTCCTTGTTGTCCGATGATTGGTCTGCCAGAAGGAAGGCAGGTTTCAATCTGTCAATGCTAATAGTTTGTTTCCCTGTTGGCATCTCCACCTCGAAGTGTTTGTCACTGCGAGACAGGACTGGATATGGCCCGCCATATGGTGATTGAAGAGGTGTTCTGACCGCATCATGTCGAACGAAAACGAACTTGCTCGTCATCAGCCGTGGGTGAATAAAGATCTTTTTGCGGCCGTGATGTTCTGTTTGGACTGGTCTTAGGTTCCTCAACTGTTCCTTAAATTTGAAAACGAAGGTTGGGATGTCAGTTAATAATTTCTGTTCGTTGAGAAATGCTCCTGGTAACCTAATTGTTGAGCCGTAAGTCATTTCCACTGGCGAGGTGTTGACTTGCGGAATTATGTAGGAACGAAGTCCTAACAAGACCAGAGGAAGCTTCGAAACCCAATCATCAGACATCTGTGCCTTCAAAGCAGATTTTAATTGACGGTGCCATCGTTCAATTTTTCCATTTGCTGCCGGATGATATGCTTTCGTTTTAATGTGGACGATGCCCAGTATGCCTGTGAGGCATTTTAAAAGTTGACATTCAAACTGCCTTCCGCGGTCAGTACTTATGATATGAGGCACGCCAAAACGAGATATCCATGTTGAGACTATGGCAAATGAAACTGCTTCTGCTGTGATGTAAGTTAATGGAACTGCTTCTGGCCATCGGGAGAAATGATCAATAATTGTTAGTAAATAGCGATATCCTTGTGATGGAGGTAGTGGTCCAACTACGTCCACGTTAATGTGACTGAATCTTGCTGCCGTTGGAGGATAATGTCCCACTGCACTGTTAGTGTGTCTCCAGACTTTACTTCGTTGGCAAGGAATACATGCTGATGTCCAGGTCTTTACGTTCTTTCTTAATGATGGCCAAATGAAGTGCTTTTTTACTAAATTAATGGTTGCTTGAATCCCAGGGTGAGCTAGATTGTGTAGCGAGTTGAAAATTGCTTGTCGTAGTTGTTGAGGTACATGTGGGCGAATCATATCTTCAGTCATGTCGCAAACGAGTTCTTTACCATTGGGCAACATTATTGTTCGAAGTGCAAGTGACGTATTCTTAATGTGTAGAAGTTCTTCGTTACATTGTTGGCTTTCTGCTATTTCTTCCATCGTAACAGTTGGAGGTATAGTGATTGAAGCAATTCGTAAACAAGCATCAGCTGCGATGTTCTCCTTCCCAGTAGTGTAGCGTATGTCTGTGGTGAACTGTCCGATGAAACTAATGTGTCGGATCTGACGTGGAGAAGCTTTGTCTGAACGTTGCTTGAACATGAAAGTGAGTGGCTTGTGGTCGGTGTAAATCGGAAAATCACGTCCTTCAAGCATGTACTGAAAGTGCTTCACAGCTGAGTAGGCAGCGAGGAGTTCTCTGTCGTAGGTTGAGTAATTCCTCTCTGCATTTGTCAGTTTATTGGAGAAGAATGCTAATGGTTGGAGATTATTGTCTTTGATTTGTTGCAATGATGCACCAATAGCATAATCTGAGGCATCTACAATTAAGATTAGAGGTAAATTTGAAGATGGATGAGCTAGAAGTGCTGAATCGGCCAAACTACCTTTTAGGTCATTAAAGGCTTGTCGAAGATTTTCTGTCCAATTAATTTTTCTATTATCATTTTTCTTAGTCCCGTGGAGAAGGTTCAAAAGCTCTGCTTGTTTACTGGCTGAACTTGGCAGTGCTCTTCGGTAATAGTTAATAAGGCCAAGAAACTGGCGCAGTTCTTTTACTGTTGTGGGTAGCGGATAGTCAACAATGGTTTGTACTCGCTCTGGTAGTGGTCTGATTCCTTCTGCAGATATCACATATCCCAGGAAAGGTACTTCTGCTGAACTTAAAATACATTTGTTCAGATTGATTCTAATGTTGAACTTACTGAGACGTTCGAAAAGCATTTGAAGATGCTTCTTGTGCTCTTCTTCATCTTGTGACGCCACTAGGATGCCATCTATATAACAGTACACGAAATCGAGGTCTCTGATTATACTGTCGATATATATTTGAAAAGTTTGAGCCGCATTACGGAGTCCAAACGGGAGTCGCAAAAATTCAAACAAACCAAATGGAGTTATCACTGCTGTCTTAGGTACATCATCCAGATATACAGGGATGTGATGATAAGCTCTGATCAGATCTATTTTTGAAAATATTCGTTTTCCATGTAGTTGGCTGTTAAAATCTTGAAGGTTAGGAATAGGATATATGTCAGGCTTGGTGATGTTGTTGAGAGCACGGTAATCTCCGCAAGGTCTCCAGGATCCGTCTTTCTTGGGAACTAAGTGAAGGGGATTGGCCCAGGCGCTCTTTGACGGCTGGCAGATTTTCATATCGATCATTTGTTGAAACTCTTCTTTAGCTTCTTTGATTTTGTCTGGTGCCAACGGCCGTAGCCGCGTTGAAACACCGGATCCCGTGAGATCTCCGAAGTTAAGCAACATTGGGCGTGGTCAGGAGTTGGATGGGTTGCCACGCGCTGTTGGTGGGGGGTAAGGGAATGGAGGAGCGGAAAGGAACTGGCCACCCTACCGCACGTAAACTCCTACTCGGGAACACCTCTGCGGAGGTTCGGACCTGCCTTCGGGCAGAATAACCCTTACCTTAGTTTGTCTGGTGGTAATCGTCGTGCCTTTGTTGCTACAGGATGTCCTTCTGTGACAATGGTATGATAAACAGAGGTATCTGGTATGTCGAAATGGACGTTTTTATGGAGTAAGTTGGGAAATTTCTTTAGAATGTCAGCATGTTTTTGATCTGGTGGCATTACATAAACTGTTTCTATGCCCGAGACTTTAATCCATGTGCCAGGTGTCTCTGCTGACGTTAATGGGTCAATGATACGCCTGTTCTTTAGATCTACTATAAGGTTGTAATGGTGAATGAAGTCGGCTCCGATAATCGGTGATTGCACATCTGCAATTACGAAATTCCATGTGAAATTGCGCCGTAAGCCCAAACTGAGTACTAGTAGACGCTCTCCGTAAATATTAATAACAATGCCGTTTGCTGTATAAAGTTTACGATCTGTTTTTTGGGGGGCGATCACTATCCGAAGGCGGAATCACAGAAATATCAGCTCCGGTATCGACCAAGAAACGACTTCCGCTACTTCTGCCTGTGAGAAATAGGCGGCGTGAAAAATGACTCCGGTCACCTGCCGCCGCTAGTGTGGAGCGTTTTAGTTTGACTGCATGTTGGAATTCTGAGCGGAAGGTGGTTGATATGAGCATGGGTTCTGACATTTGTTTGCCCTGCTGCGATGTTTAAAGTGATACCAATATAGTGCTCCATTAGGATGAAAAGAATGGGCTGTTCGGGACCTGTCTCGTGACCTTCTTGGTGAGGAACGAGATGATCGTGAGCTACTTCTTGAAGAACGTGACAACGTTTTCAGTTCAATGATTGCCAGTGTTAATTCAGCGATCTGCATTTCTATTCTTGAGATGCGATCGTTACTGACATCATTTATTTTATCGACTGCAATGGTGGATGGTACCTGCGCGGTTTGAGCAGAAACATTTAACTCCGGTTGTGAAATTTCAACATTTTTGTCAGCCATAGTGGCTATGGTATCCAGATCATCTTTACTCGTAGCTAATATAAAACGTGCGGTAACAGGAAGCCGCTGCATAAATATGGTTTTCAAAAAATCGTCCTTGACTTGCATCTCACGCAGGAGATGAGTTGGCTTCTTATCACCTAATTCTAATTCTGTTAATAATTTCGTGACTTTCCTATTCTCTGACTCTTCAAATTACTGAATTAGTCTTGCTTTAAGCTCTGTGAACGTAGTGGTAGATAATGACGCAATAACATGATTAAATTTCGTGGTTTCTTTAGTGATACCCAACGTAGTAAACTGTGTTTCAACTTGAAGAAACCATACTTTTATGTTTTTCTTCCAGATGGGCGGAATCTTCACTGAAATGCGAGCAATACCCGCTTCGTTCCATACTGTTGTTGGCGGTGGATTTGTTTCGTTGCTGGCATCGGTCATTTTCACACTTGACTAACCACAAAATGTGTTCCGCACCGTATTTTAATATCACGTCGGGAGTCACCAATGTAGTTATTGATGATGCTTATGTACTTAAATGAATAATAGAAAAGGGATGGTGTATTTATGTGTTTAATTAACACTCCAAATATCGTGGGGACGAACGGAAAACATGAACAATAATCAGAGAGAATATAGATAATATTAGAAGCACAGAACATGAATATATAGAAGTCTTCGAAACATAAACAAAGTTCAAGGAGTTTATAAACATATATGAGTTTATACACATATATTAACACTCGAGGCCGCCACAGCACTATCACTTTATTTGGATGCATCAGGGGTGTTATTATTGGTCTAATTTTATGTAGCCTATCTCCAGGTGTCATTGTACTGTTGTCATTGAAATGCAACATTCTTAGAATCATCTGATATCTGTTGCGACACATGACGTTTCCAAATATTGGAGTATTTATGAGAGGATCTAGGCTCCAGTACTCTGCAATACTGGGCTTCCTTACATGACGCATCAACATGTTTAGAGAAAAAACAATCAATTCAGCCTCATCTACATCGTGCCATACGTTCATTTGCTGTTGCGAGATATTAGGAGTTGCTTGTACCTCGCGAAAATAGTTAATTGTCTCCTTTGATATGTAGGAAAACAAATCCTTTGTGAATAACGTAATGAATATTTCGTATTCGGTAGAGTGTTCATTGAGGTTAAGTTTGTCCCTAATGTCAGACTGGGTTGGATCAAAATCATGTTTTATTGGTGTAAAATTAGCGTCATTTATCCAGGTACTGCGTGAAACTGTATGTGGTGGCACTAACCTCGGTCGTTTCCGCGCCATGTTATCAGGTTGGATTTCTAATTCCTCCTCCTCCCCACCTTCAGATAAATCACTCCTACTATCACTTTCCACAGAATCATTCATTAATATATCATCTTCACTATCCTTCTAATAGTCAGACTCGTCATCATTACCTAAAACATCTAAAATATCACTTTCCGTCAAACTTTGTTTACTAGTGCTTGTGGATGCAGCCATGTTGGGTGGCTCAAGACAGCTGTCAAAGAATAGTGTAAGGGTCGAGACTAAATATACGGCGCTTGCGATGTATCGAGATAGCTGTGTTCTTCTCTGAGCTTTGTCAGATGATGCCGTCTCACGTTCAGCGACAGAACTGGAACATACGACTAAATTCGGTACCGGGAGAGAGCGGGTCATTTGAAATACGAGTTAACCCGTGGCTGCGACAGCGGAAGACACTCGGATGCCCGAGTTGACTCGGGCGTGGGGAAAAAAAAGGCTAAAGATGTACACAGTGGAAAAAATAAAACTAGCCCGGAAAATATTTATAATGTTAATGAAAAGTAGAACTGCCCATCTCGGAAAATGCTGTAAACCGTGATTCTGATGCACCAAACGGTTGCTGTCGCATGTACCTCCTGCATCTCCCGAGTAAGCCGCTGTGTCATTACGTGTGAGTGCGTGAGACGAGCAGACGTGTTTAGGAATGCAACACAAAATGGTACTCACGATAAAAACAGGGCGTGTTCATTGTCGAGTGTTATGCGAAGGACGATTCGTGGAAAGCCTCTGCGGAACTGTTTGCGCAAGAGTTTAAGACTGGAAGTGTTTTTGACAAAACCTCCAGCAAAGTCAAAAATTAATGAAAAAATGGCGCGAAACGGGCTCTGTAGCGAATAAAAACCGTAACTATCCGAGAACGTTGCTCGAGTGAAGGAAAGCCTGGAACGAAGTCTGATGAAATCACGACGTTTATGTGTGCAAATGGGAACAGAGTACCTTAATTAATGCCACGGACGCTTCCTTCCCACTCCTATCCCATGATCGTTAAGACGTTGTCCCACTCGTTGGCTGAATGGTCAGTGTACTGGCCTTCGGTTCAGAGGGTCCCGAGTTCGATTCGCGGTCGGGTCGGGGAGTTTAACCTTCATTAGTTAATTCCAATGGCCCGGGGGCTGGGTGTTTGTGCTGTCCCCAACATCCCTGCAACTCACTTACCACACAATAACACTATCCTCCACGACAATAACACGCAGTTACCTACACATGGCAGATGCCGCCCACCCTCATCGGATGGTCTGCCTTACAAGGGCTGCACTCGGCCAGAAATAGCCACACGAAATTACATTACATTGTTAAGGCGTTGAAGTCTAAATGGTCTGACACCGTGGTTAACCTGTTCGAGTCCCGTTGGCCGAAAAAGATTTCACCATCAGAAAGCTTGCCTGCAGGGTGGAGGAGGTGATGGTATAAATTTTCTAATCACTTGATTGCATGCCAAAAGCCTGGATTGAATTCCAAACATCTCCGCAGTGCTCATATGGAGTGAGAGCATATGACGCTGTTTGATGGTGATTCGTCCGTTGGATGGGGACGTTAAGCATTGAGTTGATGCTATTCGACAGGAGTAGGCTATGTGCCGGCACCGGGTTTCACCTTCGTCCTTCCTACTGTCACATATCACGTCATTCATTTCATCTCATTAACTCCTCTGATGAGGTTGACGTCAGGAAGGGCATTCGGTCGTAAAAACTCGCTACGAAGATTCATCCCACTTCATACCTGACCCCGCAGAGTAATGGGGCAACGGATGGACATACATACATACATACATACATACATACATACATACATACATACATGCATACATACATACATGCATACATACATACATACATACATACATACATACATACATACATACTCTGTAGCAGTCATTCTATATTGCATTGCCTCACTTAAAGTATTGCCAGTAATCCAACGCAAAATTAACTACTTTCAGAATTTCGACCTTTGCCTTTTAAGGTCTGGAAAATTAAGTGCATCCTCCACAGGAAAGGATGCTTCAACCCACATTTCTTTCATCTGCCGCCTCAGGTCTTAACCCGCTCTTCAAAAATATAGTACCTCAGTTGGGTGGCGAGTCCACTATTTTGGGATGATAAATTGGACACTCTACCTTTGAAACACGAAGACCGAACGGGGATCTTCCAGGGAAGGAAACCAGAGGAGGACAACCTAGAACTTTTAATGAGGTGACTGTAGCATTTCCCTGGTGTTGTAGTGGGAGACTACAGAAAATCACTTCATGAAAGGCCGATATTTTCAACTTATATCTGCCCATTTACGTCAAATCTTAAAGCCCAGAACCAGGAATTCAACCCGGTTTCTGTGGTACTGGAGTCCTAATATGCCCTCCGAGACCACAATGGGGCTATTACACAACTTAGTTTATAATTGATTTCCACTTCCGGAGGTGCATATGGCCCTGAGGTTCACTCAGCCTACATCAAAAATGAGTACCAGGTTAATTCCTGGGGGCAAAGGCGGCCGGACGTAGAGCTAACCACTCTACCCCATCAAGTGCCGAGGTTACGGTTAGTGGAAGCCTGCACCTTCCACCCCTCCAAGGGCCTTCATGGCCTGTACGGAGATGACATTGCTTTGCTTTGCTAGTTTATAATTATCCAATTATCTTTCATGCGTGTATCAACGCCAACGGAGGGCCATTTGAACATTTCATGTGGTATGGTGGTACATTCTGTTCCAGAGTGTTTCCCATGATTAATGTAATATGTAGAATTGTAAAAATGAGTTCTAACATGGAAAAAAAAGCGTTTCCGGACCCTTGTCCAGTCATTTGACCGGGTCAGGAATGGAATGAATAAAGTCCCCATCTAGCGGTGAGGATAGGAATTGTGCCGGATGCCGAAACCTGTCGCCCTCTTCTGGGGCAATAATTAATGACTGAGAGATGAAATAAAATAATATTGGAGGGTGTTGTTGGAATGGAATATGACAGGGAAAACCGGAGTACCCAGAGAAAATCCTGTCCTTTCTCCGCTTCGTTCAGCACAAATCTCACATGAATTGACCGTGATTTGAATCACAAACCCAGCGGTGAAAGGCCGGCGCGCTGCCGCCTGAGCCATGGAGGCATGCATACCCTTGTCCATATGACATATATTCTTCTTCTTAGTGTGAGGAATGTGTTCTGAAACTTTGGCCGTACCTTAAGTTATTGTTAAACCCTGTAGATTTCTCAGTACTGGGAATTCAACGTGGACCTCCAACACCGGAAGCCAATAGCACGAAACGTTACATTGCGGGGTGGAAAAAAAAAAAAAAAATAATAATAATAATAATAATAATATATGTACATTGAGTCAACCCTTTCTTTCTGGAACTGTTATCATTATTTGTTGCTTTTTTAAACCTTATTCATTAAGCACATCAGCACTGTTTCCTTTGTACCACTTGTTCTGTTTACCAGGCGAGTTGGCCGTGGAGTTAGGGGCGCGCAGCTGTGAGCTTGCATCCGGGAGATAGTGGGTTTGAACCATACTGTCGGCAGCCCGGAAAACAGTTTTCCGTGGTTTCCCATTTTCACACCAGGGAATTGCTGGGGCTGTACCTTAATTAAGGCCACGGCCATTTCCTTTTCACTCCTAGGCCTCTCCCATCCCATCCTCGTTATAACACCTATCTGTGTCGGTGCGACGTAAAGCAAGTAATACAAATAAGGAATAAAAATTGTTCTGTCAATAATCCTTCGAAAGCACATCTTGGCTGTTTATGGTCTTCTGGTTTCTTGCTTAATTAACGTCCAAGTATCACATACATTAATAAATACACTCGATATAGCCGTGTTAGTGTAGTTAAGTAGGCCCTACATTTAGCAAACTGCCCGTTCTTAATACTAATTACATTGAAAGGGAATGAGTTTCAACCTTTCTAAGAATGTGAGTATTAGCACAACGAAAGAAAAAGGAAAATACTACGAAAGGCCTGAAGATAAAACATTCCTTACGATTAATAAAATTTGAGTTAATTAAGGTAGGTTGCATAGAAAAAATTAAAGTTAAGAGCCTGGCATGAGTAAGCAATTTTAGACTTAGTCAGGGGTGATATGGTCGCCAATCAACGCGCCAAGGTTGAGAGTCCCTGAAGAATCATCTTTTTTTGAGATACCGGGATACACCCACAGCGGCTTTAGTACACTCGAAAGCAATGCTGGAACTATTATAATGTTAAAGTATAAATTACTATTCATTTGTAAATATCTGTACAATATTAAAATAGGTTAATAAAAACAGCTTTGGCATATCCATCCGTCGGTTTTACTGGGTCCATTTGCTTCATTTCTGTTTTATTCTCTCTGTAATTACCTGATGGTGAACCATGAGACAGTGATAAGTCTCTACGTTCAGCCATCTTTGAGTAATCATAAAATCAAATCATTAAATAACCACTCCAGTAATTGCAGGCGACGGCTTAACCTAAGCCGCAGTACATTATGTACTTAGCAGGAGGTTGCTAAGCGACTATCACATTCATTAATATTCTGATATATGTGATTTTCACCCTTAATAATGTCATTACATGCCACCAAGTTTGATTACTACATGTCAAGCCAGAGAGCATACACATCCTCTGATCACGGAAGAGTACTATTCCCGGTTAGAAACTCTTTGATTCCCTAACCCTTCCCAGCTTCCAAATATATTCAACAGATAGTAGAACGTTTCTCATAACTTACATACTGCTAAGAGAACAAAATCTACGTACAAACAGACCCCCTCATGCCTTAGACATTATCTGGTGACACTTATCGAAGGATAACCTAGTTACACTAGCAAGAGTGAAGGCCATGTACCTTAAAGGAAGAAATAGAGTAAGAAATGGCATTGGAAGTAAGGAGAAATTGAAGGAACGTACTAGGAAATTGAATCTAGCAAAGAAGTCAGCTAAGGATAACATGATGGCAAGCATAATTGGCAGTCATACAAATTTTAATGAAAAATCGAAGGGTATGTATAGGTACTTTAAGACAGAAACAGGTTCCAAACAGGACATTCCAGGAATCATTAATGGACGAGGGGAGTGTGTATACGAGGATCTTCAAAAGGCAGAAGACCGAGCTCGATTGCTGCAGTCGCTTAATTGCGGCCGGTATCCAGTATTCGGGAGATAGTGGGTTCGAACCCCACTGTCAGCAGCCCTGAAAATGGTTTTCCGTGATTTCCCATTTTCACACCAGGCAAATGCTAGGGCTGTACCTAATTAAGGTCACGGCCGCTTCCTTCCAACTCCTAGCTCCTTCCTCTCCCATCGTCGCCATAAGACCTGTCTGTGTCGGTGCGACGTAAAGCAACTAGAAAAAAAAAGGCAGAAGCATTCAGTCAGCAGTACGTAAAGAATGTCCAGATAGAGGATGTGAACTAATACTAAAGAAGTATTAAAATTTACCTATAAAAACAACAACATTTACAATAAGATACAAAAGTTGTAAACTAAAAAAGCAGCTGGAATTGATAAGATTTCGGGGATACACTAAAGAACATGGGTTGTGATATAGTGCCATATCTGAAGTACTTATTTGATTATTATTTGCATTAAGGAGCTATAGTAAATGAGTGGAGAGTTGCTACAGTAACCCCTGTGTAAAAAGGAAAGGGTGATAGTTTATAAAGCTGAAAATTACAAGCCAGTCAGTTTGACATGCATTGCATCTAAGCCTTGGAAAAGCATTCTTTCTGATTATATTACACATACATACAAAATTAATAACTGGTTCGATATAAGGCAGTTCAGGTTTAGGAAAGGTTATTCCAGCATTACAAGATTCCAGCAAGATATAGCAGATGCCTTGGATTGAAGAGTTCAAAAGGACTGTATCGAGATTGACCTATCTAAGGCATTTGGTAGGGTGGATCATGGGAGATTACTGGCAAAAATGAGTGCAAGTGGACTAGACAAACAAGTGACTGAATGGGTGGCTATGTTTTAAGAAAGTAGATCTCCGAGAAGTATGGTAGGCGAAGCTTTATGTGACCCTGTAATAATTAAGAGAGAAATTACTCAAGGCAGTATAATTTGACCTTTATGTTTTCTTATATATATATGATGGATGGGACGGGACGGGACGGGATGGGATGGGATGGGATGGGATGGGATGGGATGGGATGGGATGGGATGGGATGGGATGGGATGGGATGGGATGGGATGGGATGGGATGGGATGGGATGGGATGGGATGGGATGGGATGGGATGGGATGGGATGGGATGGGATGGCAAAAAATATCCTTCAAGACTAACCTATGAGCTCACAAGGCAACCGTTCTACATAGAAGAAATGAGATTAAAAATTGCATTCATTACCTTTTACGACACATATATATATGATATTAGTAAAGAAGTGGAATCAGAGAAAAGGATTTCTGCGGATGATGTTATTCTGTGAGAAACTGCAAAATGGTGTCCTCGATAATGTTGTGAGATGGACAATAGGTAATGGTATAGTGATAAACAGGGTTAAAGAACATCTTGTGAGTTTCACAAATAGGAAAAGTTCTCCAAGTTTTAATTACTGCGTTGATGGGGTGAACGTTTCTTTAGGGGGTCATTGTAAGTACCTAGGTGTTAATATAAGGAAAGATCTTCATTGGGGTAATCACATAAATGGAACTGTAAATAAAGGGTACAGATCTCTGAACATGGTTATGAGGCGATTTAGGGGTTGTAGTAATAGTGTAAAGGAGAAGGCATACAAGTCTCTGGTCAGACCCCAACTGGAGTATGGTTCCTGCGTATGGTACCCTCCCCAGAATTACTTGATTCAAGAACTGTAAAAGGCAAAAAAAGAAAGCAGCTCGATTTGTTCTGGGTGATTTCCGAGAAAAGAGTAGCGTTAAAAAAACGTTGCAAAGTTTGGGCTGAGAAGACTTGGAAAAAAGGAGACTGGCTGCTCTAAAGTGGTATGTTCCGAGCTGTCAGTGCAGAGAGGAGGTGGAATGAGATCAGTAGACGAATAAGTTTGAGTGGTGTCTTTAAAGGTAAGAAAGATCACAATATGAAGATAAAGTTGGAATTCAAGAGGACAAATTGGGGCAAAAATTCGTTTATAGGCAGGGGATTTAGGGATTGGAATAACTTACCAAGGGAGATGCTCAATAAATTTCCAATTTATTTGCAATCATTTAAGAAACGGGCAGAAAAACAACAGATAGGGAATATGGCAACTTGGTGACTGCCCTAAATGCAGATCAGTAATGATGGATGGGATGGGATGGGATGGGATGGGATGGGATGGGATGGGATGGGATGGGATGGGATGGGATGGGATGGGATGGGATGGGATGGGATGGGATGGGATGGGATGGGATGGGATGGGATGGGATGGGATGGGATGGGATGGGATGGGATGGGATGGGATGGGATGGGATGGGATGGGATGGGATGGGATGGGATGGGATGGGATGGCAAAAAATATCCTTCAAGACTAACCTATGAGCTCACTAGGCAACCGCTCTACATAGAAGAAATGAGATTAAAAATTACATTCATTACCTTCTACGACACAGTACCAAGCTTTACATCAAGAACTGCAGGATAAAAGAAAACCCGAATATATGGCTAGATTTTTACCAGACGATGATGACTTTAGGATGGATGAATTCTGACTACGTACTGCGGTATACCATAACGCTCTTATTATTAATTGTTTATAAAACCGTTGAAGAAAAAGCAGACAGAACATTATGACTACGACAGGCATGTCAGGACGTGTTACCTGAACTATTTAATAACGAATACTGCGTAGGAACGCGGGTCCTCTAGCAAAGCAAAGCAAAAATATTAGATCTTTAGGATCGACTAAGCGTGAACTAATCCCCAATCGACCATAACATTGAAGGTTGATGTTGGTACGAAAATAATTGAATTATTTATGATCATAATGTGCGTATGCATTATTCCGATATCTATAAGTTTCTGTTTACCAAATTTCCCGTACAGTATTCGTCAAGCGTACGCTTACCGATTTGAGAGCAAAATGAGTTGCCCATTCTTTCTCCTGTATGATATCAATTGTTGTTCTTACCACACTATCGGTGTATTGTATTGTTCACTCCATCCCTGTTGGTGAATTTCCAACGTACACAGTGATGTAAATCGTATTTGCTTCGGCCCAACAGGTCAATACGTGCGTTCTACTGGAATAAACTAGTTTTGGAATGCAAGTAATAATGTCCACCCTGCTACCATTAATTTGATTAATTCCGCTCGTTTATTGGTATGAACGAATATTCTGTGTGGATCACTTTATGTACAAAGGCATACACAGCAGGAGTTTGATCGAGGAAATATACCTACACCGGTAGTTAATTTTTTCACAAGGCAAATAATCGATGGGTTGAAATTGAGGTGTGTATATATCTCTCCCTGTTCCCTCCCTGAAGTTTAATCCTCGTAATAATCCTCATCACGATCGTGAGCAACTGCAATATTTCTCTTTTATAATATTCAAATATTACCAGAGAACTATATCACAGATTCCACCAGTACCTTAAGTGGTGATTGACTTCGTTGACTAAATCTAAAGTGAACTCTTCCAACATAGTAAGCCAGTTGAGATGATTAAATTCTAAGCACTGTTGAAGAATCTTGAAGATACAAAGGACCATGAATTCCTGCATCAGATTTTTATTTTCGTTACGCTATGACACACATGTCACACTTTATTACAGGCAACTTTCTCTCCTGAAATTTGAAAAACTCAGAAATCTTCATGTAGCCGTGTTGGTGTTCAGATCACTAACTGAGACAACTCCCCCAGTACTTGTCATCAAAATTTGCATACCTTTCCTCTTTTCACCAACATAATACACGCTCTGTTACATTTGCCATTCTCTGTAGAAAGTTAGCTGCCTTATAGGGTCTTATCACTCATTTATTGCGACGGGAAATAAATTTTGGATTTCTGTTCCAAACAACATCCGTCCTACAGAAACTACCTCCTAGGTGCATAAATCAACGGTATGATTCTTGATGAGTGAATGATGGTATGTCTGTGTGCGTGCGCGCGCGTGTGTGTGTATATGTGTGAAAATCCATAGCCTGTTTCCAGTCATTCAACCGGTTCAGGAATGGAATGAATGAAGCCCCCATCTAGCGGCGAGGATAGGAAATGTGCCGGCTGCCGAATCCTGTCGCACTCCTCTGGGGCAAGGATTAATGAATTATTAATGAAGTGAAATGATGTTGGAGAATGTTGCTGGAAAGAAAATGAAAATGAAATGAAATGGCCTATGGTTTTTAGTAGCGGAAGTGTCCAAGGACAAGTTCGGCTCGCCAGGTACACGTCTTTTGAATTGACTCCCGTAGGCGACCTGCGTGTCGTGATGAGGATGAAATGATGATGAAGACGACATATACACTCAGCCCCCGTGGCAGCGAAATTAACCAATTATGGTTAAAATATCCGACCCTGCCAGGAATCGAACCCGGGACCCCTGTGACCAAAGGCCAGCACGTTAACCATTCAGCCATGGAGCTAGAATGAAAGATGGCAGGGAGAACCTAGTACCCGGAGAAAAAACAGTCCTGCCTCCGCTTTGTCCAGCACAAATCTTACATGGAGTGACCGGGATTTAAACCACGGCATCCAGCGGTCAGAGGTCGGCGCGCTGTCGCCTGTGCCACGGAGGCGCGCGCTCGTGTGTGTGTGTGTGTGTGTGTGTGTGTGTGTGTGTGTGTGTGTGTGTGTGTGTGTGTGTAATATTTAGTTAATTTTCATTACGTTCCATTTAGTAGATTAACAAGAATGATATGTACATTTGGTATAATTATTATGTTGGATTTATTTCGAATTTATATTACAAATCAGTTTCTTTTAAAATATTTAATATTCTTCACAATTTTTCTGTATAATGATGTGGTTAAGTGTAAATAAGGACCGTGGGTTCTAACTTCTAACTACCAAAGACTGTGTTTCGCTATTGATATTTATGGAGTGAACTCTCGTCCTTAGTGTAATTAACTCCGTTATAAATTCACCACTTATCTTCTTCTTGGTCACTAACCCAATTCTAGCATCGTGAAATTACTATGGCAGTTGTTATTTTGGACCACAAATTGGTAGAAATTCAGTAAATGCGCGATCAATTTTATAACATTATAATGGATTTGAAATAATACCAATCGTATTACCTTGTAGAGGAGAGATGTGTTCACTCCAACAGGCAGGGATCCACCCACCAGCTCCCAGAAGTATATTTATTCTTCTCCTTTTTTCTAGCGATTTTTCCACATCTGTGGGGTCACGGGTGCGAACTGTGCAGCGCATGTAGATTTGGCCCTGTTTTACGGCTGGAAGCTCTTCCTGACGCCAAACCTATATGGAGGGATGTCCTTACTAGTTCATTACTATTGCGTGTTTCTGTAGTGGTTGTTAGTGTGATTTATTGTCTGAATATTAAGAGGAAAGTGTTGGTACAAACACAAACACACAGTCCCCAGGCCAGAAGAAGTAATAAGAGGAGATTAAAATCTCCGACCCGGCTGGGAATCGAACCCGGGACCCTGTGAACCGAAGGCCTCAACGCTGACATTCAACTAATTAGTCGGACAAGTATATTTACTTTTATAACCTAATGTAATTTAGCATCCGCCATTCTTCGTTGCTAAAGCACGCAGTAGCCTTTCCATTGGCCGAAGCACAATCGGATATGTCGTCATTCTGTTACCGAACCGCGCAAAATTAAAACACAACTAATGGTTTCGTCACAAGCCGAACTTAACCAATTCGGACCGATGGCTTTGTCACTAGCCCAAATTTTAATTTAATTCGTCACTGTCCAACATAGAATACGCTGCTATCGCCCTACAGAATGCTAGAAGCCTAACAGCCGCTTCGCGGTCCTAATCTGGGGGCTCACGCCCCTTTTCCTGTCATCAAGCGGACCTAATCAAACCATACCAATGGTTTTTTTCACTAGCCGTACCTAACCAATCCAGATCAATGATTTTGTCACTAGTCGGACCTAACCATTCCAGACTAATGGTTTTGTTACTAGCCAGATCTAACCAATTCTGACCAATGGTTTCGTCACTAACCCGAATGATAAATTAAAGTTCAAGAGTTGGCAGTCTTGTGCACCACATAATTACGTCGATCGCGAGAAAGAAACAGAGGACAGTCGAATCGCGCCTAGATGTCTCCGCTGAAAAAGTGGTGCAGTAACTAAACTTTTGCGCACAGAACTTTCTTTGGTCCAAATATCCGGTAATTCTCTTTTTTTACAGTACTTTGACCTTCAGCTGATTTAACATTGACTTACTAATATTCTTAGTACTCCTCTGGATTAACAGCTTTCTCGTGCAATGGAATATTCCGAAGGTTTCGATATGATGTAGAGAAGTCTTTAACATCCCCTATTCGGACGCAAAGACAAAGCACTAAAATGGCGAGGAGACACATTGTATTGGCAATATTAATGCCATGGCTCTTCGATATTTTAATCAGATGTGCCATTGCGGATTTTTTAACTGCTATTCTTCTTCCGATTTCCTCACTATATCCTAATTTAATTGCTACAAGAGACTCTAAGTAGTTAAACTTCTCCAATACATGCAAATTGTTATATAGGTTCAGTCTCACTGTTCCTGTTAATAATATTCCTATTACTTTGCCCTTCTGTATGTTCATTTACACGCTTATGATTGATTAAGTAATTTGCACCTCGTTGCTTACATTTTCAACTCATCTTTCTGATTAAAAGTATGATCGGATCATTTTGTAAGCTCTCACGATGAGCACTTCATGAAATTTAATTCTCATCATCAATGATATACACTCATATTTATAAAAACCAGAACACCTTGAAAGACTAAAGATAGGAAGTTCATGTTCACAGGACATGTTCATTAGTAGTCTATGTTATGAAGAAATGATTAGCATTTGAAACATGTTGGCCGTCAGGTTCAAGGTCCACATGGATATCTCGACACAACACCACCGACTGGTAAAATGTGCCTGCAGCTCTCGTTGTCGCTAAAAACCGAAGGGAATGGATCACGGTAACTTGAGCAGACGTGCAGAGTGCCTCGCAGATGTATGCGAGAACCGTACCTTCAAATGAGTGAGTTTGAAGGAGAGCGCATTATTGGCATGAGATAACGTGATGAATCCATCCGGGAAATTGCTGCTCGTGTGTGGCGAAATGTGTCGACAGTGCAACGTGTGTGTACAGAATGGTTCACAGAAGACCGTAGAACACGAGGAGATGGGTCTGGTCGCACCACCCAGACCACACCCGAGAAGATCGGCACCTCATCCGAATGGCATTGCAGGAAAGATCTGCGTCCTCCTCTGCTCTGGCGCAACAGTTTAACAGTGTTACACATCGTACACTATCAGGAGTGCCAGTCGGTCGCCGTTTATTACGGCCTGGGTTACCGGCGCGTCGTCCATTCCTCCACCTACCTTTGACTAATGTACATGAACATGCTAGATTGCATTGGTGTATAGAACGACGTCACTGGAGACAGGAATGTCAGCAGATAGTGTTTTTGGACGATTCCGGGTTCTGTTTAAAAATGATGGCCGCATTTTGGTTCGCCGCAGGCAGGGGGAGAGGCATCACGTTGACTGCATTCGCACAAGACATACAGCGCCAACTCAAGGCCTTGCGGTGTGGAATGCTATTGGGTACAACCACAAATCACAGTCGGGCGCGTCCAGGACACTGCGACCAGTTTGACCTGCGTGAATGACATCCTGCGACCGGTAACCATACCCTTTGGGCACGACACCCCAGACACCATATTTCAGCAGGACAATGCGTGACCACATGATGTTGCACGAATATGTGCCTTCTTGTTGTCACAGGATGTCAGACTGTTGCTCTGGCTCGCGCGATCACCGGACTTGTCGCCACTCGAAAATGTGTGGGATATGGTGAAATGACAGGTGCGGTGCTGTGACCTGTTGCCAACCACCAAATATGAACTGTGGAACCAGGTGAATTGCAGCATGGATGGCTATACTCCAGGACGCCATTCGCGCCTTATACGCGTCGATTCCATCACGCATGGAACAAGTTATCTGTGCCCATGGAGGACCCAGTGCTAAAGGACACATGCTGAACCTAGGTGAGAGAAATGCTAATCATTTCTTCAGAACATACTAATGCACATGTCCTGTGAATATGAACTTCCTGTCTCTAGTCTTTCAAGGTGTTCTGTTGTTTTATGAACATGAGTTTACATTTGTGGCTGCCACCAAGGTGGCAGATTCCCTATCAGTTGTATACCTAGCCTTTTCTTAATTTTTCAAATAAATTAGAAATTTATCAATCATTTCCCTTCATAAATTTTTCCAATACCGTACTCATCGTACCATAAATTAATATTGGCCAAAATTTATCCTCTTGAATTCAAAATTTAACTTCATATTATGATCTTTCCTATTTTGGAAAGCTCCGCTCAAGCTTATTCATCTATTAATGTCATTCCAATAACCATCTCCACTAGCAGCTCGAAACATACAATTTAGTTGAGCAATTCGTCTCCTTACTTCCATGTCTTACCAGCTCAAATTTTGCAACTTTTTTTTTTTGGAATTTAATTCCAGCAAGTTGGATGCGTGACAGAGTCCATGAATCTGTTAGCTTGTATTACATACTCTTGTGTAAAGATCTTCAAATACATTTAGAAACTTAAGGACTAAGGCTGTTAACGATTGATGCAATTACTTGAAAACATAAGGGTGGATGTCTATTTTACAAACTTGCCCTTGATGTATCATTTCAAAATCACACCTATGTTGTTTAAGTATCTTACTGAAAATTACTAAAGTTGCCACAGGGACAAAGCATAATAAAGACACTATATAGGGTAATACAATAGATGATAAGAGATAGGAACATAGTAGAAGTGATTAAGGACAATAACTCATTATTATTTGTCTATATAAACAATTAAGCTGACCGTTTCTTTTAATTTTTCAGTCAATAAAAAAGTGGCACGTTCATGACTTAAAATCAAACAAACATGATTAGAATTACGTCGTTAGTGAATTACCAAATGATGTATTACACTAGGTCAGTCAAATTTTGACACCAATGACACTTCGTTGTTATAATGAAGAAAAATGGCGGTGGGGCCTTATGAGAGTGAGTGTGTCCTTACGTCAGACGGAAACCGAGTTAAACTGATTTCACTTCGGGGCATAATTCAGGCACCTGAGCATCTCCGAAAGCCGAAAAAGTAGTTAGTGGGACGTAAATACAATATCATTATTATTATTATTATTATTATTATTATTATTATTATTATTACGAGGCTCGATTTATAAGTCATGGCAACTATTTTTTTCTCGCGAACAGGAGACAACACGGAAAATCTAAGGTATGTATTTGGAAATATAGGGCATGTACTAATGCATAGTGCCTGAAGACAAATTCTGAGTTCAGGAGATTCTCGTAGGAAAGTGACAGAACACAGGCCATTGGTAAACGTTGTTTTATTATGGTATAGACAGCAAATACACAAGACTACGTACAAAGGACAGGTCTCCACTGGTTACAGACCTTCGAAATAATCACCCAAGGGTTCTACTGTGCGTTGCCAGCGGTGGGGCAGGCGCTGGATGCAATTCGCTGCATGTGTATCGCTAACGTGTGACACCTCTCTCCAAAATGCTGTTACAATGTCCTATTTGTTAGCAAACCGTTTTACACGTAATGGCTTCCTGACTTTGGGGATTAGATCATAGTCACACACATAATGTTTCAGCAGCTCTGCATGGCATTGGCGTGCATTTCTGGCGCTGAGAACTGCTATTTTAATATACGATCGTTGCTCCTGCTTGTTGACTTCCATTTTGCGACTCTCTTACTCACACACTGAACTTGGGGGCATGCTTAGACCCACACTGTTGTTTACATACACCATTTAGTGGCATCATATTCAAATACATACCGTAAGTTTTCAAAATGCATATCTTAGATTTTCCGTGTTGTCTCTTGTTCGCGAGAAAAAAAAAATAGTTGCCATGACTTATGACTCGACCTCCGTATTATTAAGAATATCATAACAGAGACTGGCTGCATAAGGAATGACAAATGGGATACTGCAATCTCGGCAGTTAAGGGATCTGTCATGATATCACGAAATCACTTAAATGCTACAAAGTGATGTATCATTGCCCCTAATCTCTTCTACTACTTTCCAGTCGGCAATTGTATAACCATATCGTGTGTCTTTGATTTGCTTTGTCCCTGTGGCAGCCTTTAAAACCTTGATTTCCCAATTTCGCTCTGTTTCCATCCAATGTAAGGATACTCTCCCTCTGATAAGGCCCCACAGGCATTATTTTCAACAATCAAGTGTCAAAAGCAGGCTACGTTATAGATCCAACCGTGAGCTTCGAACTGAATTTAGACCATCCACAGGAGGTTAACAACGAGAATAAAGCTATCTACAAACCTACTATAAAAACAAGTTCAACGTCGAATGTATTGAGATGATTGGATCGATGTTGGGTGCTCGTGAAACGATACCGAGCCTTTTTGTAAAGACCTACAAAATGCTAGGCATTGCCTATAATGGTGAAAAAGGACTTTTTATTAGGAATCCACCGAATCAACACTATGTAACACTGTACACAATATCCTATCTCATAAGAAGTAGTACCCGTTTCGGTTACTGTGTGATGATCTTCAGCTACATATATAAAGTGAATTAAAAACGAAATAATAAAAACCCAAACAGTAATATGACATTAAAAAATCTAAAATATTTTGTGAACGTTCTTTACAAGTTCGTCTAATCTAAGCTCGGACTGCAGCAACAATACACGTTGTTTTGAGGGAATCCTTCCATTCGGAGCAAGTGAGTCCGTTGTGGTGCTGGATCCAATTATAGCAGGAGTGTAGTCTTTATAAAAGATAACTCCTTTACCCGTTTGTGATAGTTCACACCACGCCTTATATTCCATGTCAAGGAGCTCAGTCCTGACTTTATGAGCATCTATACAATTGTCCCTGATATTTAAAATGTTTCCAGATCTTGTTAATTTCAATTGACGTGGACATTCTTAACTTTTCTCTTCCAAATTGCGGCAGTTAGTAATTTATGGATTTTCGTATGTTTTAAGAGTCCTCAGTCTATTGAGTTGTTGAACAGCTTCAAACTTGGCTCTGAACAAACCAATACCTTTATATTTACGATAGGTGTGCATCATCGAGTTGGGTCTTTACAGGCAGCTTTAAAATTTCCTTCACCGCTCATTGGTCATCTTGTCAGGGTCGATAAACCGTTTCATTCGTATAATCGTTCTCTTTTCGACCGGAACAGTTAATTCATCACAGTCGTCTCCGGCCTGTTCGATGCCATAGTTCTTGCACACATTTAGGGAGTATTCCTTACAAATTGGCACGATTAGAAGACGAAAAGGCCTCAGGGGTATAGTTTTGCTGAAAAATTTAGGTACAGTGTCGTCTGTTTCCCAAAAATCCTCTTCATTTGTATACGAGCCTTTCAAAATTGCAGTCAAGTAAAGAATACCAAAATGAGCCAGAATTCTTCCTTAGGTATCCTTAGCATCTCATTTTCGTTCGTATTCACCCCTTATCTGTGACATTTTAATGTTCTTCTTAGTTTTATGTGTCTTGTCTTGGATGAGCCCGGTGCACAAGGGATGTCCCACACAGTGCAGTTGTCCTTTCCAATATAACGCGGCACTGGTCCACGTTGCTCCTCTTCCAGCTCATCTCTCGATACCCCTGAATGAATATCATGATGACTGTTTTCTACATTGTCGTTCTCACCCTCACTTTCACTGTCATAAGCAACACCAAATTGTACCAAATCACCTCCACCAACCGTATTTCTTATTTGCTTTAATTCTTGTTCCGCTCCATCCATCCACTGAAGGATTTGCTGTTCTTGTGGATTAGCCGTTGAATAGTTGAAAAATTAAAACAACACATTGGAGATACATTAGTGTGTTCTAATACAATAGTAACACTAGTGGTCGCGTGCTGAGCAAATCCCTCAACGAGCGCACTGCATAGTAAGAACGAAAATAATTCTTCTTTAGTGGACGGCTGACTAAAACTGATTATCCCGCGTGGAAGAGAAGGATTTGACAGAGGAATGCCTAGAGGGGAAGGGAGATGTGCACAAGAGTTGAGCAATGACAGTATTTCATTTCGAGAAGTGATACATTTTCTCACCACGTGACCACTGCCGGATCATGGGCAGTTGCTTTCCAATCCTAGCACTTTTACATGCTTACATCACCGACAATATTTTACGCGTTAATGCGACATTAAAAAACATGAATTTATTTTTGTTATTTCTCTGTTGCCACAAATTGATTTCAATTCTTCACCTTTTGTCTGTTCATCGAATCCTTTTGAAAATCCTTTAGAAGGTGGTAATTGATTCCGAAAATATTATAAAATGAGATATTCCCTAGGCTAACAGGCCGGAGTGACAGGGAGGGGATGCATACACTAGTCTGGTTATCCCTACATCACCGTGCACCCTCCAGCCTCTCCCTTCCCCTGGGACTTGTAATGATTCATACCCAGCAGCATTTCTCGCTGTCTGTCAGTTACTGCGTTTGTCTGTTATTTGCCAGAAAGTTTGTTTGTAGATATTCGCTTTTGTAAAGATTAGAGACGCTATCTCAAAGCTCTCCAACGTCCATCATGTGTAATACAGAATTCAAGGGAGGAAAATGTTTCTCTAAGATGACACACTCATGAGTTTACGAGTTATTTTAGGTGAATCTTAGCTTACTTACCTTATACACACACAGAGTTGGCGTCAGCAAGGATATCCGGTCATAAAATTAGGAAAAATTCCATATAAGGTATCAACCACAATACACTGGGAAAAGGCCAGGGAGAAGAAGGCCTGTATATACAGTGTAAATATTAGATCGAGAGCAAACAGGGATGTAATATGTAGCTTTAAGCAGAACCACTTCACACTTTTACTTCTTCCGTAACACCTCCGGGAGATATTCTGGAAAATATTAAAAGAAAAGCGGCACAATTTGTTCTGAGTGACTTCGGACAGAATATTTTGCGAACCATGGGGTGGGAATCCTTGGGAACAAGGAGACGAACAGCTCGACTAAGTGGAGTGGAAAGATGACTTGGATTAAATTAGTGAACAAATAAGCTTCAGTGGAGTTTTTAAAAGTAAGGAACGTCATGAAATGAAGATACATTTCGAAGTATTACAGATTGGAATAATTTACCAAGGGAGATATTTGATAAAATTCCAACTACTTGGTAATCAAGACTAGGTAAATAAGGGATAGGGAATATGTTGCCTGGGTAACGGACCTAAATGATTGATTGATTGATTGATTGATTGATTGATTGATTGATTGATTGATTGATTGATTGATTGATTGATTGATTGATTGATTGATTGATTGATTGATTGATTGATTGATTGATTGATTGATTGATTGATTGATTGATTGATTGATTGATTGATTGATTGATTGATTGATTGATTGATTGATTGATTGATTGATTGATTGATTGATTGATTGATTGATTGATTGATTGATTGATTGATTGATTGATTGATTGATTGATTGATTGATTGATTGATTGATTGATTGATTGATTGATTGATTGATTGATTGATTGATTGATTGATTGATTGATTGATTGATTGATTGATTGATTGATTGATTGATTGATTGATTGATTGATTGATTGATTGATTGATTGATTGATTGATTGATTGATTGATTGATTGATTGATTGATTGATTGATTGATTGATTGATTGATTGATTGATTGATTGATTGATTGATTGATTGATTGATTGATTGATTGATTGATTGATTGATTGATTGATTGATTGATTGATTGATTGATTGATTGATTGATTGATTGATTGATTGATTGATTGTGAAACTATTCAGGCATATACTGTAGTTCACTGTAAATGAAACTAACGTCCGTCAAGAATATGTTTATGACTGATTCCTTGAGCCCTAACAATTCAAATTCCTGATCTGATCCACCAATTATACAGTACACATCAAATTATCTATACAAATAAAATCGTAACGACCGTGAGTTTGTACAATGAATATTTTTCCAAAATGTTCGTACTTTTATACGTTTAAGGTGTAATAATGGCAATCCGTTTAGGGTCTGTTTGTCATTTTTCTGTAGGTCTGAGTTGTTATAACTGGAAAACTACTACCAGACTTAATATTTAGAATCCATCTGTCTTCGGGCAGGTTTTAGGGCCGATATTATTTCTAAATCCCTGAATGTACTGGGGGTTTCATATGAAGATCGAAACAGTGATTTTACCCTCGCACAAAATATACATGACCAACCCAGATTAATTTCTAAAATTTCTCCTTATGTGCACCTTCCCGATAGGAGGATTAATAAGGGAAATATTAACAGACCGTTTTTCAGTCCCAGCGGACTTTGTCCAAAAGCGGGTACCTGTAAATCATATTTCTATAACTGCAAAACCATTTGAAATATTTTTAAAAAAACTTCATATTTAGCTTCCACCTGTCCAAAATTTCGAATTTCCCGAAATGACTGGGGGTTTGATGGAAACAGAAGCACTCATTTTACTTTCCCACAAAATATACCAGACCAACCTCAGTGGAAATCCACCAACCTTGATGGAAATCTATTTCTAAAATGTTTTTCTCATGTGCACCTTTTCGATAGGAGTGTTGATAAGGGAGATATAATTAGCGGGCGGTTTTACAAGCTAAGTCAAGCGGACATAGCCCAAAAGGTGTTGCAGGTGTTCAGGTGTTCTTATCTATATAAATATAATCGTAATGACAGTGTGGCTGTACAATGAATATTTTGGTTAAGTTTTCGTGCAGTTATCCGTTTCAAGTATAATAATGACTATCTGCACATTTTTCTTTGGTATCTGTTTGTGTTGTTATAATTGGAAAACTACTGGATATATTTCTACCAAACTTTTTATTTAGAATCTACCTGTCCTTGGGAATGTTTTAGGGCCAACACTATTTCTAAATCCCTGAATAGACTGGAGGTTTACAGGAGGACCGAAGCAGTGGCAGTGAAAGAAAAAACAGCATCCATTTAGCTGCTCTAAACAACATCCCTCTTAATAAAAACAGACTAATATGATCATAAATCTTAGTGATCACTGCAACTCAACTCAAAAGTTAATTACATGAAGACTTTTCTCACCTCACTTCACCCCGCTGTATCCCACGGACCCGAGTAAAAATGTTGTGCCCCCCTCCACGCCCCACTTCTAATTCACAAGCGCCGCTACTGTGCAAATCTTACACTGTTTAATCGTTCTCCAATTCCTTTTATGTTCTATTCAGAGCAATAATTGTTTCTTCAACGTAATAATAATAATAACAACAATAACAATAATAATAATATGCTATTTGCTTTACGTCCTACTAACTAATTTTACGGTTTTCGTAGACGCCGAGGTGTCGAAATTTAGTCCCGCGGGAGTTATTTTACGTGCCAGTAAATCTACCGACACGAGGCACATCCATTTACCACTGGACTGAGCCAGGATCGAACCTGGCAAGTTCGGGTCAGAAGGCCACCGCCTCGACCCTCTGAACCACTCAGACTGGCCAATGTATTCATCATGTACTGTTCAACTCGTAGGGTAAATAGAAAAATGTAAGGCCGTTACAGCACTGTCCTTCTGTACTGCTATTCTGAATATCCTAATAACTTTGGATGAAGAAATTCATGTCAGTTGATTTATAAACCACACCCACTTTAGTGAGAAATAAGCAGTGAACTCATAACGCTATGTGCTCTAAACATCTCAAACGTGCGTTGCACGAGATGTGTCTAATAATAAGACGGTGTTACCACAACATGATGCTTGCTTCCTTAGGAGAGTGCAATAAGACAAGGAATGTGGAGAATTCGCTGGCACGACATCTCATTCAAAGTTAATACCGCTTAAGTTAAATGAAACTCAAGTCTGTTTACTTCTTGTTGTCAACAAATTTTTTTCACTTTGCTCTTTGTTGGTTGTTACTGTGCCTTTTTCTGGAAGTCACAGCTAAAACAATTGTCCGTTTCGCCAGGGGAAAGCAAAGTTGAGAGCAAGCATTTTATATCATGTACGAGATTATTTTTACAAGTTGTTTTACATCACACCGACACAGATAGGCCTTATGATGACAATGGGTTGGAAAAGGTCTAGGATTGCGAAGGAAGCGGACGTGGCCTTCATTAAGATACAGTCCCAGCATTTGCCTGGTGTGAAAGTGGGAAACCACTGAAAACCATCTTCAGAGCTGCTGACAGTGGGGTTCGAACCCACTATCTCCCGGATGCAGGCTCACAGCTGCGCGCCCCTAACCGTATGGCCAATTCGCCCGGTCGCGGGAATACTTAAACTGAAATATCCCGTACACATATCAGTCAGTAAGGTCAATCACGAACAATCACCACTCACACAGGTGGCAGATTCCGTATCTAGTTTTTACCTAGTTTTTTCTTAAATAATTGTCCGGTTCCATGGCTAAATGGTTAGCGTGCTGGCCTTTGGTCACAGGGGTCTCGGGTTTGATTCCCGGCAGGGTCGGGAATTTTAACCTTAATTGGTTAATTGCGCTGGCACGGGAGCTGGGTGTATGTGTCGTCTTCATCATCATTTCATCCTCATCACGACGCGCAAGTCACCTACGGGTGTCAGATCGAAAGACCTGCATCTGGCGAGCCGAAATTGTACTCGGACACTCCCGGCACTAAAAGCCATACGCCATTTTTTTCTTAAATAATTGCAAAGAATTTGGAAATTTATTGAACATGCCCCTTGGCAAATTATTCCAATTCCTAACTCCTCTTCATTTAAACGAATATTTGTCCCTATCGGTCCTCTTCAACTCCACCTTCATCTTCATATTGTGATCTTTCCTACTTTTAAAAACACCGCTCAAACTTATTCGTCTATTGATGTCATTCCTCGCCATCTCTCCGCTAACAGCTCGGAACATACCACTTAGTCGAGCAGCTTGTCTCCTTTCTCGCAAGTTTTCCCAGCCCAAACTTTTCAACATTTTCTTAACGTTACTCTTTTGTCGGAATTCATCCAGAAAAAATCGATCTGCTTTTCTTTGGATTTTTTTTTTCCACTTCTCGAATCAAGTAATCCTGGTGAGGGTCCTATACACTGGAACCATACTCTAGTTGGAGTCTTACTAATAATAATGTTATTTGCTTTACGTCCTACTAACTACGTTTACATTTTCGGAGACGCTGAAGTGCCGGAATTTTGCCTCCAGGAGTTCTTTTACGTGCCAGTAACTGTACTGACATGAGGCTGACGTATTTGAGCACCTTCAAATACCACCAGACTGAACCAGGATCGAAGCTGCCAAGTTGGGGTCAGAAGGGCAGAGCCTCAAACGTCTGAGCCACTCAGCCCGGCTGGGGTCTTACTAGAGACTTGTATATGCCCTCTCCTTTACATCCTTACTACAACCCCGGAATATCCTCATAAGGTTTTGTATAGTTAACATATGTGTCACTTACTTCTAGACCACTGGATTCAAAACCAGCTTCTCCTACGATTTTAATCGTGCTCTTACGTGCCGTTTCCTGATACTGGGTCGGGGATTATGCGAGATAAAATTATATGTTTTACGACCTGGTGACCATCTCAGTTGAGGAGCTAATGAGGATTAAATGAATGACGATGAATGAATGTGGGTAAAAAGATGCAAGGAAATAACTGTGGTTGTCCCGGCATTTGACTGAAAGTGAAATCCGGAAACCATTCTCTGGATAGCCGATGGTGGGTTTCGAACCCTCTCGTCTTCCGAATGCAGAACTTGGCATCGAAGCCGTAGCGCGCTAACACGCGCGGCCACTCCTCTCGGTTTAATCGTGGTCTTATGATGGGTTCACCCTGAGCGTGGAGGCGGTAGAATAACATGCCTGTCGTAAGAGTCCAATAACAGGGTTCCCAGGGGCTCTAAACTTAGAATCGTGGGTTCGCGACCTAGGGGCCCTTAGCTGAGTCCTGGGATTGTTCCCGCTTACTTGTGTCAGGCTCCTCACTTTCGTCTATCCTATCCGACCTCCCTTGGTCAACTCTTGTTCTTTTTCGAAATCAGCGGTATTAGGTTTACGAGACCTACGGAGTCTTTCATTTTCATTCTATTCGTGGTCCCCTTCCATTTTTTCTCTGATCAGTGTTAATAGAGGAGGGTGGCCCAGTTGTGCGTCCTCTTGAAACAATAATCACCACCACCTCTTATAATGGGTTATATGTCTCTATCTCTGGCCCGAGTCATTGGACTTAACTCAAGAGCGGGTGCGTGTAAAGCGTATTTCTTACAACTTGAAAACTACTGAAGATATTCGAACCTAACTTTATATTTAGCATTCACCTGTCCAAAGTTAGGTTTTTAAAGGTCAATAACATTTCATGTTCCCGGAATGGCCTGGTGGTTTATAGAGAACCAAAATGGTGATTTTACTCTTCCACAATATATAGGCCTACAGATCAAGACCAACCTCACTGGATATTACTTAAAGTAGCACCAAACTAGATTTTTATCTATTGTATGAATAATGGAAAACTGAAAAACGTACATGTCCAATAGATTTTACAAGTTGCTTTACGTCGCACCGACACAGATAGGTCTTGACGATGGGACAGGAAAGAGTTAGGAGTGGGAAGGGAGCAGCCGTGGCCTTAATTAAGGTACAGCCCCAGCATTTGCCTGGTGTGAAAATGGGAAACCACGGAAAACCATTTTCAGGGCTGCCGACAGTGGGGTTCGAACCTACTATCTCCTGAATACTGGATACTGCTTGAGCTTTTAATTTCGTTGTGATAAGTGGTGCATTGTAGGATTTCCAAACTTAAGACATGACTCCCCTTAAATATTTAAGATCGACTGCCAACCTGCCAGCGTAAACGTGCCGCACTATTTGCTTTATGTTTACATTTTAGCTGCAGACACTATAAATGGACAAACTTGCAGTAACTCAGAATAGATTTTCGAAATGTCTCTCACCAATCTGGTGGAAGAATAACGGTGATAACGGACAGACGGAAAGACACAAAGATGACAGAAGGAAGGTCATGCAGACAGTGCCTCAACAAAAAACAGTGTGCTTCGTTAACACTCGAGCGTCTAAGAGTTAGGGAGCTGAATCTGATCACGCGGACCTATCGTTCCTACGTTCACAATACTTGAATTTGAAGCATCTAACACTCCTTTAATTTACGAAATTAATTTTCCCGCATACTGGAAGAAAAGGGAAATGAACGAAATATTTCTGTATCCTAGCTTCAGTTATAACGTTTCCCTTTAACCCCGTAATGCCGAGATAACTAATAATAAATAACAATGTTATTGGCTTTACGTCCCACTATCTGCTTTTACGGTTTTCGGAGAGGTGCCGTAAAGTTTCACAAATATACTAGACTAAAATTATTTTAAATAAGCGAACAATTTTATATTTTTTTTATCCAGTGTACACATTGGTATTGATCTGAATTTGAAGTCGAAGATTTCATGTGCAGGGAGATATCATGAATTGTCTGTTTTACAGGTTAAGTCCAGCGGACCTAGCCCAAAAGGTGTTGTACATGGAGCAGATCCCTTATCTGTCTATATAAATAAAATCAGATAATGTTTCAATATGTACCGGAATTTAAAATAGTTCAGCGCTTTATTATCACTTGAATATTACCTTCATGGAATTCCATCTCTAAAACTTCTTCTGGATCCGTTAATGATATCTCCCTATGCACATGAGCAAAAAGGCAGGAAGATTTCCATTAAGTTTGGTTGTGTATATTTTGTGGGAGTGCAAAATCACGTGCCAGTAAATCTACCCACACGAGACTAGCGTATTTGAGCACCTTCAAATACCAACGGTCTGAGCGAGGATCGAACCTGCGAAGTTGGGATCAGAAGGCCAGAGCCTGAAACCTCTGAGCCACTCAGCCCAGCCGGAGATTAATTAAAATGTGCCGTAAATCTTAACTTTCGTCAAAACTACGTTCTATAAATTCAGCTTAATCCCTTATATTCAATTTATAGTCTTGTGGGATTTTACCTGTGCCGACACGTTCGCCCAGTCCAATCTTACCCTTTCGTCATTGAGTGCTGGAGGAACAGCGGCGAATGCTAAAAGAAGAAATATTTGTTCGAAAAATTCTTGCCATTGAATCGAGTTGTACCTGGGGTAATGCGGGCCTCAATTTTATCAAAGAGGTTGGTCAACGGATTGCTTGGATTTCCGGCGATCCGCGATCAACTGCTTATCTTATTCAGCGCGTCAGCATAGCTCTAATCCGTGGTATGTCACATCCATTCTCGGGACACTACCACCTGGTAGTCCTGCTCCATGGCGTAATGGTTAGCGTGCTGACTTTTGGTCACAGGGGCCCCGGGTTTGATTAAATTTTAACCATCATTAGTTAATTTCGCTGGCACGGGGGCTGGATGTGTGTGTCGTCTTCATCATCATGTCATTCTTATCATGACCCGCAGGTCCCCTACAGGCGTCAAATCAAAAGACTTGCACCTGGCGAGCCTAACATGTCCTCCGACACTCCCGGCACTAAATGCTATAGGCCCTACGCCATTTCACTTCACCACATGGTAAAGAGCTGGACGAAGTTTTTCTTATTTTATGTATTACTTTGTATGTTATGGATATTAAGGTTGGGGCCTGTATTAGTTTACTAGTTTAATAATTATATGCACATTGTGCGCATTAAATAAATAAAAGTTACAGTCTTACAATTATTTATCTACAAAATTGGGCGTAGGCTATATAACCAGTCTAGGTATGTAATGCTAACCCACACCTTAGCTAATAAACAATCAGTAACATTTACAGAAATTATTTCTTTGTCCTGTAAGTGAAATTACAAGTAAATGTAATAAGAAAAATTTAAAAGACCCCAAAAATTGTATACTACTTCAATAATTCCAAACCATTCACTCCAATCCATTCAAGTGTACAACAGTTCATAATAAAGGAATACATGTATATTGGTCGCAAGGTTTGGATCACGTAGTTGTAAGTTCGAATTCTGGGGATGGTGGGTTCGAATGCCACTGTCGGCAAGCCTCCAGATGTTTTTCCAATATTCGCACCAGGCAAATGCTGGCGCTGTACCTTAATTAGTCTCGTTCACTTCCTTCCCAAACCTTCCCTTTTCATATACTGTACCATCGTCACCGTAAGACCTGTCTGTGTCGGTGCGACGTAAAATACATAGGAAATATGCCTATATATACTGTATATACAGTACATATATATTCGAATGTGACATTATTAATGTTCTTCGTATCATAACCAGTTACATTCACCACATTGTTGAAAAAATGCAAGCTAAATAATGCTCGACCTACATCGAAACAACTAATATCAAGTACTGATACATGGGATACTAAACGAAACCATGAATCAAATGTATTAGGTACGTACATATACTTAAAATACAGTCATGTTGATAAAATCCAGAACACCTTGAAAGACTAGAGATAGGAAATTCATATTCACAGGACATGTGCACTAGTATGTTCTAAAGAAATGATTAGCATTTAAACCATGTCGGCCCTCAGGTTCAAGATCCAAATCGATATCTCAGCGCACCACTATCGACTGGTAAAATCTGCCTGCAGCTCTCGTTATCACTATAAACAGAAGGTAATGGATCAGTGTAACTTGAGCAGACGTGTAGAATACCTCGCAGACGTATGCGAGAATTGTACAGTCAAATGAGTGAGTTTGAAAGAGGGATGTGGGACGAGTTGTGTCGGCAGTGGAACGCGTGTGTGTACAGAATGGTTCACAGAAGGCCGTAGAACACGACGAGATGGGTCTGGTCGCATCACCCAGACCACCCCCCGAGAAGATCGACACCTCATTCGAATGGCATTGCAGGACAGATCTGCGTCCTCCTCGGCTCTGGCACAACAGTGAAACAGTGTAACACATCGTACACTACCAGGAGTGACAGTCCGTCGCCATTTATTACGGTCTGGGTTACCGGCGCTTCGTTTACTTCTCCGCCTACCTTTGACTAATGTGCACAAACATGCTAGGCTAGATTGCAATGGTGTATGGAACGACGTCACTGGGGACGAGAATAGCAGCACATAGTGTTTTCGGACGAAACTGGGTTCTGTTTGTTTGAAAATAATGGCCGCATTTTGGTTCGCCGCAGACAGGGAGAGAGGCATTACGTTGACTGCATTCGCACAAGACATACAGAGCCAACTCAGGGCCTTGTGTTGTGGGGTGCTATTGGGTACAACCGCAAATCAAAGTTGGTGCGTGTCCAGGACACTGTGACCAGTTTGACCTACGTGAATGACATCCTGCGACCCGTGGCCAAACCTTCTCTGCACGACACCCCAGACGCCTTATTTCAGAAGGACAATGCACGACCACATGTTGCTGCACGAGTACGTGCCTTCTTGATGTCACAGGATGTCAGACAGTTGCCCTGGCCCGCCCGATCACCGGACTTGTCGCCACTCGAAAATGTGTGAGGTATGGTGAAAGGACGGGTGCGGCGCTGTGACCTAATGCCAACCACCAAAGATGAACTATGGGAACCAGGTGAATGCAGCATACATAGCTGTACCCCTGGACGCCATTCGCGCCTTATATGCTTCGATGCCATCACGCATGGAACAAATTATCGGTGCCCATGTAGGACCCTGTATGTACTAGGCAACAGGATACATGCTGAACCTAGGTGACTGAGATGCTAATCGTTTCTGCCAAACATACTAATGAACATGTCCTGTTAATATGAACTTCCTATCTCTAGTCGTTCAGGGTGTTCTGTTTTTTATTGTTTTTTTATAAAAGTGAGCGTACGTGTTAAACCTTTATTTTTAACTACGTGGGCCTATGAATAAAACATTCTGTAATAATTTCAAGTTGATCCAAGTACAGA
Source organism: Anabrus simplex (assembly GCF_040414725.1). Lineage (NCBI taxonomy): Eukaryota > Metazoa > Arthropoda > Insecta > Orthoptera > Tettigoniidae > Anabrus > Anabrus simplex. Next base: position 414,132,193 of record NC_090267.1, on the reverse strand, counting down.
AATACCTCGCAACTCTCATTAGTAAATATCGGTTCCTGTCTAGAAATTTCATCGAAATACCAGGAGTGAACATTTTTTTTAAAAATCACGAGAGACGGTTTACAATGCTGTCAAAATTGTGTCTCTATGGATATCAGACAGAAAGATAGTAACTTTGGTTTCTTAAAACTCCATGCTTGAATTTCAACAATTCCAATCCATGGAGGAGGACGGAGATTGATCATAATTGGATCTAATCACTGACCGTCTGAAATTACTCCCTAAAAACTTCACGATAAATTCTGTACTTGCTTAATCTCATATAAATTATCAGTAAAGATAGTTGAAATATATCATTTTTAATTACTTTGGTCGTTCACACTTTAAAGAGATCAGCATCGAATATTTTCCTTTTTTTTTTTTTTACGAGTTGCTTTACGTCGCACCCAAGTAGATAGGTCTTATAGCGGCGATGGGATAGGAAAAGGCTAGGAGTGAGAAGGAAGTGGCCATAGCTTTAATTGAGGTACAGCCTCAGCACTTGCCTGGCGTGAAAATGGGAAATCACGGAAAACCACCTTTAGGGCTGCCGACAGCAAGGTTCAAACCCACTATCTCCCGAATACTGGATACTGACCACACTTAAGCGACTGCAGCTATCGAGCTCGCTGAATGTTTACTTTTACTCTCGGTAATAACATAAACAAGTGGAATAGAGACGGCCTTCACCCAGTAACCCCCAGAATCCCACTAGATATCAATAACCACGTGACCAGACTGACGAAGCTCCAGACAACTTCCCTGTCGCATACAGACGACAAATCGAGCTGTAACCCTGATTTCCTTTCAACTTTTCAACAGAATGGGTGATTTAGCCTTCATCTGTGTGTTTCGTATAACTCATTTATATATATAAATCAAAATTATGTTACTACTGAAATGGTATCACTTTACCATTGCCCTTCAAGAATGTGATGACCTGACGACTAAATGGCATGCGGACCTCAGCCTGTCCACCATCCTGTTCAATATATCGAAACTAGCGATCGACAGTAACATCTAAAATCCGGCCACACATTTTACGAGTAATAAATGATACCACATCCCGTATCCATTCCTTTAGGCCATTGAAATCACAAACGTTCCTACTATACATTCGCTATCTTACCATACCCCATAACCAGAAATCACAGGGTGTCAAGTCGGGGGAGTACGGAGTGCCGTGATCCATCACGACCAATTTATCGACCATGAAATATGTGGTCGAGATAGGCATGAACAGCTTGGGCATTATGTGGTGGTGCGCCGTATTGTTGGAAATATCCTGCAGGTGGGATTTGTCGTGGTAGTTCATCAATGGCGTACAGCTGCAACATGTTAAGTAGAATGTCTAAAATCACCGTCAGTGTATCAAAGAAGTAGGGTCCAATTACGACAGCGGCAGTCACAACGCACCAAACATTCATCTCTGGGGAGTCACATTTATGTTCCCGAATGACTCGAGGATTTTCACTGTCCCAGAAAATTGTGTTATGTCGCTTGACAAGTCCACTTGTGTTAAGCATGGCTTCATTGCTGAACACTATAGTATTGATGTCTTTCTGGATAATCGTCATTTGACATAAAATCTCACTGCATTCCTCTCTACGTTTTCGTGCCTTTGTAAAGGCTTGAGGGACTTGCATGTGACATGTTCGCATCCAAAGGTTGTAATTTAAGATATTTCACGCTATTTTGAGGTTCATTTCTGTTTCAAAACTGCACCGTCTGGATGACTTTGACTTCGAAGGACTGCAACGTTGGTTTCACATCTTCCTGATCTTGGGCGTCCTGAATTTCCTCAACAGTTGTTCTCTAATGATTCAGTGTTTGCAAACTTTCGGTGAGCTCTATAGGGAAACTGAAGTAATAGATGGTATTAGTGATCATGAAGCTGTTTATGTGGTAGTTAAAAATAAATGTGATAGAAAGGAAGGTCTTAAAAGTAGGACTGTTAGGCAGTACCATATGGCTGATAAAGCAGGCATGAGGCAGTTTCTAAAAAGTAACTATGATCGGTGGAAAACGGTAAATAAAAATGTAAACAGACTCTGGGATGGGTTTAAAGAAATTGTTGAGAAATGCGAAAACAGGTTTGTACCTTTAAGGGTGGTAAGGAATGGTAAAGACCCACCTTATTATAATAGAGAAATAAAGAGACTAAGAAGAAGGTGCAGACTGGAAAGAAATACAGTTACAAATGGCTGTGGAAGTAAGGAGAAATTGAAGGAACTTACTAGAAAATTGAATCAAGCAAAGAAGGCAGCTAAGAATAACATGATGGCAAGCATAATTGGCAGTCATACAAATTTTAGTGAAAAATGGAAGGGTATGTACAGGTATTTTAAGGGAGAAACAGGTTCCAAGAAGGACATTGCAGGAATAATTAATGAACAAGGGGAGTGTGTATGTGAGGATCTTCAAAAGGCAGAATTATTCAGTCAGCAGTATGTAAAGATTGTTGGTTACAAGGATAATGTCGAGATAGAGGAGGATACTAAGGCCAAAGAAGTAATAAAATTTACATATGATAACAATGACATTTACAATAAGATACAAAAGTTGAAAACTAGAAAAGCGGCCGGAATTGATCAGATTTCTGGGGATATACTAAAGACAATGGGTTGGGATATAGTACCATATCTGAAGTACTTATTTGATTATTGTTTGGTCGGAGGAGCTATACCAGATGAATGGAGAGTTGCTATAGTAGTCCCTGTGTATAAAGGAAAGGGTGATAGACATAAAGCTGAAAATTACAGGCCAGTAAGTTTGACATGCATTGTATGTAAGCTTAGGGAAGGCGTTCTTTCTGATTATATTAGACATGTTTGTGAAATTAATAACTGGTGCGATAGAAGGCAATTCGGTTTTAGGAAATGTTATTCCACTGAAGCTCAACTTGTAGGATTCCAGCAAGATATAGCAGATATCTTGGATTCTGGAGGTCAAATGGACTGTATCGCGATTGACCTGTCTAAAGCATTTGATAGGGTGGATCATGGGAGACTGCTGGCAAAAGTGAGTGCAATTGGACTAGACAAAAGAGTGACTGAATGGGTTGCTATACTTCTAGAAAATAGATCTCAGAGAGTTAGAGTAGGTGAAGCTTTGTCTGACCCTGTAATAGTTGACAGGGGAGTTCCGCAGGGCAGTGTTATCTGACCTTTCTGTTTTCTTATATATATAAATGATATGAGTAAAGGAGTGGAATCGGAGGTAAGGCTTTTTGCGGATGATGTTATTCTCTATAGAGTGACAAATAAGTTACAAGATTGTGAGCAACTGCAATGTGACCTCGAAAATGTTGTAAGATGGACAGCAGGCAATGGTATGTTGATGAATGGGGTTAAAAGTCAGGTTGTGAGTTTCACAAATAGGAAAAGCCCTCTCAGTTTTAATTACTGCGTTGATGGGGTGTAAGTTCCTTTTGGGGATCATTGTAAGTATCTAGGTGTTAATACACTGACTGACAGAGCAAATGCAACACCAAGAAGGAGTGGTCAGAACTTTATGCCAATTGCAGGGTAGACTAACGTCACTGAGGTATGCTCATGATGTGGAATGCGCCGCTGTGCTGCGCACGTAGCGAACGATAAATGGGACACGGCGTTGGCGAATGGCCCACTTCGTACCGTGATTTCTCAGCCGACAGTCATTGTAGAACGTGTTGTCGTGTGCCACAGGACACGTGTATAGCTAAGAATGCCAGGCCGCCGTCAACGGAGGCATTTCCAGCAGACATACGACTTTACGAGGGGTATGGTGATCGGGCTGAGAAGGGCAGGTTGGTCGCTTCGTCAAATCCCAGCCGATATCCATAGGGATGTGTCCACGGTGCAGCGCCTGTGGCGAAGATGGTTGGCGCAGGGACATGTGGCACGTGCGAGGGGTCCAGGCGCAGCCCGAGTGACGTCAGCACGCGAGGATCGGCGCATCCGCCGCCAAGCGGTGGCAGCCCCGCACGCCACGTCAACCGCCATTCTTCAGCATGTACAAGACACCCTGGCTGTTCCAATATCGACCAGAACAATTTCCCGTCCCGTCGATTGGTTGAAGGAGGCCTGCACTCCCGGCGTCCGCTCAGAAGACTACCATTGACTCCACAGCATAGACGTGCACGCCTGGCATGGTGCCGGGCTAGAGCGACTTGGATGAGGGAATGGCGGAACGTCGTGTTCTCCGATGAGTCACGCTTCTGTTCTGTCAGTGATAGTCACCGCAGACGAGTGTGGCGTCGGCGTGGAGAAAGGTCAAATCCGGCAGTAACTGTGGAGCGCCCTACCGCTAGATAACGCGGCATCATGGTTTGGGGCGCTATTGCGTATGATTCCACGTCACCTCTAGTGCGTATTCAAGGCACGTTAAATGCCCACCGCTACGTGCAGCATGTGCTGCGGCCGGTGGCACTCCCGCACCTTCAGGGGCCGCCCAATGCTCTGTTTCAGCAGGATAATGCCCGCCCACACACTGCTCGCATCTCCCAACAGGCTCTACGAGTTGTACAGATGCTTCCGTGGCCAGCGTACTCTCCGGATCTCTCACCAATCGAGCACGTGTGGGATCTCATTGGACGCCGTTTGCAAACTCTGCCCCAGCCTCGTACGGACGACCAACTGTGGAAAATGGTTGACAGAGAATGGAGAACCATCCCTCAGGACACCATCCGCACTCTTATTGACTCTGTACCTCGACGTGTTTCTGCGTGCATCGCCGCTCGCGGTGGTCCTACATCCTACTGAGTCGATGCCGTGCGCATTGTGTAACCTGCATATCGGTTTGAAATAAACATCAATTATTCGTCCGTGCCGTCTCTGTTTTTTCCCCAACTTTCATCCCTTTCGAACCACTCCTTCTTGGTGTTGCATTTGCTCTGTCAGTCAGTGTATAAGGAAAGATCTTCATTGGGGTAATCACATAAATGGGATTGTAAATAAAGGGTACCGATCTCTGCACCTGGTTATGAGGGTGTTTAGGGGTTGTAGTAAGGATGTAAAGGATAGGCATATAAGTCTCTGGTAAGAACTTATGGTTCCAGTGTATGGGACCCTCACCAGGATTACCTGATTCTAGAACTGGAAACAATCCAAAGAAAAGCAGCTCGATTTGTTCTGAGTGATTTCCGACAAAAGAGTAGCGTTACAAAAATGTTGCAATGTTTGGGTTGGGAAGAATTGAGAGAAAGAAGAAGAGCTGCTCGACTAACTGGTATGTTCCGAGCTGTCAGCGGAGAAATGGCGTGGAATGATATTAGTAGACGAATAAGTTTGAATGGCGTTTATAAAAGTAGGAAAGATCACAATATGAAGATAAAGTTGGAATTCAAGAGGACAAATTGGGGCAAATATTCATTTATAGGAAGGGGAGTTAGGGATTGGAATAACTTACCAAGGGAGATGTTCAATAAATTTCAAATTTCTTTGAAATCATTTAGGAAAAGGCTAGGAAAGCAACAGATAGGGAATCTGCCACCTGGGCGACTGCCCTAAATGCAGATCAGTATTGATTGTTGATTGAACTGCTAGATGGATTGACAGGGAACGTGCAAATCGCTTGCTACATCTCTTCTTTGCTTCGATGTTAATCGGTCAGCCATTGTGTAACCTATAACAACAGTACAAACAAGGTTAGTCAAGTTGAATAATAATAATAATAATAATAATAATAATAATAATAATAATAATAATAATAATAATAATAATAATAATAATAATAATAATAATAATAATAATAATAATGTAACTACTTTTACGGTTTGCGGAAACGCCAGAGTGCCAGAATTTGGTTCCGCAGGAGTTCTTTTACGTGCCAGTAAATCTACCGACACGAGGCTGACGTATTTGAGCACCTTCAAATACCACCATATTGAGCCAGGATGGAACCTGCCAAGTTGGAGTTAGAAGGCTAGCACCTCAACCGTCTGAACACACAGCCCGGCTCAAGTTGAAGAGATGAACAATAAATACACTAAAAATATCTTCTTTTCTTTCGCAAGTTGCTTTGCGTCGCACCAACACAGATAGGTCTTACTGCGACGATGGGATAGGGAAGGTCTAGGAATTGGAAGGAAGCGGCCGTGGCGTTAATTAAGGTACAGCCCCGGCATTTGCCTGGTGTGAAAATGGGAAACCACGGAAAACCATCTTCAGGGCTGCCGACAGTGGGGCTCGAACCCACTATCTCCCGATTACTGGATACTGGTCGCACTTAAGCGACTGCAGCTATCTTGCTCGGTCAGCCTTAATTAAGGTACAGCCCCAGCATTTGCCTGGTGTGAAAATGGGAAACCACACGGAAAACCATCTTCAGGGCTGCCGACAGTGGGATTCGAACTCACTATCTCCCGAATACTGGATACTGGCCGCAATTAAGCGACTGCAGCTATCGAGCTCGGTACTGAAAATATTATCATAACCTTTGGTATGGTAAACAATATCAGCTAATTGAAAACAGTATAGCAAATATATAATATATATTTGGTGTCTCATTCGCAACATAATATATTTAGCCTATAACATTTGTGTGGTAACATAATTTTCACTCTCCGTATAAAATATCTTCCTTTTCTCCTCAACCCGAAGAATTGTGGGCAGCATGATCTTCTCCCAAAAACTTCCACTCATGAGCCAGGTGTTTAATTAGGTGATAGGGGTGCCTTCTTTTTATGTCGCCTAGAAATTTCTTGGTCTTCCATTTTTCCTTCCATCAGTGAGATGCATCAGGATGAATGACGCAATGGATGACTAACCCAGCTGTTCCGTCAGTTTTCAACGGTTGGTAACAATGAGCGTTTCTCTTCCACTCTATTCAAAACTTCGTCATTTTTACCCCATTTTCATTATTATTATTATTATTATTATTATTATTATTATTATTATTATTATTATTATTATTATTATTATTATTATTCAAGATGCTTCCTCAAATATGTCGACATTATTCCCTTGAAGAAACAAATACTTTATATTCGATTTAGCTGCTAACAGTGATCGTATAATGAATTGGTGAACAAAAAACAAACATTTAAATACACAGCGAGTTGGCAGTGTGGTTAGGGTCATGCAGGTGTGAGCTTGCATACGGGAGTTAGTGAGTTCGAATCCTACCGTCGGCAGCCCTGAAATGTTTTTCCGTGGTTTCCAATTTTAACAATTTTAAGACCAAGCAAATGCTGGGGCTGTACCTTAATTAAGGCCACGGCCGCCACCTTACCATTCCTAGCCCTTTCCCATCCTTCCGTCGCCGAAAACCTTCGATGTGTTAGTGAGACGCTAAACAAGTAGCAAGAAAGAAACATTTATATGACAACTATAACACCGCGTAGTATGTTGTTGCATAGTTTATCAAGCTCTACTATGCCATTGAAATCGAGTTACATAATACAGAAGTCTTTGAAAGCAGTTGATAAAAACATAACACAATAAATAAAGGCAGTCTCAATTCCTAAGGTGAAGTTTTAAATTACAGCAGAGTGTCCAATGTAGAAAGTTGAGTGGGGCGCATTGTGTCATGAAATGAGAAGTCAGTTGCAGAATGAAAAGCGTATTATATAAAACCGAGGAAAGACATGAAATGTTGGGTACGACTGAGTAGGCCTGAGAAATGGGCTATTAAAATAGAGGAAGGAAAGAAGACGGATTTGAGCAAATGTTCAGAAACCTTTCTATGCTTCCACCTCAGTCTGAGTTTCCCGCTTCTTCTCTTCTCACGAACTGTTGTTCGTCCCACTCCTTCCCACATACTCCTCTCGTTTCCTCTCTACACGTGTCTTTTTGTCTATGGTTCTCTCCTTCAGCGTACACCTTATCTACTCGTTTCTTATTAAGTCACCTCGTTACTGTAAGCACGCTCGGCCCTAAACGCAGAATGTATGGGTACGTACCCTATAGTTTCTGCATATCAGATTGCAGCTAAGTGTTTCTTATCTTATCGGCTGCACTCACCATAGCAGCCAAGGATTCCTTTGCCCATAGCCATACTGCACTCGTGTCTGGCCTTCGTTCGTACTTCATGAGAACAGATCAGTATAACACACACGTAGTTGTTTTCTGGTGCTGCAAATTGCAAGGCAATACTGCGACGTACAACGCCTCAAGTAAAGGCAACAATAAGTTATAGTTTTTAGCGATACGTTGCAGAATTTAATGATAATTTCACCTGAAGTGGACATTTCCTGTTCTGCAAACCATGTGGGATATCAATAAAATCTGAAAGGCTGAACAGCAATCTCAAATTACACAACACCTAGAGGACAAGAAACGTATTTCTGCAGTTTCGCAGATGACGAGGAAGCAACCTCTAATTAGAGATGCATTTCCAGGCTTTTCTGAAGGACCTTGTACATATTCAGTTCATTGTTAAGATATTTTTTTTCTATTTACTTTACGTCGCACCAACATAGATACGCCTTATGGCGACGATGGGATAGGAAATGCCTAGGAAGTGGAAGGAAGCGGCCGTGGCCTTAATTAAGGTAAAGCCCCGGCATTTGCCTGGTGTGAAAATGGGAAACTACGGAAAACCATCTTTAGGGCTGGCAACAGTGGGGCTCGAACCCACTTTCTCCCGATTACTGGATACTGGCCACACTTAAGCGACTGCAGCTATCGAGCTCGGTATTGTTAAGATTAATAGGCTATAGGGCATTTGTATCTGCCGACATAGCCCTTTCTAAGGTTAATAATCCTGTATTGAGGAAGATTCTCCCAAACTATTCAAATTCTTAAACTTACGAAGAGTCAACGTTAAAAAGGTATCTTCAAAAATGTTACCGACAAACTCTCTAACATTCGTTCAACTTGTGGGAATTTGTGAAAATGAAAATCTTAGGTGAAACTTCATACTATGCTGACAGGGAAGTTAGAAATGCCATTGCTGTGGTATTAAAGAAACCATGAAATGATTAAAAGAAATGTCTTGTGTTAACAAACCAAGAAATGACTACTGCGAACCATGTGATGATTTGAGAATTATTTCATGATGAAATGCAAATTTTGTGGCCGGATGGTGTGAAGTTCGACAATGTTTTACTGTTGTTGAGTGATGATGCAACAGATCTTGTTGACAGTTACCCTGAAGTGATCCACGTTACGTGCATTTCACATGGTTTACACAAGACTATATTCAGAAATTAGAGCAGCATATCCTAATTTAGATAAATTGATTGTTAATTGTAAAAAGTTTTCATTAAGTCTCCAAGAAGACTGCACGTATTCAAAACTAAAAATCCCAAAGTACCACCACCACCCACCCCAATAATAACGCGGTGGGGAAATTGGCTGGCTGCAGTCCTGTATTATTCAGAAAATGTTTATGGTTTTACCTCAGTAGTTAATGAATCGGACAAAGATGATGCAAACTCAATCGGAATCCTTCACGACATGTTATGTAACACAGTGTTAAAACTGACGTGCCATCTGCAACACAATAGCAGCACAAATGACAAACTTGAAAAGGGAGGGGTCTTTCTGTCAGAAACAGACCAGTGAATTTATGACATGGAAAGAAAACAGAAAATTTAACCAGTGTTAATGGATCTACAGCACTAATGTAACAAAATGAATTCACGCGCGTGTTTGAAATGAATAGTGGGTTTCAAATTATGTGTTCTACAGGAGTGTTAGATGGCCATCAAGCAGTAAATATTCGTGTAAGTATGATTGACTTACCCTGCTAAAAATTTGCCAGACTGACATCTTGTAAAGTGGAGTGCTCATTTTCCCAGTTTAAGTGAGTTTTTCACGTTTATCGTCGGACATTTATGATGGACAACTTGAGGATGATTCTCATCGTGCATTGTAATTCTTCAGCAATCAGCGGAGCATGGAATTAATTGCATTGGTAAATTCTTCATACTACTTATATTTCCACAGTGTAACGCTTAGCACTCTTAGCTACCGTCCTCGGGGGCCCGGGCTAGATTCCCAGTACTACCAGAAATTTGAAAATGGCAGGAGGGCTGGTATGTGGTTAAAATGGTAGATGCATCCCCCCTCCATCGGGGGCGTGCATGAAAAGAGCTGCATCACCTCGGGACGAGAATACGAGTTTAATTTTTATTGCTTGTATTCATATAAATTAACTGAAATATAATTAAATATTTTATTTCCGTGTCACATATTTCAGTATTTTTAAATTATAAAAAATGATCTGACTTTTTAGCATCTACATATCTGAGCCCTACTTATCATGGAGTTTACCAGATACGTGAAGATCATCGTGGATGTACTAACTCAGGTGCATAAAATTTTACTGGACTGCAGTCAGAGAAGTTCATACAATGATCAAATTTTTCTTAAAGAAGAATGATTTCATTTCGACACCTTTAGTATTGAGTGCGGAATAGACCCCACAGTTACTCTATTTTAGATGGTTGAGAGGAGATGTATGCAAGCTACAGTATATCTTCCCCAATAGTGAATTTACTGTTATTTGAGTCGATACTGAATAGCCAGATTTATTGCAAGATCTTTGTTTCTATTGGTTGGATTGAAGGGAAATAGAATGCCTTGACCAGTCTATATTGGATATCCACTCTTCTAAGAAAGTATGAAATACAACTGTGTTGTGTTACATAAAGGACAGTCAAAAATCTCTTTATTTGCAAATGAGGTGCCTACCTCGGTGGCAAATGGTACACTAAAATACATTATTGTCAAGCACTAAATATTAAATTAACAAGAGAACAAAATTTTCCTATAATACAATATTATACAATTTACGCTAACAATTTTTTCTATTAAACACACAGCTCATCCTTAGTAAATTTATATTGTTTACAAAATTCTACTAATAATATCTCCTGTACTACTTACAAATATAGTCAACTGATATACTTTATGTGGAATTACTTCAAATGATAATGTACAACTGGTATAAGATTAAAATTTACATTGCATTTATTTACTTTTTTTCTGTTTTCCTTTACCCATTCTGGAACCTAAGTAGCATAACGACCTGATGCGTCTTAACCAGTAAATAGTAAATAGTAAATAGTTTAGACACGTGTTGGAACACATTCATTACACTATTTACAAGCAGAGTATTGAGAGGTGTCCATCACCAACACTCCTGGTCTCTGTCGGCCTCTATTTGCATTGCACCCCTCGTCTGCACAAGGGATGGAACGGGGGGAGGAATGTAATCGCAGTAATGGACATTGGCGATCGGATCCATCCCTACTGCATTTCATCCCCCTTGGTCCGGCCAACACAGGCCAAACTACAGTCTCCTTTCTGATGTTTGGCGTAAAGGAAACTGTGTGGATGGCGAACATTCACTAGCTTTGACTAACTGAATGGTATTTACCCGAGTAGCTTCCTTACAATGATAGTGGATCAGTGTTTCTCTGTGAATTCCATATAATATTAAAACCCAAGCCTTTGATGTCCATGATTAATTTAGTAATGTCCTTAATTTGAGGTTTTTTGAGTAAAATAAACTAAAGTTATGGCATTAGAAGTGGTGTATCCTATTAAAGATATCCATTGGCAATCAGCCAACACATCAGATCTCCAGTGTTTCATATCTTTGAGTGGGTCTTAAAAGGCCCAACGGAATTTTAACCACACATACATTCATTACCATTAAAGACTGTTATGCCTTTCAACGTTCAGTCTGCAAGCCTCTGTGAATTTACTAAACGTCTCCACAATCCTCTATTTGCAACTAGTGCTGTGGACACATTTAGTTCTATACCTGTTATCTTTAAATCGTTGGAAACGGAGTCTAAACCATCGTTGTCTTGGTCTCCCTCTACTTCTCTTACCCTCCATAACAGAGTCCAGTATTCTCCCAGACAACCTATCCTCCTCCATTCGCCTCACACCACCCCAACACCGAAGCCGGTATATGCGTGCAGCTTCATCTATCCAGTTCATTCCTAAATTAGCCTTTATCTCCTCATTCCGAGCACCCTCCTTCCATTGTTCCCACCTGTATGTACCAGCAATCATTCTCGCTACTTTCATGTCTGTTACTGCTGCAGGATTTCGGCACAATCTGCCATTAATACCAAGTCGTCGGCATAGGCCAGACTGCTTACTACATTTCCACCCAACTGAATTTCTCCCTGCCGTATACCTTTCAGCAGATGATCCATGTAAACGACGAACAGCAATGGTGAAAGTTTACAGCCTTGTCTAACCCCTGTAAGTACCCTGAACCAAGAACTCATTTTACCATCAATTCTCACTGAAGCCCAATTGTCAACATAAATGCCTTTGATTCATTTTAATAATCTACATTTAATTCCATAGTCCACCAGTATGGCGAACATCTCTTCCCTCGGTACCCAGTCATATGCTTTCTCTAGATCTACGAAACATAAACACAACTGGCTATTCCTCTCATAGCATTTTTCATTTACCTGGCGGATACTGAAAATCTGATCCTGACAGCCCCTCTGTGGTGTGAAACCAGACTGGTTTTCATCCAACTTTTTCTCAACCACCAATCGCACCCTCTCTTTTAAGATACCAGTGAATTCTTTGTCTGATATACTAATCAATGAGATACCTCGATAGTTGTTGCAATCCTTCCTGTTCCCTTGCTTATAGATAGGTGCAATTTCCGTTTTTTTTTTTGTTTTTGTTTTTTTGCTAGATGCTTTACGTCGCACCGACACAGATGGGTCTTATGGCGACGATGGGACAGGGAAGGGCTAGGAGTGGGAAGGAAGCGGCCATGGCCTTAATTAAGGTACAGCCCCAGCATTTGCCTGGTGTGAAAATGGGAAACCACGGAAAACCATTTTCAGGGCATTACTGGTTTTGTCCAATCTGAAGGTACCTTCCCAACACTCCATGCTAATCTTACTACATTATGAAGCTACTTCATCCCCGCCTTCCCACTGTACTTCACCATTTCAGGTCTAATTTCATCTATTCCTGCTGCCTTATGACAATGTAGTTTATTTACCATCCTTTCCACTTCCTTAAGCGTAATTTCACCAACATCATTTTCCTCCTGCTCATGAGCTTGGCCGTTCACAACACTACCAGGAAGATTTCCTTTTACGTTGAGAATATGTTCAAAATGTTCCCTCCACCTCTCCAGAGATTCCCTGGGATCTATTATGAGTTCACCCGAACTACTCAAAACACTGTTCATTTCCTTTTTTCCTCTCTTCCTAATATTCTTAATTACTGTCCAGAAAGGTTTGCCTGCTGCTTGACCTAGCCTTTCCAGGTTATTACCAAAATCTTCCCACGAATTCTTTTTGGATTCAACAACTATTTGATTCGCTCTAAGTAAAAATCCCTGTCTTCCTCGGCCCTTGTTTGGAGCCATTTCTGATAAGCCTTCGTTTTACGTTTACAAGCTGCTCTCACTTCATCATTCCATCAAGATGTTTGCCTTTTCCCACCTTTACACACAGTTGCTTCTAGGCATTCCCTTGCTGTTTCTATTACAGCATCCCTGTATGCCACCCATTCTCCTTCTATATCCTGAACCTGATTACTGTCTACTGTTCGAAACTTCTCACTTATCATACCCATGTACTTCTGTCTAATTTTCTCGTCCTGGAGATTTTCTACCCGTATTCGATTGCATACAGATTTCACTTTCTCTACCCTAAGCCTAGAAATACTTAGTTCACTACAGATCAGATAGTGGTATGTATCATCGAATAATCCCCGGAAAACTCGTACATTCCTTTTCAATAACTTTCAACAAATCTATTAACTTGTACATGTTAGTACGTGATTTCGTCCGATTGGACCTCCATCAGCTAAATCACATAAACAAATTAAAACAATTAGATATGTGAATGATAACTTCGTACGAAACTGTTGTAAAAATAATTTTTAAGTATCTTGAAACTTGAAAATGGTTCAAAATCATATTGCGCTAAAAAATAGAATCTTCATTTCCAATAAAATAGGTCGTAGATGAGGTGAGTTACAGTTGGAGATACTTATTTTGCAAAACTGTTAACATAGGTCAGAACAAAAGAATAGTTCCGATGATGAGATTCGAGACAACCGAAACAAAACCCAATGAGGTATATGACGAAAAGAAAACAACATATGAACCAACCATCAAATTCTATCAACAAGAATACCAGTTGGATGATATGGAAGTCATAGGATTAGAATGCTGCCAGATACTCCTTGATTCTCTAACCTTTCGCAGCTTCCAAATCTATTCAACAGGTGGCAGAGCGTTCCTAATAACATACGTGCTGCTAAGAGAAAAAAAAGTCTACGAACGAACAGACCCCCATCATGGCATACGCCTCTAGAATGCTAGAGGAAACATTCCCTTTTCTGTCCAGTTCTGCAAATCATTTTGACCTCAATCACGCATTGATAAAAGAAATTGCAGTGAATGCCTTGAAATATTCTGTTCAAATCCTGAAGAACCATAGGCCCTATCTTCCAAACTTTTTAATGCGACAACAGACAGTATGTCAAATGTGCTAACCAACTCACAATTACTTTTAATATTCATATTGTCTTTTTTTATACTTTGTCCTCAGAGGAAAGTCAAAATATATAAATAAAAAATAAAATAAGAAACAAAAATAAAATAAGACCCATTAGCAAGATGATAATCGTGAAATTTGTGCGTGCCCAGGTACTACATTAAATTCACTTCCTAAAGTGTATTTTATTGTCATCAGGCTACAATATTATTATTATTATTATTATTATTATTATTATTAATATTATTATTATTATTATTATTATTATTATTATTATTATTATTATTATTATTATTATTATTATTAGACCACTACTACTATTATCATTATTAGACTACTACTACTATTATTATAATCAACTTCCTAAAATGTATTTTAGTGTCATCAGGCTACAATATTATTATTATTATTATTATTATTATTATTATTATTATTATTATTATTATTATTATCATTATTATTATTATTATTAGACCACTACTACTATTATTATAATCATCTTCATCTCCATCATCAACTCCATCATTATTAATTTATGCATCAACAAGCTGGACAAAATCCAACCTGTTATCATGAATGTTGTGAAATAAATATGGAACATGTTCAGTAATGCGCTATCTCATGATAAGAGAGTAGAATCCAGTATAATTAGATAGGTTGCAGTATAAACTTTGTTTAAAACATAACGTAGTTTTTACATTCCATAATCTGTAACAAAATTGGGACATAGTGAGAGAACAGGTATTGATGAGATCATTCAATATATCAGTGTAAATGACGGACATTGTATTGTGTATGACTGGTGTAGATAAACGGTAAAGTGATATGAATTTATGAAAATCAATTACAGTGGATGAATCCAATGATTCATATGAATCGTATTGTATTTAATCCTGAAATGGAACATCTCCTTTAACTACATAAACCAATAATTGCTGATCATACAGGATCGTATCTGTTTGCTTCGTCTCAACATTTCCAGATGATCAAATTCGATGATGTGAAATCACGTTAGTCAGCTGTACACTATTAGGATCGGAAACCACATCGAAGTTACCATGCAGAAATATTGTTCAATTTCAACGCGAATATTTGCTTCCGTTTTATAACATCAAAAGCCAAAACTAAAAGCATGCTCCACACAGATCATGAAGGCCCTTGGAGATGTGAATGGTATGGGTTCAATATTTAGTGGACTTAATCTGGTAAGGAAGGGGGCCCATATTTCGTCCCATTAGCAGATTTGGACTTCAAGACATTAAGGATATTATTGACAAGGCTAGAAATTAATGTATATATATCACTGAATGTATTCTCCACTAACGGCAAGTTACAATGAAACTGTTATAACGTAAGATAGTCAATATTTGACATAAACACTGCAAAATCTAATGTACCAAAATATGTTCGTAATTTCGTCCCCCACTAAATTTACGAAAAATACAATTAATTTTAATATATTTTTCCTTTCTAATCTTATCAAACACTTACTTGAGTTACTTGAAGGCTACTTATGAAAAATATTTTCTTGGCATTATTTTTACACAGTCTTCCAGCGTTGCGCGTGGGATGTTAAACGCTTTACTTGCACGTTTGTAACCCATTATCTTGTCTCTGACTGCCTTAATTAGCATTTTCCATAGCCTCTATATCCCACTGCTTCCGTTTCCCCGTCTGAAAATAATAACTTCATAAATCTATATATTAAAAAAATTATGAAAACTACAGTCAGTCAGTCAGTCAGTCCGGCCATTCTATCCAGTCGATTTTCTTCATTCTTTTTTAACTGAAAGGTATTCATGCTCAGATTTGTTATCAGGTACTATAAATTACTTAACTTCCGCCTTCCTCAAATTATTTGATTTTTCCATATTTTTTTGTCTCTTTGAAGCAATCATATCTTTGGTTCTAATTGAGGTACGGAGTTCGTTTTGGCCCTACGAACACTCAGTGGAACAAGCTCTTTTATTTCAGCTCTTAACTATTCAAATTGGTTGATTCTGAGGAAAGCTATGAGTGCACATTCAATTTGACGTCTCATTTCTTCAAAAAAAAAAAACTCATTGAAGCAATCATTTCGTTCTAATTGAGGTACGCTGTTTGTTTTGGTCTAAGAACACTCAGTGGATCAATCGCTTTCTTTTGAAGTAATAACTACTTAAAGTGGTAGATTCTGAGAAAAGTTGTGAGTACATTTGTCTCCATGACGAAGATCTTTGAAGGACTTTTTAACAGTTGGGCGCGTATTGTTGTTCCAAGGAACGTTTCATTCAATTTCTTTGTGTGATGTATTTTCAAGTGTTTTGTTGACATAATATTACATTATATTACCACAGCAGATCATGTGCTTTATTTCATTAACTCGACACTTTGCAAATACAACCCTGAGGATAGTAACGAACAACACCATACTTTGTACATTGCGGGCGGAGCCAGCGGGAAACTGCTAGTAACAAATAAAATGAAGGGGGACGAAATTGTACGAATATTCCCGGATTTATTACAATGGCCGCTACTGCAACTCACGCCAGTCACCTCACTGTAGCGTTCACATGCCAGGAACTACTCCACACGACTGAAATGGAGTCCAGTATTTCAAACACATATCAGTGCTCATTCTAGGAATAACAGGCTCTTAATTTGAATGCTACACTAACTCAGCTCAGTACTAATGTCAGGCTCCTCAGTTTCATCTTTTCTATATGACCTCCTTTGGTCAACTCTTGTTCTCTTCCGTCGCCGGTGATATCAGGCTTGCGAGGCCTTGGTAGTCTTTCCTTTTAACGCACTTCGTGGCCGCTACCTTTATTTTACCGATACCTTCATTTTCGAAATGCCCGACCTCTTACAATTTGTTTCTGTTACGCCAGAAAGGTTGCCCAGCTGTAATTTATCTTAAAATAATAATGACCACTCGACCGAAACAACCGTAGCTTTCAGTAATTCATAATCTATTTGGCCAGCTATGTACCACGTAAATAACTCCTCATGATTTCAGTTTTCTTTGTCGCCAGCACTTCATTCTCCTGCTTACAGCTTTTTTCTTTTCAGCTGTCCAATGTTGTTTCTTCTTGGTCGCTGTTTCTGGCTCTAGGAACCCCATAAATGTGTGTATCTTGTTCCAGAAAGTGGTTCTGTTGTGGATGTCTTGATCCATGATGTTAATTTCTTGCAGATCGTTCTTGGTGTTAAGAAACCATTTGTCATAAGAGTTGCCTTTCCTACTGGACTTGTTGATTTTTTTTTAATTACTGAGTCTGTCATCGGTCATTTTTGAAATATGTACAAAGAAACGAAACATCCATTTGCGTATTTTATCTGAGATCCTGCTGCATGCTTTATATTCTTCTTTCTTACTGCGTAGTAAGTATGTGTCGGCACATATTTTTGTTGCAGAGAATTTTTCTTAAAATCTTTCTTTCCTTCTTCTCGATTTCTTCAGTGTCTTTTTTTTTTTGGTTGTTAATCCTAGTCATTTTGAAGCATACAGTCACTCTGTTCGGCTTTCATTTTGGTAGCCTACAATCCCAGTATTTGCTTTGTGTGAAAATGGGAAACTACGGCAAATTATATTTAGAGCTGCCGACAGTAGTGGGTTTCGAACTCACCATCTCCCGAATGGAAGCTAACAGCCACATGGTGCTGCCATCTCACTCGGTCGCAAATATTACTTCATGAGTAAAACCAGAAAAGCTACAGTGTGTATATCTAGGGGTATTTACTAAAAAATAGCATAAAATATGTTTAGGCCCTCAAAACTATTCAAATCAGCACGATAGTTATTATTATTTATTTATCGTATTACAAGTACACAAATGAAAAAGAAAATCTTTGGTTTCATCTTCTGATGTAATTTTGATTGACCGTGAGAGATCCAGCATCTAGTTCGGTCGCCTATTTGTGTAGACTTATCAACCGTTCTGCATAAGCAGTCCGTTGCCCAGAGTATACCACGAGGAGGTTATCTACACTTCGCACCCCACCACGATAGTGAAGACTCGGGTATCTTGGCGTTAACAAACCATTTGTCATAAGAGCTGCCTTTCCTACTGGGCTTGTTGAAATGATAAAAATTCTTACTGAGTCTGTTGTTGGTCATTTTTGAAATATGTCCAAAGAAATGAGCCCTGAAATCGAGCTACATGCTTTTTATACTTCTTTGTTACTACGTGAAGGCTCAAGTATCTCACCTACCACTAATTCGTGAATCGAATAGGCAAATTGTCCATGGCCTTTGCTTGAAGGGATATTAATATTATATATTTGAACGAAACATCTTGGTCTATCTTTTAAACAGAGGAGTTGTGTTAAGTTTGTGCTATAAACATGTTTAATCTCATTTGCTGCCGCTCAGAGAATAATCATAAACAGTGCCCATGTAGGAGATTAGATTTAGCACAAAGGTGTTTGATCCCTTGTTAATTCTCTCTTCTTTGACAAGAAGTTCCACCTCTTTTGTTTCTATCTAAATGAGATTCTGAAGTAATGAATAACAAACTGGAACAAATTGGAAGGAGTGGATTCAATTAGAGATTCCTTTGGTACAAGAAGAATCTAGATGTCCTCTACCTGAGAGCCTGTGTTAAATATTTAAGGCGAACTTTCTGTCGTAATTCACATTGCTGAAGGCAAGAGGAGACTTACTGCTAGTTCCTGGCATTCACTGAGAAGTCAGGGCGCTGCCTAATGAGAATCGAACTGCTTTACAGAGAACGACACTTTCAATGACCGATGCAATTTCATCGATTTTTGTAAGTGCAGGCGTGTTCTTTGTTGGAAAACACTGGAGAGCACTTTCAAGCCTACAATTAATAATGCAATTTTTGTGAACTCAGTTCTGTTCACTGATTGATGAAATGAATGCATTTTAAGGTCCATATTCACCAACAACAGTTACTTTTGCTGTTATCTTAGATTTCAGAAACTTGGATAATATCAGTATTTTGGACAACGCTTACTTCAGTATTCATCACAAAAAATTAAATTATATAGTTTCGTAAATTATACACCACTTATAACCTGAGACTATTGTATAGTATTTTTCTTTTACTTTTCTTCCCAAAACTTCTTCATTCGTTGGCTGATCGCCTGCCTCTGTTCCTCTGAAAACACTCTCTGAGTTTGATGTCAAGTTTGCTAAAGCGAAAAATCCACAAGAGTGATCTGTCTCCGGAAGCACCTCCCCTTTTATATATATCATCTGTGATCTTCATTCTTTGTAGATCCCATCATATATCTTCCATTCAACTGGTGGTGTGTTTTAATTTAGAGATGTAATTAAAACTCTTCTTATCATTTATTATATTGGTTTACCAAAACTAAGTTTTCGTTTCATTCTGAATTTGAAGCATAAGTTTTTCATACTAACACACAGAAAACAAAATGACTACGTACTGCCGCCATTATAGAAATGTAAACAGGTTTATAATTATGTTCCGTGTTTGCAAGTAATTACTCGTAAATTATGTCCGCTATTGACCAGGAACGAAGAAAGAAACCTAATATGAAGTTTCAAGAGAAGGATTTTTTTTAATTTGGATGTGAAGGCATTAACATAGAGAATAAGAAAGCAAATTATATCCTTCACATTGTATATTTCATTAAAAAATAAGGCAACAATCCTTATTTCTTCCATAGAAAAATCATACCAAATCGTGTACTATACAAAATGTAAGTTATAATTGAAAATTCATCTTAGGCCTCCCTATGTGTTGGCAAGTCCAAGTTATGTTCGATCATGGATAGGACTACAGTGCGGAAACCTTAGATAATCTAAAATGTGTCTCAAAATCAGGGTCATCGTAGTCCTCAAAGTATCCAGCGTGATCTTTTCATCGATCCAGGATGTTTTATTGCATAATCTTGGTCATATTCCTCGTCGCCCTGATTTTTTTCTTTCAGTAAACTATTCCAGCCGTCTACGAGCGCTGCCGTCTTGAAAATCACTACTTCCAATTTTACCGGCCAACCTTTCTCCGGTGAAATTTTAAACCGAGACAATACTCATTATCCTGAATAATGTTGTTGGTGAATCCGTACAAAATGACGACCGCAGATATGTGGGAAAAGGCCAGAAGGAGATTTGGCCAATCCGTCTGTCCGTTCTATTGGACCTACTTACTTCATTTTAGTTTTATTTTCTCCGGAATTACCTGCCGGTGAATCATGATACATTGGTTCGTCTCCCAGTTCAGCCAAATTTGAGTAATCATAAAATCAGGTCATTAAATGATCACTACAATAACTGCAGGTGAAGGCTTACCCTAACCCGCAATACATTCTGTTCTTAACAGGTTGCTAAGCGACCAAAATCTTCATTAATATTCTGATATGTACGTGGTTTTCATTCTTAGTAATGCCATTGCATGCAGCCAAGTTTGATTACTATCTGCCACGCCAAAGGGTATACACTCCCTCTGATCACGGAAGTATACCATGCTTGATATTCTTTGATTCTCTAATCTTCCCCAACTTCCAAATATATTTAACAGATTGTAGAGCGTCCCTAATAACTTACATGCTACTGAGAGAAAAAGTCTACGTACAAACAGACCTCAGCATGACATATTCCTTAGACATTATCTGGGAACACCTATCGAAGAACAACCTACGAGCTGCACTAGGAAGAGTGAAGGCTATGTATATTAAAAGAATTCTCTGTCTGGCAAGAAACTCTCCTTCGAGACTAACATATGAGCTCACAAGGCAACCGTTATATATAGAAGAACTGCAATTAAAAATACAATTTGCTTCTACGACACACCACCAAGCTTAACATCAAGAACTGCAGGATAAAAAAAAGCGAATTTATGGATAGATTTTTTACCAAAGAGGCAGCATGATGATGTCAGAACTGCGGCATACCACTACGCGCTTCCTATTAAATGTTCATAAAACCATTGAAAAGCGCAGGCAAAGTGTGATTACGACAGACATGTCAAGACGAGTTATTTGACATATTTATAACAAATTCTGCGGAGCAGTACGAGTCCTCTAGTTTTTATATTTTTTATTACTTGTTTAACAATGCCCTATCACATGCAAGATGATATCGAAATGCGAATGAGCGTCGGCTGGGAAGACAGTGGTTGTGTAGTTACTTGAAGTAAAGGTTCGAAACATTTTTACAAGTGGTTATACGTCGCACCGCCACAGGTACGTTCTATGATGACTATCGGATAGGGAAGGGGCCTGGAGTGGGAAGGAATCGGCCTTGGCATTAATTATGGTACACCGAAAACCATGTTCAGGGCTGCCGATAGTGTGGTTCGAACCTACTATATTCCGAATGCAAGCTCACGACTGCGCGCCCCTAACCGCACGGCCAACTCGCTCGGTGGATTCGAAGCCACCATCTCCCGAATGCAAGTATATAGCTACATGAGCGTACCTATAGCCGGACCACTCGATAAATTGTAAATAAGTTGTCCGTCACTAAAATGAAGGAAGAGAGAAATAGATAGAGACTCAGAAGACAGTAGTTAGATAGTGCGTTAAGGATTTCAAGGTGTGAGCGATAGAAACGTGAGGGTACAGTGCTCCTGCCAAAAAATGGATTGTATAGTTTATTGAAAGAGGCTTGCAGACTGAACGCTAATAAACATGTAAATAATAAAAATGTACACACAGTATGTAGGCGTGTACATTACATATGTACTGTACAAACTTTAAAATGAGTTTTCCACATGTTTTTATTCTGACATGGACACAAAAACTTATTATGGAAGCTTTACACACCAAAACAATACAGCCTATGATGTGATCTATCCATTCCTTGATTCTAGGAAATAAGTAACACTTTTAATTATACACTTCTTTATCAGGATCAGGCTGAAATTTTGATTGTTCACTACAGGGTGAAGCCGAACTCCACCGACAAAATTTCGGAGGCTTTTCAGTGATACCTCGACGTAGCAGGGGGAGAAGTGCTACTCCCACGTGGCGCGTCCCAGGTGGCGGATAGGGGTTCCAAACTGGCTTGCCGGCGGACTTGAGTGAAATAAAATAGCTCTCGCGGACCAAAAGCACAACACCCTGTGGGTGGGGGACGCAGGCGAAGAATACACCCACGGTATCCCCTGCCTGACGTAAGAGGCGACTAAAAGTGGCGACCAAGGGATGATGATATTAGAACCATGTAATTACTTGTGATAAGTACCGTGACGTGCGGAACACCATGGTTCGACTTTAATTGTGACTAGTACCACCTTGCGAAGAAAACCATGGGTCTACGTTAGGCCTACACAGGAGCAGAACCATTATGCGAGAAACACTACGGGTCTGGGCGTTGTTTGTGGTAAGTGCCATCGCGTGCTTTCCACCGATCGGTTCCAATGTGTTCAGAATGGGTCTGCGTTACCTATGAGTAGTATTACTTTATAAGGAACACCATGAGTCTACGTTGCCTGTGGTTGGCATCACTTGGTGAGAAAAAACCACGGATTTCACTGCTGCCCGTGACACTGTGATGAAAACCATTGGTCTGCGTTGCCTGAGAGTAATACCATTGTGTGTGGATCACCATAGGTTTCTGTTGCCTGTGGGCGTTACCATAATGTGTGATACACTGTGGGTCTATGATTAATAGCACTATGTGGGCAACACCATGAGTATACGTGGCCTGTGATAAGTTCCACTAAGTGAGGAACACCATGGGTCAGCGTTGGTTGTAATTAATACCCTTATGTGCGAAATACCATAGGTTTGTGTTACCTGTGCTTGGTGCCACTGTGTGTGACATACCATGGGTCTGCATTACCTGTGATTAGTACCACCTTGCGAGAAACACCGTGAGTCTACGTGGCCTGTGATTAGTACCACAATAGGAAGAACACCATGGTTCTGCTATACTAGGGATTAGTAACATTATGAGGGCCCAGTAACCTGGATTTTGGACCCCTTTACATAAGTATCATCATTATGAATAGGATCCACTGATAGTTTTTGTACCGAGCTCGCTGGCTGCAGTCGCTTAAGTGCGGCCAGTATCCAGTATTCGGGAGATAGTAGGTTCGAACCCCACTGTCGGCAGTCCTGAAAATGGTTTTCTGTGGTTTCCCATTTTCACACCAGGCAAATGCTGGGGTTGTACCTTAATTAAGGCCACGGCCGCTTCCTTCCCACTCCTAGCCCTTCCCTGTCCCAACGTCGCTATAGGACCTCTCTGTGTCGGTGCGACGTAAAGCAACTAGCAAAAAAAAAAGAACATGAATTTCAAACGCCAGATTGTTTTTGTTTCATGATCATTTTATCATTGTCATTCGTTGTAGACGCTAGACAGTAGATATATTTTGAAGTTTTAATTTTCATTTCGTTCACCTCGTACTATTAGAGACCGATGACCTAGCTATTAGGCCTCTTTAAACAACAAACATCATCATCATCAGGGATACCTTCTGAGTATATTGGTATAAGGGACCTGCGATCTCCGCTGGATCATTAAAGAGTAATAGTGTAATTACGATTTATTCGGTTTGTTACTCCAATCATTCCTGTTTCTGTGAAAATACCTTCATATCAGTGAAAAATCTTGTAATATGCAAAAACCGAAACGTACAACACAAAACACAGAGTAATGCAACAACCCTCAGACGAAACACGTACACTCTTAGACATGATACTGTATAGACTTATGGGCTTATGCCGTGTCAAGAAAATAAGGTGAAATTCCTTACGTTTCACAGAGAACTGTGCTCTGCGTCATCAGAAGAAAATCTCGACTGTCCACGAGAAAGGCTTCTTAAACATTAAATTTTAGAAATTTAGACGTTATAATAGAAGTGGAAATGGCACGTTCATTCATTGGCAATGTCATATGTTACGTACAGGTAAACCCCGTCATACGCGGATTCGTTATCCGCGATTTCGCATATACGCGATTTTAGTTTTAAGTCTAGTGCTGTCATTTGATAACAGTACGTGGAAACTCTAATGCCTTAAGGCAGGTACAGACATGCGTTCCGAATTCTGTAACGTACATTACATTGCGACGGGGCAAGCGCATCCCTGTGCGCATCTTCTGTCGTGTTTGTCGAGACGTGAATCGTCAGTTCCGGTCAGTAGAGCTGTGAAGTTGCATTTGACAGGTTTCGTATTTAAAATGCCGGATAAAAGGAAAGAAGCTACTACGAAAGTCGTATTCGTTAGAAACGAAGTTAAAAGTTTTGGATTGTTATGAGAAAGGTGAGCTTATTGTTGATATTCAGCGTGCTTTAGGACTTAGTGAATCCAATGAAAGAATTATTCATGATAATGCGAAATCAATTCTAAAAACTGCTCAATCTTCTACAAATGTAAGTGTGACCAGAGTGACCATATCTCGCTCGAAAGCGATGGAAAGAATGGAAACAAAATGCTAAGCCGTTGGGTTGAGCATCACAACCAACAACGCATGCCTTTCTCCGGAGCTGCTGTTCAAGCTAAAGCCAAGAACTTGTATGCATTTTTAGTTTATTATTGTGTGTTTCGGTGTTAATTTTTTGCGGGTATAAATTTGCATTAAAATGCGTTTCACAAACATGATAATGGTTATTTTTGGTAAAAATACTAAGATTCTCTGCTATTTTAAACTTAATATGTGAGTAAACGGAAACCTAACCCTATATCTCACGTGTAAAATGACATTCGATGCACGCGAATTCGCTATGCGCGGCAATTTCGCGGAACATAACTATGGCGTATAACGACGCCTACCTGTACACATGTTATGTGACCCTCTTAAAGTAATTCTGATGGTTCGGTCAGCTTCCGCTTCGAACGCTAGCGCTCTCCACGTCCGGGGAGCCATCTGGTGACGAATGAATGTACCATTTCCACTTCTATTATAACGTCTAAATTTCAAAAAGTCATTGTTTGAGAAGCCTTTCTCGTGGACAGTCGAGATTTTCTTCTGATGACGCAGAGCACAGTTCTCTGCGAAACGTAAAGAATTCCACCTTATTGTCTTGAAACGGCATAAGCCTCAAAGCCTATACAGTATCATGTCTGAAGCCCGGATTTTTATGCAGTAACAGGTTAGACTGCAAACTAATTTGGTTAGTAGGAAGTGTCGGCCACCCGCTCTTCCATAATGTAGCAGGAGTAACATAAATTAAAGGGGTTCCGATGGGCCGTACCCCTAATGTTTATACAAGCCCCATAGCAGAGACGTTGTGAAGGTAGACTATACTTGCTACTCGCTTCAGTAAGTTTGCATTCTAACATATTAATGCATAAAAATCCGGGCTCTAATCATGTTTATATGTACGGGCCGTGAAAGCATCAATGGCAACGTACATTCTTGTCACAGGGTGTTTAATCTGCTCCGTCAGTCTACTGTACAGAACAGTACGTAACAAAAGCAGAACTCTTCCCTTACAGTTATTGTTCAAAACGTCGACCACCATGATCACGGCATCGTTGGCTTCCAGCATATTAAAGAACTCCTCCAGGACAAAATTCCGATATTCCGGCGTTTCAACAACAATAAAGGTGTTATAATTTAATCCACCTATTCAATACTTTTATTTCCACTTATAGTGGTTACATAAATAGACTCACAGTTAAATGGGACATGTTTCGCCCTCAATTAAGGGCATCTTCAGCCTAAAAACAATCAAGAGTACAACTAATATTAAAAGTGGAAGCTAAAAGTTCAGCCAGTTATTAAAATTCGGGACATAAAAATGTGAAAAATGATACAATATATAAAGATGATAATGGAAACACTGTCAATGATTAAACTAGAATCTTGTCGGAGACTAAAACTTCTTCCATTAAAATTCCAATTAAAACAGGTCATTTAAAATGTTAGTGGAAAACCAAAGTGGTAAGAATATAAAGCCAACGACATGAGGGCGTGAACACAAGTATAAACACGATTGTCATAAATATAATATGTCCAAGGCCGCTGATGAAATTCGTCAGCATGAAGTGAGACAAAAGCATCAGTTGAAAAATTGTAAGTGGCCCTTAGCACCGTAGGTAATACTATTGGCTGAAACATGTAATTCCGGCGTTTGTCAAGAACTAGCATTTTTTATTACCAGTGCAATACAGGTACAAAGCTAATTGGGGCAACAAACCGAACGAAATACAATTACTCCTTAACGAGCCACCGGAGAACACAGCTCTTTTATACCAATATGCCGGGCTGAGTGGCTCAGACGGTTGAGGCGCTGGCCTCTTGACCCCAACTTGGCAGGTTCGATGCTGGCTCAGTCCGGTGGTATTTGAAGGTGCTCAAATACGTCAGTAGTGACGGTAGATTTCCTGGCAGGTAAATTAACTCCTATAGGACAAAATTCCGGCACCTCGGCGTCTCTGAAAATCATAAAAGTAATTAGTGGGACGTAAAGCAAATAACAATTTTTTTAAGAGTTGCTTTACGTCGTACCAAAACGGATAGTTCTTATGGCGACAATGGGATAGGTGAGGACTAGGAGTGGGCCTTAATTAAGGTACAGCCACAGAACTTGTCTTGTGTGAAAATTGGAAACCACGGAAAACCATCTTCTGGGCTGCCGACAGTGGGCCTCGAACCCACCATCTCCCGGATGCAAGCTCACAGCTGCGCGCCCCTAACCGCACGGCCAACTTGCCCGGTAGATTTATTTATTATTATACTAATATACTCAGAAGATATCCCTGAACAGCCTCCGAAAGTTTGTCGATGTAATTCGGCTTCACCCTATATAATAACTACTAAATAAACGTGTACGATAAGCAAGACGTGAAGCTCTGTCATGCATCTTCGTTGATGTTGCTTTAACATAACTTGCTTGGCATCTTAACTGAGTGGCTAGTCTCTATGAGCAGCCATTAACCACAATATGTCCGCTTAAGTTTAACATATTTTGTTTATTATTCGGTATCCGATAACACCTACAGCGGCTTTGTTCAGCCGGTTTACAAGCAGTCGAGTTAAAATCATTAGCTGTACACAAGGAATGGTTAACCACCCCGTCCTGGTTTCTGAGCTCTACCACAACTGTGTAACATAAAAGCGAACTTGCGCCAGAATAACAAGTTCCTTTACCGACGTAGTTAAAATTACACTCACCACAAACTGAACATTATAAGTTAAGAATACCCAGCGCGTTCACATGCGGTTAGGGGCGCTCAGCTGCAGGCTTGCATTCGGCAGATAGTGGGTTCGAACCCCACTGTTGGCAGCCCTGAAGATGGTTTTCCATGGTTTCCCATTTTCAGACCAGACAAATATTGGGGCTGTACCTTAATTAAGTCTACGGCCGCTTCTGTCCTACTCCTAGTCCTTTCCGTTCCCATCGCCGCCATGGGACCTGTCTGTGCCGGTGCGGCATAAACCAACTTGTACAAGAATACGGCCGTTTGCATATCAATTTTAATTTTATTTATTTATTTATTTATTTATTCATTTATTTATTTATTTATTTATTTATTTATTTATTTATTTATTTATTTATTTATTTATTTATTTATTTATATAGAAACCTGGTTCTAAAAATGTCTGTAGAAGAATTGTCATTCTTTTCTGTTCTCATTGTCGATAATAATAAGTAGTAATTCCGTGTGGCTATTTCGAGCCGGGTGCAGCCCTTGTAATGTAGACCCTCCGATGAGGATGGGCAGCATCTGCCATGTGTAGGTAACTGAGAGTTTTTGTGGTGGAGGATAGTGTTAAGTGTGGTGTGTGAGTTGCAGGGATGTTGTGGACAGCACAAATAAGCAGCCCAAGCCACTGGAATTAACCAATGAAGGTTAAAATCCGCGAGCCGGCCGGAAATCGAACCCGAGACCCACTGAACCGAAGACCAGTAAGCTGACCATTCAGCCAACGAGTCGGACATTATTGTTGATTAGGCACACAAATTTCAACATTTACTAGCACGTTTCCTCTAAGCTGTCCCAATTACCAGGTTTGAATTTGCTTACACACAGAACTTCTGACTGTATCGTTATTTAAAAGGTTATAAGGACAAATTAAAAGGCATGCGAAACTTGTTTCAGTTCTAAACAGTACAACATGTACCTCGCAATGATCTACCGTTGTGTGATGATGTCCGCTTCCACTGGACACGATCCCGCAAGCTCTTAAAATTATGCTGGAAAAACATTTAAGGAAAAGAAAAGTGGCAGTCAAGGTGAACCTTCATTTTTCCTCCTTTTCTGTGGTGTCCCATTTGGAAACCAGGAGAAGGCTAGAATAGTAGAATACATTGGAAGTAGAGCTGCTTCCCTTTCAATAACGGCCCTACTTGGTAATAACACCTTACTGCATGAAGGCAGAGCATAAGCCTATACAAGGATATCAACGATGAACATCAAACATGCTGATGGTTAAAGTTGTCTTAATTCCATTTCACGAAACATTCCAGCTCTATGGCTAGCTGCTTAACGTGCTGGACTTTGGTCACAGGGGGTCCCGGGTTCGATTCCAGGCAGGATCGAGAATTTTAACCATCATTGGTTAATTCCGCTGGCACGGGGCCTTGATGTATGTGTCGTCTTCATCATCATTTCATCCTCATTCCGACGCGCAGGTTGCCTACGGGCATCAAATCAAAAGACGTGCACCTGGGGAGCTGAACATGCCCTCGAGCACTCGCGGAACTCGCCATCTGATTTCATGAAACAACAATAATACTATTACTATTAATAATAATAATAATAATAATAATAATAATAATAATAATAGCAGCAGTATAATTACTAATCGGATTTTGGACGGAGTGCTGTATCTTATTCGGGGGCCCCGGAGTTCTCAGTTCGATTTATGACCAGCCTAAGGACTTCAATTTTGAACTTAGTGCTTACTGGTTCGTGACTAATAACTAAGAAGTTGTCTGACATGCTAGGCTGCGGATTTGGTCACGAAAGCCCAGTAGTACGACTGAGAATGACGTTACGGTGACCACGTAAATTTCCAGTATTTACAGGCCATCTGACTGGGTAACACTTATCTTCGTAGTACAAGGCGTTTAGTGGGTTGCATATGCCATAGGCATACTATCTTTAAATATGATTAAGTGAGAAATGATAGTGCATTTTTATTTTGAGAATATTGAAAATTACATTTTGGTTTGGCCGTATGGTATTGACATTTTCACTTTCTTCCTCTCTCTCTCTCTCTCTCTCTCTCTCTCTCTCTCTCTCTCTCTCTCTCTCTCTCTCTCACCGTACTATCAAACAAATCGCTGTGCGCGTTCCTGGATCAGTAGAATGCATCTCCATTAATTCTATGTGCGTATCAACCAGTCATAAACGATACGAATTGGAGTTGTCCAGCGACTAAAGTTTTTAATTCGTTTGCCGAGTGCATTCAATCGATTAATTGACCGATTAGTCAAATGTTAAATACTGTACATCGAGGCAAATTCTACTAAATATACTCGAAATAAAATTCCAACATATTAAGTCGTGTTTAGACATATAACACATATCGCGCTGAAAGATTATTCTCAGTAAAATGTGGTCGTGGAAGTTAAATATTCAAGGAAATACCGGGTGAGTTAGCCACGCGTGACGTTTCTGCTTTTAGTCATCCCAACAAACGTCAGTTGTGTGAAGGTCGATTTTCCTTTGCATGTACCAAGCTACTGTCGCCTTTAAAGCACTTACTGCGTCGTCACTGCTCGACTTTTGCAAAAACATGTATGTGACAGGTATTTACACAATACATCAAACTGTCACATGGTTATTTAAAATGTACGTGCCTATTATAAGCTTTCGGTTGGTTATGAAATTATCGCTAAAAGCGATGGCATACTGACAGAAAACGTGTGTGCATTTGTGAAGCGGATGTAGTAGTCCATCTAGTAGGCTTTCTGGAAACTTACTCGCTCGAATCGCCGTGGTGTCATAGGTTAAGTGCGGTGCTGTTAATAGAACTGCGTCTGCGTCGAATTGCACTTGAGTATGTAAATTTTACTCTCATTTTGTACTTCTAGAAACATCCATTGAGCCAATGTATCAGAAAACCCTCACGTCGTGGGTTAATTAATTTTATTTATTTATCTATTTATTTATTTATTTATTTATTTATTTATTTATTTATTTATTTATTTATTTAGGCACTGTTCTAGGCCATTAGGGCTGCTTATGTGGATGTTTTATAAGCAGGTCTGGCCGAGGATAGAATGGTTGCGGGTTTTAATCCACTTGACTGGAAAACAACATGTTAGCGCAGTAAGTGTTCGAATTGATGGCCTTCTGCTGTAATGCACGTTTCAGCACGCCGTTGATCTGCCATTCGGGCTCTTTGTAGCACTTGAGAACATGTTTCTAAGTCGCTGACTAACTTTTGGAAACATATTAATCTGAATTAATATTGATAAATCTGAATATCTGCATTTATAATGGAAAATCTGAAAATTAACATTCATTAAATAAAATACACACTCGTCGAACCCTGTACTCACACTTACTTGTTACCTGCTTACTTACACATACGTTATTTGAAGGGCGCCAGCTGTCACTCAGTACAGCAATAATAGAATGAGACTCTTGACTATCTCTAGGGTGTGGGGTAATAAGCTTACTTTTGACAACATACCATATAAGTTCTGGGAACAGGAGATTGGCGTTCGGTTTCCCCATTAATTTTGAGGTTAAGATATTTTACTGTCAATGAAATGAAACTATGAATTCGTTTGATAGAACAATATATATTCTTTAAATAATATATAAAAAAATAGTGAGTCTTGTTGCGATAAAACAGATGAGAATGTGAAATTATGACATTGCAACTGAAAGAAACTAGGCATGAATTTGAATTCTTCTTGACCGGACATTTAACAATTTATACGAAATATTTCCCTCACTGATTCACTTGACTGTACCTTTAACACTTTGAGTGTAATTACGACGTAATCCATTGCTCTGGTGTTTACTGTAGATGTGTCACGCCTAACGTGGTGATACATCCTTGAGACTGCTTCTTCTCCATATCATCTGACTTCTTTGTAAGTCAATATGGTATGACCTCTTGGCAGGTCCAGGGTTGCCCTCTCTGACTCCTTGGTAAGCCTTGCGTCCGCGTCTTCCACTAAGTGACGGACCAACCATTTGGTCTCACTGTCTCAATGACCAATAATGGCTCACTGAGTCTTCACCATCTCTCGTTCACACTGGTTGACTGTCCAACTAAGGCCTCTTGATCTAGTAGACTACTTCACTGTACTGCATCCGTATAAGTAATGACTGACGCTTCAATATGGAGCTACCTTATATAGACGTTGGTTGACACAACTACGTAATCTCCAGAAATAACAATGACATACTCCCACCTACGCGACAGATATTACATCCAGTGGTGAAATAGCCCCGCGGCGACTAACTCCGTGCGCGCATTGCTAAATAAATACGATGACATAGCCATGGCGCGGCGATGACTTGGCAGAATCGCCACTAATATTGCACAATGCCCCAACGTCACATCTAATCTCTGATATATACAACAATTCTCACTGTACAGGTATTGAGTGTTATACTACACATACGTATATATGTATACATCTAAGTGCAATCTTGCAAGCAACAGGCAATTGCAAAATTGAATAAAACGGATAATTACAATAATAGTACAATATCACAGATAACATAATAATAATACTGACATAATAATAATAATAATAATAATAATAATAATAATAATAAAATACAGATAAAATCATACAATAATAAAAATACAGATATCATCTTGTAACGGGATTTGAACCGTTACAATTCGCCTCCCTCATAAATAAATCGAAGAACAAAGAATCGATTGATTTATGAACAACATTATATATATATATATATATATATATATATATATATATATATATAACACTGACACATATAAACACTTTAAATGAGTAAACAACAATAATTTTCTTTTTCAGCATCCATACATTTTATAATACATCACATATGAGAATTTTTCTCGCACATTGCCATCGTAGATAACTGTTCAGTGTCCCATTCTCATACAATTCACAAGAGCATAGCCCTTAATTTAACACACACAAATAATTTTCAATCAATATACAACATTCTTCTCCTTTTTTTTAACATATCAAAATATTTTGTGAAAATTCACTTATATGAGAACTTTTCTCGCATATTGTTATTGTAGATAACTGTCCAATGTCCTGTTCTCCTTTTTTTTTGTCACACAGTACATGACAATGTAGCACTTATTCTTCCAATACACCAATACGACACTTGGTTCACACGCAAATCGCAGATGTTAGTTTTATTTTGCCAGTTTCTTACAAAAATTAATCATCTTAATCTTATCTGAACAAATCTCACGTGAAGTACTTCTTTACATTCATTATACTATAAATACCGACAATATCCCCTTCCTGATCTTTTAAGGAATATGCACACTTCCCGATACGGTTCACAATTGTAAAATACCCCTGATACAAAAGAAAGAATTTAGACATATTTCCCGCCTCTGCAGATGATGGGAATGGAACTCTAAGTAGCACCCTGTCACTCAAACTGAATCAATTTTGCCCTTGTAAACTTACATATCTCAATAAATCACATCCTACTTGGCAACAACAATTAAAGGTTCAATACCATAGCTACAAGATGGTTCAATTATTCCGTAATCCAGCATAATGTTTATTTGTTCTTAGACTTCACTAGCATATTTAAGTTGACTGGGGTACTTACCTCCCACAAACGATCAATGGTCATTTACTACAAATTTATGTTCATATACGTGTTCTTCCTCACTTACCACTAAATACATTTCGATGCTTACCTAACATCGAACACAATTACTCCTCCTGGAATACACTCAAATTACCTCACGTCACTGCCTCATACCGACTGTCCCTCGGATACTGGTCGTACAGGCACGTAACACACCTTAACATTTCCTCTCACTAGGAACAACTTCACTTACCTCTCATATATTTCAAAGAACACACGTCACCAACACACTTACCTCAGACCATCATAATTAACACGCACTTCTTTGCTAGTTATATCCCAGAACAAACACACACTACCTAAATTAAAGTCTATTCTACTCCCATGATTTGCAACCAAGTCAGCTCCGAAAACAACTGAATACACAAGTTTTGGTACAACAAGGCGTGGCTGAAACTTACAATTATCTTCAATTGACTGGTACCTCTATCAACTTATTTACTCACTTTGACTTACCCAACGGCTGTTATAAGATCTGATAGTACCTTCTTCATATCACAATTTCCATCATCGACTACCTCACTGCTTACAGTATATTCTCAGCATTACAAGTACTTACATCACTTACCAGAACACTTCTTACGTCTAACTTACTGCTACTATTAATTACTTCATGATCTACGACTACGGCACTACTTAAATATCTCACTTAACATTACTTAGGTCACACTCACACTACTCTTAAATTTACTTTCACTACATAACTACTTATAATAAATACCAGTTCATCTTCTACCTTTGGACTGTTCACTTAACTTACCCGATTCCCTGTGAATCTGAAGTACTATGGCTCGATAACGACACCTGGATAACATTCATATTAAGACTATCATAGTCTCTCTGATAACTCAAATCCGTACGCCTCCCATCTTCCGATTCTCTCTGATTACTCTTCTGACCTTCTCTCTCATAACTCAAATTCATACGCCTCCCATCTTCCGATTCTCTCTGATTAGTCTTCTGACCCCTACCACCATCGACACAACTATTAATCCTCTGCTCATCATGATCACCCCCTCTCCTCTGATACACGGCTAACATTTTCCCCCTTCTCTCTACAATATTACTTTCCCTAGACATCATGCGCTCTCTCTCTCGCGCGCGCCCTTGCACACATTCCTCCCAAAGCCTATCAATGAAAACTTTAAACTCTCCTAAATTAGACATATTATTCCAGTATACTTGAAACCATATTCTACTTTCACCGATAAAAACATTCGACAAGATTTCCAGTACGTATTCCCATTCAGTATTATTATTCCTCAACTTACTAGCAAATCTTTTCTCAACTACTTGTACAAATTCTGTAGTACTGAACTGTTTTCCAGAAAACTTGGTTAACTCACGATCCCTACTGAACAAACCACTCGCTATCACCACTTCTCTCGCCATCTCACCTGTACCTTCTTGCCGTATCACTTCCTGGCAACTCAAAATTTCTTCTTCTTCTTTTGCTTCCGCTGCTCTCTCAGAATTCTCTTCCACTATTCTCACGTCTTCCTGCAATTCTTCCTCTCTCTCTCTCACCTGCTGTGATAGCATTTCCTGTTCGTTCCGTAGTTCAGTGATCTCCACAAGTTTGCTTTCAATTTGCTCATTTCTACTAATCTGTTCCCTCGTATCTTCCCCAACTGCATTATAACTCTTGTCCAATCTTTTCTCGACTACGTCATGAATTTCTTCCCGATTACTAGAACTTTTGTCACTTAATTCTACGACATTCTCTGTACATATTTCTTTGACAAGCTCAATTTGAGAATGAACATCGCTCCGACTCGACTTCATTTCACCTTCAATTTCAACACATTCTTCATTTGACTTACTTTCTAACTTACATGTTGACTTAGATGTTTGATTATTTATACCTAATATCTTAGTATCTATATTACTAATGATCGTATTACAATTTTCTTTATTACTGCCAATTAATTCTTCCATCTTACTACTCACAGAGTTAATATGTTTA
Source organism: Anabrus simplex (assembly GCF_040414725.1). Taxonomy (NCBI): domain Eukaryota; kingdom Metazoa; phylum Arthropoda; class Insecta; order Orthoptera; family Tettigoniidae; genus Anabrus; species Anabrus simplex. The sequence continues at coordinate 414,097,112 of NC_090267.1, read as the reverse complement.
TTAAAATTTTCGTTATTACTACTAATTAATTCTTTCATTTTAATACTACTTTCTTTATTCCTACTAATTATTTGATCCATTTTGCTACTTATGGAGTCAATCTGCTTATTAAAATTTTCATTATTAGTAGTAATTAATTCTTTTATCTCTTTATTATTTTCACTACTACTACTACTAAAAAATTCTTTCATTTTATTACTTATCTCTTTTTTACTATTTTCGTTACTAGTACTAAAAAATTCTTTCATCTCTTTCTTGTTATTTTCACTTTTAGTATCAATCTTTTCTTCCATCACTGTAAATCTGGCCAGCAGCAAACTTAGAATATCTTGGTTCATTCCCCCCGCGATTTCCTTTTGAGTTTCAGTGTGCTTCTCAATTTCTGCACTTTCCTGAATTAACTCAGAAGCTTCCATCGTATTCACCTGTTCCTTACTCTGAATTTCACCTTGGATGTCTGCAGAAGCAATGACCTCGTCGTCACATGACTTGTTATTGTCTTCCTTGTCCATCTTTTGTTCACTAGTGATAGTACGCGATCTCAAATTAATTTCCCTCTTCAAATCCCTTGACATATCCCCAAAATACAAATATATATCACAAAATTACACTCTTGATATTTACCGGTAATAATTCCGTTGGCTTAAATGTGCATACTCTTCCCAAATGAACCTATGATATGCTGTCATTCAGACCAAATTCTGAATTTATTCGAGTCCCACGTTGCGTCGACACTTTGAGAACATCCTAACTGTCTGACTAACTTTTGAAACATATAAATCTGCATTTGAAAATGGAAATTATGAAAATTAACATTCATTAAATAAAATACACACTCGTCGAACCCTGTACTCACACTTACTTGTTACCTGCTTACTTACACATACGTTATTTGAAGGGCGCCAGCTGTCACTCAGTACAGCAATAATAGAATGAGACTCTTGACTATCTCTAGGGTGTGGGGTAATAAGCTTACTTTTGACAACATACCATATAAGTTCTGGGAACAGGAGATTGGCGTTCGGTTTCCCCATTAATTTTGAGGTTAAGATATTTTACTGTCAATGAAATGAAACTATGAATTCGTTTGATAGAACAATATATATTCTTTAAATAATATATAAAAAAATAGTGAGTCTTGTTGCGATAAAACAGATGAGAATGTGAAATTATGACATTGCAACTGAAAGAAACTAGGCATGAATTTGAATTCTTCTTGACCGGACATTTAACAATTTATACGAAATATTTCCCTCACTGATTCACTTGACTGTACCTTTAACACTTTGAGTGTAATTACGACGTAATCCATTGCTCTGGTGTTTACTGTAGATGTGTCACGCCTAACGTGGTGATACATCCTTGAGACTGCTTCTTCTCCATATCATCTGACTTCTTTGTAAGTCAATATGGTATGACCTCTTGGCAGGTCCAGGGTTGCCCTCTCTGACTCCTTGGTAAGCCTTGCGTCCGCGTCTTCCACTAAGTGACGGACCAACCATTTGGTCTCACTGTCTCAATGACCAATAATGGCTCACTGAGTCTTCACCATCTCTCGTTCACACTGGTTGACTGTCCAACTAAGGCCTCTTGATCTAGTAGACTACTTCACTGTACTGCATCCGTATAAGTAATGACTGACGCTTCAATATGGAGCTACCTTATATAGACGTTGGTTGACACAACTACGTAATCTCCAGAAATAACAATGACATACTCCCACCTACGCGACAGATATTACATCCAGTGGTGAAATAGCCCCGCGGCGACTAACTCCGTGCGCGCATTGCTAAATAAATACGATGACATAGCCATGGCGCGGCGATGACTTGGCAGAATCGCCACTAATATTGCACAATGCCCCAACGTCACATCTAATCTCTGATATATACAACAATTCTCACTGTACAGGTATTGAGTGTTATACTACACATACGTATATATGTATACATCTAAGTGCAATCTTGCAAGCAACAGGCAATTGCAAAATTGAATAAAACGGATAATTACAATAATAGTACAATATCACAGATAACATAATAATAATACTGACATAATAATAATAATAATAATAATAATAATAATAATAATAATAATAAAATACAGATAAAATCATACAATAATAAAAATACAGATATCATCTTGTAACGGGATTTGAACCGTTACAATATTTATTTATTTATTTATTTATTTATTTATTTATTTATTTATTTATTTATTTATTTAGGCACTGTTCTAGGCCATTAGGGCTGCTTATGTGGATGTTTTATAAGCAGGTCTGGACGAGGATAGAATGGTTGGGGGTTTTAATCCACTTGACTGGAAAACAACATGTTAGCGCAGTAAGTGTTCGAATTGATGGCCTTCTGCTGTAATGCACGTTTCAGCACGCCGTTGATCTGCAATTCGGGCTCTTTGTAGCACTGTAGGTGTTACGGATTCACAGACTTCCGTAATAAGGTTTCGAAGGCTTTCAGGATTTTCCGGCTGTTGAGCGTATATTACATCCTTCAAATAGCATCATAGGAAGAAGTCCAGTGGTGTCAAATCGGGCGATCTAGCAGGCCAGGTGACAGGTCTTCCCCTTCCCATCCATCGACCGGGATGTGTAGTTGCTAACATCTGCTGACATGTGATGGGGAGGTCCGTCGTGTTCATACCACATGGTTACACGCTCACCCAGGGGCACATCCTCTAACAGCAATGGTAGTTGGTCTTAAAGAAACTGTAGGTACCGGGCATGTTTTTGCAACGGTAATGGTGAAGTGAGTGATTAAATGCGATTGTTGCTTGGTTTACTGCAAAGGAGAATAGACCATAAAGACACCAGTGACGTTCGGTGGGATGCCTAACAGCATAAAACGTCAGGCACGGCTGACCCACCCGGTATAATAATAAATTGTAATTGAACACGCACAAGGTAATAAAGGTACGAGTAATAAAATAACTCTGTGTGTGTGTGTGTGTGTGTGTGTGTGTGTGTGTGTGTGTGTGTGTGTGTGTGTGTGTGTGTGTGTGTGTGTGTGTGTGTGTGTGTGTGTGTGTGTGTGTGTGTGTGTGTGTGTGTGTGTGTGTGTGTAAGGTGGTGGTGATAATTGTTTTAAGAAGAAGTACATCTTTGCAACAATTCTCTACGAAAACTGATCAAACACCGAGAGAAATTAAGGTATTGGTAAAAAAAATGAAGGACCACGAAGGGCGTGGAAATGAAAGACACCCTGGGCCTCGCACGTTGTAACACCGTCGGTGTCGGAATAGAACAAGAATTGACCGAGAGCCATGGGGTAGGATAGATGAAATGAAGACATCTGACACAAATAAGTGGAAGAAATTCCACGACTTAACAGGGGCTCCGTGATAGTCAACCCACGCTCCCAAGTTGAGAGCCCCTAGGACCCCTTTTAATCACCTCTTGTTTTTTTGCAACTTGTTTTATGTCGCACCGGCACAAGAGAGGTTTTATGGTGACGATGGGACAGGAAAGGGCTAGGAATGGGAAGGAAGCGACCGTGGTCTTAATTAAGGTACAGCCCCAGCATTTGCGTGGTGTGAAAATCGGAAACCACGGAAAACAATCTTCAGGGCTACCGACAGTGGGGTTCGAACCCACTATCTCCCGAATACTAGATACTGGCCGCACTTAAGCGACTGCAGCTATCGAGCTCGGTTAGTCACCTCTTACAACGGCAGGGGATTTATAACTTCTACTGCAAAATAAAATCACTTCCCAGATTACTGAATTAAATTTAATGAAGTATTATATTACTGTCAACGTACCCAAGTTGAGATACCGGATCCAGTAAAGTCTCTGCAGATAAGTCCTGTCTGTCAGAGGAAAAGTGCAAGCAAACTCCGGTTCAAGATGATTCCTCATTCGCCCTTGTTCTAGCTGGTGGCACTGCATAAGTGGGTCAGAGGCCAGACTACACTAATAATAATAATAATAATAATAATAATAATAATAATAATAATAATAATAATAATAATAATATAGTTTCTACGTCCCACTAATTACCTTTGAAGGATTTCTGAGACGCCCAGATGCCGGAATATTGTCCCATAAGAGTTCATTTACTTGCCAGTAAATCTGACACGAGGCTGACGTATTTGAGCACCTTCAAATACCACCGAACTGAGCCAGGATCGAACCTGCCACGTTGGGCTCGGAAGGACAGCACTTCAACCATCTGCAACACTCAGACCAGCAGTCCAGAATGTTTTCTTATAGCACAAAGTTTCGCAGTAGATCAATTTGGTGTCTTCATGTGGTTTTCAAGAATTGCACTGCTTCTCCGTAATAGGTGTGATGATAATCTTTAAATTTAATAAAGCACACTTTCAATGTATAATCTTCTGAAACAAAGTACTTTCTTTTCTCCGACCCATTCCTGTGGGATTCTATGAACGAGTAAGAATTTCTACCAATATTTTCACTTCAAACAATTTGTCGGATCATTACGTTCTATTTTTTTCCTAGTTTACCGATAATGATTCTCTTTATGAAAATATATTAATAGTGAAATTGCTTTCAGAGAAATTAAATTTTGTGAATATGTAAAGAACACACTGTGGAAGCTCGCTACCCAAATTGCGTTCCCGTTGCACAGTATTTTCATAGGTTTTATAGTGCGCTGAGAGTGTAGTTTATGACCTCGCACTATTTTCCAGCGGTGTCGATACTGGCCTTCATTCGCAATAATAATAACAACAGTTCGTCTCCGTGGTGTGGTGGTTTGTATGATTAACTGCCACCCCCCGCCCCTCGGAGGCCCGTGTTCGATTCACGGCCCTGCCACGAAATTTGAAAAGTGGTATGAGTGCTGGAATGGGGTCAACTCAGCCTCGGGAGTTCAACTAATCGTAAGTAGAGGGAGGTTCGATTCCCAGCTCAGCCGTCTTCGAAGTAGTTTTTCGTAGTTTCTCACTACTCCAGGTGAATGCCGGGATGGTACCTATCTTAAGGCCACGGCCACTTCCTTCCCTCTTTCTTGTCTATCCCGTCCGACCATCCCATCCCCCCACAATACACCTGTTCAGAATTGCAGGTGAGGCCACTTGGGCGAGGTATTGGTCCTTAACCCCAGTTGTATCCACGACCCCAAGTCTCACGCTGCAGGACACTCTCCTTGAGGTGGTAGTGGCGGGATATCCCACTGATCTCGAGGGAAAACCAACCCTGGAGGGTAAATGGATTAGGAAAGAAATAATAATAATAATAATAATAATAATAATAATAATAATAATAATAATAATAATAATAATAATACTTTCTTCAGTGTTTGTCCCTTCTGGCCGCGTGGTTCTATATAGGAATCGTTGTCTCCATTCTGTCTTGGGCCATACCATTCTAGAGATTGACGTTCTTCACATTTTTGTGAAGAGTATATGCCCATCGCTGTTTGGATAACGAAAATGAAAATCTACAGCCTGTTTCCAGTTTCGCCATTTTCGACTGGGTCAGGAATGGTAAGAATTAAGCCCCATCTAGCGGCGAGGAGAGGAATTGTGCCGGCTGCCGAAGCCTGTCGCACACTTTTGTGCCAATGATTGACCGACAAATTAAATGCAGTGATACTGGAGAGTGCCGCTGGAATGAAAAATGACATGGAAAACCGGAGTGCTCGGAGAGAAACCTGTCCCGCCTCCGCTTTGTCCAGCACAAATCCTACATGGAGTGCCCGGGAATTGAACCATGGAACCCAGCGTTGAGAGATCCGTTCGCTTCTACCTGAGCCACGGAGGCTCCCATTTGGATAATAATAATAATAATAATAATAATAATAATAATAATAATAATAATAATAATGATAATATATTCGTTTACGACTATTAGAGACCACGTTAGGTAACAATTACATGTTTCTAAAAGCCTTCCTCACAGCCCAGAACTTTAGCATCCTTTCTCTGGCAGCCTGTCTTCTTTCTTCCGTCCACTCACGGTTAAGTTTTGGTTCGTCATGGAATCCCTGAAATCTGTCGATCACTGACCTAAACTTTGTTCGGTTTGAGATGTCTTCTGAATTTAGTCCCACCTGTTTGAGATCCTTTCTCACCTCCCTGAACCCTTTGTCCGACGCTCTAGGTCTGCTGTCTAGTATTGTGAAAATCCTTTTCGTTAGTCCCTTCTCATCCATTCTAAATAATAATAATAATAATAATAATAATAATAATAATAATAATAATAATAATAATAATAATATGTGATTAACGCCTCTTCAGTTGCTACATATTTTAAGAAACGGAATTTTGTTATGGATAGGGATTGTCTAACGTATAAATGTATAAACACTGGCATCTCTCATTTAAGTTCTCTCAAATTCTAACAAACTGTGCCAGTTGTCTAATCCAGGTGGTGATGTTGTGACTTAAAGTTCTAAAGAAAAGTACAGTTAGGCAACCATCTTTCATTAAATCATTAGAGAAAAGAAATAGGTCCGACCCTTAGAATAATTTAGCTACCAGCAAAAGAAAGGGAAGCGCCACGAAGGACGTGAATATGAGAGATACCCCAGGCTTCGGGGTCGAAACTTGGAAGTGAAATGAAATGGCGTATGGCTTTTAGTGCCGGGAGTGTCCGAAGACAAGTTCGGCTCGCCAGGTGCAGGTCTTTCTATTCGACACCCGTAGGTGACCTGCGCGTCGTGATGAGGATGAAATGATGATGAAGACAGCACATACACCCAGCCCCCGTGCCATTGGAATTAACCAATTAAGGTTAAAATCCCCGACCCGGCCGGGAATCGAACCCGGGACCCTCTGAACCGAAGGCCAGTACGCTGACCGTTCAGCCAACGAGTCGGACAAACTTGGAAGTGAATGACAGTGATATTCACTAAAATATGTTACTTCTAGCTTGCAACACGGTAGACCCGTCATAAAGAAGAATTGATGCTTAACATCTGCCAAGCCCCTCGATGTCATTATTTCCGTCAAAACTGTCTTATTCAAACCTTCTTCTCCTGACTCCTTGGCTAAATGACCATCATTCTGGTCTTGAGACTACGAGGTCCCGTGTTCGGTTCATGGCCGTGTCACTGGCTTTTAATAATTTTCTTCTTCCTCTTTGCCCTGGTCTTAGTTTTATTCCATTTTGAGTTTGCTCTTCTGGTTTCAAAGGCGGTAGGGGCGTTTTTGATTCACCCAGAAGGACGTGGGTTCGATTCCCCGTCAGGAAGTCGAAAACTTTAAGAAACGAGATTTCCAGTAGCGGAGGTGGACACGGTCCTGTGATTCACTCAGCCTACACCAAAAATTAGTACCAGATTAATTCCCGGGGGCAAAGGCGGTCGGGCGGAAAGCTATCCACCCTACCCCATCAAATGCCAAGGTTACCGATAGTGGAAGCCTTTACCATCCACCCTTCCAAGGGCTTTCATGGCCTGTATGGAGACGACTTTGCTTTGCTTTACATTTTTCCTAGTTTGTATGCGCCAGTTCATCCTGTCTCGAATTACTATTTGATTTAGTTGGGCTTTCTGCAATGTTTTACTTACAACGGACATCCATGTTTGAAGAGGTTTCCTTCAGTCGAGTTCTTCGAATCATAATTATGGTTTTTGGGCCCCCGATGTGACCATAACATCTTATTCTCCGTTCCTAAGATATATCAACAATGGACGTGGCTTTAAAACTCCCACGAATGTGGTCGTATCTTACTTTGTGTAATGGTGAGTCCACCGGCCATCTCAGTATTTTCACCTTGCAGTATATAACTTATCCACATTTTGCATCCTTATTATCTAATACTCCGTACAATACGGCTGGTATTATTGCTGTTTTATAGCCTTACTCTTCGGTCTTGTAGGAATTCTCCTGTTGCTTTGTACTCCAGGCATGTATTTCCATTTAATCTATTGAGGGTTTATAGGGTATGTGACACATGTACGTTGATCCATTTAGTTCTAGGTATATAACATTTTCAGTTTCTCTGAGATGAATTTTCTACAGATATGTGCTGGCTTGGTGAAGTTACAACACATGTTGATTTCCATATAATCTGCTTCTAGAGTTGCTGTCTGTCGATACAGCGTCCTTTTTATCTTCGCTTATACACAGGATGCCATCTATATAAAGTATATTCCATGAGAGAGGGTGCTGATGGAGTGCTGAGCCTAGAGGAACTCCGACCTCGACGCTGAATTCATCGATCGTGCCTGCTGGGAGCTCGTACTTTATTTGTGGCTTTTCAGTACATGACCATCATTGCGTTAATGTAGTTTCTCTGGAACCTGATGTGACCTCTGGACATACCGACTCACCTTCCTTGGTACGCAGTAGAAAGCTATCTCAAGCATGCTGAATACTGTGTGTAGGTTATTTCTATTTTCTTCGGTCATTTCCATCAACATTCTGAAGGAATGGAAGGCTTTGATGTTAAATTTCCGTAGGATAAATCCACATCGCATATGTTTCATTCCTGTGACTCAGCGGAAGGAATTGGTTCTGTCGTTAACATACAGATTGTAATAAAAACGTAGTTAAAATGAAGAAAGGAACCAACTGTCCAACTCGCAATTTTCATCCGTACTGACGTTTCACACGAGCTCTGCAGCCCAAGTGCCTCGAAAGGAATCCCCACGATGTCTCAGCTCACATTTATGATGCGAAATCCACTTTGTGACATCGCGCGCCGTTATCGGAAGATCTGCCTGACAAGCGATGCACCCGGCTGTACTAGCCACAGGATATTATCATATATCATTGCCCTCCTACATCTATGGTTTTAGGTTGGCGACGCATACCGATTCTTTCATTTCATCTTCTTCCTTGGCCCTATTCTTTTTTTCAAGCAGGCAAACCTCCTCATTTTTCTCCGATGATTATAATTATGAGGGATGATTATTTCCTTGGAATTTCCCGTAACACTATCATCATCACACATCACTAACAGCACATGTCAATATTTGCGAAAGAAGAATTCACTTCCTCTATTATTATTATTATTATTATTATTATTATTATTATTATTATTATTAATTATTTTAGGCTGATACACAATTCACGTTCCACAGCCGCACTCCGGTGATGGTTTATTTCCCCATTTAAACAGCAAATCTACACATGCGCATCTCCTATATCTGGTTCCGACTTCCTTCAAAGGTGACCAGCTCCTCCTGGCCAGTTGAAAGCCGGTGGGTGTCTTACATAGATCCACAAAGCCTCCCAGTTCCGGATTTTCCACTGCTCTTCCCACTTTCATCTAATGTGGACACTTTCTCCCTCTAGGGTGATCCCCCTGTGGGTGGGGGCGGTAGAATAACACCCACGGTATCCCCTGCCTGTCGTAAGAGGTGACTAAAAGGGGCCCCAGGGGCTCTGAACTTTGGAGCGTGGGTTGGCGACCACGGGGCCCTCCGCTGAGTCCTGGCATTGCTTCCACTTACTTGTGCCAGGCTCCTCACTTTCATCTATCCTATCAGACCTCCCTTGGCCAACTCTTGTTCTTTTCCGACCCCGACGCTGTTAGGTTTGCGAGGGCTAGGGAATCTTTCATTTTCACGCCATTCGTGGCCCTTGTCCTCCTTTGGCCGATATCTTCATTTTTCGAAGTATCGGATCCCTTCCATTTTTTCTCTCTGATTAGCGTTATATAGAGGATGGTTGCCTAGTTGTACTTCCTCTTAAAACAATAATCACTACCACCACCACCTCTAGGGTGAATGACTGGTACCAGTAACAGACATAACTTTGAAAAAACTCCACTAAGCTTCTATTCAATCACAGAGCGTGTGCCCAGGTAGTCATGATTCGTTATCGTCTAGTTTTAAAATAAATTAATTAATGCAACAGGTACTACTTGATACGAGAACTGGAAAAGGTACAAAGTAAAGCAGTGCTACAAAAATGTTGCAAACTTTAGGCTGGGAAGACTTGGGAGTAAGGAGACGAGATACATCAGGAAGTGGTATGTTCCGAGCTGTCAGTGGAGAGATGGCGCGGAATGACATTAGACGAATAATAAGCTTGAGAGGTTTAATGGAGCTTTTAAAAGTATAAAAGATTATAATACGAAGATAAGGTTGGAATTCCAAAGGACACATTGGGGCGAATAATCATTTGTAGGACGAGGAGTAAGGGATAGGAATAATTCATCAAGGGAAATGTTCGATAAATTTCCAAGTTTCGTTGACAACATTTAAGAAAAGGCTAAGTGAACAATTGATAGGGAACCTGCGACCTGGGCTACAGCCAGCTCTAAATGCATATCATTGACTATTGATGGTAAATATACCCTATTGATATTCCCAGATCATTAAAAATACATTTACCGGACGAGTTGGCCGAGCGTTCAGGGGCGCGCGGCTGTGACCTTGCATCCGAAAGATAGTTGGTTCGAATCCCACTGACTGCAGCCCTGATGATGATTTTCCGTGGTTTCCCATTTTCACCGTAATTAAGGCCACGGCCGCTTCCTTCACACACTCAGGCCTTTCCTACCCCATCGTCGCCATAAGACATATCTGTGTCTGTACGACGTAAAGCCACTAGCAAGAAAGAAAAATGTATTTATTCCTGTATGTATGAAACTATTGCCCATCATTTACTCAAAATTGCGGCAAAATATTTTTAAAATACAGAATTACGAAAAGAAAGTCCTTATAATTTGGTTTTATTTCTGATATTTTACCGGTTTCAAGAGTAGTCAGCGAATAGCACAAAATGCTGTTCAAACAAACAGGAAGTTCACTACCAAATTTCTTGTATCAGCTGTTGTATTTCGTTGTGCTAAACCAAGCATTTAATTCTTTAGATAAAAACCGAGGGAAACTTTCTATCCCTACATCATTAATTTTAGTGATTAAACGTAAATATTCCAATGAAAGGTCCTAAAATGGTCATTTACTGGAACAATTACCCTGCTGGGCTTTTGGAATGGAGTATCTTCGAGATTTTAGTCTTCTAATATGCACAGCATGAGAAATACTACAGTGGATTACAAAGGCAGAGTAATAGTTTACCTTCTTCTGCTCGTGAAGTAAAGCTTTTTGGAGGGGCAGGCTTGAGGGCGCAATGTTACTTAGAGCAGGCAGCCAGTATGTGGGCGTGGATAATGATATCTGATATCTTTTTGATTCAGTGTTGTCGACAGTCGAATAATATTGCCCACTAAACAGCTGCTTGAAACCCACCAGAAATCACGAACCACTTCTACCCATTGTTTCCTCCTTAAGCTTTGTTGAGTTACAAAAATATTATATCAGCACGAAAATTAATTATATCCTTATAGTTCAAACGAAATCTATTTCACGATTAACATATCTAATAGTATAGGATTATTGATGTATTTTTCTAACGCTTTGATGGAAGCCCCAGAGGAAGAAGCAGGAATTAAAGTCAAGTGTGTGATATGTTCTCAGAATACCTACTTGTTGTAATACTTCGTCTGGTAGCTCGTATGACAGCATTGTCAGTTTCTTCTCAATCCTTCCGGAATCATTTGAATGAAATTTATCATTTCGGGTTTCATTCAATATTTTGGCTTTTAGTGTTAATAATATTCAACTAACTATAAACTATAAAAGTTCTCTCCAATAATGCATTTGCCTATGACAATACTAGGCCTGGTACTTAAAATGTTGTTAGCTTCTGAAATGTATTGGTGTTAGTTGCATCGCAGTACTTCATTACTTTTCACCAGAAATTAACATATCAATGGTTTGTGACTCTTTTACAAGGGGCATGTTACTCCAACTTATATATTAAAATTTTCGCTGACTTCAAAGTTACACAATTGAGGAAGGTGAATCAACGACTATGACACCCTTAGTTGCATTTGACACTGGAAGAAGTGGCACTTTACTATGAAAGAAAATGAAAGAAACAGACGCTCTGAAACGTTCCTTGCTTCCTCTTTGTAAGGCAATATCCTACACCTCAGCTCCTACCTACAGTTTAGGTTTCTGAAGATGATTTTCCGTGGTTTCCTATTTTCACCTTAATTAAGGTACCACGACCGTCAACGTTAAGAACTTAAATTTGAACTAATACATTTTATACTGTCTATCATATTGTAAATAAAACTTTAAATGAGAAGCCACCAAAATATCCACCTACATAAGCCTGAGAAAAACTAGATTTCCCAATACCCACCGTGTACCATAAAACCTAGATTTAGTGGGAAAACCACTGTGCTGGCAACTCTGATGTGACTGATTCATCAAGACCTACTACAATATATCAGACCTTGATGCAGCTTACGATATTAGTTAAAATGGCGCCGCGATCGGTTTATTCAAATGTAAACATGAGCATGTGCGAAGCATCAGTTTGGTCCTTTCTGTTGGTTCGGTTTGATTAGGATACGTTAGTGTACTGGTGAATTTATTGAAATTTCATTTTACAACTATTTTGATATATTAGGATGTGTCGATCGTATTATGTGCCTGGGTTTAATTCATATTACAGCAGGTGCACTCACATTCAGATCAAATGTAGTTAATGCATTGTGATGATTTCGTAGTTGCAAATAATTTATTAGGGTGCATTAAAACATTTGAGGATAAATTTGTGAACAGAGAGGATATTTTCCGTGTACTTGATGAGCTACTTTTTTCCGGATAAGGCCAAAACTCTGTTGGTGCCTATCCTAGTACATTTGTCAATTACTATATCTATTGAGATTTTTAAAAGTGAGGTTATAAAAAAGGAGATAAAGCTATGTATTTTATCTGTGAATGAAGATTATATTCTCTTTGTTAAATTAGGGGGAGAGGTATCAACTGGTATACTGTCACTTACAGTACGTACTTATGATGCCAACGATTTGGGTGTTAAAGTGCTTTATTCGAAAATGCATAAGAAACCAGAGAACTTCAAATCGATCGATTCTCCTATTGATTATCTGAAATGAAAGCGATGTAGTATAGCAATTTGTTGAATCATTATCAGAATCAATGCTATGAGAGAATTGAAATTTGTGACAAGGTTATGTTTCTAATAAATTTCTTGAAGGAGGTAAGCTATTATATTTAAAACCATATGGAAATAGAAGTCCGCCTCTGTGGTGTAGTGGTTAGCGTGATTAGCTGCCACCCCCGGAGGTCCGGGTTCGATTCCCGGCTCTGCCGCGAAATTTGAAAAGTGGTACGAGGGCTGGAACGGGGTCCACTCAGTCTCGGGAGGTCAACTGAGTAGAGGTGGGTTCGATTCCCACCTCAGCCATCCTCGAAGTGGTTTTCCGTGGTTTCTAACTTCTCCTCCAGGCAAATGACGGGATGGTACCTACTGTCCGAGTGAAAAACCGAACCTGGTGGGTAAACAGATGATGATGATGATGATTGAACTATTACCCTAAGTAAAACATTCTGTTCGTTATTATTGACAACTTAGCAATTCAACACGATAATCAGAAGGTTATGTTTATGTATCACACGTTTGTTTACATTGAATCGATGCGTCGGCCATGTTGATTCTGTATTAAGGTCTGATACTATTGTAGATGGTCTGGATTCATTCAGCTAAGTGCCTACTTTACCTACATATGGAGTTTTCAACCAGATGGGAGTGCCATATCCAGCTGTTGAGAAAACAAGGCTCAGAACTGCTACTCTGCTAGTTGCTTTAGGTCGCACCGACACAGATAGATCTTATGGCGACGATGGGACGGGGAAGGGCTAGGAGTGAAGCGGCCGTGGCCTTAATGAAGGTACAGCCCCAGCATTTGCCTGGTGTGAAAATGGGAAACCACAGAAAACCATTTTCAGGGCTGCCGACAGTGGGGTTCGAACCTACTATCTCCCGAATACTGGATACTGGCCGCACTTAAGCGACTGCAGCTATCGAGCTCGGTTGGGCTCAGAACAGAACATCTAATAGTTGAATCAGAGGTTCCCTGTGTTTTACAGCACAGTCTATGCAAGATTTTGTTTGTGGACCCAACTAGAAAGAGATGTGACGAAGAATGAAAGGACTACCATGGAGTTTGTAATCGGGCACTTTTTTAGTATTTTTCAACCTACAATTTAGAATGGCACAGCAGCGAGGAAAATATAGCAAAAGTTTACCGTTATAATTAGCCTTCATATAGGATTAAATTTCTCAGTTATAGGTTCTTAATATCCACAGGTAAAGCACTGTATTTTCATATCTTGAAACTAGGCTAAACCGAATGTGTCAATAGCAATGCAGGATGGTCCCCAGTGTACTCCCTCTATGTACCACAATCATCCCTTAATTTGATTTGACTGGTAAATCAACTAAATTCCGCCACGTTACTGACCTCTTGATGCAACAGATTAACTAATTACCAGTGTTGTTACTCTCCCTAGAAACTGATTGGTCGAGTATATCTGATCCGGCTGATCTAAATTTGCTTTCCGCGGGGATTACAACGTGCCAGGTATATTAATATGGCACACAGTCTGCAGAGGACCGAGTGAGTTAGCCGTGCGGTTAGAGGCGTGCGGCTGTGAGCTTGCACTCGAGAGGCTGTGTGTTCGAACCCCACTGTCGGCATCACTGAAGATGGTTTTTCGTGGTTTCATATTTTTACAACAGTCAAATAAATGCTGGGGTGGTACCTAAATTAAAGCCCATGCCGCGTCCTTCCCACTTCTATCCCTTTCATATCCCATCGACGCCATAAGACCTATCTCTGCCGGAGCGAGGTAAATCAACTTGTAAAAAAAATGTCTGTGGAGGTAAGCGAGATTATCGCTTCCTACAATCAATCCTGACATGCTTATTTTAATACTTGGTTATTTGATGCCATTTAGAAACCAGGATTTGAAATGGAAACCACATTTTGCTTTACACCATTGTCCCGACTATTCGTCTCCCCTGCAAAGATATCTGTCTGGACCACCCGCGATTTGTTTTATTAATTCATGTAGACCTGAATGCCTTTCCAGAGAGAAGTAGATATTTTTTTCTATGATTAGCCCTGTCGAAAGGATACACTATTCTTCTTCTTCTTAATCCGTTTACCCTAAAGGGTCGGTTTTTCCCTCGGACTCAGCGAGGGATCCAACCTCTCCCCCTTCAAGGACAGTGTCCTGGAGCTTCAGACTCTGGGTCGGGGGATACAACTGGGGAGGATGACCAGTACCTCGCCCAGGCGGCCTCACCTGCTATGCTGAACAGGGGCCTAGCGGGGGGATGTGAATATTGGGAGGGATATACAAGGAAGAGGGAAGAAAGCGGCCGTGCCCTTAAGTTACAGTGGGTACCATCCCGTCATTTGCCTGGAGGAGAAGTTAGAAACCACGGAAAACTATTTGCAGGATGGCTGAGGTGGGAATCAAACCCACCTCTACTCAGTTGACCTCCCGAGGCTGAGTGGGTCCCGTTCCAGCCCTCATATCATTTTTCAAATTTCGTGGCACAGCCGGCAATCGAACCCGGGCCTCCGGGGGTGGCAGCTAATCACACTAACTTCTACCCCAAGAGGCGGACAGAAGAGAAGAAGAAGAAGAAGAAGAAGAAGAAGAAGAAGAAGAAGAAGAACGGCTAAAATATCATCACCGTTCTCCAAGAGAAACTCGTTTTCGCTTCTCTTATTCGACAATAAACGACCATTTTGACTTACTGAAGGCTGTGGTACAAAGTACATTTAACACAGACGCCTCTTCCATCAGAATGTATGGAATTTACTTGAATACAAAATCGAAAAGATTAGTTGCTCCGACAGAGATAGGTCTTATGGCGACGCTGGGATAGGAAAGGCCTAGAAATGCGAAGGAAGCGGCCGTAGCCTTAATTAAGGTACAGCCCCAGGATTTTGCTGATGTGAAAATAGAAAACCACGGAAAACCATTTCAGGGCTGCCGGCAGTGGGGTTCGAACCACTTTCTCCCGGATGCAAGCTCACAGCTACGCGGCCCTAACCGCACGGCCAGCTCCCCAGGTAGAATTGTTTTAACTGAAGCATTTTCTGTTATGCTTGTATACTCTCTTTCGAAAAGAATGTTACCATGATTAAATGATTTCGATTGCTTTAATTGTAGGAACCTTAAATTTATCCCCAAATTTTGCAAACTGTTTGGGTTCAAAAAGCCTTCATTAACACACTTACCATAACCTTCGAATGTCAGGAACGTCGCGATTAAGAGAAGCCGAGAAATTGAGAAGCTCCTCCGCAAGAGCATGGCTCTAAAAATCGTGGGTGGCCAGTATACGCTACGTGTAAGGGAAGGACTATACCAGGAATGCAGAAGATTCATTTAGTCACTAAGGAAAAGAAGATTCAATGAGAAGAAGCGTACCAAACATATTTTTAAAATACTAGCTTTTAGGGAGGTTAGAAAGGATCTTGAGCAGTCTGGACTAAAATGGGAAGTCATCCTAAACCGAACAATGTGTAGATCAGTGATCGACAGCTTCAGAGGCTTCCATGACAAACAGAAAATGAATAGGGAATGGACAGAGGAAAGAAGACAGACTGCCAGAGAAAGAATTAAAAGATTTTGGGCTTCAAAGGCGGCTTCCAGTAATGTGTGGTTGTAGCTTAACGTGGTCTCAAAAGGCGGTAAACGAATATATTATTATTATTATTATTATTATTATTATTATTATTATTATTATTATTATTATTATTATTATTATTGTAACGGGAGGTACACCTCTACGCCGCGCGTTCAAAATGAGCGCCTAAAAGAACTCTATCTACCAAAGGTGAAACCAATAAATCAACAAGTTAGAACTTTGCTCTGAAGATGTCACCACTAAAATCTGATATAATTATGTTATTGTGAAGTTTCCTGTACAGTGTGAATTTCTACTTGTTTTGTTTGCCATTCATCAAGAAGTTTAGACTTTCTTCAACAGATGTCACTGCTAAAAATTATGATCATGCACCCTGGTACGAAGTGAAAGAACTTCTGATTTAAAGAAGTTTTGTATTCATAAGTTTTTTACTAAGTGATGTTCATTTATTTTTGGGTTGGCAATATTTATCTTTTCTTTCCGCCAGTTTTGGGTTGGCAATATTTATCTTTTCTTTCAGCCAGTTTTGAATCTAGCCAATCCCAAATTTCTGCAATTAATTCATCAATACCTTCTTCTTCGATTTTTTTGTGTAACTTTTAAATCCACCAATAAATTGAGAGGGTGTGGCTGGTTTATTCGTGAAAGGTCTCGAACTTTCCCCGAGGGTTTATAAACTGCGAATTTTCACGTCGCTTGGCCAGTTGATCGTCATCTAATCGAGCCACTTCTTTATTTCTTGCTAGCTCTGCAGTTTAACCCGAGGGAGGGGTCCGAAACTTTAACTATGTAACCTACTTCTGAAAATGTAACTTCTGCCGGCTTATATAATAACTTCATAAAATCTTTAACGGTAAATCGGGGATAGAGAGTGATGTACCCTCTCGAGCTCCACTTCATATTTTTTTTTTTTTTTGCTAGGGGCTTTACGTCGCACTGACACAGATAGGTCTTATGGCGACGATGGGAGAGGAAAGGCCTAGGAGTTGGAAGGAAGCGGCCGTGGCCTTAATTAAGGTACAGCCCCAGCATTTGCCTGGTGTGAAAATGGGAAACCACGGAAAACCATCTTCAGGGCTGCCGATAGTGGGATTCGAACCTACTATCTCCCGGATGCAAGCTCACAACCGCGCGCCTCTACGCGCACGGCCAACTCGCCCGGTTCATATTAGTTTGAGGTGACTACGTTTTGTAATTGGTTTTCTTCCTTTCCGTAATGTCTTAATTTATTCCTCTACGAGTCAGCTCCATAGTTTGGGAATAGCCCCTGTTTCACCGGCCTAATGCCCTTTAGGTTTTAAGTGCTCATATCCAGGAGTGCTAGCATTCGCCTCCTTTCATTTTGTGTTCGGACCATTTATTTAACTGTTATTCCTTTCACACGAAGGCCCTATAGGTTGGGTACGAGATACCCCTGTTTCAATTTGTAAGTTGGGCCATGGAAGGCCAAAAGGTGTTAGATATTTCTTGGTGTTGCCTTGAGTAGGCTTGAAAGCTGAGAGCCTGTTAGCTCTTTTTCAAGTAAGATTACTCTACGCCTCTTAGAGGCTAGATATTGAATTTTTGGAGCAAGTGTTCCATGAATTTGGGGGATGTCTGCCCTTTGAAAAAATTTGTGCTCGTTTGTAAATTTGAGCTGGGAGCTCAAAAACTGTAAAACTAAGAGCTTGAAGCCCAAGAGTGTTAAAATTCTGAAATCTTGGAATTTTTTTCTCTCTATTTTATACTTGAAACGGCATTCTTATCTCACTAAGTGAAAAGTTGTTAAGTTTGTTGTTGTTTTTCAAAAATATAACCTTCAGTTTCGGTTTTAAATTCTTTTCTTGACATTGTAGTTAGACCCATTCACCCCGGCACCTTCTTTCAGCTCTGCATTCTACAGATAACCACGGAACATTTATTATTATTATTATTATTATTATTATTATTATTATTATTGATACGGGATTCCCGTGATTTACAGAGGTGTAACAAGCGGCTGGGGTGAATGGGGGGACAAGGAATTAACTAGAGCATAAATTAAAACAACAAATTTTGAAATTTTATTTCTTTCCCTATTTTTTAAATTTAAAATTTGATAAATAAAAAATCTGAAAGAACAATAACAATTTGAGCACGTCAGATCCAACAACAGTGACTTAAAGTCCAAAAAGTCAAGTACAAAACTTGAGAGAATTACAAATACTAATTTACACGGTAGAGAGCTGAATTGCTCTTGGCAGCTACCAAATTTACAAGAGCACTATTTGATCCTATCCTTCACACAACAGGGGAATCTGCACTCCAACTATATCATCGTCCAGCCTCTCAGAGGTATCAGTTTCTAACTGCGCACTTCCAACCTATCGGTTGTTCTTAATTTAAAATATTACACAAGGTAGCCTCGAGGTGGGCTTTTCTATTGCTCAACCGTTTATAAATTTCTATCCCTCAAGGGAACTTCACACTAGACTCATTTCTACACACTACAATCGATTTACAGAGGAAAGAGGGCCCATACTAAATGGCCTTAATGTAAAAGGAAAAGGTTGATTGTAACCGGGCATAAACGAAATGCAAAAGCGGCGAAACACTTGCATTCCTAGAAAAACTTCAAACCCTAATTGGGCTGATTGCCCAACGATATAGAGGCTAAGCTTATTCTGCAACGGGGTGAGAAACATTAAATACAAAAAGGGAGTTAAGAGTTTCAAAGTTTGAGAAACTTTAGTCACCCCATACCAAACTGAATGGGAATCAACAGAAGGTAATCATTCTTTGTTCTCTTACATTACATATTTCCCAATAAAGAATAGAACAAAGTCCTCAGACCCACCGAATATTCTACATTTAAACCATTAGATTTAGAAATTTACGTGAAAAATAAGAGGTTGAAACATTCCCCTCAAGCTATCTTCAGGAGCTATCACATGTTTTAAAAATGATGCCATTACCTTGCTTTCTGGACCTTCCGAACGCCAAGCGCGGCCCACGCTTCCCTTATAACACACCGCATTCAATAAACTGGAGCAAGAAGAAGACAATAGGCCGAAAAGCGCCCAGCTTTTATAGTATTTTTTGGGGGTGGAGAAGATTCCAGAACTCTTTAATGATAGGTTGAATTCTAATACACACCACCGATTTTTATTGGCTAGAGAAGATATTTACAAAATTCTGATAGGTTGATTGATATCGGAGAAGGAACCAGCAGAAGTGTTAACAACTTTGATACAATCTTCAAAAACTGCAAAAACTACAATCTTCAAAAACTAAGGTTGGCCAATGATAAAAATCAATTTTCCCTAAAGAATTAATTATCGTTGATCCCGCCAGAGGAGGCACTTAGACCGATGGTAGAGACATCTAACAGTTGAAAACCAAACTACCTTGTACTATATCAGTTCAAGGTAGATCACCTAGATGGCCTTATAGGAGGCGCTTAGTTTAACCGGCCGGAGAAGGTGTACCCCCGGTATAATAATAATATGTGGACTGTCTATAGGTGACCTGCATGTCTGTGAGAATGGGGCCCTACATAAGATGATTTATAAAGTTGAAGACATGACAAACAGCCAGCTCCCGAGCCGGACGAATTAATTAAGGTTAAAATCACCGACCCGATCGGGAATCAAACCCAAGATCTCTTGGACCAAAGGTGAGCATGCTAACCATTTAGAAATGGAGCTGGGTATAATAATAATAATAATAATAATAATAATAATCTCTCGACCGGGCGAGTTGGCCGTGCGCGTAGAGGCGCGCGGCTGTGAGCTTGCATCCGGGAGATAGTAGGTTCGAATCCCACTATCGGCAGCCCTGAAGATGGTTTTCCGTGGTTTCCCATTTTCACACCAGGCAAATGCTGGGGCTGTACCTTAATTAAGGCCACGGCCGCTTCCTTCCAACTCCTAGGCCTTTCCTATCCCATCGTCGCCATAAGACCTATCTGTGTCGGTGCGACGTAAAGCCCCTAGCAAAAAAAAAAAAAAAAAAAAAAATAATCTCTCGCGACTGAGTAAATTAATAATAATAATAATAATAATAATAATAATAATAATAATAATAATAATAATAATAATGAAAATATTTTTTCTAATTATTATTATTATTATTGTGTGGCTATTGCGATTCTGATGAAGCCCTTGTAAAGCAGACCCTCCGATGGGGGTGGGAGTTGTCAGCTGTAAGTAGAAAACTACATGTTAGTGAGGCCGAGAATAGTTTCGGAGACAGCAAAAACACTGAGTTCCCTAGCCCAGAGAATTAACCATTTACGATTAACATCCTCCGAACCGGCCGGGAATCTAACCAATGGCTCCAAGAACGGATTTGAAGATACTGATGGATTGGAACGAGGAAAATAATGAATCTTATATAAACATATTTATGATCACTGGACTTACTTGATTGTGAAAAGGAAATTGGTTTGGAGCAATTTTAGAGAGCTTTCCGTAATTTGTGGCCCACAGTTCAATTACGACCTGGTCTTATTCAGTAACTGTGCTGCTCCCCTGGGTCCAGTGGATATCTTGGGGATCTCCCAAAGGCATCAATTACGTAGAATTCCCCAGAGTGTGAAACAGAACTCGATAGACCTCACAGTGTCAGTCAGCGCGACATGCTGCCTAGCTTTAAAACTAGAAAAAGTACGAAATAATAATTAAGTTTACGACATATGTAGATTTATTTATTTATTTACCGGTTGCCTTGGAGTTACTGGCAATGCGAACTGAGTCTCCATGATTTCAGTGCGTGTTATCTTCTTATCAAGTAGGGAAAGAATTTTAAGATGGAAAGGATGGTCAGAAAAGGAGGAAAATAGTTCTGAAAATACAAAAAAAGGTGCAAAACAGGTGTTGATGAAATGACGTTATTAATGTTTAAAAAATGTTACACGAGCTTTTCTCATCCAGTTTACTGGGTTCTAATCCATATATATAAAATAAGAGTTTTGTCTGTACATTGCTCAGAATTTGAAAAAAATGGTATTTCTGTATCGGTCATGTCCATAGTAACAAGACCGGGCGAGTTGGCCGTGCGGTTAGAGTCGTACAACTGTGAGCTTGCATCCGGGAGATAGTTGGTTCAAATCCCACTGTCGGCAGCCCTGAAGATGGTTTTTTGTTGTTTCCCATTTTTACACCAGGCAAATGCTGGGGATGTACCTTAATTAAGGCCACGGCGGCTTCCTTCCCGCTCCTAGGCCTTCCCCATCCCATTGTCGCCATAAGACCTATCTGTATCGGTGCGACGTAAAGCAAATAGCTGAGTAACAAGGAAATGCACTTTTTACTTTTCCGTAATTTATGTCTGTCTGTCTGTCTGTCTGTCTGTCTGTCTGTCTGTCTGTCTGTCTGTCTGTCTGTCTGTCTGTCTGTCTGTCTGTCTGTCTGTCTGTCTGTCTGTCTGTCTGTCTGTCTGTCTGTCTGTCTGTCTGTCTGTCTGTCTGTACACGCATCACGAGAAAACGGCTGAAGAGAATTTAATGAAAATCGGTATGTGAAGTCGTGGGATGAGCCACTACAATTTAGGCTATAAATCAGTTTGCTCACGCTGAGTGAAATGGTAGTTTAGGGGAAGGCCTAAAATTTAATTCTCAAATATTTATATTATTATTGGTCCTATCGATAAATAATACATATATAGAATAGCCTATATATATACATAATTAAATTTCCGATCATTTATGTCATACATTGTTACCGTACCAGCTTTGATAACACAGATATTCATGAATTTGTATGTTTGTTGCCAAGTCCATATCACCGCCGAGCCACGAAAAAGTGGGTTAACAGAATTTAATAAAATACGGTATACAGAGTCGGGGAATAAGAAAATACAGTCTAAGTTATAAACAATTTTATTCGCCTGGTATGAAATTGTAGTTTAGTGGAAATGTTTAAAATGTTTAAAATGTTATTGGTCCTATCGAAAAGTACTAGATAACAAAAGTTATAGAGAATACAATTTCCGACAATTTATGTTTTATTCAATGTTACCGTACCGACCATGATAAGAGTGGTATTTCAGAGTCGGAAGAAAACTAAATGTGAAGGCCTACAATACTGAAAGCGCATAACATAGATCAAAAATAACATTACATTGCCGTTGGTTGTGGTGATGTTCTTTATCTCTTATGCTGCCCCTCAACTCCGATAGATGGGATTACTGCTGCGTACCGAGTATAACAGCCTAACTGAATATTGATGGGAAATAGCTGGGGAGGAGTTACAAAAGTTTATTCTTTAGCATGTAATTCCTCTGGTTCATACAATTTCTGATACCGTTCTGCTGGTACGTAACACACTGGTTCATCATAGTATTCCAGCTATTCGGTCCCTGCTCTGACGCGCTGTTTTGAATGAGTAGTGTGCACTCTTAAGGCAGAGGCTCACTTAGTAGTGTAGTAGTAGTAGTAGTATGATCTGGTCTATAATTACAGTTTAGGCATATTCCAAATTATAGAACCACAATTCACTAACTGACTGAAAATTCTACCTTGAAAAGAGCTGTTTCTTAAAAATAGCTTCTTCCACTTCACTTTTATTAAATTCTACATTCATTTTGCCTCCAAGTCAGATAGATTTTTCCGCCGCCAGTGTAATGAATTGAGATTTTCCGACTCATCGGGTACTCCTAGGACACAGATTAGTAAGAGGGCATAGTTTATGCCCTGGGACTCTTCACTATTTGATCCCCCCCCCCAGAAAAATGTCTGAGTGTTCACGGATCCCGGCTGTCTGCGGCCTGGTCATTCCAGCTCTGGAACTTTGGACTGTTAGATCGGCAGAGTAGTACTGTTCGTTAAAAGTAAGAAACAGTGTGGTTTTTCATTTCAGCGAGTATTTCATATGAAATCATTGCTTTTACTCGCCCATTCCTACTGACGTCATTGTAATGACCTATGTTCATTTCAGTTGGGAACCTACTAAGACAGTCTTTCTGTGGAAGTAAAAGGGCAGGTGGAGAGTGAGAGTCTGCCATTATAATGCAATTCCCCTGATTGTGACTGATGGTAGGCAAGTGGGCCTACCATTACAATGAAAATTCCCTAACGCAGTCTTCACATGAGAAAAGACGTTTGGTGATTTCTCCTTCGCGTTTCTAGGGTAACGGTAAGAGCTATGCAATTTAATTGTCTTGTTCACAACGTGTACACTATCTAACCTACAATTCTGTATACAATGTAGAATTCCGTAGCGAAGCACGGGTACATCAGCTAGTAATTAATAAACTTGTTATGCTGGATTGCACTCAACATTTCAATGTTTTCGACAGTAAGTCGGTGGCAGTTTGAGCTCCGTAGATTCTTATATTCAAAGAGAAACTCTGCTCGACATCGACGGAAACCAATGAAGCATATCTTGTCAGCACTCGTAAAGGGAGTTCAGTGAAAGTTACAAAGGTTTCCACATCTGGATTGTTCTTCTAATTTAATTCGAATTATTTGTCTTTGGCGATTCCATCAAGGTTCTCCCTAACACTCACCAACTTCTTCCAAACTCTGAATCACGTCAGGCAAATACTTGTTGCCATGCACTGCAAGAAGTTCCAACTATAGCCTTTGTTGTTAGGTCTGCTTGATGGTTTACGCGTCCCTTGAGTCTAGTTCACGTATGAAGCATTTGATTTTATCAAAAATTTCGCCCTAGAAAATCCGCTGAAGCAGAGAAAAAAATGCTGCCTAATCTTTTAAAATCTCAGATAAAAGTGTGTGTGGGGAGGGGGTGAAATGCTGAAACATGAAATAGAAGAGAACATTTATTTATTGACAATCCTTATGATTAGGATATAATTTGTTTTACATTATTATTATTATTAATAATAATAATAATAATAATAATAATAATGTTATTTGCTTTACGTCTCACTAACTACTTTTTAAGGTCTTCGGAGACGCCGAGGTGCCGGAATTTAGTCCCGCAGGAGTTCTTTTACGTGCCAGTAAATCTACCGACACGGGGCTGTCGTATTTGAGCACTTTCAAATACCACCGGACTGAGCAAGGATCGAACCTGCCAAGTTGGGGTTAGAAGGCCAGCGCCTTAACCGTCTGAGCCACTCAGCCCGGCTTTTACATTATTATTGTAGGACATGTTTCGCTTGTGTTGCAAGCATCATGAGCCACTAAACTTACCAAGCCAGATCAGGATCCCGAATTGGCTGTTATATATGTGAGATTATACCATCGAAGTCTATTACTTATAAATATTTTGTATGAATATCACACAGTTATTATACTTAAGCAATTCGGAAACAGTGAACATTAATATTAGCTAAACCAGTTTTAAGGCGTTTTACAAAGCAGAACTTCTATAATGTTCTTAATATCTTAACCTCTTTAAGAGATAAAAGTTGTAAACTTAGCGTCGTGAAAACAAAGCTGTAATATAATTGTTAAGGACATATTACTTAAAACCTTCCGTGCGATTACTGTATTACTTAATTATTGTTTATATATTCCACAATTAGATTGTGATACGTGGATTAATTGAAAACACTTTTAGTGCTGAGGTAACTTCTTAATATCACACAGACTGTAAGATATAAACAATATTATCAGGAGTAAACTGAAATGAAATCACTGGTTGAACAAGATGTATTCAGGTTTGTGACCAGTTGTTACGAATAATAAGCTTCACTATGATGAATTGTTTTACTAAAGTCAGTGTTGACTCTCTTAATATTATAATACAATTAAAGGAATAGTGTTGATGTTATCATTTGTTGGAAGAATTTGTAATCTTGTAAACTGAGCAAGTCTAAAGGGAACGTTCAACTTGGACATTAGATGTAAATAAGAAACCGCTATGAGATGCGTGTTGAAGTCCTTGACTGCTGGAGAAATGATTTGGGCTGGATTGGAGGTGGGGTAGTGGCCTTAATTAAGGTAGACTACAGCACCAGCATTTGTCTGGTGTAAAAATGGAAAACTATGCAAAAACCTCTTCAGGAATGCCGACGATGGGATTCGAACTCACTGTCTCCCGAATGCAAGCTCTCAGCTACGCGACTCCAGCCGCATGTTCAATTCATACGGTCATATAATCAAGCATCATATTGCCAGTCAAATGTCTTTTAACGGAAACATCTTTAACAATCAACAGTTTCTAACCGAACTTGAAAGTAATTCCTTAATATTCATGTATTTTGGACGTAGTTTTATTCTCCATCTTTCACTAACATGTAGCCTACAGTAGAAACTTGATTATCCGGACGACCCCTATTACCAGTTAGTTCCAATAATCGAGTTCTTCCTCTTTTCTTTCATACATTTTGTTGTAATATTTGGTTATTATATAATTTGTTGTGTAATTTTTATATGATGTATGTTTTTATTTTATATCATTGTTATGCTGCTGCAAGTGGGTGTTGCCACCGGAATAATTCTCAACTGTATTTGTTTTGTTTTTATTTTTTCTTGTTTAGGGCTAGTAGACACCGATTCAAGTAAATATAACGCATTTCTGGAAGCTTTTTTTTTTTTTTTTTTTTTTTTTTTTTTTACCTAAAGCGTTGCATTCATTCTCTGGCCGCCTGTCTTCTCTCTTCTGTTCATCCGCTGTTCTGCGTTTGCTAACAGAGGAAGCCCTTAAAGTTGTTGATCATTGATCTGTATTTTGATCTATTAGAGATCTCCTCCCGATTCAGTCCCATGCCCTTGAGGTCCTTCCTTACTTCCTTGCACCATTTATCCGAGACGTTAGGTCTGTTGTCCAATAGATTAAAAATCTCCTTCGTTAGTCAGGTTGAATCCACCCTGAACAGATGTCCGTAGAACTTCAGTCGTCGTTTCCTTATTGAGTCCATCAGCCGTTCTTTATCCCAAATGTACTTGTTAATAATAATATAGCCATACAATATATTATAATGTTAGGCGGGAGACAAAAGAGCACACAACCGGTAGCGTTTACTCTAAGGTTTATTAACTCACACTAATTGCCATACAACTACACAGACCCACAATTACACCAATTTGCGCTCTCTCTCTTTACTCACACAGTTCGTACTAATTGTTCACTCTGTTGCTTACAAACTACACTACGGGAAGAAATGCAGCATCCTCAAGGACTGTGTTCAATGGCACCAGGATATAATATGTGCATACCGATTGGTTGTTGTGTTAGTGATTCATTTGTCGTGGATATCGGCGATCAGATGGTGCTCAGGGGCATGTCCGTGCGCGCTCTGTTTTGACTCTGCAAGCAGGAACTGTGCTGAGGTTAGAGGTGAACAGAGTTTGCAACATTAATTCTAGGGTACATCCATGTCCCGCGGACGAGTACGTGCTCCACTTAAACAACTTAGCCATTTGAAAGGGTCCTATTTTGGGTCTGCGGGAAGCTGGATGAACGTATAGACATATTGTTGCACATCTTGGGCATAATGTATCGTTGGTGTGTGGCTACTTTCAGCAGTGTTCAGTAAAACATTCTTACACCCGTAGACCAGGCTCCGGATGTCCGCGAAGTACAGGCGCACGTCAAGATCGACGCATTGTTCGATCAGCGGTGGCCGACCGAACATCATCCAGGAACAAAATCTGTTCACATGTTGCACCTGCTTTGTCACCAAGGACCATTGAGAACCGTCTGCTTGCAACAGGAATAGGATCACGTGTGCCTCTGACCAGGCTACCACTGACACCGTGACACTGCCAAGCACGTCCACTCTGGTGTCGTAAAAGAGCCGCCTGGAGAGGGGAATGGTGCCCTGTTGTCTTCAGTGACGAGAGTAGGTTCTGTCTGTATGCAAGTGACGGACGTACACGTGTACGGCGTAGACCTGGTGAGCGGCCTATTCCACAGTGCATTCGCCCACGGCACCCAGGTCCCACCCGGGGCTTCATGGCGCAGGGGGCCATCAGTTACAACTCGCGGTTACAGTTAGTGTTTCTGCAGAGTAACATAACCAATGCTCGCTACATTGCACAGGTTGTTGTCCCCATGCTACTGCCATTTCTTCGACAGGAAGGCGATGTGCTTTTTCATCAGGACAATGCACGTCCACATACAGCTGTTGCGACGCAATATGCTCTACATTGTGTATAACAACTGCTCTGGCCAGCAAGATCACCGGTTCTCTCGGCAATTGAACACGTATGGGACATGATGAAGCGGGAACTTACGCGTTCGCAGAGCCTACAAGAACCATTGCCGAACTGAATCAAAAGGTGAAAGGTATCGCACGATGCCATTCAGCACCTTTATGATCGTTTGTATGCACTAGAACACTCCTGCGTTCCCACCAGAGTGAGGTACAGTGTGTAATGATGCGAGTGTTTGGGCACCGTTTACTGCTACGTATGTGTCTCATTTGATCTGAATTTGTAATAATATATTCAGACAATGAGGAACTACCAGTCAGATATTGTGAATAAAATGATCTTGTCCTTGAGGATGTTGCATGTTTTTTCCAGCAGTGTAGAACAGTCACACTACACATTTTTCAACAACTGACGAACCGAGCGAGCTCGCCTTACGGTTAGGGGCGCGTAGCTGTGAGCTTGCCTCCGAGAGATAGTAGGTAATAACCCCACTATCTGCAACCCTGAAGATTTTCCGTGGTTTTCCATTTTCACACCTTAATTAAGGTCACAACCGCTTCCTTTCCACTTCTAGGCCTATCCCTTCGTTGCCATAAGACCTACCTGTGTCGGTGCGACGTAAAGAAAAGTTAATTTTTAAAACCTAACACAGTCTAAATCAGTTTCATAGTTATTTTCACTGTCAGTATCAGAGCCACTCAGTTCATAGCCCGCACACAACACTCTCACAATCCCGTATGACGTACACTCTCCGTTCACTCCGAACAATATTTGTCCATAGTCCCTTACCGACCCCATGTTCAACTCTCCAACGCTGCACCAGATTCTAAGTTCACTTCACAACCAGTGGACCGAGAGACTCAAGTCCGCGACGATAAATAGACAGACAGACAGAACGAACACTCAGTTCCTCGGAGAGAACACTCAGAGAGTAACGTACACAGACTCTCAAAAAACCAAAACCAAACCCCATGGCACTACAGCCCTTGAAGGGCCTTGGCCTACCAAGTGACCGCTGCTCAGCCTGAAGGCCTGCAGGTTACGAGGTGTCGTGTGGTCAGCACGACGAATCCTCTCGGCCGTTATTCTTGGCTTTCTAGACCGGGGCCACTATCTCACCGTCAGATAGCTCCTCAATTCTAATCACGTAGGCTGAGTGGACCTCGAAACAGCCCTCAGGTCCAGGTAAAAATCCCTGACCTGGCCGGGAATCGAACCCGGGGCCTCCGGGTAAAGGGCAGGCACGCTACCCCTACACCAGGGGGCCGGCTCACAGACTCTGAACTCCAACTGAATTGTCCAGTGCTCCTCAGTGGCACTCCTCGACAACACTCCGACTTAACTGATCGAACTCAGTGCACTTCACCTCCTCCAGACTCGTCTTGCCCGCCTTAAATAGGGAGGCCATTGTTTTCAGAACTGTCCGGAAGCTGGATACGCTCAGATACCTCTCATCCCCCAATCGTATTAAGTTTTCTGACAATTTTCAGAGGCTCCCAGTTAGATACCAAAGAGACCGGCACATTCCACACATTCCACTACTATCTCCCTCCTTCCTGGAGTGGACACGCAGGCAGCAGATTATCGCCCAGCTGTGTGTGGGCAAGACCAGCTCGATCCTCTCGGCTCGAAATGAGGATGACGGACACCGTTACAATACACACATACGAACGTATATAACGCTAAATGTATCTTTCACAAAATTCAAAATCCCTGAACTATAAGGAGTTAGGAGGTACGGTTTACAACAAAATCTTCTGAATTGTCTGTGTAATGTATGAAAATCCTTAATTTCTTGAAATATCAGCAGAATTGTTTTTGTTTTCGATATAAAATGTAGAACCTGATCCGTGTCCATTATACACAGATTGTCGTCATTGAAATAAGGCCGCCGTACTACCGAACAAATCGCTGTTTTTGCGCCTCTTCATTCATGATGGTCATCAACCAGTCACAGAACCACATAGGCCTACAGCTTATTGAACTTACATATATTTGACATGTGAAAGAGAATGCTATCAAATTGTTAACATCAAGCTTTCGTTTCATTCAGCTATTATACCACAGTGCACTAGCCTGAACTGCGGTAGCGCATTGTATTCAGAAATTTACCTTAACCTTTTAAAAAATCAACATATTACTAATATCAATGTGACGAAAACTCCGCTGCTGTGCACGTACGACTGAGTGGATCATGGCGTGGAGTGTCGCCAGAAGTTTTCCGGTTCGGTACTCCACCAGTAAATATTTTTTCCTTGGAAGAGTTTGAGCACATATTTACCTATTGAATTTCAGAAACGTGGGCCACCACATACTAATATTTTACATACATTGGGTTTTGTATTCAAAAATTAACACAAGAGATGACTTCGACAAGTATATATACATGCTGGAATACCTGTCAAGGATGTCAATCCAACGCTTTTCGAGATCATAACAAAATATTGCCAGTTATTAGTAAGATTTCTGAGAATATTACTGAAGAGGAAGAAGGAAGACTTTTATCGAAGCACGTAAACAACGCAGACTTCATCAAGCAGATAGCATTTGATATTATACTCTGAAATAACTCAGACATGTGTGTCTGATTACTTCCAAATGTTGTTTGAAATAATGTATTATTTCCGAGAACCATAAATAGTTTCCTA
Organism: Anabrus simplex; assembly: GCF_040414725.1. NCBI lineage: Eukaryota > Metazoa > Arthropoda > Insecta > Orthoptera > Tettigoniidae > Anabrus > Anabrus simplex. Next base: position 414,067,016 of record NC_090267.1, on the reverse strand, counting down.
ACTCTTAGGCCAACACACAGGTACAATATCTAAAGCTTTTATACACAGTTATTCTGAGGGATATGGTCACAATAGGCACTTTTAGAAATTTCTGACTTTCTCACGTCTTAAGAGTTATATTTGAAGAAATTTTAATTTATCATAATATAACTCTGCACGTTAATGGTCTGATATTTGACAATGTACAAGAAAGGCTAAGGCCATCAGCAATAGGCAGAAACGTAATGAATAACAACTAATGGATGTTAATGCAATCTTTGGTACAATATGCTCGTATTTAAAACCAAATATGTGCATTGCTTTAGAGGTGTTTCTTTTTAGGTTGACGAGAAGGTACAGGCGAAACATTTGTTTACTTGAAACTGCCTGCACATAATCAGAGGAAATGGGAATCAAACTTCTCCAGCAGTGTCTACTGGAAAGGCAGCTGCACTTCTACCTGTAGGAAAAACTGCTCATTCTGTTTCCAAACTCTCATTGATTCATTCTACCTGCAACGTAAAACCTGAATATATACAAAATTAATAGTGTGGGATGGAGCTCGGATGACGCGTGTGCGTGCATTTTTTACAGTAAACAGAATTCTCAAAGATTTATCTAAACGTGCCGAACCATTCAGTGGTACAGTAATCCTACTGGGTGGGGATTGCTGTCAAATCCTGCCGATAATAATGAGAGGATCGCATTCTCTGACTGTTTCTAATAAACTTTGGAATAAACTCGATGTGCTGAAACTCATTCAGTACATACTTGCTCTGAATTCTTAGAGAGAACTGTCAATATGGATTTTAGAATTAGAAGAAGAGTCCATCAACGACTAAACATGGGTAGTTCAGACACAGGATGAATGTATACGTCTACAAAAATAAAGAAATTGAAAGAATGTCTGAAACGATCAGGAACGGGAGAGTTAAGTTCTTTGGTCACATAATGAGTAAGAATAATGCCCATATTTACAAAACATATTTTAATCACGTTTACAAGAGTAAAGATGACATTCAGTGGATGCAAAGTTATTCCCAGATGGGAATAACAGCGGATATAATACACGGAAGAACAACTTTTAAGAGACTGATACAAAATGTTAAGGGTTTTCAGGAGAAGGAAAAGAAGGAACAAAATAACATGTGGACAGGAAAGAGGAGAAGAAAACACAGTGAAATAATTAAGAACTATCGGAAAGCAAGAAAGGAAGAAGGAAACAAACCAAAATGAATCAGTGTGTTATTTTACGTGATAGTAAGACGGCCAAAATTGATAAAAGAATAATACTAATAAATAGGGCCCGGATGTTTATGACATCAAATGTTAGAAATATGTAAGCATTTATGACTTAAAAGAATATTAAAATGTGAAAATAAATATGACTTCAAAATTTCTTCGGTAACTTTTTCGAAATATTCAAGATCTTGCTGCTGTTTAAATTAACATGATATTGAAGGTAAACTTTTAAAATATAGCACATTCAGTAATAATATATAAGTTATTATCAGGGTTAGGCCCATAAGGTATTTTGAATTTATTTATTCAGTCCAGAGGCAAGTCTTGACTCTGTACAGATTGAAATAAATGTCACATTTTGAGGTGGGCGATCAGAAAGAATAACAGTAGCAAATTACATACATTTTAAAATTTTCGAAAAGGAACGATCTTCTGTTTTCACGCATCATCGACTTGTAATGGAGAAAAGACCGCCCAAAACCGCAGGATGTTATTGGGCCATATTTGAAGTAGGCCTACGTCAAATCATTAGAGTTCAATTGAGACTCACTTTCCTGCCGCTTTCTACGCATCTGTCTCTTCCTATACAGCTTACCCCCCTAATTTATATACAACCTGTGACAATAAAGTTCGGTGAATCTAGTCAGAACGATCGATCCGGCAACACTGGCGACACGCAACGCTTCACCTACGTAGCAGCAGGTTTTGACCACCTGCTCCCAACGTTGTTCAGTTGAGTATCGTGTGTGTACCGAGTAAGACCTGTTTGACGCAGTGCGTGTTTAATGCGTTGGTTCTGAACTGCGAACAGGAACATGAACAACCAAAAGATCAATGTACAGTTTTGTTTTAAGCTTAGCAAGACACCGAAAGAAACGCATGCGATGCTGGTACGTGTTTATGAAGATCAAGCACTGTTCTTGAAGTGTGTGTACGAGTGGTTCGCCCGTTTTCGAGGAGGCCGGGAAAGTGTTCCTGACAACCCCCGTAGCGACCCCCGTGACGACCGTCGTCAGTGACGAAAACATTAAGAAGGTGAGTATATTAATCACGAATGATCGGCGATTAACTGTGCGCATGATACCGGATCAGCTGCAGATTAACCGTGAATCCGTGCGACAAATCGTTACCCAGAAGTTAGGGAAGAGGAAAACGTGTTCTCGTCTTGTGCCATATCACTTGACTGACGATCAGAAGCAGGCACGTTTAGAGGCTTCACATGATTTTTTTTTTGAAAGGGCGGATGCGACACCGGATTTCTTGAACTGTATCGTCACTGAGGATGAAACCTGGTCTCTCAGTTAATGGCAAAACAGGGGGTGATGCAACTTGAACATCCCCCATACTCGCCATATCTCAATCCTCCAGACTTCTCCCTATTCCCACGGCTCAAACTCGCTTTGAAAGGAAAGAGATTTGACGATATTCCTGACATCCAACGAAACGTGACGAGGCTTTTGAATATCATCCCAAAGGAAGCCTTCTTGCAAAGTTTCCAGGACTTGTATTGCCGATCTCAGCAGTGCATAGTTATGGGAGGGGACTATTTCGTAGGACAGTAAGGTCACTGTCGTGCATTGTTCATCTATGTTGATAGTACAGGACTATTCATCGAACTTTTAATGTCACAGGTTGTACATATATATTTCTAGGAAAGATAATTGTAAGAAATTATACACAAAAATATTTGGAGATGTGAAAAAATCCGACTTTGAGACAACTGCAAGCAGATACGCGAAAATGGAATAAAAAAGATAAAAATATGGCAATAATACGAAAATTCAGGGGAAATATGACCATAATAAGAAAAATTACCGGATAATGACAAAAACGTTAAAAAAATCCAAACGTTAGTTAATATAACGCATCTAAATTGCAAACTTCAGTCACCGTAGATAAAATCCTGCTTACCTTGTACTTTCCGTGGAAATAATGTAAAGAAAAAGTACAACATGTCATAAACATCCCCACCCGACTAATAAATCAAAGGGGTTAGAATTTCAATTCCAGTTATTAGGATTTTTTAAAAGTGGAAAGTCATGTCTCCCTCGTCCGAATTCCGGATAATACTAGAGATACCATCGCTATGGTCACGATATCGGTAGTCCTGTAAAACTAGAAGTTCCTTTCATTGCAAAAGTTATTCAAATGTTGTCGCGTCAGTAGCAGCGCGACACGGAACAACAGGTTGAAACTTTAATAAAGCTGGGAATAATTCAATTTTACTACAATACAGAGAGGACTTAATTATACTGCTTGCATGGAGACTATTGGACTTTTTTTGTAAATTTCATAATAACCGTGCACAAACAAATCATCGAGCAGGTTGTTTTGACACGACAATAATTCCTATTTACCTTTTGCTAGTACAAGTAATCACCTTTCCCCTTGACCATCCCACACACCACGGTCGATTTTATATTACTGTTTAGTGGTTGAACACACACACTCTCTCTCTCTCTCTCTCTCTCTCTCTCTCTCTCTCTGATGACGAAAATGATGATCACCATCGTGATCATTGTGATAATGAAGGCGACCGCTACCACAGTTCTCAGCTGTTCTTATACCTTGACTTGTCAATGTCAAGACGATTTCTGATGAACACGAAGTGTTCCTTTTAGAGTTGTTTGCGTTTTATTCATTATTATTGTCCTGTTATTGCTGGTTTATCAGCAACGAAGAGATGTATTTTTAAGTTTTATACCTACAAAAGAATCTATTTTCTGAGGACAGGGGAGATGTTTTTACGTTAGAGTATAAACTGAGGGGTGGATAAATTTGAAGAAATAGGGGTGGTTGGCCTATCCAGTATATACATATAGCTACTTTGCCAATATTCAGTTAAATCGTTATGAAATATTTCAGAACAAAACACTCGGAAGAATGATTAAACCTCCATTGTTGATATCTAACAAGAAAATAAAGGCAGACTTGCGTATCACCACTGTTTGATTTTAAATATACACAATTACTAGGATGACCAAGTCTAGGATACTCTTTGCTCAGTCAACAGATCCAGGCATCTCTTCGCTAAAACGGGCTATAAGGACCAACAAGCCTAACACTTGCACTAAATTCCGAGGATTATATAACTTAGAACCAGTAACAATTCCTTCGTCATTTTATAAATTTAATTTCACCCTCACTAAATTAAAATTCACGCTGACAAACCCTGTTTGTTGAGAAGAAAGGTTCCCTTCTACTCTTTACTAAATTCCTATGGCATGTTTTCCAAATTTAAGCAGCGACTAAGTGGTTTCATTTCTGATTTGGCGGCTTCACCTCCAAAACAGATCATTTTGTCTTCCGCCAGTGCCTCCATGGTTAAATGGTTAGCGTGCTGGCCTTTGGTCGCAGGTGTCCCGGGTTCGATTCCCGGCAGGGTCGGTAATTTTAACCATCATTGGTTAATTTCGCTGGCACGGGGGCTGGGTGTATATGTCATCTTCATCATCATTTCATTCTCATCACGACGCGCGTCAAGTCAAAAGACCTGCACCTGGCGAGCCGAACTTTTCCTGGGACACTCCCGGCACTAAAAGCCATACGCCACTTCTACTTCCGCCAGTGCGAGTGTGATTTTCCGACTTATCGAGTTGTCCTTGGAAAAAGATTAGTAAAAGAGCGTAATTTTCGCACTGGGGCTCATTTTACTTGTCCACAACACAAAAAAAATATCACACCAACTACTGAACGGATAATATTGTAACTACCATTAACGCTCTAAAATACTTAGAGTTCACTTCTGAACCACAACAGTAGCAAAATCGTCTTTCTACCTCAGTTACATCTATATGTATAAAATAAGAGTTTTGTCTGTACATTGCTCAGAATTTAAAAAGGATCGCATTTATGTATTAGTCATGTCCACAGTAACAAGGAAAGGCACTTTTTAATCTTCCGTAATGTCTGTCTGTCTGTCTGTCTGTCTGTCTGTCTGTCTGTCTGTCTGTCTGTCTGTCTGTCTGTCTGTCTGTCTGTCTGTCTGTCTGTCTGTCTGTCTGTCCACGCATCACTAGAAAACGGCTGAAGAGAATTTAATGAAAATCGGTATACAAAGTCGGGGAATAAGCCGCTACACTCTAGACCATAAATATTTGTGTTCACCCTGAGTGAAATTGTAGTTTAGGGGAAGGCCTAAAATTTAATTCTCAAATATTTATGTTATTAGTGATCGTACTTTAATTAAAATCGTTATGCAAACTCGGGGAGTAAGTTGCTACAATCTAGGATATAAATATTGTATTCACGCTGAGAAAAATGGTAGTTTAGGGGAAGGCCTAAAATTTCAGTCTCATATACTGTATTTATGTTATTAACTAGCAAATGACCGGGCGAGTTGGCCATGCGCGTAGAGGCGCGCGGCTGTGAGCTTGCATCCGGGAGATAGTAGGTTCGAATCCCACTGTCGGCAGCCCTGAAAATGGTTTTCTGTGGTTTCCCATTTTCACACCAGGTAAATGCTGGGGCTGTACCTTAATTAAGGCCACGGCCGCTTCCTTCCAACTCCTAGGCCTTTCCTATCCCATCGTCGCCATAAGACCTATCTGTGTCGGTGCGACGTAAAGCCCATAGCAAAAAAAAAACTAGCAAATGTATCCGTGCTTCGCTATGGTATTCTACATTGTATTCGAATATCGAAGTAAATACTGTACATGCACTAAATAAGATTGTTTTAAAATTGCATGTCTCTTAGCGTTATCCGAGAAACACTATGGGCAGGTCCCTATACGCTGTTTCCAATGTAAAGTGCCAGTTACGGATTTGTGATATAATGGCAGGCTCACTTGCCTACTGCCATTCACAATCGAGTTGGGAAGTTTATATACATTATAATTGCAGGCCCCGTTGCCTACTGCGCGGTCACAATCGATTTGCGGAGTTTTCGTTACAATGGCAGCCCCCATTTCCTACTTCCAGACAGATAACAGTTGAAGAGTTTCTATTATAATGGCAGGCAACTACCCTACTATCAGTCGAAATTGAGTTGTGCAGTTATTATAATGTCAGGCCCCTTTTCCTACTGCCAGCCAACTTACTGCCAGTCACACCAAGTTGGTGAGTATCCATTAAAATAGCAGGCCTCTATGCCTAATGCCAGTCACATTTTAGATGAGGACATTTGTTTGTAATTGCATGCACCCATGCCTACTGCCAAACACAAACGGGTAGGGGAGTTTTAAACAAAACGGCATGCTCCCTTGCGTTCTGCAAGTCAAATCGAGAAGTTACAGTAACTATTCATTACAATGTTAGTCCTTCCTTACCACTGCCAGTTACACAGGAGTTGGAGAAGGACCCCATTCCTACTGCCAGTTAAAGTCGGTGTGGGGAGTACTGATTACAATAGCAGACACACACTTTCTCGATCGCTACAAATCGACATCAGTGAATATATAAAGATCGACGTACGAAAGTATATGCGTGTTTACAATATTGCAGACCTTCATTATAGATTAACTGCTGCTAAACGTACGTCATATCGACAAAGGATTGTACCATAAGACGCCTGATTTAGTGGCCTAAATGGCTGGTCCTATGATATATCATCTATCCTTGGGTCAGATTGAATTGGAAACGTTGAACAGGGTAAATTTTTTGTAAGATTATCTCACATTGCATTACTTTGCGGATAATTATGTGACAACTACATACATAGCATTTAGCTCACATATGGCTACTGGGTGGGCCAATATTGGAAGTTTTCCGTCCGTTACAGGCTAAAACGTATAATTTTGTCAAATTTCAATTTTCTTTTTCGTCTGGCAGATTATGCGGCAATCTGGATTTTGGGCGAGGAGGGTAAAAATTAGAATTTCCAGGGAACTAAACCAAAAAAATATGCAGACGGTCATTATTAACACTTAAACGAGTAGCTGTGAGAAAATTTCGCCAAAATAGTCAATGTAGAGGAACACAGTCGTTACGATTTTATTTTTATAGATAGATAAGGAATTCGCTCCGCGTACAACACCTTTTGGGTTATGCCCGCTGGACTTAACCTGTAAAACTGACCATTCATCATATCTCCCTTATTAATACTCCTGACGAAAAGATGCACATGAAAAAAAAAGTTTTACAGATGGAATTCCATCACGTTTGGTCGATTTCCAGTCAGGTTGGTCTTGTACTGTATATATTGTGGAAGAGTAAAATCACCATTCCGGTTCCCTATAAACCGCCAGTCCATTCCGGGAACATGAAATGTTATTGACCTTTAAAACCTACCTTTGGACAGGTGGATGCTAAATATAAAGTTTGGTTTGAATATCTTCAGTAGTTTTCAAGTTGTAAGAAATACGCTTTACACCAGGGTCAGCCAACTGGCTGGCGTGTGGTGTAAGAGGGCCCGTGTGACGTCGGAGAGCACATGTGACGTATGAGCACAGAAGGTGGGGAGACGCTGTTGTAGAGTGAGACGAAGAGACAGCCTCGCTTTGTAGTAAACACGTGCAGTGCTATACGTAGTAGTGGTGGTGGTAGTGGCACAGTACGTATGGATGAACCGGGCACATCACGGTGCGACAAGCTACCTACCCCTCCGATCTTTTTATCTTTATCGGAAGATCTATATTTATTTGTTGAAAAGATAGTATTGCTACAGCTAAATGTTTAGTTTGTATATGCAGAAATAAAGTTGCTTTATAACTCTTATGCTACTTCATAACAAAGTTACGTTACAATAAAATATGAAGAGAGAAATATGTACTACACATGCCGCATTGTACCTGCAGCTCTTGGGCCTCCCCCTACGAATGACGTTGTGTTTCCCCTCGCCCCTCTAGCCTTCACTTCTCAGTTACAGTACAAAGTACTTCGTTTCGCTGCCCGAACAGAGTGTGTGACGTGTTACCTGACATCACACGTACACGCAGTTGGCTGACCCTGCTTTACACGCACCCGCTCTTGAGTTAAGTCCGATGTGACTTGTACCGAAAAACAGTCCGTCAATGATATTTCCCTTATTAATCCTCATATCGAAGTGATGCACATGAGAAAAAAGGTTTAGAAATTAATTTCCATTAAGGCAGGTACATTTCCATTAAATTTGGTTGTGCATATTTTGTGGGAGTGCAAAATTACGGTTTCGGTTTCGTATAAACCCCCAGTCAGTTCAGGGATTTAGAAACAGTACTTGCCCTAATACCTACCCAAGGAAGGGTGGATTCTAAATGTGAAGTCTAGTAGATTATAGCACTCGCGTACCTACGGAGTAATTAAGAAAGAAAATAATACAGTTAAGAAAGTTGAAATTAATAGAAAATGGATTATAACGGAGGACAGCCGGATAACGACAAATATGTAAATGCCAAGTGAATGTATTGGAAAATCATATGCTCCTTAATAAATTATACTGTTGTGAGTTTTGGATATAATAAAGTGGTAACAGAGGAGAAATTTAGGCGCAGTGATTCTTAGGTAAACAGATAAGAAGATGACTAATGGTGTTAATACTTAATCTATTCGAGGCCGGTTATAACCTCCAACGATATTCCGCCAATATCCCGCAAATAGGCTGATTGACGCCTCTCTTGCTTTCTACCCAAGGTACAATCACGAATTTAAAAGCATGATGAGAAAAATGGCAATACGTTACTTCCCTGCTGGCAAGCAGAGTCGTTGCCATGGTAACCTGTAGGTCCGTTGACGGTCTGTAGGTCACTCAATGCAGAGCATGATACCCACAGAAAATAGTAAATTTCTCCGTCATGTGAAGAGTAAGGTTAATTATGAACATAACGAAAGTTGTTTATAATGAAGAGACGTTTCACGTACGGTCCACAGAGTTTAGAGAAAATAAATAGTATAAGAGAAAATGGAGGAAAACCTTTCTGGTTTTCCTATAAACCCCCCGTCTTACATTGGCCGTTGTTTTTGTGATGTGTTTTGTCTGTTCTGTATTTCATGATCTAATGAACAAAATTATAATAGGGAAAGCTAAAGTTTGGGGGAGATCTTCGTCAGAGCTAGATTTTATATTTTACGGATTTCGCGGTCTGACTGCAAGATTACCGTTCCATTATGGAAGAGAGTCTTCTTATTCTACCGCCTTTTCCATACTTGTGCGGTCGCGGGAGCGAATTGTATCGCACATGTGGATTTGGCCATGTTTAAGCCCGGATGCCCTTCGTGACGACAACTCTATGGTGAAAGATATAATCACTATTGCGTGTTTCTATGGTGGTTGGTAGTGTAGTGTGTTGGTTGAATATGAAGAGGAAAGTGTTGGTACAAACACTAACGCTCACTAACGCCATAAGAATTAATCGGACGTTGCATTGTTGGATGCGCTTGAGAACGGTTGGCTGTTGAGAGAGCTCTTGCATTATTGTAGTGATAAAGTAGTGAAAACCTATTGAAATAGCTTAATTTTGTGTAGATCTGATTCATTTAGTGCTGTTTATATGGTGGTGTTTAGTGCTTGTTGGTAGAAATTGGGAGTAGTAATAATTATTTAAATTTTGTAACAAGTAATTCAGTTGGTCTTCAGTAAATTACGTTTTCTAGGTTAAGTAGGCTAGCTAGGTGCACCTTGTTTCGAATTTAGGTTTAGGTAATACTTTAGGTAACAATATTAACTTTAAAAATATTTGTAAATACCGGTATCTGTAGGTTCGTTGGTTGTACTTACAAATGCAGATTATCATAAGGAATAGTACCGTAACTTCTGCAGCAACTTCTCCGGTATTTCGTATAGATATACGTTCAAACTATCGCGAAGGTAATAATTTACTACATTAAAAAACACGATACGCCTGTAAACTTCCATTTAAAAAGAAGTTAAAGAGATTACACGGTAATAGTTAACAGTCGTATTGTTATTGATTATTGTCGCTGCTCATATTCAAATATTGCATTGTTGGCTACAGTCATGAACAAAGGGTGTAGTGTAGTCAAGTAAATATAAATAAAAATCAGCTGACCTTGTATTCCATTCATTTGTACTTCTGAGTAGGTAGTTAGTAACCGTAATTTATATTTCGCTCCCTCGATCTTTCAGTATTTATGAGCGGTTAGCTAATAATAATAAAGTTCATATATCCCAGTAATTGCAGTTCAAGTCCCTGGAGTAATAGTAGTAGTAGTTTTGACAGAAATATTTGAGAAATTATTGTAGACAACCTCGTATTTTTCAGTAGGCGTAATTAAGGACACTTTTTTTTCTCCGTCCTGTGGAGTAGGGAAAATAATAGTAATCCACCAGCTGAAATAATCACATATCCACATTTCAGTAGAATTGTAGTGAAGATAAGGTATAATATATTAGATAGTATCTTGCCAGTTATATTCGTGTTTTTCTTCGTGTACGGCAATCCTTTTGATACTTAAGCATTTAACCAAACGCAGTATAGTGTAGTGTAGATACATTGTAGTATAGATACAGTACGGTACATTTAGATAGTGCCGTATCTTGCCTGCTATATTCGTGTGTTATCTTTCGTGTGTATCTATTAGACCCTAATACTAATAATAATTTGTCTAAGCATTTAGCTTTGTTGGTAATCTTTCTGTACAGTAGTTCTTGCAAATTTCATTTCTGTTGTGCTTAGTAGTGACATACGGTACGGTACCGGTATCGTAATTAGGATATGTCTGAAAGTAGTTTAAAAAATTACTGTAGTGTAATGTACAGTAGTATACGAGTAATATCCTATTAGAATTTAGTGTGCTTATTTTATTGTTGTAAAATATTTGTGTAGTACTGGTGTATTAGAGGTATCCGTAGAAACTCGTACTAAAATATTGTTGAAATTAGGATAGGCTTAATTGCAGTTTGGAATTGTGTAGTTCTTGTGTATTACTTTCGATATTCAGTAATTAACAGCAGTTTTTATCCTGTTAGGGGTTGTAGGATAAAAAATAGCGCACGACTAAGTAGTATTGTAGTGTAGTCGTATATTAATTACCTTATTGTTGTGTACTATCCCAGACAATATATCCCTCCGTTCATTTATTATTATTTTTTTTTTTGCAAATAAGTTACTTCATTTTTTTTTAATTTATAATTTTCCCCCCGTAAAGAATGTCTAAGGAGCGCGAGTCTACAATTTGTGGGTGTGGTGAGGCATTTAGGGGTATGAGGGAGGAGTTGGAAAGTTTGAGGGAGATAATTAGGATTCTCACAGAAGACAGGAAGGAAGATAGGACTCCCTCAAACAATGTACAGGTTACAGTAGGTGTACAAGAGGGAGGGGAAGGAAAGGGAGGAGTTGTAGAAGACAGGTGGTCTAATGTTCTAAGGGGAAGGAGATTGCAGGCCAAGGGCTCTATTCAGGATCAGAATTCAGGACAGGTGTCTGTGCGAAATCGGTACGAGTCACTCCAGGTAGAACAACAGAGGGAAGATGAGGGACAGGGAACTGTTGCTGAGATGCATGGAAGTAGGAGGAAGGGAAAAGGTAGGAAAGGGAAATGTAGAGTAGAGGATAGGAAAAGACAGGTGGAACAGGGTCATGGGAAGGAGAAAAGGGAGAAGGAAGTAGCTTCTGCAGCTATCAGGAAAGATAGGGCTGACCAGGAGGGGAGGGGATCAAATGAGGTGGGTAGGGTTGAGGCTCTGGTCATGGGGGATTCCATCGTTAGACACGTGGGGAAAGTGTGTGGAGGAAAGGGAACCAGGGTAGAATGTTATCCAGGAATTAGGTTGAGGCAGATGTTGAGGAAAGTAGAAGAGAGGGAGGAGGGGAAGGAGAAGGTGGTAGTGTTTCACGTTGGTACCAACAACGTAAGGCAAGCTGATATAAGTACCAACATAGTTGGAGATGTGTGGGATCTGGTAAATGCAGCACGGGTGAAGTTTAAGAAAGCGGAGATTGTTATTAGTGGAATACTGTGTAGGAGGGATACTGACTGGAGGGTGATTGGGGATTTAAATGAGACTATAAAGTGGGTATGTGGGAAACTGGGAGTAAAATTTCTAGATCCTAATGGGTGGGTAGAAGATAGGGATCTGCGCTCGGATGGCCTTCATTTAAACCGCAGTGGTACGTATAAGTTAGGAAATTTGTTTGGAAGGGTAATAGGGAGGTACATTCAGGGAAACGGGATGGCCTAGGGAGCGGTGATAAGGGAACAGGGAACTGGAAATCAAGTAGGGATGACATAAAATTGTTAGTGCTGAACTGTAGAAGTATTGTAAAGAAAGGAATAGAATTAAGTAATTTAATAGATATATATTTACCAGATATTGTAATAGGAGTTGAATCATGGCTGAGAAATGATATAATAGATGCAGAAATTTTCTCACAGCACTGGAGTGTGTATCGTAGAGATAGGATAGGAAAGGTGGGAGGGGGAGTTTTCATTCTGGTGAAAGAAGAATTTGTAAGATACGAAAAAGTTAAAGATGAGACACATGAAATTCTAGGTGTAAGGCTCATTTCTAAAGATAATAGGCAACTTGATATATTTGGAGTGTACAGATCGGGAAAGGGTAGCACTGATGCGGATTCGTAATTATTTGATAGGATAGTCAGCTATGTGGGAAACGACATGGAAAGAAATGTGATTGTAGCGGGAGATCTGAATTTGCCAGATGTCAATTGGGAAGGAAATGCGAACGACAGGAAGCATGACCAACAAATGGCAAATAAGTTAATATGGGAAGGACAGCTGATTCAGAAAGTCATGGAACCAACCAGAGGGAAAAATACCCTGGATGTGGTGCTGATAAAACCAGATGAGCTCTATAGGGAAACTGAAGTAATAGATGGTATTAGTGATCATGAAGCTGTTTTTGTGGTAGTTAAAAATAAATGCGATAAAAAGGAAGGTCTTAAAAGTAGGACTGTTAGGCAGTACCATATGGCTGATAAAGCAGGTATGAGGCAGTTTCTAAAAAGTAACTATGATCGGTGGAAAACGGTAAATAAAAATGTAAACAGACTCTGGGATGGGTTTAAAGAAATTGTTGAGGAATGCGAAAACAGGTTTGTACCTTTAAGGGTGGTAAGGAATGGTAAAGACCCACCTTATTATAATAGAGAAATAAAGAGACTAAGAAGGAGGTGCAGACTGGAAAGAGATAGAGTTAGAAATGGCTGTGGAAGTAAGGAGAAATTGAAGGAACTTACTAGAAAATTGAATCTAGCAAAGAAGACAGCTAAAGATAACATGATGGCAAGCATAATTGGCAGTCATACAAATTTTAGTGAAAAATGGAAGGGTATGTATAGGTATTTTAAGGCAGGAACAGGTTCCAAGAAGGACATTCCAGGAATAATTAATGAACAAGGGGAGTGTGTATGTGAGGATCTTCAAAAGGCAGAAGTATTCAGTCAGCAGTATGTAAAGATTGTTGGTTACAAGGATAATGTCGAGATAGAGGAAGAGACTAAGGCTAAAGAAGTAATAAAATTTACATATGATAACAATGACATTTACAATAAGATACAAAAGTTGAAAACTAGAAAAACGGCTGGAATTGATCAGATTTCTGGGGATATACTAAAGACAATGGGTTGGAATGTAGTACCATATCTGAAGTACTTATTTGATTATTGTTTCGTCGAAGGAGCTATACCAGATGAATGGAGAGTTGCTATAGTAGCCCCTGTGTATAAAGGAAAGGGTGATAGACATAAAGCTGAAAATTACAGGCCAGTAAGTTTGACATGCATTGTATGTAAGCTTTGGGAAGGCATTCTTTCTGATTATATTAGACATGTTTGTGAAATTAATAACTGGTTCGATAGAAGGCAATTCGGTTTTAGGAAAGGTTATTCCACTGAAGCTCAACTTGTAGGATTCCAGCAAGATATAGCAGATATCTTGGATTCTGAAGGTCAAATGGACTGTATCGCGATTGACATGTCTAAAGCATTTGATAGGGTGGATCATGGGAGACTACTGGCAAAAATGAGTGCAATTGGACTAGACAAAAGAGTGACTGAATGGGTTGCTATATTTCTAGAAAATAGATCTCAGAGAGTTAGAGTAGGTGAAGCTTTGTCTGGCCCTGTAATAGTTGAGAGGGGAGTTCCTCAGGGCAGTGTTATCGGACCTTTATGTTTTCTTATATATATAAATGATATGAGTAAAGGAGTGGAATCGGAGGTAAGGCTTTTTGCGGATGATGTTATTCTCTATAGAGTGATAAATAAGTTACAAGATTGTGAGCAACTGCAACGTGACCTCGAAAATGTTGTGAGATGGACAGCAGGCAATGGTATGTTGATAAACGGGGCTAAAAGTCAGGTTGTGAGTTTCACAAATAGGAAAAGTCCTCTCAGTTTTAATTACTGCGTTGATGGGGTGAAAGTTCCTTTTGGGGATCATTGTAAGTATCGAGGTGTTAATATAAGGAAAGATCTTCACTGGGGTAATCACATAAATGGGATTGTAAATAAAGGGTACCGATCTCTACACATGGTTTTGAGGGTGTTTAGGGATTGTAGTAAGGATGTAAAGGAGAGTGCATATAAGTCTCTGGTAAGACCCCAACTAGAGTATGGTTCCAGTGTATGGGACCCTCACCAGGATTACCTGATTCAAGAACTGGAAAAAATCCAAAGAAAAGCAGCTCGATTTGTTCTGGGTGATTTCCGACAAAAGAGTAGCGTTACAAAAATGTTGCAATGTTTGGGTTGGGAAGAATTGAGAGAAAGAAGAAGAGCTGCTCGACTAAGTGGTATGTTCCGAGCTGTCAGCGGAGAGATGGCGTGGAATGACATTAGTAGACGAATAGGTTTGAATGGCGTTTATAAAAGTAGGAAAGATCACGATATGAAGATAAAGTTGGAATTCAAGAGGACAAACTGGGGCAAATATTCATTTATAGGAAGGGGAGTTAGGGATTGGAATAACTTACCAAGGGAGATGTTCAATAAATTTCCAATTTCTTTGAAATCATTTCGGAAAAGGCTAGGAAAGCAACAGATAGGGAATCTGCCACCTGGGCGACTGCCCTAAATGCAGATCAGTATTGATTGATTGTTTGCGATGAAAACCCGCCGAAAATCGAAACCGGAACCCTGTGTATCGAAAGCCTCAACGCTGATCATTCAGCCAAGAAGTCGAACTATTATGGAATAGAGTAAATGATAAAATATGTGTATTTTGTATTTAGGATGATTTTATTGCCATCGATGAATCAAAATTAATTTACCTAGACTGATCAACAAAGCTTCCGTGATAGTTCCCTATCAGTAACATAAATATTTGAAAAGAGCGGGTTTTTATGTATAATATCTATAGGCGGCAGCACTCTCGTATCGGTAGTTGGGTAGTAATGCTTTATTGTATAGACGCTACTGTACATGCATTTCACATACCAGACAATGGAGGCAACGCGGGAGGAGCAGTACAGCGCAGTAAAATTCTGTTTTCGTTTAAACCATATAGCCACTGAAACTTACAAAAAACTTAAGCAAGCGTACGGTGAAGATGCATTACCTCGTGCAACAGTGTTTAGGTGGTTCGAGGACTTCAAAGAAGGGCGACTTGTCTGTGTTAAGCAAGATGGGCCTGGTGTTTCCCCTTCTGCTGTAACCGAAGTCAACATCAACACAGCTGCTGTGATTGTCCGTGAGGATCAGCGGATAACACTATGGAACCTCAGTAAAGTGTTGAGAATTTCATATGGCAGTGTCTTTACGATTATGCACGATCATCCCCATATGACCCGAGTTTGTGCCCGTTGGGTGCCACATCTGTTGACTCCCGAACAAAAGGCTGTGCGAATGGAGACAAGCCGTGAGGTGTTGCGTCTCGTTGCTGATGGAGGGGATACATTTCTGAAATCGATTATCACCGGTGATGAGTCATGGCTGCATCATTATGATCCTGAAGGGAAACAAGCCAGCACAGTGTGGAAATCGCCAGGTCCTCCAATACCAAAAAAGGCAAAAGTGTTCCATCTGCAGGGATAGTGATGATCACATTTTTCAACTATAATGGAATGATTTTTTTTTTTTTGCTAGTTGTTTTACGTCGCACCGACACAGATAGGTCTTATGGCGACGATCTGACAGGGAAGGGCTAGGAGTGGGAAGGAAGCACCCGTGGCCTTAATTAAGGTACAGCCCCAGCATTTGCCTGGTGTGAAAATGGGAAATCACGGAAAACCATTTTCAGGGCTGCCGACAGTGGGGTTCGAACCTACTATCTCCCGAATACTGGACACTGGCCGCAATTAAGCGACTGCAGCTATCGAGCTCGGTAATGGAATGATTTACCAGCATGCAGTTCCCTCTCACACTATTATTACTGAACGTCAGTATTGGCTACACTGAGGAAGCACATTGCAAAGAAACGACCAGAGCTTTCTCGGACTGGGTGGCGACTTCATCACGACAATGCACGGCCTCACGTCGCAAATCAAGGCATGCAGTTACTGGCTCGATTCAACATTATCCGTGTACCGCATCCACCTCATAGCCATGATTTTGCACCCTGTGATTTTTTTAAATTCCCATCACTAAAGGCAAAGCTTAGGGGCATTCGATTTGAGAACTCTGAAGCAGTGCTCAAAAAAAGTGAGGCAATTCTCGAGGACCTGACAAAGAATTGTCTGCAGCATGTGAGAGACAGCAGCATGTGGCAGAGACTCTATAAAAAGCGCATTGAACTAATGAGGCGCACATGACGAAGAAATTAAAATCGATTCTCCCAGGATTAAAACGCAGTAGGTCAGCACTAGATTCCATAATGTCTATAGCCATGACGTTTGCTCAGCGATATCGCCGACAGAAGATGTATCTACTTCATACGGTGCTCCCTGTAGCATTGTTGTCCCCTTCGCCAGTAACTCTTGTATTCTTCTTTAAATAGCACATAAATATTTCTAGATCACTTTGCTGCTCGTAACTGTTTTCCGTTTTGTATACACTGCTCGGTCCCCTCCGGAGGGGCATGTCAAAGTAAACCGGGGAAAGTCGAAAGTGCATAGAGAATGAATTAAAAGTGTATTGAGGTTGGGGAGGTTTATTTAGTTTGACATTAATGAAACTCCTGGTTGAAAGGCAAGGTTCTGTAATTTGGATAGAACACAATGCTGTCATTTCCTTTGTATTCTTCGCGTTCCTTTTATATCACCAGCATGAAAGGGAGACAGACACATCGAGCGAGTTAGCTGCACCGTAAAGCTTTCATTCCAGAGGTAGGGTGTTCTATCCCATGGTTTCCCATTTTCTAACTACGTATACTGATTCCAAGATCGTGATTTTGAACCGAGTAGAATAAATCGGATATTTGAAGGTGAAAAATAGTCCATTCCATACTCCAATGTCGTACGATGTCGGCATATATAAAAATTCTCTCGTAACACATTTGGTGTTTATCCGACAAAATTTATTAAACGTGGTCATCATCAGTTTCCATAGGCAATGTCTTCTGAATGCAGCCATTCTTTCCTGTCCTCAGCTCCTCGTTTCATTTCATAATAAGAACCATAATGAAGACTCTGTGCCAAGTCTTGAAGAAATGTTTTCCTCGTTCGTCTTGGCCTTCCTTCCCCGTGATTTTCCCTTCCAGCAGATTGGTAAGAATGGTATGTCGTAGGATTTGGCCATTGAATTTATTTTTTCTTCTCTGTATCGTTAGCGCCAGCTCTCTCTTCTCTTGTATTTCTTGCAGAACGCTTTGGTTTGTTCTATTTTCTATCCTTTTAATCCGTAGCATTCGTATCCAGACCCACAACTCATACCCTCCCAGTCGTTTCCAATCCTGATCTCTGACTTCCATGATTCACAGCCATACAAAAGAAATCACAAATTTCTTCTTAATTCCAAAATATACATTTGCATGGATTAAAAGTTTTATCTTATTACTATTCGCCTTTTGATCTCTTTGCTGCAGCTGTAGTCATACGGGATCAGGCTTCCTAAATGATGGATACTGGTGACATGTTCCACTATCTTGTCAATAAGCTTGATGTTTGTGTGAATTCGTTCAGGTTGTTTACTCACAACTAATATGTTTGACTTCTTAATATTAATGTTTAAGCGTGAATCTGACAATGCTGATTACAGTACATTCAGCATCTTAGACAACTCTTTCTCGGAATCTACTAAAATTGATATCTCATCTGCAAATCGAATGCATTGGATATGGTGTCCATTTAGGTTTACTAGGGGCCGATGACCTAGATGTTAGGCCCCATTAAACAACAAGCATCATCATCATCATCATCATTTAGGTTTACTCCTTCGCTGTTTGCCCTAAACTTATTTATGGCTTCTTCAATGAATGCATTAAAATGGTACGGTGAGAGAGATTGGCCCTGTCTTACACCTTCCCGATTTTTGCTGTCTGGATACTGCCTCCGATATCTGCAATCATGGTCTGTCCTTCATTGGGTCGCAAACCTGCTCCTTTAAGAATTATAAACAGTTTGTCCAACTCACATGTTCGAAAGCCTTTTCAATATCTGCAAACAATGTGGTGGTTGTTATTATTGTTTTAGGAAGAAGTACAACCAGGCAACCTTGCTCAATTTACCCTCCAAAAGTTGAAAATTCCATTTTATGACGTAGAACATCTTATTATAGATCTTAAGAGATTCTCTGCATATTATACAGTTGCATTATACCTGAAATCGTAAACTCCTTACGATGAAAAGTCCAGCAAAAATTACTTAATAATTTCATTATATATATTACTAGGTGTTACCCACGGCTTCGCTCGCGAGGATTTGGTAAGTTGATAAAAATTAATTGTTCCTCGGTACTGCACTAAGACATTATCTGAAATTGCCTAAAGTATAAAAACTCACAGAAAAATTGCATTTCATTTACCCCACAACCTTTTTGTAACCCACGTTGGGGGCATTGCCTTTTGGGGCTAAGATGACCAGGCTACTGGCAGAGCTAAATCTGGAACATCCGACATGGAACTCTACATGTGAGAAACTGTCCTCTTGTAAGTCGAAAAAAAGGGTTTCTTTATTTCTAAAGGAGATTCCAATTACCGATTTTCACGTCTGTAACATAGATAGATAGATAGATAGATAGATAGATAGATAGATAGATAGATAGATAGATAGATGTTTTTATTGGCGTAGTTAAGGCCATTAGGCCTTCTCTTACACTAAACCAATTTGTACATAGAATCAAAGTTAACACTACCGTAATTAATACTAAGTATAGCACAGTTAAAGACAATCTAAATACTTTATAACAGAAATAAAATTCCACCCCAATGAGATAAACATACTTACATCAACAACAATAATAATAGGCCTAATAATAATAATAACAGAAATAATAATAATTGTACCGGGTGGTACACCTCCACGCCGCTAGTTCAAATATTGCGCCAATTGAAACTCCTCTACAGGAGAAAGTCTGAACTTTTAAAAACTGTATCAACTCACTGTTTCTCCGAAGATGGCTCTGTGTAAATTTTGATGTGTTTTTGTTTGTCATTGATCAAGAAGTGTGGTCGTTCTCTACCAGATGTCTCTACAAAAACTATGGTAATACACTCTGGTGCAATGGAATGAACTTTCCTGAAGAAATTTAGTATTCATAAGTTTTGTCTTTACTAAATTTTGTTCTGTCATTTGTGGGTTGGAAATATAAATCCTTTCTTTCCGCCTGTTTTGAATGTAGCCAATCAGAAATTTCTGTAATTAATTTTCCACCAATAAGGTGTTTCTTCCTCGCCTTGTGTATTAGTTTTTGCTGTTATCCAATAAAAGTTTGTGGGCGGGTTGTTATCATTCATGAAAGGTCTCGAACTTTCCACGAGGGTATAAAAACTGCTGATTCTCTTGTCTCCTGGCCACTTCAGTAACATCTTTCTTAGTGTGTGGATATGTAGCAGGGGGCGGGAAGCGCCTCTTTCTTCGGGCAACAGATCTCCAACAAGGTAATGGCCTTTTAACATCTGTATTTCTTGCTAGCTCAGCAGTTTAACTCTCGGGGAGGGTTCAAAACCTTTAATATGTAACCAATTCCTTTAAAATGTAAATTACTTTTCAGTATATGTAAAAACTTCAAATCCCTTTTCCATAAAGCAGGGATAGAGAGTGCTTCACCCTCTCGCGCTCCCTTTCATTTTGAAATCGAGGTGACTACGTTTTCATAACCGTTTCATCTCTCCCTTAATGTATTAAAGTTTTTTCATACGAGTCACCTCCCTAGCCCCTGTATATTGGCCTAGAGCCACTTAGGTTTTAACATTGTATATTTAGGAGTGCAAGTTCACGCCTCCAGTCCTTTCTGTACTTTGGACCATTAACTTAACCTGACATGTTTTGTTTTCTTCTTGCGAAGGCCCTGTAGGTTGGGTATTAAATACCCCTGTTTCTTTGTATGCCTTGATGACAGTTTGGATAAGAGTCTGTTATTGCCTTTATAGGCTTGAAAGATCGAGAGCGGGTCAGCTCTTTATGGTGTTGTGGTAAAGGTGCCTTAGAGAGGCTTGAGGTTAATAGTTGGGAGCAAGTGCTCCTTGTATGAAGGGATTTTCTGCCCCTGAGATCTGATCTGTAACCTGGCAAAGTTGAGCTTGCAGCTCGAGGAATGTAAAACGGGGCTCGAAGCCCAAATCTTATAACGAACTGTAATTTGTAATTGCTTTATTTGTTGATCTGCTACTTGGTACCTGTTAATACTCTGTTATTTGTTGATTTTGAAAAGAAAATATAACCTTTGTTAAAGTTTTAAATTAACTTTAATTTTGTAGTTGAGACCTATTCCAGCCCGCACCTTATTTCACCTCTAACTACCACGGATATCTCCGTAATAGTAATAATAATAATAATAATAATAATAATAATAATAATAATAATAATAATAATAATAATAATAATAATAATAATAATAGCTAGTGGTAATAATGTACTAACACCATCAGTTAAGTACTAGAAATGCACAGTTCAATCGTATCCTGCTGTACCTCTTAACGCTCTTTTAAATGACCTGGTGGTTGGTATTCCTCTGACGTCATCCGGTAAGCGATTCCATTCTCGGGCGGCAAACACAGAAAATGAGTTATTATATGTTGCAGTTCAATGGTGAGGAATGACGAGCAGGTTTGATGTTTGAGCCCGTGTATCTCTGTTATGCACATTTGAGAAATAATGAAAACGCGAAGAAAGGTAAGATGGGAAAGATGTAGTAAGGACTCGGTGGAGGAGAGACAGAGTATGATGATTACGGCGAACGTGGAGTCGCGACCACTCTAGTTCTAGGAAAGATGATGACACGTGGTCATATTTTCTTAGATTGCATATATACCTCACACATGCGTTCTGAACGCGTTTTTGAGATATAAGTACCCTCATAAAGAGAATTAAACTCCTTCTTCACTTATTTTCGATTTCCAGCTTAAGTTGATTTTCCGAAAACAAAATGTTCATGTTTCTTTGTTTTTAAAGGGGGATTACAAATACCAATTTTCACGTCTGTAACTGTTAAGTTATGAGATATACTGTAGATATACACATTTTAAAAATGCCCCGCTCTTTGGCTGAGTGGACAGCTTTGAAGCCTTCGGTTCACAGGGTTCCGGGTTCGATTCCGAACTGCGTCTGGAATTTCAATCGTGTGTGATTAATTCATCTGGCTCGGGGACAGAATGTTTGTGTTTGTCCTAACACTCTCCTCTTCATATTCACTCAACACACCACATTACCAACCATAACAGGAAAACGTAATAGTAATTACATCCCTACACATGGGGTTGGGATCAGGAAGGGCATCCAGCCGTAAAACAGGGTCAAATCAACATGTGTGACACAGTTCGCACCCTGACCCTATAGGTGTTGGAAAAGCTGTAAAAGAAGAAGAAGAAGAAGAAGAAGAAGAAGATACTCATTTTAAAAATTCACCCGCTTTTTTATTATTTCACCCCCTTAGGTAGATTTTCCAAAAAAATTGTGTTCATTTATTTATGAAAGGGGTTCCAAGTATCAGTTTTAACGTCTGTAACATCTTCAGTTTATGTGTCCTCATATAAAGAATTCAACTCCTTCCGCACTTCTTTTCACCCCGCCCCCAACCCCTTAAGTGGATTTTCTGAAAACAAAAATGTGTGTTCTTTTATTTTTAAAGGAGATTCCAAATACCAATTTTCATTTCTGTAACATGTTAGGTTTTTGTGTTGTATATTGTAGATAATCTCGGTGCAGTAAGAATACTGGGGCTGATGTTGCCATGGTTACGGCAGTTCATTTCTTTATCCGATTCCTAGAGCAGGGGTAGTTTGGTGCCAATATCTCCATAACGGTTGGTTGTAGGGTCTTAAAACATGGTTTCCGGGCACGTAGGGCTTACCGAGTATCGTTCTTTGCGTCAAGGTGCTTAAATGAGCTTTGTCTCGTCCTTGTTCGACAAATTCCATTTCGACTATATTAGCCTATTATTTTTATAAATTTTATCTCCCCTCGTCGCCCGCCCCCCCCCCCCCCGCCGGCCTTCGAATTGTTTTGAAAATAAAATACAGCCCATGTTAGTCACTGACAATGTAGCCTTCTCTAGGTGAAGTAAATTTTAAAATCGGTTCAGTAGTTTTTTAGTCTATCCGTTACAAACAAATATACAATATTTTCCTCTTTATAATATTAGTATAAAAAGTGTTTACTAAACACAGCTTTGGCATTTCCGTCCGTCCGTTCTACTGGACCAATTTGCTTCATTTTTGTTTTATTATCTCCGGAATCATCTGCCAGTGAATTGTAAGACATTTATAGCTCTCTAAGTCAACTAGCTTTGAGTAATCTTAAACTAAAATCATTAAATGATCATTCTGATAACTGCAGGCGAAGGTTTACCCTAACCCGCAATACTTTCTGTACTTAGCAAGCTGCTAAGCGACTAACACTTTCGTTAATATTCTGATATGTGATTTTCATCCTTTGTAATATGATTGGATGCAGCCATGTTTGATTACAACCTGTGAAGCCAGAGAGTATGCACTTCCTCTGATCACGGAAGAATACTACTCCTTGCAGGATACTCTTTGATTATCTAATCTTTCCCATCTTCCAAATATAATCAATAAGGTACATGCTGCTAAGAGAAGAAAGTCTACGTTCAAACAGATCCTATGATGACATACGCCTTAGACATTATCTGGGAATACCTGTCGAAGGGTAACCTAGCTACACTAGAAAGAGTGAACATGTATCTTATAAATGTTCTCTGCCGGACAAAACAACGCTCCTTCGAGACTAACCTATGAGCTCACAAGATAACCGCTGTATTATATAGAACTGTGATTTAAAAATACGATTGCCTTCTATGACACAGTACCAAGATTTGCATAAATAAATGCAGGATTAAAGAAAGCTAATATATGGATAGATTTTTACTAAACAGACGGTACGGTGACGTCAGGGTGGATGAATTCTGACTACCAACTGCGGCATACCCTAACGCGCTTCCTATTAAATGTTCATAAAATCATCGAAAAAGGCAGCAAAGCAATATGACCGCGATGGGCATATCAAGGCGAGTTATCTGACGTGTTTATAATGAATGCTGAGGAACAGCGCGGGTTCTCTAGTTATAATTATATACTGTAAGTTATGTATTCCGGACCTTTATGATCACCCTCACTGGAGGACGGATGATTTATTTCTAATAAATCTTACTAATACAGAAGAATGAAGGTATCGGCTAAAGAAAAGAAAGGGCCAGGAAGGGCGTGAAAATGAAAGATTGCCTAGATCTCGCAATTCTAATACCATCGCGCTCGGAAAAGGACATGAGTTGACCAAGGGGGGTCGGATAGGAAAGATGAAAGAGAGGAGCCTGACACAAATTAGTCGATGGAATGTCAGACTCAGCTAGAGGAACCGTGGTGACCAACACACTACCAAAATGTCATTACTGCTCAACCGTCAAATTAGTTTCAGAGTATCGTGTTGTTTACTGGGAAAGTGCAACGATGAGCGCACATTAGCAAAAAGCTTCAGACTATCCCATCCTTGTTTGACGAGCGAAATTCTTTAACCGAGCTTAACGGGACACGTATCGCGAAGATGCATCATCGGAAGTGCGCTCGTGATATTCCATATAAATCTATTGAACGTAGAGAAATTGTCCATGTTATCCCTGTATCCAATATATTTATTTTTCGCGGGACTTCCTCTTTCAACATAGCTATTCAATGCAACGTCGATTTCTTGTGAGCGAAGGAGGACTATTGGAGAAAACATGTGATTTTCTCGCATTGCAGCCTTCTCCTGTTTCCGGTCTCTACAGCGTCCGGTAAATTGCTAGCGGGAGAGGCTCGCAAATAGCCAGACTTCCCTTTCGATCTAGCGTCTGAATGATAGCAAATAATGTTCCATTATCAGGTTATTAGGCTTGTAAAGGAATGAATTGATAACACTTCAATGTTTCATGAAGGACACTTGAATTCTGCGCGGGAAGGAAATGTAAAAGTAAAAGTTGCTGTTCCTTCATTTTAGAGACTAATAAAATCGTTTCAACAGTCCTCCGTGTAGGGAGGTCTTCTGATATGATCTGTCTGCCTTCCGTGTCTTTAACACTGGGTCATTTGCAAGCAACTGGGGACGTGGTTTCCTCATATGAAATCAACGGTGTTCATTATTTATGTCGAGACACCATTCCTGTGCATGCGTGTACCTGAGTATACCACGTATTTTTAAATGCTATTTTTTCGGGGCGTCGACCTAGAAAGACATTTTGCCCCTGCTCGCACCATATGTTATGAATTTGGAAATTGCGGAAGTGTGAAGGGTTGAATGTGAGGAAAGGAAAGTTAAGGACGACACAAACACCCAGTCCCCAGGCCAGGGATATTAATCATTCAGAATTAAAAACCCCTGACCCGGCCGGGAATCTTACCCGGGGCCACCGGGTGACAGGCGGACGCATTGCCCCCTACACGGCGGCATACCTAGTGTACTTACTAACTTTCTTACCAAGGTGACCGTGGTTCGAAATCGAGCTAATACATATGGCATTTTTTATAACTTACGAAAGTTTACGTCCATGTGCTTCGGATTCTCCGTAAAACTTGTGGTCGCGTGGCTATGATTATGATAATATTGATAATATTCACGTAAAACTACTAGCTTACTTGCTTCCTCTTGTATCTCAGTATATCGATAGCAACATGAATTCCCTCTGTTGCATTCTCCTCTCCATTTTCCCCCTCGAGAAAGTCTATAAATTGTAACATAACACCGCAGTTAGGGTTCTGTTTTCTTCTTCGTGGATTCCTTTACACACCTCATTAGGATACAGATGGCACGTTCTTACTGCCATCCTGCCAAATAATAAATTACCTGTCGTAGCAAGAACGCAGGAAGTTACGCGTTCAGTGTAATAACCCGTTAAAACATGGAGCACGCTACGAGGTGGTTTCATGTGTTATATGCCTTCTCGTTTTACGACTCTCGTCTTGCAGTAAGTTACACACAAAACGACATATTACTTCTTTTATATCTCCAGTCGTCGTTCGCTTGCAACGCAGCCTGAAGAATTTCTACCATAATGAATGTAAATTATTTCATAACATAGAAAATATTTTCCTATTTTATTGGTATCTCGGAAGCTTCTATGTGAGTAGAGTTTGATGTAAAAGTTTATAGGGCTGCTTAATCAGTGAAACTGTATTTTCGTAGGAATCCTTTCATGTAGATGCCCAAACCAAGGAAATCGTGACTTGCATGTATCTTGTTTGGCACCGGGCCTGATGTCCAGCCAAATGTCCTTAATACACTATATGTCGCGTGATCAGCGTAATGATTTGGTTAACTGGCTATTTTTCTTAAAAATATGAGCTTGTTAGCATTCTCTTATAGCATCCTGATTCTCAGTTGTACTCACAATGTGGAATGCCAGTGGCATTACGTCGCACCGACACAGATAGGTCTTATGGCGATGATGGGACTGGAAAGGCCTAGGAATGGGAAGGAAGCGGCCGTGGCCATAATTAAGGTACAGCCTCATCATTTGCCTGGTATGAAAATGGGAAACCACGCAAAACCATCTTCAGGGCTACCTACAGTGGTATTCGAACCCACTATCTCCTGGATGCCAGCTCACAGCCAATGTGGAATGAACTTCATTGCAAACTTTAGATCAGTTTGAAAGCACTTGGACGAGTCGGGTAGAATTCGAAACATTAAGTAAGCACTTTACTTTGTAGATCAGCAACCTACAAAGGAATTGTTTGGGTTGGACCAGTGTAATTGCAATGAAATATCACAGGATGATCAATAAATACTTCACAAACTTAACGGTAAAACGCACGATTATGCACGGTATATCAGTGAGATACGAACTGTTATATACCAATTGAAGACATGGATGGAAGAAGGGCTTAAGTCAGGTTGTGTCGTTATTCGGTAAATTGCATATATACATTCCTTGGTGGCTATTCTAGATACTACCTGATTGGCAACTCGGTAGTGTCAATAGATGGCGTGTGATGTGCTATATTGAGTTGCGGCGTTCTTCCAAATATTGCTCGTGCCCGACTTAAAATACACTCCAATGCTGACTTACGGTGAGCCAGCACTCATCACTCATCAGAAGCGAATCGGCTGACGCAGGAATAATGTCCGGAGGAGAAACATCTGATATTTCAGCAGATGACAGTGAATATATACCAAGTGAAACCTCAGATGATTCGGATACCAAATCCTTACAATCCGAATGTTGTGCCGTTCTCAGCCCAGTGTCATTTGCAACATCACAAACAAAAGGATTTTAGTTTTCAATTCAAAAATATGTCATATTATGTTACTCTCCTGAAGGAACTGTATCAGGAAGCCAGAATTATAATATTACGTTTCATGACAAGTTTCAGTTATTGAAGGATATAAGGTCTGTAGTATCCCAGTCCCTCATGTAGGTATTGAACCCGGAAATTAAAAGATGTTAAACATTTAGTAAGCTTTATATGCGCACATGCACGTGCATGGTTTGAAAATATTTTCCGGGGAGCTGAATCTGTGGGAGTAGGAAATTCTCGATATAGTGGCTCCCCTAATAACATGTTGTGACTTGTCAAATGTTCTAACCTGTAAAACTTGTCTACATGCTTCCAACAATGTAAATAACATTAATTCTCAATGAAAATGTTTCTTGAAATTGGAATAAGGGCGTAACTCCAAAATACAAAACAGACAACAAACCACAAAATTTATAAATATTTTTGATGTACATGTTATGAAATAATCAAGAATGTAGTTGTGTATAATATCCCAGAATTCTGTATTTCTGAGAGAAGTGTTTGATGTTATAATTATTTAAACTCATTTATCTCAAAAGTGTTTTTTTGAGTTGCGCCCTTCTTCCATCCATGTCTTCAATTACAACTGTACCAATGTTGAGTGACAATTGTAATCTACTTAAATACTTTATCTCACGCTTTGGCGATTATTGTAACATTAAAAATATATTAATAGAAAACATTAATTTTCGTATCATAAATGAAAGTAATTACTATTCAGCCACTTCCAATGAAAATTTAAAATAATTGAATAAAGGAATAAATGACTAATAATAATAATAATAATAATAATAATAATAATAATAATAATAATAATAATAATTGTACCGGGCGGTACACCACCACGCCGCTAATTCAAACATTACGCCAGTTGAAACTCCTCTACTGGAGAAAGCCTGAACTTTAACAACCATATTAATTCTAAGGTTTCTCAGAAGATGTCACTACTGTAAATTTTGAAGTGTTCTGAACTATGTCTGTTTCGATTTGTATTTGTTTGCTCTGTAGTAAGAAGTGTGAACATTCTCTTCTAGATGGCACTACTTAAGAACTACAATTGTGCACCCTAGTGCGAAGTGAAGGAACCTTTTTTTTTTTTTTGAAGAAATTTGGTATTGATAAATTTGTTCTTTGTTAAATTTCTTTCAGTCATTGTTTGGGTTGGGAGTATAACCCTTCTCTTTCCGCCAGTTTTGAATTTGAACAATGAGTAATTTCTGTAATTAATTTTCCACCAATAAGGTGTTTCTTCTTCGTCTGGTGTATTAGTTTTTGCTGTTATCCAATAAAATTTTATGGGCGGGTTGTTATCATTCATGAAAGGTCTCGAATGTTCCACGAGGATATATAAACTGCTGATTTTTAGGTCTCGGGGCCACTTCAGTAACATCTCTCCTAGTGTGATTATGTAGCAGGGGGCGGGAAGCGCCTCTTGCTTCGGGCAGCAGTTCATCGATAAGGTAATGGCCATTTTATAACTTCATTTCTTGCTAGCTCAGCAGTTTAACCCGCGGGGCAGGTTCGAAACCTTTCTAATGTAACCTATCCTTAAAATGTAACAGACATTTGGTAAATTTTGGCTTTTTAACTAGAAATTGGGATAGAGAGTGCCTAACCCTCTCGAGCTCCCACTCATATTGTTCTGAGGTGACTACGTTTTCATTTCCATTTTTCCTCCCTTCGTAATGTAAATAAGTTTCCTTATCGTGTCACCTCCGTAGTATGGGATTAGCCCTTGCATAAGCGGCCTAGTGCCAAATAGGTTTTAAAAATGTATTAGGAGTGCAAGTTACGCCTACATTCAACTCAGAATTTTGGGCCATGTAATTGACATGTTTCTTTACGGAATAGGCCTCAGTAGGTTGGCTATTATTACCCCTGTTCTTGTGTGCCTGGAGGGCAGATTGAAGGTGGAGTTTGGTGTGGCCTTTGAATAGGCTTGATCTTTGAGAGCAGGTTTGCTCTTTCTTAAAAGAGGATTTTCTGTGTGCCTCGAGGAGGCTTTTCTGGGTAACTGGGAGCAAGTGCTCCTTGGCATGATTGGGGTTTTCTGCCCCTTTGTTGAACCTTGTATATAGGTAAAGTTGGGCTCATTGCTCAAGGATTGTGAGTCTGGAGCTCGAAGCCCAAATCCAGTAACAAACTGTAATTGTACCTTCTTAATTTGTTGATATGCTACTTGGTACCTGTTATATTCTGTTATTTATTTATCTTGAAAAGAAAATATAACCTTTGTTAAAGTTTTAAATTAATTTTAATTTCGTAAGTTGAGACCTATTCCACCCAGCACCTTCTTTTACCTCTGCTGTTCCACAGATACCCCGTAACAAGTGGTAGCAGAGCGTGGTTGAATGGGTCTCAATTTAGCCCCTTTTGACGGCTGAACGTTGCTTTGCTTTCGAACTCTAACAATTTTCTCTGTCGCTGGACTTTTCTTTCTCATTTTTCAACACTGTTATCCAGCTCTCACGAAGTCCTCCACCCCGGCTACTTGCGCAAGGAGGAATTAATCTATGAATTAGCCATTAGAGATGTTCAGTCTGGAGGCACGGTTGCGATAGACACTAATAAGCTAAAAGATTCCCTTGATTTGCCTATTACCATCCCGACTTTGGGAGAAAAAGAGATTGACGACGCTCTCTCCACGATCAATGATAATACTACTGAGCTAGCATCTGTAGTTAGTTTTTTTGAAGTAAGTGATCCATCTCCTAATCAACTCAAAAGAGTACAGGCCAGGTTGTACCACTTTTATAATAGGGTGTGTGATCTATTGTCTCTGAAGTTAAATGACGTTCAGGGTAAGGAAGCTAGCGTCCTTGCCGAAAACTTGTCTAAAATGTCTAGTAAAGTTAGCGATTTGTTATCTGGTTCTGCTATTCCTAAAGTCGACCAGCCTATGGTAGTAAATATTGTAAGTGGGGAGGATTCGTCTAAAGAGGATGGAAGTAGTACTGCGGCGGCTACCCAACGAACATCTGCCCCATTAGAAACGGCGTCCGGTCGTCGCACGTCCATTCCACCCTTTGTGTTAAATAATGCGCCCTCTGAAACAGCTTCTACACCCCATAGGCCGTTACCTACTATGTCACCCGGGTTCAGTAGTTTGCCGCATCCATTAGCAATGTTGCTCAGGGGTATTTCTAAGTTTTCCGTTAACTCCACAAGCGACGTTATTCCATTCCCAAGATTTTTAGTTGAGTTCCAAGATCATGCCCTTGTTTTTTCACTTTCTCCGTTTCAAATCCTTCAGATTATTTACCCGTATTCTATTGGTGTTCTATCGGACAAAATAGTTAGGGCAATTGCCGAACAGTCATCCATAGAAGACTTCTACCCCCATCTGTTAGCTAATTTTATTCCAACTCGAGCTAGGTCATCTCTAATTCAGAAGTATTATTATAGAGTGCAGCGACTTGATGAAAACCTGGCAGACTTCATACAAGACATCAAATTCTATACTAGGTTATTTGCCCTTCATTTTCCCGAAGATCAAATTGTTCAGGCCATAGTGGAAGGTATTTCTCTATCATACCGATCATACTTGTGTTTCGCGTCGCGTCCGCAAACTTTTGCCGAGTTAGAGGCTCTGGCTGTCTCAGCCGAAGGAGTTAGATACGCCGATACCTTGCGTGTCGCGAGAGAACCCCTCCATCCTCTAGTAGTTTTCGGCCTCCACCTCGCCGACCCGTCACATCCCGTAAATGTTACGCTTGCGGGTCGCCTGACCATCTTCGCAATACATGTCCATTGATTAAGTCTAGTGGGACAAGGAATGGAGCACGGTCATCTCAAGGTTGTTTTAAATGCGGCGCGTTTTCCCATATAGCCAAGAATTGCCCAAATTCGAATAGCACCCCCTCCTGCTCAACTTCTGGTGCAACTTCCGCCAATGCCAATAATAATAAGTGACTAGTGGCTTCGGCTGGGGCGACCTTCCGAGGCTCAGCCCCAAGTAAAACTGCCCAATTCCCAAGGAAAACTCAGTTTTCGAATTCATCCTTTGAATGCCCTAAATAATGTCTTAGGATTGCGGCGGATACCCCCGCAACTGTTCTTTTTCTCAAAATTGAATTGAATAATGAACCTGTAACAGCTTTATTAGATTCGGGCAGTGTGTGTTCTATTATTTCGGCTGAATGGTACTCCAAATTGAAAACTGTTTGTAAACTTCCTGACTATTGCTCATCTTCAGTTCAATATGTTTCGGCTAATTCTTCTCCATTAGAAATTTTAGGTTTTTTATATGTCAAAATTCGGATTTCTAAATTTACTTGGAAAGTTAAACTGTTTGTGGCTAAGCACTTGTCTTGCCCCATTATATTGGGAGCGGATTTCATGTCTTCTACTGGTCTAGTGCTCGACATCCAGAGCAGGTCGTGCACATTCAAATTTGCTTCTAATTGTAAAATCCCTTTGTTAAAGTGTAGTTCTGTATCATGTTCATCTATTTCGCCTACCCAGGATGAGATGTTGTTAGACCTTAGACATCAACCTGAGGAGCAGGCTGACAGTATTCGTAAGTAGTGTCAGTCGTTTCCAGAGGTGTTCTCTGATACTCTTGGTGTTACTGACCTTATTGAATACAAGATTGAGGTTACTGATTCGATTCCGGTCCGTTTTCCACCTTATAGGCTGTCTCCTCCTAAAATGAAAGCCTTGAAGGAAATCATCGATCAGATGCTAAAGGATGGTATCATTCGGCCCTCTAAGTCGGCGTATTCTTCGCCTATTTTTCTAGTCCCGAAACCCCAAGGTGGCTTCAGGCCTGTGATTGATTATAGGGCTCTCAATCGGAAGGTGGTGTTACAATCTGTGCCCCTTCCAGACCTTCACTCTTGTTTTTCATGGTTTCGTAAGGCTAAGTTCTTTACCATCTTAGATCTTAACAAGGCTTATAATCAGATACCGTTAGCAGAGGAATCTAAACACCTGATTGCCACGGATTGGAATTTGTATGAATACAACCGCGTGCATTTCGGACTCCACACGGGAGCAGCTGTGCTCACTAGACTGCTAGATAGGGTCTCCTCCGACATCAAATTTGAGTACTTGTATCATTATCTCGATGGTGTCGTCGTATTTTCGGAGACCTTCGAAGAACACCTAGATCATATGAGTGTAGTTCTCAATCGCCTTCGTAAGGCTGGGTGAACTGTGAAGTTGTCCAAGGTCGCCTTCGCTAAGCCTTCCATGTCATTCCTAGGGCAGATTATCTCGCCCGATGGGGTCGCAGTGAATCATTCCAGAACACAGGCCATCCTTGATTTCAAACCTCCCAAGGACATCAAAGGTATTGCTAGGTTCATTGGCATGGTGAATTTCTTCAGGAAATGTATTCCTAACTTCGCTAACAGAGCGGCGCACTTGAACCTTCTTCGTAGGAAAGGCGTCAAATTTGAGTGGGGTCCTTCTCAACAAGCCGCTTTTGAAGATCTTAAATTAGCTCTCTGTAATGCGCCTGTTCTCGCTA
The DNA here is from genome assembly GCF_040414725.1 of Anabrus simplex. Taxonomy (NCBI): domain Eukaryota; kingdom Metazoa; phylum Arthropoda; class Insecta; order Orthoptera; family Tettigoniidae; genus Anabrus; species Anabrus simplex. The sequence goes on along the minus strand of NC_090267.1, from coordinate 414,034,663 downwards.
TGCCCGATTTCTCTAAGAAATTCATCGTCCAAGCCGACGCGTCGTCGTCGGCAGTGGCTGCGGTCCTTCTTCAAGAGACCGAACTAGGGAGGCGACCCATCGCCTATGCATCTAAGACTCTATCGGCTCAAGAAGCCAAATATTCCATCTATGAGCTCGAAGGTTCGGCAGTCTTATTTGCTTTAGAAAAGTTCCAGCTCTATCTGGTACATGTCAAATTCGACTTGGAGACCGATAACCAAGCCTTAAGTTGGGTCTTAGCTAGGCCGCGTCGTACTGGTCGTATAGCCCAGTGGGCCATCCGAATTTCTGCCTTCCAATTTGATGTTAGGCATATCAGAGGTACTGAAAATGTTGTGGCAGACGGACTAATTTTCCAATAATGTAGAGACCCACGAACTAGTCGATAGTTCTTCACCTCCCGAGTCCATACGACCCAAGGTTAATGCTATTCTTACTGATGCTCCCATGTTGTTTAGGGATCTTGAGAAATATCAACGTGAAGATCCGACGCTGGCCCCTATCATGGAAACCCTTTCTTCTGGGGAACATGTCGTCCCTTATGTATTGAGGAATGGTGTTTTATGTTGCCCGTCGAGGCATGATAAAAAAATGAAAGTTGTAGTGACAACTGTTCTTGTACCAATGATCTTCAAGTACTATCATGAGACCCCATTAGGGGGGAATTTAGGCATCTTCAAAACCCGGGAAAAGATTCATGAAATGTTCATCTGGAAGGGTATGGACGGAGAAATCCGTGAATTGGTAAAATGTTGTAAATCATGTTGGCTTAGTAAACCCACCATATCCACTAAGCAAGGGCTTTTGTCTTCTCATCAGGCGTCGCGCCCCATGGACGTCTCTACATTGATTACGTAGGACCCTTCCCCGAGTCAAAGGGGAATGCCAACAAGTTCATCCTTGTATGTGTAGATGGTTTTACAAGATTTTCTTGGTTATTTTCGACTAAGCTGGCTACCGCTCAGTCCACCATTACTTGTTTAAATTCCATTTTTGCTTCTTTCGGTCCGTGTCAATATATTGTGTCTGATAATGCTAAAGCTTTCACATCCAATCTCTTTCGTAAATTCTGTTTTGATCTGTCCATATCTCATGTGACTACTTCTGCTTATTATCCTCAACCATCTCTAGCGGAACGGGTCAATCTTAATCTGAGATCGGCCCTTATTGCCTATCATCACAACGATCATTCTAGGTGGGACACATCCCTGCATTGGTTAGCTTTTGCTTTGAATTCGGCGGTTCATGAATCCCATAAATTTACTCCAGCTTCTTTGATGTTCAAGTTTGTTCCAAACACGCCGCTATCTAACCTTTGGTCTCTGAGTGACATTCTACCTGAGACAATAGATCCTGATAACATTAAAGATCTTTGTAAGAAGGCTAAGGCCAATCTTAAAGTGTCTCATGAAAAGGTTAGGGAAAGATGTGATCGTGGACGGAGACCCACCCATTTGAAGGTAGGCGACCACGTTATGGTCAAGAATTTTGTTCCCGCGGGCAAGCTTGCCCCCAGATTTCATGGGCCGTGTATTATTCTCGATTTCCTTACACCCGTTACCATATTACTAAGCAATCCAGCCACCGAGAGGATATTTAGGGTTCACCTGTCGCAGGTGAAACCTGTGTAATTTCAGTGCTAACTTGCTCCGTATAATTCTGAAAGAAATCTGAAGGTTATATTTTTGGTTTCATTTTGAGGCCTTCTGCCCTTTGAATCATGTTCTTTGTATTTAAATATTCATTGTACAACCTATCCCGTCAGTTAAAGTGCTGGCCTGTCCGCCATGGCCATTACCATGCTCCCGTCTCCTGCTCAAACACACAACATAGTGATGTGAATTTTCATTTCAAAATCCCACTTTCATTGGCCGGGAGGCTGTCCTTAGGAAAAATAAGTTCAAGTAATATAATGTATAAGTGAAAAAACTGGTCATGTCATTGTGGAAGTGGTTTGCCAGTTCATTTCCGGGAAAGGTGTCTAATATATTGGCCAAAGCCAGTTTCTTCCCGATGCTAGTTCCAAACAGTTACAAATACACACAAAAATATAGAAACCTATTAGATACAGGTTATCAGACAAAAGTCTTACACACCAAGCACTTGAATCTCGTGCCAGTTACATGAAGCAACAACAACGGCACAGGGAAAAAACACGTATATTCAGGTTGGTCATTGCCAGCAGCAAGGATATTGCCCAGTGTACCTTCTCGGTCTGTCATTGTACTTCGTCTGACATGCACTTTGGCCGAGTTGGCTTGTAACCTGCATATAAAATGTTAGTCACCATGTGTGCTTATTATTTGTGCCTAACGGTTGTTTTGTTACTTAGCCTGTTTGCTTATACTCACAATGACACTAGAATTTCTGCGATCAGATAAGGTATTCGCACAATGCAGCGGTTCGAAGTGTAGTGAACCATGTATATTAGAGTCTGGCGTCAGTGCGATAATATTATCTCTGAAGCGTGCAGTCGAAGGAAATATCCGTACAGCGGTAATGAAATGGCGTATGGCTCTTTAAGTGCCGGGAGATCCCAGGACGGGTTCGGCTCACCAGGTGCAGGTCTTTCGATTTGACACCCGTAGGTGAGCTGCGCGTCGTGATGAGGAAGAAATGATGATGAAGACAACACATACACCCAGCCCCCGTACCAGGGAAATTAACCAATGGTGGTTAAATTCCCGACCCTGCCGGGAATCGAGCCCGGGACCCCTGTGAACAAAGGCCAGCACGCTGGCCATTTAGCCATGAGCCGGACTGTGCAGCGGTGAATTTACATTACACGTACTTATTATTCTTGAAGAATAATTGCCACCTTTCGTCGCACTCGCTTTCCGGCCGTGAATGGCTGAGTTGTAAGACGATGTCACGCCAAAAATAAATGATTTGTACCCTGTAGTGACTGTGAATCACATGTACAGCATGGTGTGTCCCCCACACTGATCCAGTGTGAACGACTTCTAAAGCTTCCGTGGTTGAATCTCATTCGAGTAATGCATGTGATGTAGCGCCTTTGTATTCCATTTTGAACCAAGGGTGTCGTGGTTGGTCTGTTGAATCAAGGAACGTGTTCCCTTTTAGCGTTTCGTTGTTTCGCATTTCTTTTCCCATTGGTTATAGGCACTCTTAACCATGATTGCTGTATATTCCGTGTGGTTACTTGGAATATTAATCATCCGTCCAGTATGGCATTATGGCATTATGTTCATGAAATGAAATGTCGTATGGCTTTTTAGTGCCGGGATGTCCCAGGACGGGTTCGGCTCGCCAGTTGCAGGTCTTTCTATTTGACACCCGTAGGTGACCTGCGCGTCGTGATGAGGATGAAATGATGATGAAGAAAACACATACACCCAGCCCCCGTGCCACTGGAATTAACCAATTAAGGTTAAAATCCCCGACCCGGCCGGGAATCGAACCCGGGACCCTCTGAACCGAAGGCCAGTACGCTGACCGTTCAGCCAACGAGTCGGACATTATGTTCATTATATAGGCCTACTGATGAGCAATTGAAATAGAGATGGCTGCCGTTTGGAAGGGAGGACGCTTTGGTTAGCCTTGTAAATGTAATAGTACGGAGTGGAATGTGACTACGATTTATTCAGACCTCGTACTGGACGTATGAGTAACAGTTGAACGCAGGGTGGGTCAGAAACGACATCGTAGCGCATTTGATCGCAACCAATATTTCGTTGCCATTCGGTCTCCAGTGTCGTGCAGAGATAGGGTTTTCCACGTCATACATTTCAAGAGTGCAACCATACTACATGGGTTCAGGCAAAGCCACCGACGCTGTGGTCAACTACCGCGGCGTGCAAAGTGTTGATGACAAGGGTCACTGTCGGCGAATACAAATGGCAAGTCCATCAGATAACTCCCGAATTAAATGCTAGACAACAACGAAGAGTCAGCAACTATACCATCGTTGGCACCTCAAACACGCACACACGAAATCTTGTCACTTGTGTACACTATTTTATTTACAAACTATATACACATCAATAAACCACCATTTTGAACAGCTGACTTCTACGAAGAAGGAGAACACTTTCATGCCAACCAATTCACTCACAACTCTCACTTAAAAACTCTACTCCTACTCCCAAGACTGCCTCTTTATATACATTGCCTGGTCAGGCTTCTAGAAGAGTATGACACAACATATTTTCTCGTAATTTCTAGATTCTCCAATAACCTATGTACAAATGGATCGAATGTTCGATTAACCTCTAGTGACAAAGTGCGTTGTTCTGAACTATTACCCTGTGTTGCACAACATCGCATTGGATGTATACATCATATAATTATACAGCTAATAAAATATTATATGCTATTAAATACATGTTCTTACATTATATAAACTCTTATTTAATATGCGTGCAGCAGACGTGGCATAACATAACCTCACATATTACACACACAAAATAAGACCACGATTTATACCAAATAAAGTTCGTACATAACTACGTAAATAATAATAATAATAATACACGTAAACAACTTCGTGGCAACACCTCACAAGTAATAATAATAATAATAATAATAATAATAATAATAATAATAATAATAATAATAATAATAATAATTGTTACGGAGTTTCGTGGACTTGCAGAGGTGAAAGAAGGTGCGGGGGTGAACGGGCCTCAAAATACGAAATTAAAGTTAAGATAAAATTTAACAAGGTTATATTTTCTTTTCAAAATTAAGAAATAACAAGCATGGCAGGTACAGAGTAGCAAGGCAACAAAAGTGCAATTACAGTATTTACAGGATTTGGGCTTCGAGCCCCGAACTCACAATTCTTGGGCAATTAGCCCAACTTTACTCCAAAATAAGTTTTCACAGAGGGGCAGAAAACCCCATTCATGCCCAGGAGCACTTGCTCCAAAATTACACAGTAAAGCCTCCTCGAGGCATACAACCCTCAATTTTCAGGAAAGAGCCACTCGCTCTCAAACTTTAAGCCTATCAAAGGCCACACCAAACTCCACTTTCAAGTTGTCCTCCACGGACACGAAAACAGGGGTAAAATACCCAACCTACTGAGGCCTATTAAGAGGGAAAAGGTTAATTACATGGCCTCAAAAATACCAATTTGAGAGGAGGCAATCAGCACTCCTAATACATTTGTTTAAAACCTAAACTGGCTCTAGGCCGCTAATGCAAGGGCTAATCCCATACTAAAGAGGTGACTTTAGGAAGAAACAATTTACATTACGTTAAGGAAGAATCGGTTGTGAAAAATAAGTTCACCTCAAAACAATATGCGTGGGAGTTCAAGAGGGTTAAGCACTCTCTATCCCAAATTTTTAGTTTAAAAAGATAGAATTGAAACTAAGTGTCTTTACATTTTAGAGGAAAGTTACATGGTGAAAGGTTTCGGACCCGCCCCGAGAGTTAAACTGCTGAGCTAGCAAGAAAAGAAGTTCTTAAACGGCCATTACCTTGTTGTTGAACTGCTGCCCGAAGAAAGAGGCGCTTCCCGCCCCCTGCTATGTACTTTACACACTGAAAGATAGTACTGAAGTGGCCCGGAGACCCTAAAATCAGCAGTTTATATACTCTCGCGGAAAGTTCGAGGCGTTTGAGGAATGAGAACACCCTCCCACAAAAACTTTATTGGCTAGGGTTAAGCAATATATCCCCTCTGGGGAAGATACACCTGATTGGTTATAACTTAATTAAAGAAATTCGGGATTGGCTAAATTCAAAACAAGGGGAAAGAAAGGGTTATACAGCCAACTTAAACAATAACCGAAAGAAATTTAACAAGAAACAAACTTTTGAAATAAAAATTTCTCCAAAAAACAGTTCTTTCACTTCGTACTAGGGTGCACTTTTGTAGTTCTTCAGTAGTGTCCTCTAGAAGAGAAAGTTCACACTTCTTACTACAGGTAAAACAAAAATACGTCGAAAACGACCCAGTTCAGAAACTTCAAAATTTCCAAGTAGTGACATCTTCTGAGAAACTTGAGAATTAATACAGTAGATACAGTTCAGACTTCCTCCAGCAGAGGAGTTTCAACAGGCGCAAAGTTTGAATTAGCGGCGCGGAGGTGTACCGCCCGGTACAATAATAATAATAATAATAATAATAATAATAATAATAATAATAATAATAATAATAACACCTACTAATCGAGCTCGATATTTAAATTATTTAGCCATGGGTTAGGGAATTGCTTCCAAGTTATACTAGTCCATCACACTTGCATCACCGTCTAGAACCATGTCTTTTGAATGATGCAAATGAAATATGTGCTGGACTTCTGTAATATGATAGGTGTAGCAGTGAAGAAGGAACACTCGATGGGTCTGTAAGAATAGCGATATTTTCCCGATGAAATTGTCTAGCATGGCTTAGGGCTTCTATGTGACAATAACTTATGCTGCGTGGACTGGAAAATGTCGTGGGAGTAGAAGACATTGAACTTCACGGGTCTCGGGACAGAAGGATTCACAACCATTGTCATTTGTTGGAAATGTTGAGCCATCGGTGTACTTGCAGACGATGGCCATCGAACTGACAAATATTCCAGGCAGAGCTATGAAGGTGTCTGATCTTTTCAATAACAGGTTTGTACCTTTAAGGGTGGTAAGGAATGGTAAAGACCCACCTTATTATAATAGATAAATAAAGAGACTAAGAAGGAGATGCAGTCTGGAAAGAAATAGAGTTACAAATGGCTGTGGAAGTAAGGAGAAATTGAAAAAAATGATCGAGCAAAGAAGGCAGCTAAGGATAACATGATGGCAAGTATAATTGGCAGTCATAAAAATTTTTAAAAAATGGAAGGGTATGTATAGGTATTTTAAGCCAGAAACAGGTTCCAAGAAGGACATTCCAGGAATAATTAATGAACATGGGGAGTGTGTATGTAAGGATCTTCAAAAGGCAGAAGTATTCCGTCAGCAGTATGTAAAGATTGTTGGTTACAAGGATAATGTCCAGATAGAGGAGGAGACTAAGGCTAAAGAAGTATTAAAATTTACATATGATAACAATGACATTTACAATAAGATACAAAAGTTGAAAACTAGAAAAGCGGCTGGAATTGAACAGATTTCTGGGGATATACTAAAGACAATGGGTTGGGATATAGTACCATATCTGAATTACTTATTTGATTATTGTTTGGTCGGAGGAGCTGTACCAGATGAATGGAGAGTTGCTATAGTAGTCCCTGTGTATAAAGGAAAGGGTGATAGACATAAAGCTGAAAATTACAGGCCAGTAAGTTTGACATGCATTGTATGTAAGCTTTGGGAAGGCATTCTTTCTGATTATATTAGACATGTTTGTGAAATTAATAACTGGTTCGATAGAAGGCAATTCGGTTTTAGGAAAGATTATTCCACTGAAGCTCAACTTGTAGGATTCCAGCAAGATATAGCAGATATCTTGGATTCTGGAGGTCAAATGGACTGTATCGCGATTGACCTGTCTAAAGCATTTGATAGGGTGCATCATGGGAGGCTACTGGCAAACATGAGTGCAATTAGACTAGAGAAAAGAGTGACTGAATGGGTTGCTATATCTCTAGAAAATAGATCTCAGAGAATTAGAGTAGGCGAAGCTTTATCTGGCCCTGTAATAATTAAGAGGGGAATTCCTCAAGGCAGTATTATCGGACCTGTTTTCTTATACATATAAATGATACGAGTAAAGAAGTGGATCAGAGGTAAGGCTTTTTTTGGATGATGTTATCCTCTATAGAGTAATAAATAAGTTACAAGATTGTGAGCAACTGCAACGTGACCTCGATAATGTTGTGAGATGGACAGCAGGCAATGGTATGTTGATAAACGGGGTTAAAAGTCAGGTTGTGAATTTCACAAATAGGAAAAGTCCTCTCAGTTTTAATTACTGCGTTGATGGGGTGAATGTTCCTTTTGGGGATCATTGTAAGTATCTAGGTGTTAATATAAGGAAAGATCTTCATTGGGGTAATCACATAAATGGGATTGTAAATAAAGGGTACAGATCTCTGCACATGGTTATGAGGGTGTTTAGGGGTTGTAGTAAGGATGTAAAGGAGAGGGCATATAAGTCTCTGGTAAGACCCCAACTAGAGTATGGTTCTCGTGTATGGGACTCTCACCAGGATTACCTGATTCAAGAACTGGAAAAAATCCAAAGAAAAGCAAATGTTACAAAGTTTGGGCTGGGAATAATTGGAAAAAAAAGAAGAAGAGCTGCTCGACTAAGTGGTATGTTCCGAGCTGTCAGCGGAGAGATGGCGTGGAATGACATTAGTAGACGAATAAGTTCGAGTAGCGTTTATAAAAGTAGGAAAGATCACAATATGAAGATAAAGTTGGAATTCAAGAGGACAAACTGGGGTAAATATTCATTAACAGGAAGGAGAGTTAGAGATTGGAATAACTTACCAAGGGAGATGTTCAATAAATTTCCAATTTCTTTAAAATCATTTAGGAAAAGGCTAGGAAAACAACAGAGAGGGAATCTGCCACCTGGGCGACTCCCCTAAATGCACATCAGTATTGATTGATTTAGTAGATAGGCTGGTATTCCACGACACAGGGCTCAAACAGTGCTCAAAAGGAAATATCAGGTATATCTGCTGCTTTTCTTTGATCCCAATGAGGCACTAGTGATAATATAGGGTACTGTATGTGTAGAAGTTTGCAACAAATGAGATCTCTGAATGAATACCACCCACGATCTTCTGCCTATTGTTGTAAGCTTATGAGGTGGATGAGAACTGACGAGTTATCTTTTGCATGGACAAGATTTTATACAAATGTATCAGAAGGAAGTTGTACTTGGATATTCATGGGCATCTCTATGGCTTCCAGTAGAAGAATATGCTCGGTTTTCATCGCGCCCAGGTAAATTCGAATGTACTTGCACTGAATAATGTCCAGGTTATTTAGAAAACATTTTAAAATTGAATACGCTTATGTAATATAATTTTAATGGAAATTGTTAATACTTTGCCACTCACCATAGACGTTGGCTTTAATCAATTTGAGGTGGTGGTGGTGGTGGTGGTAAAAGTACACACTCACTGAGAAAATTAGCTTTTAGTTTATTATTGTTTAAAGATCAATTGACGCTTATACATAGCCTTGTCTTCATTTCCTCCTTTGTAGAATATCGTTTGCTATATCCTGAACCATCTACATTTATCATGTATAGAGCCAGTGAGATGCGTCCTTCTCGCGCTTCCCCAGGGAGAGGGAAGAGCAATACAGAAAGTCGTAAATAGAACTCATACTTCCTGAACTAGCTGAGAAATGAAGTCCATGCTGCGACGAAACGTTATAATAAATTCCGGCGTGAGAAATATGATATATCCAATAAAGTACAGTACTATCCAGAAGATACATATTAGAATTCTGAATTCAGTACAAGCAACGGAAATAATTTAATTTTGAATTGAACAGTGTTATTGCTCACATAAATTATTACTGTTGTACTCTTGAGATGAAGTTTGATTCGTTTCAAAAATATCATGTATGTAGCTTTATGTCACGTAAATTTCAAAAATAAAATAAATTTTGTCACTATAGCATGAATGAATTATACACCTAATAGCACAGTTTTTGTGACGTATTCAGTTCTCTATAAACGGCAGGTAACGGAAATCAAGTACATATTAAATTTGGGAGTACCTTCCTGAAAGACACATGAGTCACAGATATTCCTTTTGCATATGCAAAAAAAGATGAACCCCTTGTACATGGCACTGATTGAAACAAATACTGTTAGTTGAAGATTTCGTTGGAATTATTTACTTACACATATTTCAGACTAGCATGGTATTGCTATAATTACAGAAGACAGCAAATGCACGATGGAAGTGAAGAGACATCCATTACTTTTAAAATTCTGTAACCAATGAACACATGAACATAGAAATTAGGAAATCCTTCTTGAAATAATTCGCATAGAGCATCCTGTTTATGGAAGTGAGAGTTGGACATGAGAAAAAGAGGAGAAGAATCACTTTTAAGCACCAGAAATGTGGAAATGGTTCTAAGTTACAAGGACGTGCAGGACTGAAAGAAAAACAGACAGAAAGTTATTAAAAGAAGTAAGGGAGGATAGAAGGTCGTTAAAAGAAATTAAAAGTAGGACAGTAAAGTGTATCGGATATAATTACAAATATATTCATAGATATTTTCAGAGATAATTGTGGGAAAGTTGAGGGTTTGAACAAGGACAAAATATCTGGTGTACATCATGAGCAGAATGGAATGTAAAAGTTACATGCAGATGAAACAAGCAAGAGAGTATACAGAAGAAGGGTAGTATCGACAAGGCGTAGGACATTTTAAAAGAATGAATGAATGAATGAATGAATGAATGAATGAATGGATGAATGAATGGATGTTCACTAGGATGAAGACATGTTCTTTTCGCAATATCTCAGACTAGTCAAATAACCAAGCCGGCCAGGCGGTGTAGGGGTAGCGTGCCCGCCTCTTACCCGGAGGCTCCGGGTTCGGTTTCGGGCCAGGTCAGGAATTTTTACTTGGAACTCAGGGCTGTTCCGAGGTCCACTCAGCCTACGTGATTATAATTGAGGAGTCATCTGACTGTGAGATGGCAGCCCCGATCTAGGAAGTCAAGAACAATGGCCGAGGGGATTCGTCGTGCCAACCACATGACTGTTCGTAATCTGCGGGCCTTCGCGCTGAGCAGCGGTCACGTGGTAGGACATGGCCTTTCGGGGCTGTTGCATCATAGGGGTTGGTTTGTTTTTGGTCAACTAGTCATTACTGTGGAAGGGAATATGGCTTATCTTCTCAAACTGACTGGCTTTGTTTTGGGGTCGAATTTCAGATCGTCGGTTGACATTTAAGAATACTTTAATATGACAGACTTTTGTAAGTAGATGAAATTAAACGTTCAATAACTCATTTCCAGAGCGATATTCCGGGTTTCTTAAAATCTATAGTCATTGAACAGACGCATATAAACTCCTTAAATTAATCAAACCACAGTTAATTAAGCGATGGACAGCTTTCCGTTCTATTTTTGCCTGCTCACAGGGGACGATGTCATAAATTTATTCCCTCTCTATAAATTTTACAAATAGTAATGCCATCATTTTCACCACCTCCATATAAACATTTTCCCCCAAATTTATACAACCCGCTGGAATAGTTTTGAACGGAAGGCACTTTCACTAACTCACCATTCCTCCTTGAAATAATTCTGTTCTTATTTTAAACTGTTTTATTCCCGCCACTGGTCCGCCTCTGTGGTGCTGTGGTTAGTGTGATTAACTGGATTAGCTGCCACCTTCAGAGGCCCGGGTTCGATTTCCGGCTCTACCACGAAATTTGTAAAGTGGTACGAGGACTGGAACGGGGTCCACTCAGTTTCAGGAGGTCAACGGAGTAGAGGGGTTTCGATTCCCACCTCAGCCGTCCGTGGTTTCCCCTTTCTGCTCCAGGCAAATATCGGGATGGCACCAAACTTAAAGCCACGGCCACTTCCTTCCCTCTTCCTTGTCTATCCCTTCCAATTCCACCATTCCCCCACACAACGCCCCTGTTCATCATAGCAGGTGAGACCGCCTGGGCGAGGTACTAGCCTTCCTCCCCAGTTTTATACCCGACCAAATGTCTCGCACTCCAGGACACAGCCCTTGAGGTGGTAGAGGTGAGATCCTTCGCGGAGTCCGAGGGCAAAACCAACCCTGGAGGGTAAATGGATTAAACAAACAAATAAATAAATAAATAAATAAATAAATAAATAAATAAATAAATAAATAAATAATAGGCTACATAAATATTCCCGTCATGGGCCAGTTAGTTTCTGTAATTGCAGCAGCAGTGCCATCTATTGGAGGTGAGTGGCTGGAGAAGGAGAAGATACACTTCAGTTATTAGCAACAGTCAAGTCAGTGCAGTGTAATTACTAACGTGATAAGTTTTAAGGGATTAAGACATTGTAAACCAGCACATTTTCTTCCGGTTCGAAGATACGAGAGCATTCGAGACCTAAATTGTCACCACCTCTCCTTTTACGATTTGTTTCCCTCATTCTTCGATGCTTCCTCTTTTGTCCCTCTTAATATCGCTTCGCTACTCTGTATGCCAATCAAATAAGAGGAACAAAATTCCGGCGCCTCGGCGTCTTTGGAAACCGTGCGTAAGTGGAACGTAAAACCAATGTCATTGTTACTGTATACATCTCATTTTTCGACGAACTCTTTTAAGTCGCTTTTCCCGCAATGTCGTAGCAAAAAAATAATACAAACTGAAAGACAAAATTTGTGTTGAACCTACTGTACTTCAACTTTTGTGTAGCTCACCCGAGATGAAAGCGGTAAGGCAAACATTTTAAGTGTACAGATGTTTTTTTAACTTTTATATATGTGGTAAGCTTGATGCAGACTGGCTTTTTGGTCATTGAAGTGACCTTCGATTCAGAGGGCTGAGAGGTCTATTACCGGCCACGCCGGGGATTGTAACATGCTTTAGTTTATACCTCGAGCTCGGGAGATGGGCATTTGTGTTAAATACTATACATATGTTTATTTACACACAGCACGTCACATTATAGAAATACACAACTGGTAGGGTTGGTGTCAGAAATGGCATCGCGCCGTAAAACTGGGCTTACTCCATATACAGGGTGGTCGGAAACAACATAAACCGGCTTTTTAAGTGCTAGAGGTTTGGTCATACTGATAAACAAGTTGCAAAAGTATAATTCGATATCTCACGGCGTTGTCACTTTTTCAGATGCTGAAGTTAGTCAATCAGATCGCTTCGCGGGGGAATTCAAATGAGCGGTGTTGCTAAATCTGTACGCGCTTTAAGATCGGCATGAGAGCTATGCTGAGAAATCAGCATCAAACACACCTTGATTTTCAGCCGGTAACGTATCGTACTTACAATGGCGGGATCCTGCCACCTCGGAGGTCCGTATTCAGATCCGTCCCATAGAGGTTTCTTCTTCAATTGGTGCCCTCAAGCCAGTCATAAGTCACGTGTAGATTTAGCAACACCGCTTTGTAAAGGTCATTTGAATTCGCCCGCGAAGAGATCTGATTTGCTAACTTTCGCGCCTGATAAAGTGACAACGGTGCATGATATCGATTGTTCAAATTATTTGTCAGTATGACCAACCCTCTAACGCTTATATACGCGGTTCAGGTTGCTTCCGACCACTCTGTATAGTGCCGACCCTAGGAAGTTTGGAGGAGGTCACGAAGAAGTAGGTAAAGCTGATCAACTAAAAGTTTTTAAACTTTGGTTTTGTTACATTATATATTCTTTGGAGATCTACATTTACCGAAAATGGATTTCTTCAGTCTATATGTTAGTATCTCCGCTCTGGATAGATTTCAGGTGTGTGAGCTTTGAGAACGGTGAAGTTAGGAGGTGCTTAGAGTGCAAGGTGACAGATGATGTGTCGTGCATAGTGTGAACAAGTTAACAGAGCGACGCTTGTAACCAGCGTCCTAGATCGAGCGCCGCCATCTTTTATCGCGCTTCATCAATCACTGAACGTCTCGTATAGCGAGCTTTGACCCTTAATCGCCCTTGACTTGCTGTCACGCACCGTCAAGTAATTACCCCCAGTAAACAGGCGCCTCCACTAAAGCGTGGAAAGTCAATTACTTTCCTATCAAAGGCATGCAACTTTTCATGAGGAATGCTTTATTCTCAATAATATTTGTAATCTAAGAACCATCTCCGATAAAATAGTGTTTACAGTGGACTAAATCTTCTCCTAGGGGTTGGTATAATTTTTACTTTCATCGATCCGTTTTGGAAGGGATCATTTTGGGTTAGATCAGACCAACTGCAATGAAACTTCGCGGAATGATTAATTGATACATCTTAAACTTAGTGTTAATAATTATATTATCCCAAAAATAATAGTTAAATGCTACGTACATACATCTTCATTATAGACAGTTATGCCTTTAAGCGTTCAGTCTAAACCCCACCACAGTCCTCTATTTGTAACTAGTTCTGTGACCTCTTTAGTTCCATATCATTAGAAACTGAGTATAACCATCGTCGTCTTGGTCTCCCTCTACTCATTTTCCCTCCATAAGAGAGTCCATTATTTTCCTAGGTAACCTATCCTCCTCCAATCACCTAACCGAAGCCGGTTTATGCGTAGGACCGGTTTTATCCATTGAGTTCATTCCTAACTTAGCCTTTATTTCCTCATTCCTAGTACCCTCCTGCCATTGTTCCCACCTTTTGTACCAGCAATCAACCCCTGTGGGTGTGGTCGCAGACGAAGAATACACACACGGTATCACCTGCCTCTCGTAAGAGGCGACCAAGGGATGGTGGAAGTAGAACCATGAGACTACTTGTGATAGTATAATTACGTGAGGAACACCATGGGTTGACGTTACTTGCGATTAGTACCACCATGTGTGGAACACCGTGGGTCTACGTTACCTAGGAGTAGAATCATTAAGTGAGGAACACCATGGGTCTGGGCATTGCATGTGATCAGTACCATCGTGTGCATCCCACCGAAGTGGGGGAGCCGGCACTCGGCTTCACAGTCTAGCGAGAAAAGGTGTGGAGCGCTGCGCTGGCATGTGTTGGTTCCACTGTGTTCAGAATAAGTAATAATAATGTTATTTGCTTTACTTCCCACTAACTACTTTTACGGTTTTCGGAGACTTACCTATAAGTAGTACCACTATATGAAGAACACCGTGGGTCTGCGTTGCCTGTGATTAGTACCACTATATGAGCAACACCTTGAGTATACGTGGCCTGTAATTAGTACCATTATGTGAGGAACACCACGGGATTGTACATTGCCCATGATTAGTACCAATATGTGAAGAACACTATGGGTCTGTGTTGCCTGTCAGGAGTGCCATTTTTTGAGGAACGCCATGGATCTGTGCTGCGCGTGGGTGGTGGCATAATGTGTGGTACACCGTAGGACTGCATTGCCTAAGATTAGTACCACTATATGAGCTACACCAGGAGTATACCTGGCCTGTAATTAGTAGCATTATGTGATGAATACCACTGGTCTAGCCGGCCTCTGTGATTACTATCACTATGTGAGGAACACCGTGGGTCTGAGCTGCTTGTGAGAGGTGCCTTTATGTGTGAGACGTACCATGGGTCTACATTATCTGTGATTAGTAGGGCCAACCATCATACGAGAAACACTATGTGTCTACGTTACCTGTGAGTAGTACCTCTATAGGAGGAACACCATGGTTCTGCTTTACCAGTGATTAGTACCATTGTGAGAGACCGGTGACCTGGATTTTTTACCCTTTTGACAACAAGCATCATCTCAGAAATGTTGTGATTTGGATCCACTGATTGTTTTGGATTCATGATCATTTTTCATCATCATTCGCTTTAAATTTTAGTCAGTGGATATATTTTGAGTTTGAATTATTGTTTAATTTCGTTGCCACCCCCCCCCCCCGAACCATTACGGGCCGATGACCTTGCTGTTAGAACCCTTTAAACAACAATCATCATCAACATTATCATCATCATCATCATGTTATCAGCAATCATTCTGCCTACTTTCATGTCTGTTAATTCTAACTTATGAATAAGATAGCCTTAGTCCACCCAGCTTTCACTCCCGTAAAGCAAAGTTGATCAAAAAACAGACTGATGTAAAGATAGTTTCGTCCGCTAGCTGACTTCCTTCTAACAGAATGCTGTTGATCGCAAATGCGAGCTCATTGCATTAGCTTTACTGCACCTTGATTCAATCTTACTTACAATGCTAATACTTACAAAATATAATATGCTGCTACAGTTTTAAATGTAACGTGGTGTATCGACTACAAGAGAATTTGGTAAGATGATCAGTTGTGTCGTCATAACATCACTGCGCTACCGAGCGAGCGGCTGCACGGTTCGACCCACGTAGCTGTCAGCTTGCATTTGGAAGATAATGGGTCCGAACCCCACTGTCGGCAGCCCTGAAGATGGTTATCAGTGATTTGCCATTTTCACACCTGGCAAATTCTGGGGCTGTAGCTTCATCAAAACTACGATCGCTTCTTTCGATCACCCGACCCATTCCCGTCTAGTCTGTCCACTGAATGACAAAATAAGTTATTTTGAATGGGAAGATGCTTGTGGTGGTGATTATTGTTTTAAGAGGAACTACAACTGGGCAACCACCCTCAATTAACACTTATCAGAGGGAAAAATGAAAGAGATCCGACACTTCGAAATAAAGCTATAGGGTGAAGAAAGGCAAGGGCAACGAAGGGCGTGAAAATAAATTACTCCCTAAGCATCCATATATAATACCGTCGGGGTCGGAAAAATCAAGAGTTGACCAAGGGAGGTCGGATAGGATAGATGAAAGTGGGGAGCCTCTCACACGTAATTGGAAACAATGCGAGGGCCCCGTGCTCACTAACGCATGCTCCCAAATTAAGAGCCCCTGGGGTTTCTTTTAGTTGTCTCTTATGACAGGCAGGGAATACCGTGGGTGTTATTCTACCACACCTAACATAGGGGATTCTGAACATGAATCCCGTAGTTTAATAAAATATTGTATTAACAACAAGCACGTTCATACTACATCATATTCCAACTTTCATTATAAAAGAAATGGGAGTACTCCTTGGTTGAATGGTCAGTATTGAGGCCTTCGTTTAGAGGGTCCTGAGTTCGATTCCCAACCGGGTCTGACATTGTAATCGCGTCTGGTTAACCCCTCTTGCTGTGTTTGTTTTTCTTGCAACACTCTCCTCTTCATATCCAGACAAAACAAAGCATTACCAACCAACAAAGTAACACGCTGTAGTAATTACATCCCTCCGTATGAAGTTGGCGTCATGGAGGGCATCCGGCCGTAAGGCAAGGCCAAATCAATCTTAGCGACGCAGTTGAAACCCGTGACCCAACAGATGTGGAAAACGCGGTAGGACAAGATGAAAGATACAGAACTATTAATTAATTGCATGTAACCTCCGAGGAGGCATGGTGCAGGTCTTTCGAGTTGATACCGTACAGGAGACCTGCACGTCTCTGAAGATGGAACTGTATCTATGATGAATTCTAATGATGAAGACGGAAAACACACATCCAGCCTCCGATTCATTGGAATTAACCAATGAAGGCTAAAATTCTCCGACCCAGGAGGAAATCGAACCCAAGACCCTTTGGACCGAAGTCCAGCACGCTAACCCTAACATACTCTGCTTGTGAGAAAAATAGGTTTATGTAGCGCGATTAAGTCAAACTCTTATTTTCGTTATAAAGAGTTTTATGCAATTTTAAAATAATAGAAATGTGAGGCGAATGGAGGAGGATAGGTTACCTAGGAGAATAATGGTCTCTGCTATGGAGGGTAAGAGAAGTAGAGGGAGACCAAGACGACGATGGTTAGACTCGGTTTCTAACGATTTAAAGATAAGAGGTATAGTACTAAATGAGGCCACAACACTAGTTGCAAATCGAGGATTGTGGCGACGTTTAGTAAATTCACAGAGGCTTTCAGACTGAACGCTGAAAGGCATAACAGTCTATAATGATAATGTATGTATGTATGTATGTATGTATGTATGTATGTATGTATGTATGTATGTATGTATGTAGAACTATAGATACCTATATAGAGTGTTTCTAACTATGTGGGAAGTAATCAGAGGTGGGTTAGAAGATAGTTCACCCCAAAACAACAACAACAACAAGAAACGGCGTCCCTATGAACATGTGCCTTTCGTTCGATCGTTTACGAGATGCAGACTTTCTAACTTAGTACGGGAAGTAGTGGTAATAGTCGAAACAGACTTTCAACGTATTAGGTCGTGTTACGTACATGTAGTACGTGTTGAAGAGATGTTAAGTACAGAACAAAAATGGCCAGCCGGACACCAGTGGGATCCAAACCCACAACTTCCCGATTTCGCGTCGGTTGCTCTACCAATTGAGCTATGGTGGCCTAGGCCATCTTTGTTCTGTTTGAAAGGATCTGAGCTACAGGTCTGGCACTGCTGCTAGCACACTGTAGAGTGCGTTTAAGTCGCCCGTTGTGGGGCATGTCAATGAATATTGAATTTTCACGACCGCACGACGCAGACTTCGATTACAATGCTAGCAACATCAAATGTGACTATGGCGAAGAACAAACTATGCAGCATATGCTCCAGTGTTCATTGTATCCATCTTCCTGCAGTGAAGATGATCTTTTTCATGCAACACAGAATGCATTTGATGTTGCTAGGTTCTGGTCGAGATTGGTGTAAAGTGCTTTGATTTTTATCTGTGTTAATCCTTTTTATGTAGTTTAGTATGCATAATTGAACTGCGTAAATGATATTTCTGATATAATAGTATTATTATTATTATTAATAATAATAATAATAATAATAATAATAATAATAATCCGTACACAATTACCTCCCACACGTTGGAAGCACGCTGTATTTCTGTAGGACATTCGCAAGGTCATTCTACATCATAATCAGCTAACCGCTCCAAGCCACCCAGCTCTTATCAGCAATTAATTATAACACTACCGTTTATTAAGTCACGCCGTACCTCCTACGTGGTGGTAAATGAGTACCTGCGCTTGAACCATACCAGAATGCCGTAAATGAGCTCTCTGTAAAGGATTATGAAGCAAAGAATTAAAGGGGCACATCGAGCTCTTAACTCTATATCATCGATTTATATCTGCCGGCTTAACTAGAAGAGCACAAGCAGGAGAGGATATTAATATAATATAGCATTTTGAATTGTCACGGCTATTATTAAATGCTATAACGTATATTTCCTCACTCAGAAACAAATCTGATAACCTAGGCCCATTTTTTGTGATAACCGTAAAGAACTGTCTATAGGAGAAAATATGAAGGTCTTGTAACATCATAGCAAGATAAACTGTCAGACACAAGAAGTATCTAGCTTGAACAGTTTTAGTGATACTGTTCCGAACGTTGGTTTTATTCACTCAATTATATACAATGTCTTAACGTGTTGATCTGCAGACTATAAGAACAATAATTCAGAATTATAATTATAAAGTGCAATATTATTGAAAGTCACTGATTTTAATTGCGTGGATGAACATTGGACCGTCCTCCTGTTAGGTTTCAATGGTCAGTTCTGAATGTTGTTGAATTTATCTCCTTGTTTCCTTCTCTTGGGTAACTGTCAGTGTAAAGATAGCGGACGCTCCTCCACGGATGTATGTCATGTCCTCATTCATTAATCACCCAACCGACGACCTCACAGACTTGCTCAGACACATTAATTTCAGCTGCTGCCTATCTAGGTCATGCTGAAATTTATTTTACTGCAACTAAAATAGAACGAAATCGGTGTAAGTACGTGCCTTTCTTCTTTTCAATGAAATTTAGTGATCATGTAAAGAAATATGTCAACGACCAACTGTGTAACTTAGTTTTTCGATCATCAGTAGTGGTGCTGACAATTTATTCATGCCAGAACACCGCACATTGCAAATACAAATAAACAGAAATAAATTACTCCAAAAATGACGAGATTTATGACATTACAAGTTAGCCTAGTAACTTGTAGATCACCATGAGCTCGCCTGGAGGCCATAATCGTTAAGGCGTGAAGTATGTACGGTCTGATACCGTGGTCAGCCGGCTCGAGTCCCGTTGGTCAAAAAAATGCCACTTTCGAATTGTTGGCCGGCAAATTAGGATAGGTGGTGGTGAACTATTTCTAATCACTAGATTGTGTGTGAACAGCCTGGATTATTTTTCAAAACTCCCCGCAGTGCTCATATGGAGTGAGGGCATATGACGCTGTTTATGGTGATTCGTCCATTCGTAGATGCTATTAGGGATGTTAAGCCTTGAGTAGACCTCTTGGTGCTATTCACCAGGAGTAGACTATCTGTCGGCACCGAGTTTAATCCTCCCCCTTCCACGTATCTTATTTCCCGTCATTCATTTCGTATCATAATCTCCTATGATGAGGAAGGATATATCCTGTCGTAAACATTCGCTACAAGATTCACCTCGCATCATATCTGACCCCATAGACAAACGGGACAATAGTTGGACATACTTGTAAACCACTATGACACAAAGTTGCTACTTCTGATGATAATAATAATTCAAATAATTAACTATTAGTTAGCTTTCCATACAACTTGGTGTGATGTTTTTGATGTCATTCTGTGAATGTACGTCTTGTTACGAATATACATGCACAAACGTCCAAATAAAGGAATCCATTGCTCTAAAGAACCAGCGATACAGCTAACTTAATTAAACTAATGGAAATGTACTAGAAGAATGTCGAATGGATTATCAAATAAATTGCCATATCGATAATGGGCATCATTAACTTCAGTTTACTTCCACGGTGGATGATCGATCCTTTTCAAATGATACGCACTGTAATATCTTCCATATGCATTCGGACATTTTGTATGAGGGTGCTGAAGGGATAACCATTACGATTATTAACTTTCACACCTTTTATATTAGATGAATAACCGGTATAAACAACCCTGGGATTTTTTTCCTTCGCAAACAGCCTTCAGACGTGCGAGAGTAGCACACGGAAGTTGCTCCTGAATAAACCAGTTAAGACAACAACAAAAAGGTTATATCAGTCCATATTTTCACTTTGTAATGTTATTGTGAATTTGTGTAACTGATTTTAAATTCTTCAGCGGATTATGCGGTGTCAAATGAATTATTTGATACGTTGTGAAATTTTCTATATAATTTGATGTTTTCCTACAATTCTAAAACTTTGAAGTATATGTAACCCAAAAAAGTCGTTTTTAGACGATTTTTCAATGACTGAATACTTTTTTTCACAAATAGCCCATAGTGCAATTTAGGAAGTGGACACGAAATAATATTTTAAGAAGTATTTGCTTTGTTTTATCTCTCTGTATATAACGTAGGGGGACTTTGAGTGTGGAATATAAATCCTATAGTAGCTACCACAAGTGATAATGAGTTAGATGAATCGAACGACTGACTGCATTGTAATTATGCTCCGCTACATGTAAGGGAATATTTAAAGTTATTTACCGCAAATTTTGTGTTAATTCCTATCCTATTGCATTTAACGATTATGTTACATTTTGGTTTGTTTCTTGTTTTTTACACCCATTTCTCTTTTTATTCTTCTTCTGTTATTGTGATCTTTTTTGTTGTGAAATTTAACGTTTCGATATAATTTCTTGTAATAAAGTTTTCGTGTTTCTTTGTCTAAATCTTTGTTGTATTGTTTTGTATGCATTTTATTTTGTAATTTATTTCTCGACACTATTACTCTTAGCAGCCGGCCCCATGGTGTAGGGGTAGCGTGCCTGCCTCTTACCCGGGGACCCGGGTTCGATTCCCGGCCAGGTCAGGGATTTTTACCTGGACCTGAGGGCTGGTTCGAGGTCCACTCAGCCTACGTGATTACAATTGAGGAGCTATCTGACGGTGAGATAGCGGCCCCGGTCTAGAAAGCCAGGAATAACGGCCGAGAGGATTCGTCGTGCTAACCACACGAAACCTCGTAATCTGCAGGCCTTCGGGCTGAGCAGCGGTCGCTTGGTAGACCAAGGCCCTTCAAGGGCTGTAGTGCCATGGGGTTTGGTTTTATTACTCTTAGCAAGCATTTTTACAGCTTAGTTTACATGGGCTCCTTTTTACATTGACGACACATCTATGTGGATGAACGTGTTTTAAATAAGTTTTAATTCACTGATGATGGGCCTTAGTGTCCAAACACTAGTTATGAAGTGAATATTTGTATGCTGATAACACTGTTAGATTTTAAATAATAATAATAATAATAATAATAATAATAATAATAATAATAATAATAATAATACAATCATCAACATTGTTTTTAACATAATTGCTTTGATATTTAATAATGAGTATAACAGTCGGTTGGCTTACAATCAAATAAATAATCTACCGAGCTGGATAGCTGCAGTCGCTTTAGTGCGGCCAATATCCAGTATTCGGGAGATAGTGGCTTCGAACCCCGCTGTCGGCAGCCCTGAAGATGGTTTTCAGCGGTTTCCCATTTTCACACCAGACAAATTCTGGGTCTGTACTTTAATTAAAGCCAGGGCAGCTTCCTTCCCATTCCTAGGCCTTTCCTATCCCATCGTCGCCATAAGACATATCTGTATCGGTGCGACGTAAAGCAAATAGCAAATAAATACATATTCTGACTTCTTTTCGAAAAAGACATAAACCAACATCTCGTAGAAAATGTTTCATTAATCGTAACACTAAGGCGTCACATTTAATGATGATATTGAACTATTTTACGGATATGAAACATATTTTACCGGGCGAGTTGGCCGTGCGTGTAGAGGCGCGCGGCTGTGAGCTTGCATCCGGGAGATAGTAGGTTCGAATCCCACTATCGGCAGCCCTGAAGATGGTTTTCCGTGGTTTCCCATTTTCACACCAGGCAAATGCTGGGGCTGTACCTTAATTAAGGCCACGGCCGCTTCCTTCCAACTCCTAGGCCTTTCCTATCCCATCGTCGCCATAAGACCTATCTGTGTCGGTGCGACGTAAAGCCCCTAGCAAAAAATGAAACATATTTATCATAAACTCCCGATACTGATAAGTATGAAGTTGTCTTGTAACATGCTATTGTGGAATTTATTGACGTGTATGTTGCGTGATTATTGGGTCTGTAATAGGGAAAGGTATCCGAGGAATTTCAGTAAGGTATTTCCGCCCAAGCTTGCGGTACAGGGGTAGCAGTTCGGAGGACCCTGGGATAGGTTCCCGGCCAGATCATGGCTTCGTATCTGGATATGAAAGCTGATTCGAGGTTAACTCAGCCCACATGGAACAACTGAGGAACTGTCTGACGGTGAGATAGTAGCTCCGGTCTAGAAAGTCAAGAATAACGGCCGAGGGGATTAGTGGCGCTGACCAAGCGTCTGCAGGCCTTTGGGCTGAGCAGCGGTCACTTGGTAGGCCTAGGCCCATCGGAGTTGTAGTACAATGGGATTTATTTATTTATTTATTTATTTATTTATTTATTTATTTATTTATTTATTTATTTATTTATTTATTTATTTATGCTGTTATACAAATAAACTACAGTTCATTTTATTTCACCTACTGTATAAAATCTAAAGCTTCTTAGTACTAAATATAGTAGAAACATGGTTTCACAGATGGGTTAATTGCATATCGTTACACTGAATGTTCTCCGGTTCTCGAATCAGGTAATCCTATAATCCTAGTGATGGTCCCACACACACACACACACTGTAACCATTCTGTAATTGGAGGTGTTACCAGTGACTTAAATGCCTTCTCCTTAACATCCTTACTACAACCCCTAAAAACCCTTAGAATCATTACGAGAGATCTGTAATATTCATGTACATTCTATTTGTTGTATGTCCGGCGCTCCCGTCTCGCTCCGCCTGCCAGCTGCACGCGCGCCTGTGTATCATTCTGCTAGCTTCGACGCGCAGCCCTCAGTGCGCGTGCCTGACCATCGAGTGTACTATAAATAGGAGCTCCCTGCCTGCTCAATCGCCCACTTGCCCCGGTGTCCAGCTCCAGAATACACCCTACGTCGAGCACGGAGGCTACTCCTCTTGAAAATGTGCTTCGACCAGGTGGACTGAATTTCTGGCAGTACGAGGTTTCACCTCTGGTCACCGCTCCCTTACCTGTTTCCGCTGCCTATGTTCCGTAATTCTTTTACAAGCCATTCTCATTCCCTAATTTATGCAAGCTCCCTTAGTTTCGCTAGGTGGAATTTCTTCAATCAATTGAACTTGCTTTTTAGGAATTCAGGCACTTCAACAAACAAGGACTCTCAAGACATTTATGTTAGTGTGCCAGATAGTTCTCGACTATCAACGTGTCAATTCACAAAGACTATCTTTTCAAGATAGAAGTGTATATAAAGACTGTAAACCTGTACATATTGTATAAAGACAGACTTTTCTCAAGATTCAATATTCCTTTTTGCTTCAAAATAAATTTCAGTTATTTATGTAAATATCATAAAGTGAAGCAATAAAAGTTGTGTTCTGTAAATTTCAACCTTGGTTACAACACAACTCTATGGCGACGAGGTAAAAACGCAACAACCTACAATTCTTCGACCCCAGTTGCCAACTCTATAGCAACGAGGTAAAACAGCATCAAACTACACGTCATCAGCCCCACTCGCCAACTCTATAGCAACGAGGTACACACGACACTACAATTCAACAGGCCCAGTTGTCAACTCCACGGCGACGTGCTAAACAACAACGACACTTCAACCAGTTCTGACACACAGCTTACCTTACTCTTTCTTGCACGCATCTCACAATGGCTACTGCGGAACAACTCGCTACGGTCTTCCAAGCCTTCCAGCAGCAACAACAACAGTTTATGCAACAACAACAGGCAGCATTAATTCAGGCTATTCAAGCTATTTCTGTCTCTACACAGCCATCAGCTATTCCTCCGTTCTCTGCTTTTGATCCGGCTAAGGAAGAATGGTCAGTTTATTTAGCCCGTTTACAACAGCATTTCATCTGCCATTCTGTCACAGATGAGCAACGCCGCCGCGCACTATTTCTTAGTTCGGTTGGCAATGCTACGTGTGAATTACTACGTAAATTAAGTCCGGAAGAACACTTATCTGAGGTACCCTTCACGCAGCTCTTGGCCCGTCTCACGGAACACTATGCCCAAGCTCCTCACATAGTGGCTGCTCGCTATAAATTTTTTCAAAGCAGAAAGCAACCCCATCAGACACATACTGAATGGATAACTGAATTGCGTGGTCTAGCTAAACCCTGCCAGTTCATCTGCTCCAAGGACGGTTGTGGTTCATCCTACACTGATTCTCTCATACGGGACATGATAATTTTACATACTCCTGAAGACAAAATACGTTTTGACGCTGTCAAGCAGAGTAACCCTTCTTTAGAAGACGTCCAGCGTATTGCTACGGTTTATGAGCTTACTACCCAGACTGCCGCAGCCATAGCTTCTCCACACGAAGTTGCACAAGTCTCGCCTCAGGCCCGCAAGTCATCTGCTACAGTGAACCGTACGGATAAGGCGCTCTCCACCAAGCATTCTCGCCAGGTTCCCTCTCGTAATGCTACACGGAAGCCCAATTCTAAAAGCACCTCGAAACTCCTGCCTTCCTGCCGAGGCTGTTTCAAGCATCATGAACGTCGTGACTGTCGTTTTTTCAAAGCTACTTGTGAACGATGTAATAAACTTGGACACATTAAGACTGTCTGTCAAAGTTCGCTCCGCCCTGCTAAGACTACTGCAGCACGCCGGAAGCATATACAGCCCCGCCAAGACATGGAAGTTGATCAGATCAATCTTATTCTTCCCACAAAGGATTCTCACAAAATCATCATTCCTCTCTCCTTCTCTGATCGATCTGTCGATTTTCAATTAGACACTGGATCTCCTGTCTCTATTATTAACCTGACTACCTACCACGACTTAGGTTCACCTTCATGCTCTCCAGCTGACATCCAGCTCGTGACATTTAACAAGAAGAAAATTGACATCAAAGGTCAAATCAAGCTTCAGGCTAGTTATAAAGGAATTCAGAAGGCCATTCCTCTTCTCGTAGTTAACAACTACACTGCATCAAACATTATGGGCATGGATCTATTTAACTTATTTGGTTTCCAGATACATGACAACATTAACGTCGTATCTACATTGCATCCTACTTCTGACGTTACCGCTCTCCTCGCGCAGTTTCCTGAAGTCTTCGACTCTCAGCTCGGAACAGCCAAAGACTATACAGCTCACATACAGCTGAAATCAGGAGCTAAGCCTCGCTTCCTCAAAGCACGTCCAGTACCCCTAGCACTTCAAGACCAGGTCACGAAAGAATTAGAAAGATGGATACAAACTGGAATTGTTGTACCAGTTACTTCTAGTCAATGGGCTACTCCACTCGTGGTAATCAAGAAACCTGATGGTAATGTTCGACTTTGTGGCGATTTTCGATCTACAGTCAACGCACAACTCGACACAGATATCTTTCCTATTCCACGTCCAGAAGACTTATTCCGTCGTCTCTCTGGTGGACAATTCTTCTCTCGAGTTGATCTTAAAGAAGCATATCTCCAGCTACTTTTAGACGAAGAATCTAAGAAATTTCTCACACTCAACACTCCTCTCGGACTGCTCCAGCTCCAGCGGCTCCCATTCGGTGTTTCATCCTCAGCGGCTATTTTTCAGCGCTATTTGGCTCAACTCACCGCCTCCATTCCCGGTTGTGCTAACTACCTGGATGATATTATTGTTACTGGAAAAGATCATCAGGAACATCTAACCAATCTACGCCTCCTTCTCCAGAAATTGAAAGACAATGGCCTACGAGCGAATCTCGCTAAATGTACCTTCTTTCAGCCTCAAGTTCACTACCTAGGACATATACTTGATAAGAATGGAATTCGTCCTAGTACACAGAATGTCTCAGCGATAGTACACATGCCAGCACCTCAAAACCTCAAGCAGCTTCAGTCCTTCATAGGCAAAGCGAACTATTATAATAAGTTCATTCCACGCTTCGCTACAGTGGCAGCTCCATTAAACGCTCTACGTAAAAAAGGTGTTAAGTTTCAGTGGACTCCGCAATGCCAACAGGCATGGAAAACAATCAACAACGCCTTAATTCAAGCTATACAACTCACTCATTTTCAGCCCGACAAGATCATCACGCTAGCTACTGACGCTTCAGACTACGGTGTCGGTGCCGTTCTCTCCCAGAAGGATCGTCATGGACAAGAACGCCCCATCGCCTTCGCTTCGAAAACACTTAATGACCATCAACGTCGATACTCACAGATTGAGAAAGAAGCTTTAGCCATCATCTTTGGTATTCGCCGTTTCAATGAATATCTCTATGGCAACCATTTCCTGATCATTACCGATCATAAGCCTCTCGTACACTTATTCCATCCTGGTAATAAGATCCCAGAGAATTCCCTCAGAAAGCTTCAAAGATGGTCCATGTTCCTTTCTGATTATTCCTATCAGATTGTATATCGAGCCACATCCCAGCATTGTAATGCTGATGCCCTCTCCCGCTTACCCGTTGGTCCTGATACTGCCTTCGATTCTCAAGAATCTGAATGTCTTCAGTTGGACATAGAACTTGAAGATACTGTATCCAGTTTTCCTATTGATGCTACCTGCATAGCTAAAGCTACGGATAAGGACAGTACACTTGCTACTGTACGTACTTACATCCGCAACGGTTGGCCTCTTCAGAGCACACTTCCTGCCCACCTGGCACCTTATCATCGTATGCAGCATCGTCTCACGACTCGTGCCGGAGTTGTATTACTAGAAGCAGGCACCATCTTCCGAGTGGTTATCCCACTTAGCCTACAGAAACAAGTTCTCGAATTATTACACCAAAGCCATTGGGGTATATCCAGAACAAAGCAACTCGCCCGTCAACACTGCTACTGGCCCGGTATTGATGCCGCCATCGAAAAGCTAATACGTCATTGTGAGCAATGTCAAACGAATCAGAACGCCCCGTCTTCTGATCTTGCTTCATGGCCTCCTGCTACTACTCCATGGGAACGAGTTCACATCGATTTCGCAGGTCCTTTCCTCAATTCCATGTGGTTAATAGTCATCGATTCACTGTCAAACTTTCCATATGTCGTGGATATGCATTCGACTACTACAACCGAAGCTACCATTCGTGCTCTCCAGAAAATCTTTACTACAGAAGGTTTACCGCAAGTACTCATTTCAGACAACGGACCTCAATTTACAGCTACTGCTTTTCAGAACTTTTGTACACATAATGGCATTCGTCATATCCTAGCACCACCTTTTCACCCTCAATCTAATGGTGAAGCTGAACGCTTCGTACAGACATTTAAAAGAAGTATGAAGAAAGCTGTCTCTTCAGGCTTAACTAAAGACCAAGCCTTGCTCCAACTCTTAAATAACTACAGAACTCTACCCGGCGCTGATAATATCACTCCTGCACAGAAGCTCCATGGACGACCTCACAGAACTTTACTTTCTCTGTTACAGCCTCTTCCGGCCCAGCATAAGACCTCACCAACGAAGTTCTCCATCAACGACAAGGTCTACACCAGGACATTCAAATCCAACCCACTCTGGATACCTGGAGTCATCTGCAGATCTTTGGGTCATCGTCTATACGAGATACAGACTACGGAGAAACGTATCTGCCGCCATCAAGATCAGATACGTCTGCGCTACCGCCCCTGTCCAGCTATTGATGCTATTGCTAAACCTGATAAATCTATTGCTGAACGCGCTTTAGATCATTTAATAACAATGGGTTCCTTTCAGGACGAGACAGCGCCACTCCGCCCAGTTCCAGCTCCGGACAATACAACAGAGAAATCAGCAGCTCCGCCCCAGCATCGCAGTCGCCGCCAGCGCCGCCGCCGTTTCACGCCGTACCGGCGTATTTAGGAGGGGAGGGTGTTGTATGTCCGGCGCTCCCGTCTCGCTCCGCCTGCCAGCTGCACGCGCGCCTGTGTATCATTCTGCTAGCTTCGACGCGCAGCCCTCAGTGCGCGTGCCTGACCATCGAGTGTACTATAAATAGGAGCTCCCTGCCTGCTCAATCGCCCACTTGCCCCGGTGTCCAGCTCCAGAATACACCCTACGTCGAGCACGGAGGCTACTCCTCTTGAAAATGTGCTTCGACCAGGTGGACTGAATTTCTGGCAGTACGAGGTTTCACCTCTGGTCACCGCTCCCTTACCTGTTTCCGCTGCCTATGTTCCGTAATTCTTTTACAAGCCATTCTCATTCCCTAATTTATGCAAGCTCCCTTAGTTTCGCTAGGTGGAATTTCTTCAATCAATTGAACTTGCTTTTTAGGAATTCAGGCACTTCAACAAACAAGGACTCTCAAGACATTTATGTTAGTGTGCCAGATAGTTCTCGACTATCAACGTGTCAATTCACAAAGACTATCTTTTCAAGATAGAAGTGTATATAAAGACTGTAAACCTGTACATATTGTATAAAGACAGACTTTTCTCAAGATTCAATATTCCTTTTTGCTTCAAAATAAATTTCAGTTATTTATGTAAATATCATAAAGTGAAGCAATAAAAGTTGTGTTCTGTAAATTTCAACCTTGGTTACAACACTATTCAAGCTCTGTTATTATATAATAATAAAATAATAATAATAATAATAATAATATGTCAGTTATACTGGCGCAGTCAATCAGTTAGTTAGGAATTATTGTATTTCCGAACCATCCCGAAGGTATCAGATGCCTATAAGAGACCTGGAGCTTACTTCTAAATCAGGCTATCTCTAACGACTACTAGTGTACTTAAATAATTGTATGCTTAGTTTTGAATGAAACGGCTCGACAAAAACACTAGGGCACATAAATGAAAATGAAAATCCACAGCCTCTTTCCTGTCATTTGACTGGGTCAGGAATGGAGTGAATGACGTTCCATCTAGCGGTGAGGATAGGAATTGTGTCGGCTGCCGAAGCCTATCGCACTCCTCTGGGGCCATGATTACATGACTGAAAGATGAAATGAGATGATATTGGAGATTTTTACTGGAATGAAAGATGACAGGAAAACCGGAGTACCAGGAGAAAATCCTGTCCCGCCTCCGCTTTGTCCAGCACAAATCTCACATGGAGTGACTAAGATTTGAACCACGAAACCCACATAAATGACTTTGGCTTTAATTTTGAAACACAGGGCTCCGATAATCTGGTGTATTGTCGTACGGTTTGATTTTAGTTCAGGTTATCCCAGTTATTACATGTCCATTTAGGCGACATTAGAATTGTATTTGTTTCTGACAGCGCCATTATTGTATGCACATCTAGGTCATATCAGATTTCGTTTCATTGAAGATTACTCCAGTAACTATGTGTGGAGTTATTTGCAGTTACGGTTGTTATTGCTGATGGTCATCGGAAAATTTGTGTAACTTTACACGACGAAATGTGTGATGGAATTGTAACCACAGCAGCCGTGCAGGCAGTGATGTAAGGTATGGATGGATGGTCAGGCAATGGTACATAGTAACCGTGCAGGGAATGATGTAGGGTATGGATGGATGGTCAGGCAATGGTACATAGCAACCGTGCAGGCAGTGATGTAAGGTATGGATGGATGGTCAGACAATGGTACATAGCAACTGTGCAGGCAGTGATGTAAGGAATGAAAGGATGGTCAGACAATGTTACCTTGCAACCACGCAGCCTGTGATGTAAGGTATGGATGGATGGTCAGACAATGTTACCTTATAACCACGCAGTCGTGATGTAAGGTATGGATGGTCAGACAATGGTACATAATAACCGTGCAGGCAGTGATATAAGGTATGGATGGATGGTCAGACATTGTTACCTAGGAACCAGGCAGGTTATATCTTATAGCTGGCTGCCATCTGAAATTAGGAGCCGTTGATGGATGGTCATAATCGGGAGATATATTTATGATCATTTGATTTTCGCAACGGAAAAAGTGGATTCTTTTTGTTTCAGACATTACGTGACTTTGTTTCAGATGGCTCAGTGTTATGTGCATCTCATTAATGTTAGCTTTGTTCTTGTTCAAGTCGAAACCCGTGACTTTGTGTGAATTTAATGGTCGTTAAATGTTATTTTCATATCCTAGTGTGTAGTATCTTGTAAGGGTCCCAGTTCACGGTTATGAGTTACGACTTCAAAGATTCCTACAACGGCGAAGGACGTCAGTACGGTTTTGGTGGCGGAAGAGGCAATCCAATGCTCTGGTTAATTGAGTAAAAGGTATCTATATTCAGATATCAACCGTAGAGTCTGTACCTCAGAGGGGTGGCTACACCTGCAATTGTTCCCTATGTTGAGGGCGGCTGATGAATAGCCTAAAGTGACATTGAGGAAGGCAACAGGAAACCACCTCAATTAATTTTCCCCACGATATCAAGATTGGATCGTAGCCATGACTGGTCCTGCCGAAAGCCAGAACAACCTTTTATGATGACCTAATAATTTGATTTAAATTACCTTGTGATTTTTAATCATGGAACCTCTTTAGACCAAGATAGTTTAAAAATGATATTTTGTTTGCTTTTATTTCAGATGGCCACAATGACTACGTAAGCCTTCAGCACTGCAAGTGACGTCATACCCTTCGGGATGCGCGAGCTATAATGAGGACAGCAGCGGTATGCTGGACCGCCGCCATCTTGGTACTCGTCATCTTAGCAGGTAGGATGAAGTTCAATATGTATCTAACATTATTTTCTGATACAGCGATATACGACGAAAACATTCTCAAATTGACACGAAGAAATCATTTTTCGTCCAAGTAGTTTGATGTCAAATGAAATTAGCCACTAAATATGACAGCAAATTTATAAGAGCCACTTAACAAATCAACAAACCAACGCAGTACCGCAGTATACGGAAGACTGATTAGAGCGATTTCGGTAGTCTTCTTAAACGCGCATGCGCTCCCTTCAGCAAATTGACACCGGGTCCGAGGCACGTTAACGTGATGTGCCCTAGTGCCAAGTCATTGCCTACCATGTGGATATCAGAAGGCCTGGAAAAGTGACGTTGCAAAGAAGGGATGACGTAGATCTTCAGAAATTCGTCAGCGTACTGTTTTCTGAGATGTACATTCGCTTATGCCTGAATGGGAATTAATGTCAGAATCTACCTGTATGTATTTGTTTCTTCTTTCTTTCTTTCTTTCTTTCTTTCTTGCGAACCGGCCAAACTTAGGATCACGCCAATACCACTTCACTTCCTTCTTATCATCCCTTCTTCCTTCCTCTTTCTCCACAGTGCCTTCATTATTTCAGGCTCGCATCCGGGAGATAGTGGATTCGAACCCCACTATCGGCAGCCCTGAAGATGGTTTTCCTTGGTTTCCCATTTTCACACCAGGCAAATGCTGGGGCTGTACCTTAATTAGGCCACAGCCGCTTCCTTCCCATTCCTAGGCCTTTCCTGTCCCATCGTCACCATAAGGTCTATCTGTGTCGGTGCGACGTAGAACCACCACCGAAAAGAAAAAAAGGATGGTCACTTGTTTACCATGTAAACGTAATGACTGGGCCTATCAGAACTAGTTAAATATCCTCTTGAGTATTCGGGTTTTACTTTCGTAATCTTCGATACTTTAACCGATATTATACCGGTATATCTCCAAATAGAATACTTGTCGCCGATACATCACTTCTATCATTTGCATGAGGTTCAATCACGGCAGTTTTTGTAAATCATCTCTACCGGATAGGAGTCCTAAACTCGCCTTACTCTTCCTGTGACCGCCAAGCAATCGCTGACCTCAACCACATCTTCTTCCCGTGCCGTCTTTATAATGTACAGCGGGAAAAATTCATAACAACTTTACTTTCATTTAACTTCCAACTACAACTCAACATCCAGTGCATTTTATCATCCAACAACCAGAGGTGTAAATTGCAATCGCCATATTCTTAAAAGACACCGATTTAAGATTATAAATTTTGACGTGATACTACTTCAGAAAAAATATGTAAACATACTACAGTTGCAGTGTCCCAATTTGTTGTTTTTTCTCTTTCTCTGTGTGTGTGCGCATTCTATGTGGACACAGAACGTCATCCCAGTGTAATATTATGGAAGATTCATATGTGTATATCTATTCTCAGTGTACGTTTAATGTATGTTTTGTATTCTAATGTATTTCTAGCTGGCTGTTTGGTCTGATACCTAAAGCCAATAAATAAAAATAAAAATAAAATATACCGGTATATAGTTGATGTACGTCTGTACCGATACGACATAATACCATTATTAACGACGTTCGGTTTCCTTTAGCGGTACTGGCAAATACCGAAATAATACCGGTATTTTACCGATATTTTCTGTAGCAATACGGTCTCTGATTGGAAACGGATATAACGCTCCTTTTTTTCTTGTAGTGTTCAGTTACGAAATACTTTAAAAACATCTGAGCTTAAGTGAAAATGAAATGTCGTATGGCTTTTAGTGCCGGAATATCCCAGGACGGGTTCGGCTCGCTAGGTGCAGGTCTTTCTATCTGACCCCTGTAGGCGACCTGCGCGTCGTGATGAGGATGAAATGATAATGAAGACAACACATTCACCCAGCCCCCGGGGCATTGAAATTAACCAATTAAGGTTAAAATCCTCGACCCTGTGAATCGAAGGCCAGTACGCTGACCGTTCAGCCAACGAGTCGGTCTGAGCTTAAGTGATTTTCATTTACTCTTCTTTCCAGTTCAGACTTTTCTTCAATCGGGGGATGCAAAGTAGGCTTCGGATAACAAGTGGCCACGGCTGGACCGTGGCCCGACAGCTCTGAACTCCGACCTACCAGCCGAGCAGAGGACCGGTGGCAATGGCTCTACTGTGGCTTTACGCCTCTGCATTAGGGAGACGGAGAGGGGCTGGTCCATACCGTCGCGTCGGCTGTCCTTAGAATGGTTTTCCACAGTTTTCCATTCTCCTGTACTAAGCTGAATGTCGGAACAATCCCTAATATAGGATATGGCCGCCAACCCTCTCAACTTGACCATACATCTCCAGAATGCACCACTTTGTAGGAAGCCCGCCGTACCCCTTCAAGGCTTATTGTATCTTTAATTCTCCCATCTTTACTGGTATTTTGGTATTTCCCTTTGTTTATCCGATAGATTCAACCCGCGATATATTGCAAGGGTATTTTCCCCAAATTATATTTATCTCAAAGGACGAGCTGGCCGGACGGTTAGAGGCGAGCAGCTGTGAGCTTGCATCCGGGAGATAGTGCGTTCGAACCCCCCACTGTCGGCAGCCTTGAAGATGGTTTTCCGTGGTTTCCCATTTTCAAACCTTAATCAAAGCCACGGCCGCTTCGTTACCACTCCTAGTCCTTTCCCGTTCCATCGTCGCCATCAGATCTATCTGTCTCTGTGCGACGTAAAGCAAATTGTAAACAAAAAATATTTATCTCCTTCATCACCCAAGTTACTTTCTATAGATATTTATTCGCCATGTTTATACCTTTCTGATCTAATTCCAAACATTAGGTTTGTACTAAGTGTATGTTCCATTCTCTGTTTCCACTCATGTGAGAAGCTTCTGTATTGTATTACGAACATCCAGTACACTGCCTCGGACCTTTCTAGAATCCACAGAACAGGCGAGAGTTCCATTTCTTTTTATTATTCTAATTCTTTCCGCCTCTCTATTCTCACGCTTTTATTAATGTCGAGGCCTGCATACGAAGCAAGGCAGAGATATTGTTAGAGTGTGGGAGTATCATGGGGTTGAGAAAATATGTTGGTCAGTACGAGGACTACATGCTGCTCAGGAGTTCGGAGGAAAATTAATGAAATCTATGAAAGAGAGAAACCACGGTATATAAAAAAACGCCTGCTGAAAAGTGGCTCATCTGTTGTTCACTGAAGAAAATGAAAACGTCACGGAGAAGAAGGAATAAACCTACTCCACTGTCGGTGATTTATTTATTTATTTATTTATTTATTTATTTATTTATTTATTTATTTATTTATTTATTTATTTATTTATTTATTTATTTATCTTTTTGAAAGTACACAGGCAGTAAGCCCAATACAGTACCTTCTTAACACAACAGTACTTATAATGCATACATGTAAGTAAAGATAAATACATAACAATAATGCTGAAGATAATAAAGACAAGGAAGAAGAATGAATGGAAAACACATATACAGAGAAAATGACAATCCAGAGTACAACAATGATTATTTCTACACTATAAAAATACAGGAATTGAAACAAGGATATAAATAAAGTAGTAAGTGACTATATTAATAAATAAGTTAAAGAGCACCTATTATATAGAAAAGGAGTCTGAATTTATAAATTAGAAACACAGGCCTTTAAATGTGCATTAATGACAGTGCGTGATTCTGAAAATAAATCTATTCCTGCAGCAAATGTGTTGTAAAATCGTAGCATTTTAATAAATGGCAAGTTCAAGTGATGAGATGTTCTAGATCTTGGAACTTGAAATACTGTGTTCATGCGAGCTCCAGCAAGCTGCCAGTAAATGAACGAGAGTGCGTCGTGGCTTCATACCCTTGACGTGACGCCTTGCGAGTGCTGGGGCTCCAGAGCGCTCCAGCTCGTGGAACATGAAAGGAGATAAAATTGAGCGGTCCTATGGAATTAGTGATGGGGGAATTATTAAATAAATGTAATTGGACTGAATTGCAGTTATGTGAGAATTACTGTATTCAGTTACAATTACTAATTACCTTTTCAATCATTAAATCACGGACTTTTTTCACATGGGGTTGGAATGAAACCAAAATATACAAGGGAAAAGACATTACTCCGTTTTTTGCATGGAAATATTTAGTGACTATCATCACTAAGTAAGACTAAAGAGACTTTAAACATCTACATACCTTCAGATAATCAACTAAATGTTGAAAACATCCTAGGGATATGAGCTACGAATTTTAGGTAAATAAAATATTATAATGTATGAGAATATATTATTTATTTTTTCCTAAAAATTGCAATCCTTTTCTTAATCATCATTATACGGTCGATTAGATTATCAGTTTGCCTTTTTGTACTACCACTACGAGCGCTAATGTGTGTCAATGGAGAGTTTCACTTAAGCACTTATAACTACATTCGGTGCGGACATTTTTTTTCAAAAAATCAGGAAACTCCTGAGGGCTTTGAATCAAGGAACACATTACAGAAACAAGTATGTAAATAAGTTAATTTGGCTAGGATTTGAATAAAAAACAAAACGAGGAAAGAAACAAGCGACGTTAGGCTGTTTCCGGAACTGCATTTAGGCCGGAAGTGATTTTCGAAATTTGATTTTTAGTTTGATAGAGCTATCCAAGACTCAAAATTTGAAATCTTTCCAGGTCCTTTAGGCTTCAACGTTTAGCACAATGGAGTAAATTGCTTAATTGTATATTTTTCGGAGAATGGGGGCCCCTACTTTGTCTGCTAGGAAATGTTTTAAACATTAAAATGATTGCTCTGAAGCAAAGTTTACATATCACATTCTTATTGTAATTCATTTTCAGTTCAAGCTAATTCAAAATATTTATTCAAATAGGAGAATAGAAATTCCCTAAACTCTTCTCCATCACATTTTTATTCAGGTTCTCAACCTCGACCTCAATCTCAACCAGTATCACAGCAAGCTGCCAGTAAATGAACGAGAGTGCGTCGTGGCTTCATACCCTTGACGTGACGCCTTGCGAGTGCTGGGGCTGCAGAGCGTTGACAAATTCTCGAAACGATTTATATCGATTAATCCAATGATCCAATGTAACGATTACTGAAATGCAACGATTACAATTTTATTTCAAGGAGTAAATAACGTATAAAAATACATTTTGTGAAAAGTAACGATTACACGTAGATTCAATTAATTTTACTCAATTACTTGCCAACTCTGTCCACAGTAAGGTTAATACGCGGCATGTATTTTACATCAGCATTTCCTGATTAAATGAGTTCTGCCCCATACTTAGGATGACAGAAGAATTGAAGCATTTGTAATATGGATGTGGTAAAACATGGAAAAATCAATTGGGCCGATAAAGTGATGAATGAATAAGTGTTAAGAAGTTTTGGGAAGGATAGAAGCGTGCTACAGATTTGAATAATAAAATAAGAAACTTGGGAGGACACCATTTAAGAAGGGGATGCCTGCTAATGAAGGTGTAAGTAGAACGGAAGGAGTTTATGAAAGACTAAAGAGGAAGGTGGTAGATAGAGAATAATGGGAGGGGAGGCGATCAAGTGGAATTCTGCCGCTGGCTAGAACAGTAGATGAAAATGATGATGATGATTATTATTATTATTATTATTATTATTATTATTATTATTATTATTATTATTATTTTAACCATGCCCTATTTGTAGTAATCAGAAGAGGATAGTCGTGCAACTGCTGCGGTGGAAGATGCGTAGTGAATCGCGCAGTCCAAGGACTTTTTCTGTTTTGGCTAGCAGATCCGGTTACGGTTTTGAGGGAGGGTGGGAATAATTGAGAATAAGGTGATGGAGATTCGTAATGGAATCAATCAGTACAAGAGAGGTAATACTAAAAGTCCAAGGGAGGTTCTTAATCAATTAAGATATATGTTTATAACACTAGAGGTGGAATCAAAAATTGTTGTTTATCAAGGTTTATCCCTTTCAGATTATGGACGTTGTTCTAAGTGAGAGCTTGTCAGTCGGTGTAGTGATATTATAATTGAAAATGTAATAATTTATAATTTCAAGAGCAGAGAACATAAATAATAATAATCAGTTTATGGGCATTATTTTCGGAATAAATAAATATTAAGCTCTTAATTATTTTAGCATGACATTCTAACGTTATTTATTAACAAATTTCTTCATCCGAAGTAGGTGTTAGTTACCATAAAATGGATTAAGAGACCAGTACTTACTTTCAGTCATCTGATGATGAATTTATAACATTATCAACTCACTTGATAAATGAGTTGTTGTTGATTCTTTCAATTATAATGGGTATAAATCTGCGATTAGCTCGATCGATTTCAGAACACTGACCATAAAATAGTCCTGGCCGATTTATGAAGAAGCTTGTTTGCTTAAGTGAGCCAGGAATAGCGTCAACCTTTACTCCTGGAGCTGGAACTGTTCATGAATCTTGTCTATCAACAAGAATTTTTCAAGTGCTATTTGCTTTACGTCGCACCGACACAGATAGGTCTTACGGCGACGATGGGACAGGGAAGGCCTAGGAGTGGGAAGGAAGCGGCCGTGGCCTTAATTAAGGTACACTCCCAGCATTTGTCTGGTGTGAAAATAGGAAATAACGCAAAATCATCTTCAGGGCTGACGACAGTGGGAGTTGAACCAGTTTTTCAAATGAAAGTGACTACATTTTTATATGGCACAAAAATAAGGCACAGCCAAACTATCAGAACACATTACTAACACGTGAAAGGAGATATGTTATATGGCCATGGGTCCGTAAACGTTTTATTTCCATAAAAGAGTCCACAGCCTGTTTCCAGTCATTTGACCGGCTGAGGAATGGAATGAATGAAGCCCAAACTAGCGGCGAGGATAGGAATTGTGCCGGCTGCCGAAACCTGTCTCACTCCTCTGGCGCAATGATTAATGACTGACAGATGAAATGAAATGATATTGGAGAGTGTTGCTGGAATGAAAGATGACAGGGAAAACCGGAGTAACCCCAGAAAAAAACCTGTCCCGCCGCCATTTTGTCCAGCACAAATATGGCATGGAGTGACCGGAATTCGAACCCTGGATCCCAGTGGTGAGAGGCCGGTGTGCTGCCGTCTGAGCCACAGAAGGCTTGTTTTATTTCTATATTAGAACTAATTATCTACAACTCTGCATAGTACATCAATCATGGGAAACACACAGGAATAGAACACGTCAGTATATCACAAGAAACTCTTTGTTAGATAGAAGGTTCAAAATGCCCTAGGTTAACATTGATAGGTGCTTCAACTCGCCGTCGCATTTATAGCAGCGCATCCGCGATTCTGTGAGACTGCGACGGCGGGTTTTAACCCACTTGAATTTAACATATTTTCTTAATAATAATAATAATAATAATAATAATAATAATAATAATAATAATAATAATAATAGAGGTCAGTTGCCTCAGAATACAGGCATTCAAAGTGGGTCTTCAACTGTGGTTGGATAAAACAGAGTTCTTTACCAACATCAAAGAAGCTAGCAGAGAGATACTACTAGAACGGGGAATAATGAAGAGGACTGAGAAATTTAAGTATATCGGCGAATGGATTGTACCCATCTTATCAGAAAGAGCATCATAACCCATGAGGGTCAACACGTTGGACCTGACCTGTCGACTGACAAAGAAGACATAAAATAATGCCTGTCACGCAACCTGAAACTGAAGCACTAAACGTCAGTCATACGACCAGAAGCTTTGTATGGTATGGAGTCTCTTTCATTGAACCGAAGAGGTCTGATGGAGAAACTGGAAGTCAGAGAGAGGAGAATTCTTAGGAAGACTTTTGGTCCGGTAAAGGAAGATGAAGAATTCCGTAGACGGCGCAATTCCGAGCTCTACGAACATACAGAGAGGCTCTGTGATTGTGCTAGGAAAAGGAGAGTAGCTTTCTATTGCTATATAGTAAGACTGCTTCCCGAAAGGCTGACCAATCGTCTGTTCATCTTCCGGCAGAACAAGAAGATTCGTACCACTTGGTGACAGAAACTGAGAAGGACATTAAAAAGAATGGGTATATCAGATCTTCAAAAGAGACTGTCTGTACGACATACCCTGAAAGAAGTCCATGGATTTCAGGAAAAAACCGGAAGAAAGGTATCCCCTGGACAGATAAAAGAAAGGAGTTACATCGGGAGATAATGCGAGAATACTGGGCAAAAATCAAAGCCCAAAAGTTGAACAAGCGTGGTCCAAAGTAGGCCCATTCGAACCATGAAAAGAATAAGAATAATGACGTTCAATTAATTACTTTTTGACTGCTTTCGTAGACGCCAAGGTGCCGAATTCTGACACACAGGAGTTCTTTTACGTTCCATTAAATCTACCGAGACAAGGCTGACGTATTTGGGCACCTTTAAATACCGCCGGACTGAGCCAAGATCGAACCTGCCAAGTACGGGTCAGAATGCCAGCACTTCAACCACT
Organism: Anabrus simplex; assembly: GCF_040414725.1. Taxonomy (NCBI): domain Eukaryota; kingdom Metazoa; phylum Arthropoda; class Insecta; order Orthoptera; family Tettigoniidae; genus Anabrus; species Anabrus simplex. The sequence continues at coordinate 413,995,032 of NC_090267.1, read as the reverse complement.
CAGCCCGATACATAAGTTTTTTCTACGCGTGAAGATTGTGTCTTATTGTTACATCCTGTACGCATGGCCATTTTTATACTCAGTCCCTTCATAATTCCACTATTAGCTGGTTCATGTAGTCTATAAATTTCCATCTTCGCAAATAGAGTTTCCTGTGCGTATATAAATTTTGGCTACATCCTGTAATATTCATTTTCAAGCTAAGTTGTACCAATCAACTTAATGCAAAAAAGACAATGCGCAAGAGATGGTTTTAAAAGGCAACTACTCTTAAAAGTGCATATATTTAATAGAGACAAAACTTTTTATACACTATACAAAGTAAACTGAGGAAATGACCTGGGAACCTCACAGGAATATTAAAAGGAGAGCTTCATTCGAAGTAGTAGTTCTGTATCTTAGAACACCGAAGGTAAAGTTTAACAGAGCTTTAAATATAAAGTTCAAATGAAAGAGACAGTAGTTACTGGAAAAGAAATTCCGCACCTTCCAGAACTAATATCATTAACTACTTCCTCAGTTAAGTTTCTTCATGTTTTAATTAAAGATACAGATGGAGACATGAGCCCCCATTGCTTTATTTTCTGTTCCAATGTATACACTTCGCATCCCCTGAGGGATGGATCATTCAAATACTTTTGGTACTTAAGGAACGCTCATAAAGCTCAACGGGGTTAGTCGCATTCAATGATACAATTATATTCCCTAACATTTGTGACATTCTGTAGTTTCTAGTACAGTAAAATGTTACGGATAGGCACAGAAATTTTCTAATCTTAAGTTTATCAAGATTATGTTCACGTTAACCGAACAGTGTGAAAAACATAGAAATTTATAACTCACTGCTGACTTTAGCCGCGTAATTTTGTCATCGCCCAACAAGCACTGGATCATGATGGAAATTATTTCCTAAACGTTAAGACTTATATTTAATTTTAAATTACAGAAGTTGTATCGAAATTAGGCCTACGTAATCTGAACTAATATTTTAGAGTATGTTCATTACGGTAATTTGATATAATCAAGAACGAGTTTTAACGTACCTACCATAACGTTATTTCACAGAAAGAGATGTAAATTACAGAAACTCAATAAACTACTGTATCATAACGTCGGTAAGAGAGAACTGATTTTTCTTCTTCTTCTTCTTCTTCTCTTGTTTCGCATTCATTACTTGATCAATTACTTCTGTGTAGTTATCGTCATTCAAATTGGCAGAATTATTATCGGACTGTTTTCGATTTTTAAAATGCGCTAAAAGCTTCACGAAGCTTTCTTTTACGTCAGTAATATCAAACACACACGGTTAGTTTTAATATTATTCGTTTTTTTTTATTAGCAGTAATACGCACAAGAAGCATTATTACACGTAATTTTCATATCTAGCGTTGATAGGTACACGTTATTCTTTTGTTTTTTCGCTTTACGTCGCACCGACATAGATAGGTCTTGTGGCGTCGATGGGATAGGGAAGGGCTAGAAGAGGGAAGGAAGCGACTGTGGCCTGAATTACGGTACAGTCTGGCGTGAAAGTGGGAAACCACGTAAAACCATCTTCAGGGCTGCCGACAGTGGGGTTTCGAACCCACCATCTACTGAATGGAAGCTCACAGCTGCGCGACGCTAACCACACGGCCAACTCGCTCGGTATATTTTACAAATTGGACACATCCTGGGCATAGGTTATAGTACACTGGATTTAATTTCATTGTTAAGCAGTCTCCGTGGCTCAGGCAGCAGCGCGCCGGCATCTCACCGCTGGGTTCTGTGGTTCATATCCCGGTCACTCCATGTCAGATTTGTGCTGGACAAAGCGGAGGTGGGGCAGGTTTTTCTCCAAGTACTCCGGTTCTCCCTGTCATATTTCATTCCAACAACACTCTCCAATATCATTTCATTTCATCTGTCATTCATTAGTCATTGCGCCAGAGGAGTGCGACAGGCTTTGGCAGCCGGCACAATTCCTATGCTCACCGCTAGATGGGGGCTTCATTTATTCCATTCCTGACCCGGTCAAATGACTGGAAACAAGCTGTGGATTTTCAATTTCATTGTTACTTGAGTTAATGATATAACTTTACTGTCTCTTCAAGTGATATCGATCATTTGAGTTGGCGGAGTGCCGGAATTAGGTCTTTAAAGGAGATTTTGTAACGTGCGAGTTTTTGTCTCACATTCAAAAACTTTGTAAGTTTCAACAATCTTCGTATCAAAGAACCTAATCAACGACAGTAACACAAGAAAACAAGACATTGTGAAAGTTATTTACTTACGTAGTAAAATGTTTTCATTCCTCCCCTGAAGGAGGAGGCGGGCCTCTTAGACGGTGACACCATCTCTCACGCCGGGAGATTTGTTACAGTGAAGGAGATGCTCAGAGAAGCTGAGAGGTTTGGCGGCCGTGGTCTGTATTAGGAACTGTCCCGGCATTCGCCTTAGTGCAGGAGAATGCAAAACCACGGAAAACCATTCTCAGGACAGTCGACGGTTGGGGCCAGCCATGAAGTCCAGCCCTGTCCCGTCTTCAGAATGTAGAGGCGTAGATCCACGGTAGAGCCGTGGCCACCCCTCCTCTGTTCGGTTAGCCGGTCAGAGTGCAGAGCTGTTGGGCCACGGACCAGCCGTGGCCACTTACGGGCCGAGACCCACTCTGCATCTACCGACGAAGTGGTTTTAGATGAATAGAAGTTAAGGAAGTGTAAATTGACTAAAGTCTGTATGAATGAAGTATGGTAGATATTCAATGAGCTCTTAGAAATCATTTTTAAAAAATTAGTATACTAAATCAACACTAATAGGAAAATAGTAAGCCAAAAGGATAGAAGTAACTGCCTGAACAGCTGTATAAAGAGTGAAATAGGTCTTAACGTACTGGAGGGTAAAGAGGCTATTGATAAGTTAGAGATGGATGACCCAATAATAATATTAGTAGTTTATAGATAGTTGAAGGAATTAATTAGAATAATAGCCCCCTGAATTAATGATATACCCTCAAATTTCTTAGACTTATCGTTTGCCCTTGGGAAGAACATCTTAACGAGTAATTTAAAAAATGCCCGTACAATTTGCGATAATATCTCATTTGAATACATAGTTCGCACTACTTATTATTATTATTATTATTATTATTATTATTATTATTATTATTATTGCCGCCTCTGTGGTGTAGTGGTTTGTGTGAGTAACTGCCACCCCCGGAGGCCCGGGTTCGATTTCCGGCTCTGCCACGAAATGTGAAAAGTGGTACGAGGGCTGGGGCGGGGTCCAGTCACACTCGGGAGGTCAACTGAGTAGAAGGGGGTTCGATTCCCACCTCAGCCATCCCCGAAGTGGTTTTCCGTGGTTTCTCACTTCTCCTCCAGGCAAATGCCGGGATGATATCTAACTTAAGGCCGCGGCCGCTTCCTTCCCCCTTCCGTGTCTATTCCTTCCAATCTTCCCACCTCCCACAAGGCCCCTGTTCGGCATTGAAGGTGAGGCCTCCTGGGCGAGGTACTGGTCCTCCTCTCCAGTTTTATAACCCAACCCAAAGCCTCACCCTCCAGGACACTGCCCTTGAGGCGGTAGAGGTGGAATCCCTCGCTGAGTCCGAGGGAAAAGCCAATCCTGGATGATAAACGGATCAAGAAAGAAAGAAAGAAGGAAAGAAAGAAAAAAGAAAGATTATTATTATTATTATTATTATTATTATTATTCCTGGGATTCTGTGGAATGCAGAGGTGCGGGCATGAATGGGTGGATAGAAAAAAGATCAAATTTGAATTCAAGACTTTAAAGTTCGGAATTTTATTTCTTCCCCTTTTTAGATTTTAAACTTTGTTAGGCAATAACCAACAATTTGATATACATAAGGGGAGCTTTTCCGCTCTAAAGGCAATAGTTATTTGATGTTTAAGAGTAATCAGGTACTTTAAAGAAATCGATTTGATAGCTCAAAAGTTACAATTACCAAGAACACTACTGCTCCAATCAATTACAAGTCAGGAGACTGGGCTGCAAATTTTACAACATAACAAAGAGCATCTTTGCTCCACACAGTTATTCTCTAGGAGAATATTCTCCAAAATTTATAACATCCAGGCCTCTTAAAGGAACAATTTAACTATTACATTAGGTAAACAACCACCAGTTTCCACTGTCTTACTCGCTCGACGGTCTACATTGCATTAAATAGGAAATAGAATAAGACTATTTAACAGGGGCAATAAGTGTCCATTCTACCTGGCCTTAGTAAATAGGAGAGGTTAATGTTGCAACAAGAGATAAATTTTAAAGATTACGAAATCCTAGTCACCTCAAGACCAAGTTGAAGGGGAATACAAGAGGGTTCCCACACTTTATTCCCTAAGTTAGGTTAAGTTCTTTAAATTGGTTTGAAACTTTACATCGAGAAATGGTAGTTTATATTGTGAAAGAATGTTGAAACCTTCCCCTCTAACTAGCTATCTGCCATTACCTTGAGCTGGAGGGCCTTCCGGAAATGGGCGAAGCGCGTCCCCTGCCTCCTCTACAAACACACTCTACTGCGGGACTGGAGCGATCGGAAAGACAACATGGCCCAAAAGGTTCCAGATTTTATAGCGGAGAGGAAGGTTCCAGAAAACTCTGGGCCGAAGCCCTGGGCACGCCCACAATTACCATTGGATAATCAAATACCTATCAAACATTCGTGTACAAAATTCCCTATTGGCTACAATTTTAAGTCGGCGGGAAGAGATAGAAGTGCTGGTAACCTAAGAACACCAAAAATAATCTACAAACAGCACAGTTTAGCAAACCAATGATTACAAAATTTCTCTTGAAAATTGTCTGTCCTCTCACCAGGGGGAACACATAAGTTGATAATAGAGTCATTTGTCGATAAATGTTCAAACTTCTTCCACTAAAAGTTTCAGAGTTTATATTACGGATGGCCTACTAAAAGGCGCTTCATTTAAATACATGGAGCGGGTGTACCTCCTGTTCAATTATTATTATTATTATTATTATTATTAATATTATTATTATTATTATTATTATTATTATTATTATTATATCCACTCTGCCAAATGTTGGTGATCACTCTGGAGCAAGCACGCCTTTTTACAACTAACTTTAAGAGTTGTTCGGTGGTGTTGATTCCAGTCTAGTCTTTGATGTTTTGGAGCCATGACACCGATGGTCTACCATCTCCTCACTTCCTTCTATCTTGCCTTGTAATACCATGGGTACTTTGTACCTCATAGAACATGGCCTGATGTCATCTCTCACTCTGCTCTGATTTTCCTTCTCACTTCATTATTTGTTACGAAATATGTCCAGGATATTCTGAGCATTCTCCTATGTACCCACATTTCAAAAGCCTCTAATCTGTTCATGGAGGAAGCATGCATCTATTTCTCAGTCCCCGAAAAGTATTTTATAAAATGTTTATAGATAGTTATAAAGAGAACAAAAATACACTGACTGACAGTGCAAATGCAACACCAAGAAGGAGTGGTCAGAACTTTATGCCAATTGCAGGGTAGACTGACGTCACTGAGGTATGCTCATGATGTGAAATGCGCCGCTGTGCTGCGCACGTAGTGAACGATAAATGGGACACGGCGTGGGCGAATGGCCCACTTCGTACCGTGATTTCTCAGCCGACAGTCATTGTAGAACGTGTTGTCGTGTGCCACAGGACACGTGTATAGCTAAGAATGCCAGGCCGCCGTCAACGGAGGCATTTCCAGCAGACAGACGACTTTACGAGAGGTATGGTGATCGGGCTGAGAAGGGCAGGTTGGTCGCTTCGTCAAATCGCAGCCGATACCCATAGGGATGTGTCCACGGTGCAGCGCCTGTGGCGAAGATGGTTGGCGCAGGGGCATGTGGCACGTGCGAGGGGTCCAGGCGCAGCCCAAGTGACGTCAGCACGCGAGGGTCGGCGCATCCGCCGCCAAGCGGTGGCAGCCCCGCACGCCACGTCAACCGCCATTCTTCAGCATGTGCAAGACACCCTGGCTGTTCCAATATCGACCAGAACAATTTCCCGTCGATTGGTTGAAGGAGGCCTGCACTCCCGGCGTCCGCTCAGAAGACTACCATTGACTCCACAGCATAGACGTGCACGCCTGGCATGGTGCCGGGCTAGAGCGACTTGGATGAGGGAATGGCGGAACGTCGTGTTCTCCGATGAGTCACGCTTCTGTTCTGTCAGTGATAGTGACCGCAGACGAATGTGGCGTCGGCGTGGAGAAAGGTCAAATCCGGCAGTAACTGTGGAGCGCCCTACCGCTAGACAACGCGGCATCATGGTTTGGGGCGGGATTCCACGTCACCTCTAGTGCGTATTCAAGGCACGTTAAATGCCCCCCGCTACGTGCAGCATGTGCTGCGGCCGGTGGCACTCTCGTACCTTCAGGGGCTGCCCAATGCTCTGTTTCAGCAGGATAATGCCCGCCCACACACTGCCCGCATCTCCCAACAGGCTCTACGAGGTGTAGAGATGCTTCCGTGGCCAGCGTACTCTCCGGATCTCTCACCAATCGAACACGTGTGGGATCTCATTGGACGCCGTTTGCAAACTCTGCCCCAGCCTCGTACGGACGACGAACTGTGGCAAATGGTTGACAGAGAATGGAGAACCATCCCTCAGGACACCATCCGCACTCTTATTGACTCTGTACCTCGACGTGTTTCTGCGTGCATCGCCGCTCGCGGTGGTCCTACATCCTACTGAGTCGATGCCGTGCGCATTGTGTAACCTGCATATCGGTTTGAAATAAACATCAATTATTCGTCCGTGCCGTCTCTGTTTTTCCCCAACTTTCATCCCTTTCGAACCACTCCTTCTCGGTGTTGCATTTGCTCTGTCAGTCAGTGTATAACAATATACTTTTGGCAGGCAATTATCATTAAAAAGGATAGTGATAAAATTTGATAATTCGTTATCCTTTCCTGATAACACACAGAAATGTTATTATCCGCATGTTGCAGCCTTGTAGTTTCTCCTCAACCAAAATGGAATGATATCAAGCTGCAGATGAAGACGTCCACGTAATAGTGAACTAAACTTTTCAAGTTTCTTAAGTAATACGTGATGTATCTCACATATCTCATCTATATTGATTTATTATTCCAGTTTATAAGACGTCTGCTAGCACAAATGACCACTGAGAGTAAAGAGCGGTAGATTCATTTCAAGTTCTGAACCCTGCACTTCACAGTTCTCCGGGGGCAACTGGCAAAGTGGACAGACTTCTCAGGAATAATTTCATCCGATTTACTTCAAGTTTCTTACTTTATGAAAGATGGTGGTCAAAATGACTTCACTGTAGAACAGAAGATTTAGGAAACTTTTATCCACAAAGCGAGTTGGTCTTGCAGTTAGGGACGCGCAGCTGTGAGGTTGCACTCGGGAGGTAGTGGATTCGAATCCCACTATCGGCAGCCCTGAAGATTGTTTTGCGTGGTTTCCCGTTGTCTCAATGCTGAGGTACTTTAATTAAGGCCACGACCACATCACCCCAATTCTAACTCTTGCCCATCCTTGCGTCACCGATAACTTTTGATCTGTTAGTGCAACGTTAAACTAATGGCAAGAAGAAAACTTTTCCCAGTTCTGAAACTATTTAGAGCGAAGGAAAACTGTGCTCCTAATATCCCGTCAGGATGCGGCATCAGTCGGTTAACCGCTGCACATTTTTTTCGATGGTCCTATTTCCGCTAATTAATGTAGTAACCACGAATCCTGTGCGGTTTGTTATTAACAAGTGACTATCTGAGACTTAGCCTCATTTGTGCGTTTGTTGTTATTCATTGTTAGCGTGAAACGTTTACATTATGAACAGAAAATTGTCTAAAGAACGGCATGTTTGCTACACAGATGTGGTGAAAATTTGATCGAAATTATGAAGGTGGTGAAAAGTTCCCGCACACACAGCCACCATGCAGGCAAGCTATCTACAAATCAAATGGAAGGTTCGAGGCGACGGGTTCTGTAGTTGAATTACCACGTAGTGACCACCCAAAATCAGTAACTACTGCTGCTGCAGCTCGTTGCAGAGGTATTCGTTCAATCGCTCAAGAAATCTGCAAGAAGAGCTTCTAAGGAATTACAATTTTCTGACAGAAGTTTAAGGAGAATGTTAAAAACATTACATCCCTGCATTATTACACACTATAAACGAGGATGATCCTGATCGAGGACGTGAATTCTATGAGTGGTATGTGATTCGCAGTGAAAGTGATCCTAACTTTTACAAGATACTTATGTGGTCGGATGAAGCAAGTTTTAAGTTAAACGGAAGGGTTAACGAACTCAATTTCGAGTATTGGTCTTTGGAAAATCCACGTTTTGTTATTGAGGAGGAGTTAAATTTTCTTAGAGTCACTGTTTCGGCCAATATAGGCAGCAAAGGAGTGATAGCCTTTAGTTTTGCTATGGGACCGTGACTGCGGAAAGGTATCTTGAAATGTTAAGAGAAGTTATGATCCCATTTTCACACCAGGTAAATGCTGGGGCTGTACCTTAATTAACGCCACGGCCACTTCCTTCCCACTCGCAGCTCCTTTCTGTCCCATCGTCGTAAGACCTATCTGTGTCGGTGCGACGTAAAGCCACTAGCATAAAAATATATATATATAATAATAAAAATAAATTATGATTGAACTTGACAATACGCCTGTACTTGAAGCAGTACGAAACAACCTTATTCGTCAGCTTGGAAGAGTGGATAGGAAGGCGGGGTAAAATCGATTTGCCTTCCATATCACTCGATCTCACACCATGTGATTTCTGAATGTGGGTTATACTGAACGACAAATTTTTCGCTACAAAACCATTAAACCAACAGCATTTGAGAGATTTGATGGAAGAAGAATTAGAAAACATTTTTGGTAAAAAATGGGTAGTTATGTGACAAGATATATTGATCAGTATTTAAACGATGTGTTAAATGTCTAGATAACAATGGAGGTCACTTTGAACAATTTTGGTAGGATTTCTATGGGATGATTGTTTTTTATAAATCATTAAAGCTACAATACACTGTAATTCATTTTTGGTTAACTGACTTACGCCGCACCCTATACAAACCATTCCCAGTGACAGACATATTCCTATTAACTTCATCGTACTTCAATATTTTGCCACCGGGTGGGTTGGCCGTGCGGTTAGGGGCGCTCGGCTGTGAGCTTACATCCCGGAGATAGTGGGTTCGAATCCCAATGTCGGCAGCCCTGAAGATGATTTTCCGTGGTTTCCCATTTTCACACCAGACATATGCTGGAACTGTACCTTAATTAAGGCCATGGCTGCTTCCTTCCATCTCCTAGGCCTTTCCTGTCCCATCGTCGCCATAAGACCTATCTGTATCGGTGCGACGTAAAGCCAATAACAAAAAAAAAATAGCAATATTTTGCTTCCAATAAAATATTTCAATACTGCCTTAATTTTCCGTAGCCTTTTTCCCAATTATCTCTGGTCAGCATAAATGCACACTTTTACAGCCCGATGCTTTTCTCGTTGGTTGTTGCGTGATTCTATGGTGGGTCGTAGCGAGATATGTGGTATATAGGTGAAGATGTGTATTAAGAAGATAAGGAACACCCAGACCACTGACGAGGGGAATTAACTCGGCTTAAAAAACACCCCGCTCGAACGGCAGTAGTACACGTGGCTAAATGAACCGAATATTACTACGCTAATCATTCAGCCAAGCAGCCGTGCGTTCGTACTTTCTGAAGTCTGAAACGGAAGTAACTACAAATTGAGAGAGATTTCTTTCTCGCAGCTCATAGACCATAGGCAATAGGAATGTGAATGAAGTATATTTTCTCTTCCACATTTCCTCATAATACAATACACTCCACATAATACAACTATAGCGTATTTCTTGTACTCGTTAAAAATAAACATGTCACTTTTGTGGACACAGCAGGATCAACACATAGAGCCATGAATCTTTTCATTTTTTATTAAAAAAAAGTAGTTTACACACAAAAGAGACGTGTCCACAGATAAAGAAAAATTCCATAATCAGGTATGACACAAAGAAACATGAAGTATTTGGAAGTTTATATAATTATATATCAATATTTGAAATCTTAGTATTCTCTCCTTTTCACGTACTGAGGTACTCACATTTAATTGCTGAAGGTAGACAGTTAACAGTGAAAATCAACCATTGTCACTAAAGGTAAGGAAATGCTGAAGATATCTAATAAGACTTTCGAGGAAAACTTTACATTGATGTCAGGTTCAATGTAATTATTATTATTATTATTATTATTATTATTATTATTATTATATTTTCTTCTTCCGTTCCCTAATTCTTGAATGGTCGAGTCTTCTCATATTGCACCGCCACGTAGCTCTATTTTGTGCTTCTACTGGTGGTAAGTTGGCGGTCCTGATTTCGATTTGTATGCTCGTCCACCACGCCGTAGTCGGCCTACTTCTTCCGCTGGATGGCTTGGGTGTGTTAAGTACGTCTTTGAGGACGTAGGAGTCATCCCTGCTCATTACGAAACTATGTGTTCAAAAGGTATTATTTTCACTCCCTAGAAAGAATCATTATTTCGTCCACAAACATTGCAGTAGTTGAGTGTTACTGATTGCCGAGGGGCAATTCAGATCAGAAAGATGCATTTCCTTAGAAGTTGTACCAAACTCGATCATGGGTACGTTCCATGTTCATCTTATGCAGCACTTGAGGCTCTATGTAATCGGGGCTCAATTTTAAAATGAATATACACGCATGATTTAACTGGTGTTATACAAATACTTCAAGATTATACAATAGTAATAGTTATTGTAAAAATAGGTCTGCCTCGCCTGAATTAAGGTCCGAATAAATTGTTCACTTCATTACTTCATATAAAATATTAAAATATTATTGAATTTTTGCATTCTGCAGCATTACTAGAGGTACGAATATATACAGTATTGTTTCCTATGTAATGATATTTTATCGCTTGGGATGTGGGGTAAAATAAGTGCTTGAAATCTCATTACAAGGACCAGTCAAATCTAGCATAGCTTCACTTCTCAAAACAACCTCCGTACCCTCTGGAACATCACTTTCCTTAATTATATTTGAGTGTGGTATCTCAACTGAGACTGTATTTCAGCATACGATCTTGGCCTCTAAAATGAGTGTACATCCGAGAAAAATGTCTTGCAGCTCTTCATCATTAACTCGTTTCCAGAAAATATTTATTTCGTAACTGGAACTATCTAAGGTTCATGGTAAAAAGTAAGAGAAAGTATATTGCCTTATTTAATCCTGAACATTGTCCACACTGTGCTAAGCCAGGGGCCCCCAATCTAGGCATCAGTGTTTACTCGTAGGTGGGTAGCTATTTCGTCTTCCTCTTTCTCCAGCCGACATATGCAGTCTACCCAATAAAATACTGGCCACATAAAATGTTACTTAACTCTGGAAAACTCTAAAAAAAAAAAAAAAAAAAAGTCGAGCCGCTGGCTGTCCGGCCCTGACGTTTCTCAGACAGTGTTGCCGATTTTCAACCATACGATATAAACAAACACACGCACACCTAAAATATTTCACGTATGCGTAAATCAGATTCTGTGTTAATGCGACGGAAATGCGTACGGAAATGTGCTAAAATTACCTCTAATATATTGAAAACCAACACTATGGTAATCATAATAATAAAACGTTCCAAGTAAAATTAACTGCACTCCAAAACAGCGTAAATATAACAAAACATTCCACTCGAAGTTATGCACATTCCAAAAACAGCGTAAAGATAATAACAAAACACTGCAGTCAAAATTAAGCACACCCAGAAAATAGAACAACCGTAACTCAAAAACAGTAGGCTATAGACGTAATATAAAATAACAACATTAAAACCGAACTGTGTGAATAGTATCACCGTAATTGTAATAAGTCAGAATTAAAAAAAAACTGAAAATAGTATCAACGTGGCAATAAAAACTTCGCTGTTACAATAAAACTTCAATATGCTCATAGAATAGTAGTGTCGAAATAATAAAATATTGTAATGAAAAAAATTATGTACTCACAGGGACTAATCCAAAGGGAATACGCCACACTCTCCGAAAATATCGGTGTCTTCGTCCTTGTCACTAATGTCACTGGAGTCACTGCTATCATCCTCACCCAGGGAAATAATAAGTTCTTCCACTCGACATTCAACAATTCCATCAGCTTCCTTTGCCTTGTGTAGATCTTCCCAGGTGTGACTCACAACACTTTTCCACTTATCCGCTGTAACAAGTTTGACTGCCTCATGCACTAAGCGTTCAACATCATTCAGACGGAAAGATCTGTTATTTTCGGCAACATATCCTTTAACTTGTGCCCAAATTAACTCGATTGGATTAAAGTGGCAGTGGTAAGGAGGAAGCCTAATTACCCTATGACCCTGAGCCGTAGCGATGGAGTCCACTTCGTAGGTGCAAAATCTAGGCTTATGGAGTTTTACACTTTGTAGCAGCTCCGCCTTTGTCATTTCTGCAGATATCCCCGGTACATTATTTCCCACCAACCACTGAAGAATGATATCTTTTCTGTCTTTCATTGTCGGTGCTTTGTTTAGTTGCACAGAGTGATAGGGGGCATTGTCCATAACACTTATGAAATTGGAACTTATGTTTAGTAGCAAAGAATTTTTAAACCACGTTGTGAAAGCTATCCCATTCATTTCTTCGTGGTAATCACGAGTGCCCTTTGATCTGAAAAGAAGCAAAGCTCCCGGAACAAATCCATTAATGCCACCTGCGGAAGCAAAATAAGCCTACTTCCCTTCCCAATAGGTGCTTTAAAAGTCCCTGCTACAGTTTCATCTGTCCAGGCCACCGTTTTAGAATGTCCGGCATTTACCCACGTTCCATCTAACCACACCACTTTTATCAGGACTAATCTTCAGAATTTCCCTCAAAAATCTACCTTGCCATGCTACAGTTTCACTTCTCTCCATCGCAGCTTTTCTCCCTGAAAATTTCTTCCAACGAAAGGCAAGTTCTCTCAGTATTTTGCTTAAACTGGTCTTTCCTCCACTGAATAAGCGAGATTCTTTCAAAGAGTCAAGTAATTTATCACGCGTGGGAAATTCCCTCCTCTTGTAATAACTATAAATATGTTGCCTTATCGCATCCTTTTGAAATGCATCTACTGATGTCTTGGTCTTCGTTTTTCAGGAGTACGCAGAACTTCAGAGGGTGTATTAAGAGGTGGTGGTGGTGATTATTGCTTTAAGAGGAAGTACAACTGGGCAACCATCCTCTATATAACACTAATCAGAGGGAAAAATGGAAGGGATCCGACACTTCGAAAAATGAAGATATCGGCCAAAGCAAGACAAGGGCCACGAGGGGCGTGAAAATGAAAGACTCCCTAGCCCTCGCAAACCTAATAGCGTCAGGGTCGGAAAAGAACAAGAGTTGACCAAGAGAGGTCGGATAGGATAGATGAAAGTGAGGAGCCTGGCACAAGTAAGTGGAAGCTATGCCAGGACTTAGCTGAGGGCCCCGTGGTCGCCAACCCACGCTCCAAAGTTCAGAGCCCCTGAGGCCGTGTATTAAGATCCACTGGACACTTTTCACGGTTGTCCTACCTACTTTTAAAGCGTCACAAACTCGATCCACCACTTTTGTAACAGGAAGAAGAGGCCCACCGTTTTCACGCTCTTTCTCAAAATATTCACGTAGCCAGTATATAAATTCACGGCTTTGGCTCTTATAACAACTGATTTTTTCTTACTCGTTTTCGATGATCCGCTGGCCATGTCACACACAGTGAACGCATGCACTTCATGCAGGCTAGCGAGCAACTGAGGCCACGTGTTTCTCTTCAAAGAAGTGGCATCACCGCACTAGCAGTACAAGAGAGTCGTGGCGACATGAACGGTGATTGGTGCTTGCTGTTAAATCTTAAATCTGGCGCGCCAGTGACGTCAGGCATTGCAAACCGTGACGATTATTCTACCACTAGCAGAACTCTTAGTATTCTTTGTGGTAACATAACTTTAATTAAAACAATAATACCAAATCGACGAGGGGTGTAGGTTTCAATGATTTAATATTAAAATCATACGGCACATTGTAAATTTATAATAGTGTTTTCAAGGTTATATGTATAGTTTCAAATCACCACAGGTTGGCAATACTCTTCTCTACTCTTATTTTTTCTTTTCATCACAATCTGTTAGGGCCGAACAGCCAGCGGCTGGTCCGATTTTTTACTGTAGCTACGTCTTTGGCTCTAGAATATTATAAATCTTCATAAATGTGTAACCACCGTTTCCTTTCCAGATGTCAATCAGTTAATCACCACTGATCTGCATTTAGGGCAGTCGCCCAGGTGGCAGATTCCTATCAGTTATTTACCTAGTTTTCTTCTTAAAGAATTGCAAAGAGTTTGTAAATTTATTGATATTTATAAACATTTTAAAATTTATTAAATCTATAATTTGTCCTCTTGAATTCCAACTTTACCTTCATATTGTAATCTTTCCAAATGATAAAAACACCGCTCATACGTATTCGTCTACTAATGTCATTCCACGCCATCTCTCCTCCGACAGCTCGGAACATACCGCTTAGTCGAACAGCTCGTCTCCTTTCTCCCAAGTTTTTCCAGCCCAAACTCAGTAACATTTTCGTAACGCTACTCTTTTGTTGGAAATCACCCAGATCAAATCAAGCTACTTTTCTTCGGATTTTTCCAGTTCTCGAATCAAGTAATCCTGGTGACGATCCCATACACTAGAACCATACTCTAGTTGGGGTCTTACCAGAGACTTATATGGCCTCTCCTTTAACAGTCTAACATTATTTACAAGATGTATTTGGATCCGCGATTAATCGTTTGTAATACGCTACATTGTAGGTCAAGAAATGCATGTATACTATGGAGTTGCTACCATTGAAAAATGTAATGTAAGTTCAGCTAAATAAAAATTAATCTCACGAAACAAATAACAACAGTTTCGTGTGCCAGTTGTTGCAGCCCTTGTAGGGCAGGATGGATAACGTCTGCTGAGCATAGGAAACTGCGTGTTAGTGTGTTGGAGGTTAGTGTTTTGTGCGGTACGTGAGTTGCAAGTTCCAGCACAAATATTCAGACCCGAGCCATAGTTTTCACGATTAAAATCCCTTGAAAAGGCCGAGAATCGAACCCGGGGTTCCAAGAACCGAAGGTTAAGACGCTCACCACTCATCCATAGAACCGCACATGATACAAATAGAAACAAGTGAACAGTTTGCCGACAGTAAAAGGGATGGTTTCCTTGCATTCACCTAAAATAAATTAGTTATACGAGCGCGGTATTCATGAATACTTCAGCCTTTGGTACCAATATGCCACATATTAATGGTTTAAGTTTTTAATATGATAATCTATGATCAGTTTACAAATTTTGGCATCAGAGCTAAAGCGCATGATAACAGCAGGATAAATATTATTACGAGGCAAGCATTGTTCTGTGTGACAAAGGGAAGCATTGTACCTCTCCGCCAACGGTCTCCACATAGATCATGAAACAATATGTATTGTGCTAGTAACAATTACTACTATACATGTTTGGGAGGACACTGCAAATAGGTTAATTTACTCATTTTAACAGGATAGTTTTATTTTCCCATGACTAGTAACGTGGAGTGTCACTATCAATTTCCTAAACCATCATATCATTATCATTCGAGCGAGATAACTTCATGATACACAAGATGTTAATCATAGCTTCATATAATAATATTTAATAAATTTGCCGTTGATAAAAAGGTAATATAATTTAAGCGTACCGGGAAGTGTAAATCATCCGAAAGACGCAGATTTCAATATTCAACTGAAATGTTTCTAATACATTTGTTATATGTGCGGAATCTCAATCTATATATATAACGTGTCCTGACCGACCGACCGACCGACTGATTGACTGACTGACTGCTCATCGCCGAGACAAAACTACTCGACATAAAGAAATGAAATTTTGGGGATACATTCATATTAACATGTAGGTGCTCTCTAAGGGAGGATTAATGGAAACGCCGTCGCTAAGGGGGTGAAAAGGGGGGTGAATATTAAAAATGACGATATCTATATTTCAAAACTTGGTATTTGGAATCTCCTTTAAAAATAATTAAAGACGTATTTTTTTGTTTTTGAAAAATCCCATTAAGGGGGGTGAAAATGGGGTAAAAAGGGTTGAACACCTTTTATAAGGAGACTTATATCTCCAAAACTGAAGATGTTACAGACATGAAAATTGAAATTTGGAATCCCCTTTGAAAATAAAGAAACACGTATTTTTGTGGGGTTTTTTTTGATAATCCGATGAATAGGGGGTGAACAGGAGTAACAAACGGGGTGAATTTTTAAAAAGACTATATCTGCAAATTATCTCAGACACCTAACATATTACAGATTTGAAAACTGGTATTTGGAATTTCCTGTAAAAGTAAAGAAACATAAATATATTTTTCGGAAAATCCACTTAAGGGGAACTGAAAAAGAGGGTAAATTTTTAAAATTAGCGTATCTACAGTATATCTCAAAACCTTAACATTTTGCAGACGTGAAAATTGGTATTTGGAATCTCCTTTAAAAATAAGGAAACACGTATTCTTTGGTTTTCGGAAAAGACCTTTAACGGTGGGGGAGGGGAGGGGTGAAAGGATTGATAAAATAGTTGAATTATTTGTATGAGTATATATATATATACCAAAAAATCTAAAGATTTTAAAAACGTGAAAACTGGTATTTGGAATCTCCTTTAAAAATAAGGAAACATGCATTTGCGTGGGGGGAGGGATGAAAACGGAAAAGAATTCATTTTACGAGGATACATATATCTCAAAAACTGAAGATGTTACAGACATGAAAATTTGCATTTGGAATTTTCTTTCAAGCTAAAGAAACACGTGTGTTTTTGTTTTTGGAAAATCCACTTAAGGGGGGTGAATGAATTGAAAAATTAGTTGATTTCTTTGTGTGTACATCTCAAAAAATTAAAAATGTTGTTCGGCTCCATGGCTAAATGGTCTTTGGTCACAGGGGTCCCGGGTTCGATTCCCGGCAGGGTCGGGAATTTTAACCATCATTGGTTAATTTCCCTGGCACGGGAGATGGGTGTATGTGTTGTCTTCATCATCATTTCATCCTCATCACGACGCTCAGGTCGCCTACGGGTGTCAAATCAAAAGACCTGCACCTGGCGAGCCGAACCCGTTCTGGGATCTCCCGGCACTAAAACGCATACGCCATTTGATTTCAACTAAAAATGTTAAAGACGTGAAGACTGGTATTTGGAATCTCATTTAAAAATGAAGAAGCACGGACTTTTGGGGAGGACTACATTTCGGCACCTCGGCGACTCTGAAAACCATAAAAGTAGTTAGTGGGACGTAAAGTAAATAACATTTTTTATTTGATATTTGTTAATATTAGGGAGGAATGGCTTTGCGAGGCAGTGTTGCTAAATCTATGATTTAAGATCGGCTTGAGAACTATGGCCAGAAATCAGCATCAAACTCAAACACACCGGGGATTTCTGTTGTCACCGTAGCATACTTTCTATGACGCGATCCTGTCAGTTCGGAGGTCCGCGTTCAAATCCCTCCGCTGGCGAAGTCATTTTTTCCTTTAGTGCTCTAAAGCCGGTCTTAATCCACGAGGAGATTTTGCAACACCGCCTCACAAAGTCCATTTCATTTCACCCGCGAGGCGATCTGATTGGCTAATTTCAGTAGTTGATACAATGAAAACGGCGCGAGATATCTAACTTTCTTTTACAAATTATTTTAGTCCGCTTATGTGGTATAGGCCTAGTGGTTAGTGTGATTAGCTGCCACCCCTGGAGGCCCGGGTTCGATTTCCGGCCACGAAATTTGAAAGAGTGGTATGAGGGCTGGAGCAGGGTCCACTCAGCCTCGGGAGCTCAGCTGCGTCGAATCCCACCTCACCCATACTCTAAGTGGTTTTCCGTTGTTTCTCACTTCTCCTCCTTCTCTCCCCCCTGTGGGTGGTAGAATAACACGGTATCCCCTGCCTGTCGTAAGAGGCGACTTAAAGTGGCGACCAAGGGATGATTGGTGGTTTGGCGACCACGGGATCCTTAGCTGAGTCCTGACATTGCTTCCACTTACTTGTGCTAGGCTCCTCACATTCATCTATCCTATCCGACCTCTCTTGGTCAACTCTTGTTCTTTTCCGACCCCGACGCTATTAGGTTTGCGAGGGCTAGGGGGTCTTTCATTTCCACGCCCTTCATGGCCCTTGTGTTCCTTTCGCCGATATTTCATTTTTCGAGTGTCGGACCCCTTCCATATTTTCCCTCTGATTAGTGTTATATAGAGGATGGTTGCCTAGTTGTACTTCCTCTTAAAACAATAATCACCACCACCAGCACTTCCTTCTCTCTTCCTTGTCAAACCCTTCCGGTCTTTCCAACGTCCCAAAAGACCCCTGTTCAGCACAGCAGGTTAGACCACCTGGTGAGGTACTGGTCTTCCTTCCCAGTTGTATTCCCAACCCATCGTCTCACGCTCCAGGACACTGCCCTTGATGCGGTAGAGGTTGGATCCCTCACTGAGTCCAAGGGAAAAACCAACTCTGGATGGTAAACGGATTAAGAAACAAGAAAGTTTATTTATTAGAATGACCAATCCTCTAATGCTCATTACCCCATTCACGATGTTTCCGACCACCGTATATTACAACAATTAGTTAAAATTTGGCAACGGAACATTTCATTCCTACCTGTACAGAATTGTGATTACGCCACATAAATTCCAACAAAAGTTTCAGACGCCCTGTGGGTGGGGGATGCAGACGAAGAATACACCCACGGCATCCACTACCTGTCGTAAGAGACGACTAAAAGTGGCGACCAAGGGATGATTGAATTAGAACCATGCGACTACTTGTAATCAGTACCACCACGCGAGGAACACCATGGATCGCCTTTACTTGCGAGTAGTATCACTATGTTAGGTACACAATAAATTTGTGATTAGTAGTAGCAATAGTGGGTGGGTCGCTATAGATTTGCATTACCCGTGATTAGTACCACCGAGCTCGATAGCTGCAGTCGCTTAAGTGTGGCCAGTATCCAGTAATCGGGAGATAGTGGGTTCGAGCCCCACTGTCGGCAGCCCTGAAGGTGGTTTTCCGTGGTTTCCCATTTTCACACCAGGCAAATGCCGGGGCTGTACCTTAATTAAGGCCACGGCCGCTTCCTTCCAATTCCTAGGGCTTTCCTCTCCCGTCGTCACCAAAAGACCTATCAGTGTCGGTGCGACGTAAAGCAAATAGCAAACAAACAAAAAAAAATTAGTACCACTATATGCGGAACACCACAGGCTTACATTGCCTGTGATTGGTATAATTGTGAGAAACATCACGGTTCTGGGGGTTGCATGTGATTAGTACCATTATATGAGCGACACCATGGTTCTGCGTTGCCTGTAAATAGTACACCTATGTGAGGAACACCATGGGCTTGCCTTGCGTATGAGTGGCGCCGTAATGTGAGAAAACCCTGGGTGTGCATTACCTGTGCGTAGTACCATAATGTGTGGTACACCGTCAGTCTACGTTACTCATGATTAGTATTGCTACATGAGAAATACCATGGTTCTACTTTACTAGCGATAAGTACCATTATGAGGAGCCGTGGACCTGGATTTTGGACCCCTTAAACAACAAGCATCATCGATTCAGGATTGTGATTTTGAAGTAGCCCCCTGCTCAATATATACCATTGTTTCTGGGAAGGTGGGAGCATTGCAGGTCGAATCCACTGATTGTTTTTAAGTTCATAGTCATTGTACACCGTCGTTTTCTATACTTGAATTCTAGACAGTGGATAAATTTTGGAATTATTTTTCACTCAATATTGTGAGTTGGATTCGCTTATTATTTTAAATTCATATTCCTCCATTCATTCTTATCACCACGTCCTGAATCCTGGTCAGTTGATAAGTTTGGAACATTTAAATTGTCATTACATTTCGTAGGAGCCGATGACCTAGATGTTAAGCCCATTTAAACAACAAGCATCATCAAAAGTTACAGAATATATCCTCTTATGAAGGTTAGTGTTTAACTCGTTTACTCTCAGATAGTCGAAATTCATTCATTCATGGCTCTACACGTGGGAATAAAATTAGTCCCGAATAGGTAAATTTTTAAAAAAAACTGTCCTTTTAAGAGAGGTTTCCGGTGGTTTTCACATCACTGTCTCTTATATGTTATACTTGAATAAGTGTGGGACGGAAGCTAATACATCCCAAAAACCACTAAAATGTAGCATTCATATTCATGGGTGTGAAATGTTAGTCGAGCATATAACCGGAATGGTGAGCATCTTCTAGTGTATTCATGCGTGAAACAAGAAAATCAGGACTTTAGAGGAGAAAGAAGAAGGATATCGCCGGAGATTTAATGCAATAGAAGTCTGAGCTTTACTGCCTTAGCAGGCTCAGAGCAAAGAACTAACCTAGCGAGTGGCTGTGTGGTTTGAGTCACGTAGCTGTCAGCTTCCGTGCTGGAGATAGGGGGTTCAAACCGCACTGTCGGCAGCCCCGAAAATTGTTTTCAATCGGTTTCAATTTTCACAACAGGCAAATGCTGGGCTATACCTTAATTAAGGCCACGTTCGCTTCTATCTCTCTCCTATCGCACCGTTTCCAAAGACCTACCTGTGTCGGTGCGACGTAAAGGAAAATATTTACTGATCTTTTTCTAAAAAGAACCTGAAGCCCAGAAAATTGGGATTAGAAATTGAATATGTATCCAGAATTCTGCATCTATTACAACCATTTTAACTGTTTGCAGTTTATGAAAATATACTTCCTTGACTTTGACAGTGAGAATTAATCTACGTACGCGTCCGGCTTCTTGGCTGAATGGTCAGCGTAGTCATCTTCGGTTCAGAGGGCCCCATGTTCTATTCCCTGTCGGGTGGAAGATTTTGACTTAAACGTTTAATTCGCGTGGCTCGGGGATTGGGTGCTTGTACTCTTCCCAGCATCCCTGCAACTCACACAGCCCACACATCACTATCCTCCACTACAGAAACACGTATGTTTCAATTACAAGATAGATGACGCCCATCCTAGTCGGAGGGTCTACCTTGCAAGGGCTGCACCAGGCTAACAATAGTCACACGAAATTATTATTATTATTATTATTATTATTATTATTATTATTATTATTATTATTATTATTATTATTAACCACGTATATCATAAAATGAACATAACAAGGCTACTTAAGTAATTATTCAACGTAGAACCATGTATCACATGATATAAACTGTTACTGTTTCCATTTTTTATCCAGTATTGCTCGAATAAACTTATACTCCACGAACCTGCTACGCTGGCGTAGCAGGGGGAGAGGTGATACTCCCACGTGGCGCGTCCCAGGTGGCGGATAGGGGGCTCCTAACCGGCTTGCCGGCGGACTTGAGGGAAATAAAATACCTCTCGCGGACCAAACACACAACCCCCTGTGGGTGGAGGACGCCGACGAAGAATACACCCACTGTATCCCCTGCCTGTCGTAAGAGGCGAGTAAAAGGGGCGACCAAGGGATGATTGTCTTGGAACAACGAAACTGCTTGTGATAAGTACAACCACGCGGAGAGCATCACGGGTCGCCTTTACTAGCGTGTAGTACCACTATATTAGGTACCAAATAGGTTTGTGATTAGTAGCACACAGGAGCACCGTGCGGTCGGCTTTTGCAGTACCTGTGATTAGTACCACCATATGAGCAGAACCATGGAATGATAGCTACCATGGTTCTGCCTCGCCTGTGATCAGTATCCACTATATGAGCAACACCACGGGATAGGGGAAGGTCCCTGTGGTTAGTACTCTTATGTGATGAACACCATAGGTTTGCGTTGCCTGTAAATGGCGCCGCAAAGTGAGAACAACATAGGTCTGTGTCCGGCCCCATGGCTAAATGGTTAGCGTGCTGGCCTTTGGTCACAGCGGTCCCGGGTTCGATTCCCGGCTGGGTCGGGAATTTTAACCTAAATTGGTTAATTTCGCTGGCACGGGGGCTGGGTGTATGTGTCGTCTTCATCATCATTTCATCTTCATCACGTCATGCAGGTCGCCTACGGGAGTCAAATCAAAAGACCTGCATCTGGTGAGCCGAACTTGTCCTCGGGCACTCCCGGCACTAAAAGCCATACGCCATTTCATAGGTCTGTATTATATGTCGAATTTCATAACCTCTGAGTAGTACAATAATGTGTGGAATACCGCAAGTATCTGCAACTTTTGATTAGTACCGCAACAGGACAAATACCATGGTTTTACTTTCTTAGCGATCAGTACCGTAATGAGGGGCCGATAACTTGTATTTTGGACCCCTTTTAGACTGCAAGCATCATCGTTTCAGTGTTATGCTATAGCAGCAGTCCCTTGGTCAGTAATCCTATTCTTTTACGTCAGTTTGTGTGCATGTAAAGCATTGCGGGTCGCATCCACTGATTGTTTTAAATTCATGCCCATCCATTCATTCATCGTTCTCACGTTTTGAATTCTGGTCAGTGGATGAATTTTTTATTATTTTTTAATTATAATCGCATTTCGTCCCATTTCGTACCATAGAGGCCGATGACCTAGATGTTAGACCCCTCTAAACAACAAGCATCATCATCATCATCAAACTTATACTACTAGGTATGTAGGAAAACATGTCATGGAATGAAGGTTTCTTTTGTTTTCTTCGACATCCTAATTTTCAGTCTGTCACCATTAATGGATCATACTAAATACGGCCTCAAACTCCAAACCCTGCGGCACATACAACTTAGTAGGGACCTGCCAAGTTTACTATTGCCTTGGTGGATGGCCTTAAGGTATTTGAGTGGCATGTGGTCAGCATAATTAATTTCTCAGCCCACTAGCCTGGGCCGGAAGGTACTGCCTCGGGATTCCATCACCTTGTATAGTCGATGTCTCGCGCTATTGCTGCCGTTTTGAGGGTTCGGGGAGGGTTAACTCGTTATTAATATCACATTCAGTGCCTTCCCATGACTTTCGGCCACTCAATGTACAGTATATTATGTCTGCATAAAATATTAATAAACTAAGATCCAGACACTCTAGGCCATATCTGGCGATTGTGTTCTAAGTGAGAGATACTGTGAAATTCCCGTCAATATAGAGTGCTATCGTCAATAGCCACAATATTCAGAAAATGTCCGACTCGTTGGCTGAACGGTCAGCGTACTGGCCTTCGGTTCAGAGGGTCCCGGCTTCGATTCCCGGCCGGCTCGGGGATTTTAACCTTAATTGGTTAATTCCAATGACACGGGGGCTGGGTGTATGTGTTGTCTTCATCATCATTTCATCCTCATCACGACGCGCAGGTCGCCTACTGGCGTCAATTAGAAAGACCTGCACCTGGCGAGCCGAACCCGTCCTGGGATATCCCGGCACTAAAACAGCCATACGACATTTCATTTCATTTTTTCAGAAAATCTTACTGGGAAGAGCTTTGTTCTTTATAAGATGGACGTAGTCGTCGAGCCGACATGATTTACTTCAACAGAAAGTAAGAGAGATAACCCATTCATGTGAATTAAGTTGAAAATCATTTTGTATTTCGCGTTGACCAAGAGGAAGGTGCCATTTGCCGACCATGTACGCCTCATTTACAAGCGAGAGCCTCGCTACATAGGTATACATTCTGAAGGGTCTCCTCTTCGGAGCACGGGGAACTTTTTTCAAGTATATGACACCGAGGTCGATGCTGCAGTCGCTTAAGTGCGGCCAGTATCCAGTATTCGGGAGATAGTGGGTTCGAACCCCACTGTCGGCAGCCCTAAAAATGGTTTTCCGTGGTTTCCCATTTTCACACCAGGCAAATGCTGGGGGCTGTACCTTAATTAAGGCCACGGCCGCTTCCTTCCTATTCCTAGGCCTGTTCTATCCCATCGTCGCCATAAGACCTATCTGTGTCGGTGCGACGTAAAACAAAAAGCAAGTATATGGCAATAACCATGGAACAACTCATCACAAGAAACCATGTGCATTAACATTTTGAAGGAATGTATTATTAATGTTACGTGCCAGCCCTCCATCTATAGGGGTGAGTAAACCAGGATGGTAACCTTCCAGTCGGCTCGAAGACATGCGGCGGCCTCTCCTTCTGTTGTGCTTTCGTCTGGTTTCCCCGTGGATCTTCTCGAATACGAAACGGGAATATTCCTTCTCCTACCGTACCACGAAGATTCCAGTATTTCACTACCAGAGATATAAACACTGGGCCGCCGTGAACGAGCAGTTGTTGTTTTTGAAGTGTCGAGTGTGTGGTGGGTATTCCACCAGAGTTACTGTCAGTTGTGGAGTTGGATAGCAGTAGTATGGCGGTCGTCAGAGTTGTTAGGGGAATGGGTACGACGAAGAGTAAAGTTAAAAGTGTGGTTGTTGTTTTTTAGTGCTGCTGTGTTATTGTCCGGCCGAGTAATACGTGTTTTTGTTTTAATGTTTTGTTTTACAATTGGTTTCACATACAGATAGGTCTTTGGTTGACGATGCAACAAGAAAGGGCTAGGAGTGGGTAGGAAGCGACCGTAGCCTTAATTAAGGTATTTGCCTGGCGCGAAAACGAGAAAACACGGAAAATCATCTTCAGGGCTGTCAACAGTTGGGTTCGAAACCACTATTGCAAGCTCACAGCTTCGCACCCCCTAGATAATTAAGTTGACTGTGTTGAGCGTGTGAGTCATCGGATTTGTCTGGAGGCGGACCAAGTGAATGGCAGTCGCGTGTTCAATACGAAAAGTGCATTAATTCTTATGTTTTTCTTTGCAGTAGATGATGTAAATCATGTTGTTTGATACTGAAAACTGGTTTCTGATCCAACAGCTAAATCGGGATTGTATCAACTTTTGAATACAGTCGACTCTTACGGAAGGATACATTCTGCGTGCAGCTACTGTGGGAAGTGATCGTGCGAGTGGAGGCAAGAGGAAGATGAGTTGCCGGTCAATATTGTCACCGTCCCAGGTTAATACCAGCGAGCCGGGCTACCTGCTTTGAGGAGGAGAGAGACCTTTTATACAGCCACTCATTAGAGAGTCGTTATCATTCACTCTCAAACATGCGTGTGTGTGTATGTGTGTGTGTGTGTAACTGGGTTACCCTACATTTATTAGCTCGATAAAACGGAGAGTTTTTTATTCGTATCAATAAATTACATACTGTCTCTCAATGAATATTTTAAATACATATTTCTTATAACTGAAAATTACGTTTCTCTCTATAGCCTGTATGGCAAACTCCTGAAGAGTTTCTTTAAGCCGAACTGAGCAGAAAATTCAGAACTTCTTGTAATCATATCCATGCATTCCATCTTCGAACCCTGAAAATGGTTTTCCGTGGTTTCCCATTTTCACACCAGGCAAATGGCCATGGCCGCTTCCTTCCCACTCCTAGCCCTTTCCTGTCCCATCGTCGCCATAAGACCTATCTGTGTCTGTGCGACGTAAAGCAAGTAGCAAAGAAAAAAAAAGTTTGTTAGAGCACTTGGTTTCCGCCCCATTGCGTGCTTGAACTTGCAAAATTTCACCTATATAAATGATTGCCCACTTATTGGTACCGAAAAGACTTCTATGCAATAAACGAGTGATTTTATACTATTAATATGAATCTCTTCAACATAGTGTGCATAACTGAGAAGAATAAATTAACTTCTCAAGAGGAAAAATTGTCATGTTAATATTGGGAGAGGATTAAGGAGATAACAAGTCAAAGTCTAATTAAAATGTGATTTACCGAGCTCGATAGCTGCAGTCGCTTAATTGCGGCCAGTATCCAGTATTCGGGAGATAGTAGGTTCGAACCCCACTATCGGCAGCCCTGAAAATGGTTTTCCGTGGTTTCCCATTTTCACACCAGGCAAATGCTGGGGCTGTACCTTAATTAAGGCCACGGCCGATTCTTTCCCACTCCTAGCCCTATCCTGTCCCATCGTAGCCATAAGACCTATCTGAGTCGGTGCGACGTAAAGCAACTAGCAAAAAAAAAAAAATATATGAATTTAGTTTATATATAATCTCTGAACCCTGCTTTATCTTCTAAATTGGTTGCATCAGAAGGTATCCTTCCGTAAGAGTCGACTGTATTCTAAAGTTGATACCATCCCGATTTAGCTCTTGGATCAGAAACCAGTTTTCAGTATGAAACAACATAATTTACATCATCTATTGCAGAGGAAAACATAAGAAATAATGCGCTTTTCGTACTGAAATTAGAAACCTCCAAGTAGGATTGAGCTAAACCATCTTTGTTTCCTGGAAGTGCAAGCTAATTGCAATCTAAGTTTGTTGAGGAAATTAGCTGAAACGTTTTAATGAAAGATACTGGTTTTTATTTGATAAAAATACTGAGCTGTTGTAGATAAGGAAATACGTTCAAATTTCACTTCATTAACACGTGTGGAGGTCACAGTTCTAATGAACTTAGGGCCTTATTTAAGACTACAATTTTTCGTCGCCATAAGACCTATCTGTGTCGGTGCGACGTAAAGCCCCTAGCAAAAAAGAAAATAATAAGAATACAATTACTGAGGTTCTTAAACGCCGCAGTATAAGAAAGTACAAGTTACTGCTAAGTGCTAAGCGCTAATGATTATTTCTCTTTTTATCTCTCTCATCGTAATGAGGACCATTACCAACGCGCTTCGGGTAAATAGTGGAGGGAACAAGTGAAAAATATATCCGGAGCATTCCCCTAACTGTTGTTTTGTCTGATTCAGTTTTGCGGATAATCTTAACACTTTTATACATGAATCTCTGAAACGTATTCACCGTAAACATTTGAATTTGTTCAACGATGTTTGGCATTTCTTGTACGTCCACTGTACCAGAATTAAGTGATTCTTATGGTATGTGTAGGATTCATAATTTCCTTTTTCTTTAACCTTCTACTGGATGAATTATTTTTAGTTTCCGTTTGGTGAAGAAAATGTCAGCCTTTAATGCTCAACATTCGTTCAGTGTTTTAGATTTACCAGCAATTCTTAACTGGGGCTAATATCTTAACACTCGTATGTGACGTGGATTGCCATAATGTGATATATTTATGCGATTTTTCACTATTTTATGCTACGCTTTTAACATTCAAAGACCGAACGTTACTGCCTACTGGCCATGGGTACGTACTGCAAGGCGCAAGTACAACTTGCACGACCATAGGTCGGTAATGTCTTTGAGGTTACGTCAGAGGAACTCCTGAAGCCTGTGGTAATGTGATGGGGAGGGCCCACGTAAAATAAATGGTGGTTGGTACGCGTGAATGTTGACGGGGTGGAAGGAGTACTTTGGTTTTAGGGCTGTTTTGTCTTATGTTATGTTATGTTATGTTAATGTTAATGTTATGTTATGTTGTGTTGTGTTGTGTTGTGTTGTGTTGTGTTGTGTTGTGTTGTGTTGTGTTGTGTTGTGTTGTGTTGTGTTGTGTCGTGTCGTGTCGTGTCGTGTCGTGTCGTGTCGTGTCGTGTCGTGTCATGTCATGTCATGTCATGTCATGTCATGTCATGTCATGTCATGTCATGTCATGTCATGTCATGTCATGTCATGTCATGTCATGTCATGTCATGTCATGTCATGTCATGTCATGTCATGTCATGTCATGTCATGTCATGTCATGTCATGTCATGTCATGTCATGTCATGTCATGTCATGTCATGTCATGTCATGTCATGTCATGTTATGTAAAAACAAGGCATCACTGGGATATGTGTTTAATTGACTGTACAGTTGAAGGTGTGCTGTAAAATTACATCTGTCTATAATATTTATCCATTTATACAGGTGAAAAGTTATTTGTTGCCTAACGGCAACAGTATGCAGTAGAGGGTTAAGTTATTCTTGAAGAGAACAAATATTATACAAGACTTTCTGCAAAGAGTTCCAATATTTAAACAGGAGACAGAATCCATCAAACAAGAAATAAGTCATGCAAAGATGGCTCCTAAAGTGAATATCTTCTGAGATATGAGCAAATGTTTACTATCATCGATCTTCTGCTGTGAGCTCTTTAGCAAGAAACGAATGAGTAATGAGGGGGCAGCTGTTTGTCACTACGTATTACGCAACATGCCTTTGTTTGTGTTTGCGTCAAAACGATGCTTATGCAGACTTAACGTAGAGTACGTAAATTTATCCCATAGTGCTGTATTACTGTACCAGTCGGATAAGTTATTTTCGTATGTATTGATTCGGAGCAAGTTTTATTTTAACACTAATACTTCACTCTTGTTCATTTGTAACAAATTAATGATTTTATATTCGTCTCTAGCCTTACAGCATAGCCTACGAACAACAGAATCACGTTTAAATAGGGCATTATTTGTAATTTGAATATTATCTGGTCAGTAGTTTGTCACCCCGTGTGGGTAGGGGACGCAGACGAAGAATACACCCACGGTGCCCTTGCCAGCCGTAAGAGGCGACTAAAAGGGGCGGCCAAGGGATAATTGAATTAGAACCATGAAACTACATGTGACTAGTACCATCACGTGGGGGACACCATGGGTCTCCTTTACTTACTATGTTAGATACACAATAGGTTTGTGATTATTAGCAACAGAGAGTGGTTCACTGTAGGTTTACAGTACCTGTGATTAGTACCACTATATGCGGAACACTACGGGCTTATGTTGACTGTGATTAGTACCATTATGTGAGAAACACCACGGGTCTGGGTGTTGCCTGTGATTAGTACCCACTCTGTAAGGAACACCACGGGATAGTTCAGGTCCCTGTGATTAGCACACCTAGGTGAGGAACACCATGGGTTTGCGTTGCCTATGAGTGGCGCCATTATGTGAGAAACACCATAGGTCTGCGTTTCCTATCCGACGTACAATATGATTTTGTGAGTAGTACCATAATGCGTGGAACACTGTGAGTCTACGCTACTTTTTGATTAGTACTGCAACATGAGAAATACCATGGTTCCCCATACTAGCGATAAGTATCATTACGAGGAGCCGTTGACCTGGATTTTGGACACATTTAGACAACAAGCATCATCGATTCAGGATTTGCTTTGGAAGCAGTGCCTTGGTCAGTAATACTATTGTTTTAGGTCGTTTCTGGGAAGATGGGGCATTGCGGGTCGGCTCCATTGATTGTCTTAAGTTCATAATTATTTTTCATCGTCATCTTTTTGAATTCCAGACAGTGGATCGATTTTGGAATTATTTTTAACTTTCTGTATTGTGAGTTGGGTCCGCTGATTATTTTAAAGTCATATTCATCCATTCATTCTTCATCATCACGTTTGGAATTCTGATCAGTGAATGAATTTTGAAATTTTAAATTGTCATTACATTTTGTCTCATGTCGTACCATTAGCGGTCGATGGCCTAGATGTTAGGCCCCTTTAAACAACAAGCACACCAGGCAAATGCTGGGGCTGTACCTTAATTAAGGCCACGGCCGCTTCCTTCCAACTCCTAGGCTTTTCCTATCGCATCGTTGCCATAAGACCTATCTGTGTCGGTGCGACGTAAAGCCCCTAGCAAAAAAAAAAAAGCATCATCATCATCAGCAGTTTGTCAGACGTAGGCACAGAATGTACTGAAAATGCGAAATGCTGAAAGCTGAGGTCAAAATAAATCTTTATGGATGCCCATTCTTTAATTATCAGGCGTTTCTAAGCCAAGTACTTTCATTCATGCAGTCTTAGATGAAAATACTCCTAAAAGAATAATTTTGTATATAAATTTGTGGGAGCCAAAGCCTTCTGTGCCAGATGGTTTAGGAAATTGGCTGATTTCAATAAAAACTCGTGAAGAATGGATTAATTTTAACTATAACTTACTAAACGTCAGAATTTGTTTCTACACTGAGTATCTTTACAAGTGATACACAATTTCTATCACGAAATGTTAATTTTTTTATAACGAAATCTTAAAATTGTCCAAATATTCTATTTCATTTCTAGTATTCGAACTCCCCTTAACAGTACCTAAATTCGAAAGAATTGTGCCCACCTGATGGCCATGATCGTTAAGGCGCTGAAGTCTAAACGGTCTGACACCGTGATTAGCCGGTTGGAGTCCCGTTGGACGAAAACTGTTTCAGCATCAGAATGCTGGCCGGCAGGGTAGGAGAGGTGGTGATATACAATTTACAATCACTAGATTGCGTCCCAAAAGCCCGGATTAAATTCCAAACCCCTCCTCAGTGCTCATATGGAGTGAGGGCATATGATGCTGTTGATGGTGATTCGTCCGTTGGATGGCAACGTTATGCCTTGAGCAGACCCCTTGCTGTTATTCAACCGAAGTATGCTATGTGCCGGCACCGGGTTTCACCCTCTTCCTTCCTACTATGATGTATCACGTCATTCATTTCATCTCATTATTTCCTCTGACGAGGTTGACGTCAGGAAGGGCATCCTGTCATAAAACCCGCCCCGACAGATTCATCTCACATCATACCCGAGCCCGTAGAGAAACGGGACAAGGGTTGCACAAACAAACATGAAGTTGATATTGTTACGTGGTGGCGGGATGGTATACAAATAAATACACGACTGGTAGCGTCTACTCTAATATTTATGAACTAACTCTAGTCACACAATAACTCTAGTTAGCTCTCTCTGTGTGTTTTTGCAGTTCAGTCACAATAGTATTTCATTCTGTCATCTGTGAGCCAAAACAGTTACATTATACACACTCCTATAACTGCCACTCGGACCCTAGGGCAGTTCACGAATAAATTCACTGAACAATCTAGCGGCCTCTCAGTGCACAGGTTGTGCCCGCGCAGCACGGTCACAGAAATCTGTACGCGGTTCAGAGTTCGCACGTTCAGTCTGTTCACACGCAGCACTCCCGTCGACACTGTAGCAACAACCGGGTGACCTTCCTGATGCCAATGAAAGTGATATATTTATGACTTCATCAGTATTACAAATGCAATATGTGGACGTTCATCATTGCTCCTGAGTGGTATTAACATTTTTCTAGACACGCACATCGGAGCATAATAGGTAAAAAAGGATAGAAGGTAATTTTTCGAAAATTATCGGGGTTCATCTTGTGCTACAGTATACTTCCGTAAATTCTATACGAAATATTAATTCAGGAATGGATGTGTCGTTATAAAATAATTTTCACACAGGATGCTAAAAGGCGTAAAAATTTTAAAAATGAAGTCAATGAACGGAAATTATAATTACACTTAGATTCCTATTTATTGATATTTGAGTTAGAGAATTCCGTATCATGATCAACAACTCCAATGTAGACAACGGTAAAGCGTCGTCGAAAACGATGGATCAACAAAAGTGATGTAATTGTTTGTAAAGGTAATAAATTTATGAATACATTAAGTTGTTCGTACCTATAGGCACGTAAAAGAACTTCTGCAGAACAAAATTCCAGCACCTTTGTGTCTCCGAAAAAGTAGTTAGTGGGTCGTAAAAAGCATTATTATTATTATTATTATTATTATTATTATTATTATTATTATTATTATTATTATTATTATTATTATTATTGATCATACCTTCAAAATGCTATAATATTACTTGTTTTACATCCCTTCAAACGCTGGAGTTTTTAAGAGACGCACTGGTGTCAACTTTCCTTCTCGCAAGCTTGTTTTTAACGTACCGCAAGCTTCGGGTTGTCGCTTTAGGCATCCTCAAATGTCGGGATTGAGCCTACTGTCATGGGAACAGGTGAGTAACCAACTGCTCCACACTTCTATAACACTCAGTAATGATACTAAATTGTAATTAAGCTCAACTACTTAATGAAATGCATCTTATATACACGTTAGGACAATTTTAAATCTGAAATATAGAAAAAGATGGGAGGTAGGATTTGTCCCCACTTCAAAACAGACAAATATTTTTTTTCTTTTTAACAATTTGTTTTACGTCGCACCGACACGATGGGTCTTATGGTGAGGACGGGATCGGAAAGGCCTAGAAGTGGCTTTAATTAAGGTACAGCACCAGCATTTGAAAGTGGGAAAACGGAAAACCATCTTTAGGGCTGTCGACAGTTGGGTTCGAACCCACTATCTCCTGGATGCAAGCTCACAACTACGTGCCCCTAACCGCACGGCCAACTCGCCCAGTAACCACACTAATTATGAAGAATCGATATTAAATTCAGTGATCATTTTACAATTATGAAATGATCAAATACTTCCTTTATGGAACGTCTGCCTCAGTATTATTGATCGCGGTATTTGTAATCGTTAGCAAGAATAATAATAATAATAATAATAATAATAATAATAATAATAATAATAATAATAATAATAATAATAATAATAATATGGTGTTAAATCTCGCTTTGAGAAAATCAAATGATGATAAATATTGTAACGGTTCAAATCCCGTTACAAACATTCCTCAGTAATTATGATTTTTTATTATTATTATTATTATTATTATTATTATTATTATTATTATTATTATTATTATTATTATTATATTCAGTTCTATCATCTGATTTCTTTATTATTTATCGCTTGCTCCATTTCATTTCATCTGTTATGTACCAAATGTATGTGTGTTAGAATTAAGAGAATTTGTATACTGCGAGATTTGCTGCTATGTGTGCGAGGTTGATTTATTATATGAACGGACGTTTAGGGAGTTCCAATGGGTGGTGCAATACAGTTGCATTTAGTGTGGAGTCATGCTACTACCCATACGTCACTGCGTTCATGTTGAAACAGGAGGTGCTCTCAGGGAAGTTTTACCTTCGTTGGTGAAGGTAAGAGGATATGTCACCAAATTAGATTTGAGATACCTACGTCTGATGCCATTTCCAAGGAATACGTCACAATAATACTTAAAGTGTCCAAGGTACTGTAATGTGAACCAGTGAGGGATAAGTTTCCTGTACGAAGATTTCAAATGTCCTGCCAAATGTGTTTTAAATTTAATGCCTAGAGCTTCATTCCGTTTTAATTTCAGAGTGTTATATTATCATTTCAATATCGCAGCAAAACTCACTATTTCAATTCAAAGCTTAAGAATATAATTTGTTTAGTAACAAGTACAGTTAATTGTTTTATTTCATGATAAAACAGGTAATCCCAAATTCTAGTTGGGAACCAAACGACAATATCCTTTTCCCAGAACCTATTCTAGGTTATGCTGTCAAGTAAGCTATTACCCCATACCCTAGAGATATTAAAGAGTTTCGCTCTATAATTGTTACATTTATTTGTAGCTGGCGCCCATAACCAATTAAAGTATTAGATTTTCCATTTATTTTATGTATAACCAATCAGTTAATTACAAGGTGATTGCCCAACAGCAGGGCATACTTTATGTGGAAACCCGAGGGTACGCACAAAGTGACACCACAAAGTGCGGCGATTAGGTATTTTATTTTATTCAGATTGTTATTAGATAATAGTATCATAATATGGTTTCCAATAATTGAAACTAAAAATGATAACGATTATCGTTTTCGAGTCTACAAGTGTAGTATTCAGGGCATCGAAAGGGAAAAACTGACTCAGGGCCAATGAAATAACCACATCTCTAGATTTGGATGAGACGAGGCCTCTTTGATAAAATACCGCTGTCTGTGGCTTTCAGTCATGGCCATCCATCAATACTTCATATTACAGCCTGAATGGTTGCTAGGTAACATCCCGTCACACATTTTGTATCCCAAATTTCGTGACGCAAATTTTCAGATGACCCCCAGCATGGCCAGACTACACTAAAGGCCGTGACATTGAAGATCCATCAACGTCGCTTGTAGTCAAGCATGTGACTTCTGTGTTTGTAAACAACGCTAACTTGGTGTATCATTATACTGTGTTTTGTGCGTGAATTAACTTGATGGCATTGTTTTAAATTCAAAGTTTACTGAGGATATTTTATGTGTTATAGTTTTAAAATTTAACCTACACGCTATTTGGTATCCTGGAACGACATTAATTTACGGCAAAGCTGAGCTTTCTCGTGTTGCAGTATGTATAATAGTGATAATTCACATAGTTTTTAAAGCCATTCTGTGTTTGTATCTTTCATATTGCATTCGTTTAAAACTGCAGCACGGCTGTGTTATTTTATTTTACGTTGCACAAGTATGGCAACTACAACGAAAACTATCGGTTGACTTAATTGCAGATGCCAAGGCATTGCTGTTTTACAAGTTTTTGAAGCTGAGAACAAGATAAGAGTGCAGTGATTGTTAGGATTAAGGTCTGCAAACATACATACATACATACTCATTACAGACTGTTATGCCTTTCAGCGTTCAGTCTGCAAGCCTCTGTGAATGCTTGCATGTATTGATGTAGCTGACAAGGCAAAGTGTAATTGATAAAAGGGAGTGCTTCTCTTATTGTGAAAAACATATTGTGAAAACCTCTATAATTTATGAACTTCTCCATCTTTGCCCTATTTTGCAAACATTTTAATCAACAACTACACAAAACACGTTAATGATGCTGATACTATGGTTAAAAGTTCTGGGAAGGAAAGAAAACTGATGATCCTAGAGTGATTATGTTGTAAGTTGATTCCCAATGTTAAAATAGTATTTTGATGAAAAGATGTATTGTTTTTTGGTCTGCAAAATATAAAAGAAATATCTTTAAGCAAGGACATGTTTGAATTAGATTCCGTTTCATTGAACATAACTGACGAAACAGATATATGCAGTGAATTTTCGTGTGTGTTAGTTAAAGTAAATGAAATAGGAGTAGATTTCGATAACATGTTTCCTGTCATTTACATTTCAGGTTCTGTAGCTTTTAAGCTAGCCAGTAAAGTTAATTGCAAATAATCATGGGCTCCCATGTCCGGGGGCAAGGTGGGGACGCGCGCCGCCCCCCCCCCGCCCCACTAGCTCTCAGGGAAAGGAAAAAATCCAACTTAGTCAGGTGTTTTTCTTTCAAGAAAATGATTTAAAAATCGGTATTACGTAGAAGTGGTAGAGGATACCGTGTGTGGTACTTTACCATGGAATACAAGTCGCCATTCATCTTCCAAAATATTGAAAATACTACGTACCCCCAGGTCTAGCCCCCCCCCACCCTCCACCCGTACAAACTATCCTATGGGCGCCCATGCGAATACTGTATCTCTAACATATAAAATGAAACGGTGGAAAATGACATGTTTAATAGCTTAAACAGAGGTGGGTTATCGGTCTCATCAGAATTGCTCTTAAATGTCTGTAGAGGTGTATATAAGATCATGCAGATTTTAATCTCTGAGGAATACGAAGTAGCATTTTTTCGGCGGAGTAAGAATCAGAAATGTCTATTTATTCAGCTTACAAGGCAAAGTGTAATTGATACAAGGGAGTGCTTCTCATGTTGTGAAAAACCTCTATAAGAACTTCTCTGCCTATCTTTGCCCTATTTTGCGAATATTTTAATCAGCAACTACACAAAACCCGCTAATGATGCTGATGTTATGGTTAAAAGTTCTGGCAAGAAAATAAAACTGATGACCGAGGAGTTATGTTGTAAGTTGATTTCTAGTGTTAAAATTGTATTTTGATGGACATAGGATTGTATTGTTTTGCTAGTTGTAACCATCATCATCATCATTTCCCTTTATCCAGCTGTAGCCGGGTAGGGAAAAATATGGTTCCTCTCCACTTTCTTCGGTCTTTCCACCACTCTTCCTCCAACACTGTGTCCCAGTCCAGGTTTCTTTCTATAATGCTGCGTTGGATGGTATCCTTCCATCTCAATCGTGTCATCCACGGCCTCTCCTTCCTTGATTTGCATTTCCGTCACCTTTTTTGGCATTCTTTCGTCGCTTATTCGCTTTATGTGCCCAAACCATCTTAGTCGGCTCTTCTCTATTCTATCATTCATTTTTTCCACTCCAATTTCTTCCCGGATTTTCTCATTCCTTATTTTGTCTCTTCTACTCTTCTGTATCATACTCCTCAAGAACTTCATTTCGGCTGCCTGTATTCGACTCTCATCCTTCTTTGTCATTGTCCAAGTTTCTGCTCCGTAAGTTGTTATGGGTACGTAATACATCTTGTACATAGTTTCCTTTGCTTCCGTTGGCACATCTTTGTCCCATAACATGTTTCTTACACTATGATAGAAACAACTTCCAGCTTGAATCATTTTACTAATCTCAGCATCCAGTCGAACATTCTCCATTAATTCACTCCCCAGGTATTTAAACGTTTCCACTACTTCCAGGGGCTTGTCTGCAAGTCTAATCTGACCTTTCCCTTCTTTCTCCCCTCTAGTCATAACAAGATCTTTACTCTTTTCTACACTTATTTTCAATCCACATTCTTCGATCTTCCCATTCACCACATTCAACTGTTCTTGAACCTTCCTGTCGTCTTCTCCCCAAATCACAATATCATCTGCAAATAACATCATGTTCATTTCTCTTCCTCCATACGCTGCTTTTGCTGTTCTCATGATGCCATCCATTACTATTGTAAACAGGATTGGTGATAGAACACTTCCCTGTCTCAGCCCACTAGTTATTTTGAACCAACTTGTCCTGCCAACTTGTGTTTGCACGCAACTACAACATTCCTTATACTATGCCATGATCATCTTTATTAATCCCTGTCCAATTCCTTTTTGCACCACACTGTCCCAAACTTTCGTCCTGGGGACACTGTCATATGCCTTTTCAATGTCAATGAATGTCATCACCATGTCATTCCCGTACTCTCAATGTTTTTCCATTAGTTGTCTCATAATGAAAATGGGCTCTATTGTTGACCTTCCACTTCTGAAACTAAACTGATTTTCATGTATCTGATTCTCAACCCTCAACCTTATTCTACTTTCCAGTATCCTTTCCATTATCTTAACATGGGATATTAGAGTAATTCCCCTGTAGTTCTTCAAAACTTTCTTTATCACCTTTGTTTAAAATTGGGATGATTATTCCTTTTTGCCAATACTCAGGGATCTCCTTATTCTCCCAGACATTCCTGAGAACCCGTTATGTCCACTGCAGGCCTACAGCTCCAGCTGCCTTTATCATCTCCACTGAAATTTCATCTATTCCAGAAGTTTTTCCATTCTTCATCTTTCTTACTGCCATTTCAATTTCATTAATTGTAATTTCTTTATCCATTTCTTCATCAACTAATTGCCTTTCCTGGTCGTCCATTGAATGACTGTCATCCGTTCTTATGTTCAGCAGCTTCTGAAAATACTCTCTCCATCTATTTCTTATTTCTACTGGCTTTGTTAAAATTATGCCACCTTCATCCTTCACAAATCTGGTGTTTACTTGGTCTCTCTTTTTGTTTCTTAAGATACCATACAGTCATTTCTTGCTGCCCTGCGTATCATCTATCAATTTCTGTGTGAATAAGGCCCAGCTTTTCCTCTTTTCTTCCTCCACTACTTTCTTGGCCAAATTCTTTGCCTCCACATATTTTCTTCTACTTTCTTCAGTCTTAGATGTTTTCCATGATTTCCATGCCATTTTCTTTTCCTTCACTTTAATCTTTACCCTATCATTCCACCAGTGTGTTTCTTTGTCTTTCACATTTCCTGATGTTCTACTACACACCTTTTCTGCGCATCGAACCAGTGCTTCCTTAAATCTTTTCCATTCCTCTTCAACATTCCCCACCTCTGTCCTGGGTACCAAGGGTATTATTTCCCTTTGAAATTCTTCTTGTATGCTTTTCTCCTTCAACTTCCATACTTTAATTCTTTTCTCTCTTCTTAATTGGAGTTTTTCAATCTTTCCAACTTTCAATTTTCCTACCACAACTCTATGATCTCCACCAAAGGCTTCTTCAGGCATGGCTGTTACATCTACAAGGTTCTTCCTGTGTTCTTTCTCTATGATTATATAATCAATCATGGTCTTTGTTCGTCTGTCTCCCCAAACATACCTTGTAATCTTCTGACTGTTCTTCTTCCTAAACCAGGTGTTTCCAACAATCATTTGATTCCTCATGCAAAAATCCACCAACAACTCGCTTTCTGGATTTACATTTCCATATCCAAAGGGCCCTACAACATCTTCCTTTCCTTGTCTTTCCATTCCAACTTGTGCATTTAGATCTCCCATCAATAGTACTTCCTTATCTTCTATCTGTCTCTCCATTTCCTCTAAGAAGTCCTCTAGATGTTCATCTATGCAACCAGTTTGTGGGGCATACAACTGAAATAGATCTTTCACGCCATTTTCAAACTGGAGTCTCATCATCATCATCCTATCGCTGACGTACTTTGTATATTCCACATATTCTTGGATTTCCCTTCTAAGTATGATGGCCACTCCATTTTTTGCTTCAGGTCCTCCGCTATAATACAGCCTGTATCCTTCTCTCAGAGGGATCTCCCCTGTACCCCTCTTCTTGGTCTCGCACAATCCAAGTATGGCTACATCTTTTTCTATCATGAAGTCAACCAGTTCTTCTGTCTTTCCCGTTAGTGTCAGTATATTTACTGTTGCAATTTTGATGTAGTTTGGTGCTGGTTGCCCATTTTTCACAGTTCCCCCAGCACCTGAAGAGCTGCGCGTCGCTTTTAGCAGGGGACGCCCTAACCTTTTCCGAGGCACCATATCTGCTTTGTCCATATAGGCTATTGTTACGATGGGCTCTCCACACCCAAAGGCTAGTTGTAGCCATATTCTTGTTTATTATCATATTTACATTGACGTGTTTATTTTAATTTTCACCTTGTTTTATATGTATCCAATGAAAACTGCTCTTCCATCAACATTTTATTTGAGAATACATAATTGAAAGTTAACTTCCCATATGTTACAAGTAAGACTCCAACAAGTAACAGTACAGTGTTGTCAAGTTTCAGTGTCACGGCCTTAGTGTAGTCTGGCCATGCCCCCAGACATAAGACATATATATGTAAAAAATTATGGTATATTTACAACATTGATTGTTAAATGGTACAGTATATGATCTACCTGTTGATTATCAACTGTCCTTCTCAAGAATGTACTTGACGTTTCTCTTGATGAGTATCGTCATATTAAATGTTGGGTTTCATGGCCCAGCTCCTGCTTTCTTCATCGGATATCTCTTTAGTGGTCCACCTCAAGGTTGAGGGAAAATTCACTCACTGAACAAGCGTCGAAAATCTCCGTAGTCCGTGATCGAAATCTCACAAGTTATGCAGCGCTGTGTGCCTGGCCATCAACGTACGACGAGCACTCTCAATGGTCCGGTCCTAGAAGACTAATTAACTCACCAGAAGATGCGCTCGACAGTGCGACCGCGTGACCAGGCATCGCTGTGTATTCGTTAGATGTTGCTAAGGAGACAGAACGACGTCGTCCATATAATGGGTCCTGCAGAACAAGGACCGCATTTCTAACACAGGAATTGTATTATTTCCTTACCTATTTATTTATTTATTTATTTATTTATTTATTTATTTATTTATTTATTTATTTATTTATTTATTTATTTATTTATTTATTTCCTTTAACGTCATTTTAAGGCAGATAGGTTTTCGGCGACGTTGAGATAGATATATGTTAGAATCAGGAAGGTAGTGGCTTAGCCTTAATGTATAGCCTCATGAAAATGTGAAACGACGGAAAACCAATTTCTGAGCTGCCGATGGTGGGTTCGACCTCAGTACCTCCAGAATTTTAGATAAAACCTGCATGGCCTCTAACTTATTGCCAACTCTTTCGGTGTATTTTATTATTATTCCTTATATCACAACTTCATAGTTGGTAATATAGCTCGTATTTCAATATTTTACATATATGAAATAGAACTTAATCATAATTTTCATAAATTTACAATATACGTCTTCATTATTCTCTTTGGTATTGTACTCGTCACGTAAGGCTACACACTAAAAGTCAAACATCGCCGCCCTATTCTCTTTTATTAATGGCTCATCACTGCTGCCAACTTGACTAGTTACATACTGAAACCACAAGACATAGCTATCAACAAACTAACCTCAATGTATTGCACCAACCAGCGTCCAGGTGGGGATACACGAGTTTCCAGACTAGCTCTTAATAATAATTCCATCTGCCAACTATTGCTGGGTTGTGAGTTCCGCGTCAGAAAGAACACCTATGGCTTACGGTAAATCCCAACCTACGTAGATGAACGTCTTCAACACGTTATTAGTCGGATACCGTACTTGTATGATACCGAAATTTATCGAAAAATTCAGATTATCATGGCTTGTCAAGAATTCCGTTCAAGTCATCATCATAATCGCAATCAGAATTAGTCATTATAAGCTTATATCTAATACTTATTCTAAGTAGACATTGAAAGAATTTAATGTTTTCACTATTCAGCTTTTATTAATAAATTGGTCTAAGTATGATTTGAAATTAAGGTAGAAAATCTTGAAAAATTATTTATACACTGTGGCTGATTCCCTATGCAATCAGCATCTCTAAATAACGCAATTATGTTGCCTTGAAGAAAATAGGTTTAGAAAAACCTCTAATAAACAAATGAAATTAGGCCTCATTCATCTGTGTCCTAGTCCTGGCCTGTCAAAGGATTGTATCATAATTAAGTAATATCCAAGAAAATTAAATGAAAAGAAAATAAGCAAATCATATAATCAAGTAAAATCATTCAACATAATTGTAAAAGTTGGATGCATCCGAATGATTTAAGTACAACAAGCTATACTCCCTACTATATACAATGTTCAAGTTGAGTTTCAATTGAAAATGTGAAAACGCAAAGAAGGTGGCCAATAATTAATCAATCAATTAATTAATTAATTAATTAAGATCTGGAATCTTTCCATATTAAGCTAGGTTGCTTCTCAAAATTACCAAAATTCAATCGTCTGAACCTAAATTCACATGCAATTACAGAAATGTATATCACTCGGCTGAACACTTCACATCAATGTCCACGCACAGTAGAAAAATCGTGTGAGAAAATTAATGTCTGTCCATTAGGGATTTTCTCTATTTGAGGTTCCAAATTATTTTATGTTTCATATTTCATCCTAATTGGCCTCCATATAAGCAAATCTAAGACCACTTTAAGTCGTAAGTAATCTCAAATTAATTCCATCGTAAGGCTTATGTGGCTAAATCATTCCATTATTATTTTAATTCATGGTTAAAATTCAATTAAAGTGCGTATATGACTTAATATAACATTACCAAGTGTATTTAATTAATCTTCCAACGAATAATACCATAGGTGGAAAAATTGACACATAG
The DNA here is from genome assembly GCF_040414725.1 of Anabrus simplex. Classification (NCBI taxonomy): domain Eukaryota; kingdom Metazoa; phylum Arthropoda; class Insecta; order Orthoptera; family Tettigoniidae; genus Anabrus; species Anabrus simplex. Next base: position 413,953,892 of record NC_090267.1, on the reverse strand, counting down.
GAAGACTCTATCTTCATCTAAAATCCACATATGAAAGACTAAGTTACCAGTGATGTATTAAACTGCTCCCATAAAATCATAAGTTAAATTGCCGTAAGTGAGAATACATGAAAACAATCGTAGATATGTCAGTGAAGGCCTAAATATTGACGTAAGTGGCCTCTCGGCTCTTCTGATGATCCTACTTACTCAATTAATTCTATAGTGATGGCATTGAGATCGTATCCTAATCTGTATTATATATATATTAGGGAATAAAATAGCAATCGGAAACAGTACGTTTCAATACCTATACCTTAGCATGTGCAACCTACACATACTACCATCTCTCGAAGAAATACTATGACCAACTTCCTAAATAACAATAACTATCACCATCAAAATATACTATCAACTCATATGCTAATTACATTCACCATTTAACACTTCAATTATCGCGTAGCATTCATATTCAAAGCACTCGTTTCATCAAAATGCGCAACATATGTGCCATAACCTACACATATATAAATCATTATCATTACTGTCATAGTATCAAAGAACAGCACATCGTAACCTTAAAACTGTGCCACTATATTTTATTGTAACATTCCCTAAATACGATCTTTACGCATGTTATTTTGTTAAAGCCATCACGCATATAAATATTAGCTTCCTCTTAATACTCTAACACTTCACTGATAACGAATTAAGAAAAATATCAATCACTTCTCCACTACCATATTGACAAACTTACGAACGGCATTCACTGGTATTTTACACCTATGTCTGGGATTTACGGTAACTTCAGATGAAAACCTATTTCCTTGTAAGCACACTCGTATATTAACTACGCACACACAATGTCATAATGCACATTATATATTAACCAAAAGAATAAGGTTTTCTACTTACGACACGACTCAAATGGGGACTTAACTTTGCTTATTGGGTATTGACTTCCATCTCGCTGTTAATCGTCATGGGATGGTAGGCCTCGCTCCATGGTTCGGCTTAGGTAATCGGGTCCATCTCGTCCTCACAGCTGATTACCGCCCTCCTGGATCATCGATCTCGTGAAGCGTCACCATAGCCAGAGTAGTCTTTGCCTCAGCTTCTTAGAACATCATAGTGGTCTTCATTGCGTCAAGGACAGAATAACATAAGGCATTAGTTGATTTATACATGCTATAATCTACTTAGTAGTGCTAATGCGAAAAGTATATGTGTAATTTGGTCCGTCAAATTACTTATAAGGCTCTAAATATCGTCTTATTTCAACTGCCTTGCTCGCCGAAACGGTGTGAATTTTACGTGCTTTTAGAATTGCACTCTATTTTCCGTTTAATTCAACTTTCTTGACGTTGTGCAGTATCGGGCAAATACAATGTTCCGAGCCCAACCGTGACGTAGTACAGATCCAACTTGACGTTTCCAAACAGCTGGTCTATAATCTCACGTATATGTGTCAACCACAGCTGATGTTAAGCGGGTTATCGCAGATTTGATCTTATCTCCAATAATTGATTAAAGAATCCAATAAGTAGCTGGTTTCTTTACTCGATTCCGAATTTTCTTCGATGCAGTGCTGAATTGAGATTTGTTCTAATGGAAGACATTTTTTTAATAATCGGTTTAAATAATCCGCTCTCGTCATTCTTTCGCACCGCCTTCTAAAAGTGGTTCTTTTCGTGATTGCCAGTTGAATTTATTGTCTCTTCAGCTCGTACCGCTGTTAATTGCTTTTATTCTGATCCGTTAATAGCCGGAGCGCCATTTTTGTTCCTAATACAGCAACTATAGAACAGTGAAATGGCACAGTATTAATAATGGAGGTTCCCTTACCCAAGTAAATGATAATGAATAATCAATCAAGATATTCATAATTAAGTCGGTTTTCAAACTTAATGAGGAATTAAGGAAATACACACACTCTCTTACCCTCACTCCTTTTAATGTTATATATTTCTGCCTTTATTACTTTGATATACCGATTACTATAACCGTATTCTTCGGCGTTTGCCTGGTGTAAATAATTCAGCTCCCTCCTTAAAATGTGCTATTACTTGTCGGACTTCCGTGAAAACACGCTGTAATAACACACAAAAGCAAATACAACGTATATTACATGTACATATGCCGTAAGTCAATATGAATACATAAAGGCTAAGTCTGCAAACCGTACCAAAGACATGACAAGACAAGACAGGGTTAGGGTGATAACAAAATTTCTTTCCATTTGAACTGAACTGATCTTTATAGAGGATGCAATGTTTCTTTCCTTTCCGGATGAGTTCTTGCAGATTGTCCTTGTTTCTTAGCCCTTAAATGCGCAGCATTGCATATGTGCAAAGGAGATTTTGTAAGCTAGCTATGCTTACTCTTTGAAAGTATGGTATGTTATTTCCCCTTGTATATTCTTAGAGATGTGCATTTGCATGTGCCATGGATTTAAAGTGGCTAAATGGCACTAGTGAAGCAGTAAAGCTCTCTCTTTGTTATGCATCTCTGGATTCTATATCTTCTTTGACAAGGCAATGTTTGTGCACAGTCTAATATACACAGTCGCGAAGCTCCTTAGTAATGAAATGGCATCCTGTTGCCAGGCGGAACGACACTAGCGCTCGTAGCGGCCAGCAAGCTCTAACTGTCCGGAACAATTCTCTACCCAACAGCTGAATGCACATTTCCACGTAAATTATAAACTGTAACCACCTCGACAACTATATTAATCGCACATTTTAATAAAATACGTTGATACACTAGACTAGAGCGAGGTAATAATACCGAAGGAAAACAACAATAGTTTATTTTCGAAGGATCATACCACTGTAGTTAAGGTCTTAGACATTTTGAAAATCCTATTATTGAACTGAATTTGGTAATTTCACATAAATCATAAAACTAGTAATGAGCTAAAAAACAATTCAAATAATATTTAAACATCTCAGGAACCTAAATGGCTGGATTTTGAGCTTTTTTGTTTTGTGACACTGAAAACATTCATTGCAAAATATCACAAGGTAATCTAATCTTAGTTTCACAAATAATTTCAACACTAATGACTTAGTACCTTCAGAGCATTAATGTGGGAAATCAGGTATTAACATTAGGGAATTAACAGTATACTACATCGAAGTTAGTGAGCATACAGCCCACGTTCTCTCGGCTCCTCTGACAAACGTGCAAATAGCTGGGCGGTTTATCAGCTTACATTTTGGAGAGTGGGTTCGAACTCCACTGTCGCCAGCCCTGAAGATGGTTTTCTGTGGTTTCCCATTGTTAAAACAGTCTGTACCTTAATTAAGGCCATGGTTTCTTCCTTCTCGCTCCAAGCCCTTTCCTATCCCACTGTTGCCAAAAGACCTATCTGAGTCGGTGCAACGTATGACTGTGTATTGTGCTCCTTTGAGACGAGCTAATCATCTCTTATCAATAACTTTCGGTTCGAAGAAATCTGCGGAGTTTCCATACTAATTACTTCTTCTCTGCTGACATAAACTGGCTATCTCCAAAATGATTGGAACATAACGTGATGTTATTGTACAAATAGTTCACATTTTTCTTCAATAAATCATCCCCCCTACTATTTACAAGCAATTTTCTTGTCTTTCTTCTTTTTTAATCCATTTACCCTACAGGGTTGGTTTTTCCTTCGAACTGAGTGAGGGATCCCACCTGTACCGCCTCTAGGGCAGTGGCCTGGAGCGTGAGACTTTGGTTTGGGGGATACAACTGGGGAGGAGGGCCAGTAGCTTGCCCAGGCGGCCTCACCAGCTATGCTGAAGAGGGGCTTTGTGGGGGATGGAAAGATTGGAAGGGCTAGACAAGCGAGATGGAAGGAAGCGACCGTGGTCTTAACTTACGTACCATCCCGGCATTTGCCTGGACAAGTGGGAAACCACGGAAAACGACTTCGAAGGTGGCTGAGGTGGGAATCGAACTCCCTTCTACTCAGTTAACCTCCCGAGGATGAGTGGACCGTTCCAGCCCTCGAACCACTTTTTCAAATTTCGTGGTAGAGCCGGGAATCAAACCCGGGCCTCCGGGTGGTGGTAGCTAATCACACTAACCACTACAGCAATTTTCTACACATTGAAAATCAAAACACCGCTACGTGTTAGAGGTTACGGCTGTGTTGAAACGTTATTTAAGTTCATATAATTGGATGGATTTCACTATGAGTTACATTCCTGAATCAGTGATGAACGAAATGCCTACTTATCTGAAGTTAAATTTCTGAATCTTCACAATATTGTTCTCTTATCCGAAAATGTAAACAGTAATTAAGGCTTTAATGTACAGGATCTTTAGAAAGCCTAAAGAATGATAGCTCTGGTGTCTTTTTGTAACTGAGCAATTTATTGAGCCACACACACCTCCTTTCGTGCATACCATGTCAATTTAATAGAAAACCGATCATCTATAATGTAATTACCTCACGCTTACCTCGCAAAACGTATACAACTTACACATCCCAGAAGACCGGCAGCTTGCTGGCCACGTGGAGCGCTGCAGTCGCATGGATGAAAAAAATAAGCCGAGCTTCGCGACTGTGTATATTAGACTGTGGTTTGTGTTAGTTCTGATGAACTGTAGCATCATCTACTGGAGTGTAAAATTGTGTATTACTAAATGTGTACCTATTATTGACATTGGAAGTGTTTTGACCGTATTTGATGCCCGTGGAGTTTGTATAACGACATAATTATATACTTTGCATATGTCCAAAGTTGCACCTATTGTAACTCAAACCATAATGGTGTTTTATAGAGGCTAGGATGTGCTGAACCAGTATTTAGTCTGTGACTTTCGCAGTTTTAGTGTGTTGTTTATTACTATTAGTAGTAAAAATGAACAGACTGAGTTTCCTTGAAGGTGGTGTGAAGAAATTAGTTACGGATGAGGATATTATGGCATTAGTTTGTCCATCTGAAAGTGAAGATGGATTGGAAAGTGACGATAGTGATAATGACCCAAGTATTCATGTTGATCAGTTTCTCCCAGATTCAGAAGATTGTTCTGAGGAAGGTGAGAATAAGAAACAAATGTGTGAAACACACAGGACTGTTGATTTGAATGCAAATGAAATAAATGCTAGTTCAAGTAGCACACAGACAGTTGTATATGAAAACAACCAAGTAATAGCACGGTCTTCAGGAAGTATAAATGCAAGTTCTTCAGGATCTGTATCAAGTAAAATACACAAAACTAACACTGTAAATAAAATGGAACATAGGCTAGTTGTGTGGAAGAAAGAAAATGTTGATTATTCACAAAGAAACCGGGAGTTCGTTGGAAATTCAGTGTTGCCAGATGATGTAATGGATTTACAGTCACCATATCACTTCTTCAAATACTTTTTGAGTGATGACATCCTAGCAAAGATTGCTGACGAGACTAACCTGTACAGTTGCCAAGTTGATCCCAACAAAGCCCTAAATGAAACACATTATGACATTCAGAAGTTCCTGGGAATTTGCATTTTCACTTCAGTGTCTTCACTTACTAATGTGAGGGATTACTGGAATGAAGTAGTAGGTGTAGATATTGTAAAAGAGACAATGTCCATAAAGTCATTTGAAAAGCTACGCCGCTTTTTACACTTCAGTGATAACTCAAAGCAACCCAAATCTAGTGATGATAATCATGACAAGTTATATAAAATTAGGCCTGTACTTGATCATTTGAACAAGAAGTTTTTATCTGTTCCTATGAGTGAAAGGCTTGCAGTTGACGAACAAATGTGTGCAACAAAAGTAAGACATCATATGAAAGTATACATGAAGGACAAACCGCACAAATGGGGATATAAACTCTTTGTGCTGTGTGGAGACATGGGATTTGCTCACAAGATTGAAATATACAATGGGCAAGAGAATGATGCAAATTTCGACTTGATGGTGAACCTGATTTAGGAGCGAGTGGCAATGTTGTTGTTCGACTTGCTCGTGAAATACCAAGACATGTAGGCTACAAACTGTATTTTGATAGGTACTACACGTCACTACCTCTAGTAGTTCATCTCTTCAAGCAAGGTACTTTTGCTGTTGGAACTGTGCAAAGAAACAGACTACCCAACTATAAATTTCCAAGTGATCAAGAAATGAAAAATAAACCTCGCGGATTTTCAGAAGAATATTCCAATTTTATTGACTCTGTTGAGGTTTCGTGTGTTGCATTCAAAGATAACTGCAATGTGACATTTTTATCAACATTTGTAGGGGAAATTCCAAAGACAAAAGTCATGCGATACGACAGAAAAAAGAAGGAACACGTTGAAATTGATTGTGCAGCTATTGTTCCAGTGTATAATAAACGCATGGGTAACGTGGACTTGCTTGACAGCAACGTGGGAAGACATCACAACAAAATGAAGTCGAGAAAATGGTATTTTCGACTGTTTTTCCACTTGGTTGACATAACTGTTATAAATGCTTGTATTCCGTACAGGAAAGTAAATGAATGTAAGCAAGCAAGTGGTAAGCTTCTCAACCAGAAACAATTTCGCATTGATCTTACACAAACCCTGTGTAAAATTGGAAAAAAGAATTCTAGGCGAGGTCGACCAAGTTCAGATTTCGTTGAGGAACAGAGAAAAAAGTTTCGAGGATCATCAATTCCATCGATTGACGTAAGGAAAGATTCTAACGATCATTGGCTCCTGTGGAATAAGAAACGTACAACTTGTAAGATGCCTTTATGCAAGGGTTACACCTTCATCACGTGTGAGAAATGCAAAGTGAACCGCTGCTTGAACAGGGAAAAGAATTGTTTCAGGGATTTCCATGCTAACTAGCTGGAGTAGAGTGTGAACTGAGACCAACAAATCCAAAATCAACCGCTGAAACTGTTGCTTAACTCAGGACATTCATGAACTTGAACCTGTACGGTTATGTACTTAATTGCACAGCTTTGCATATGTGCAAAACAAAGGAAAACACTTATATGTTGACATTGATTTTGAAAATATAATTTTTGTCTTTTATTTGGTGATTATTTATCATAATTGTGACTGAAAATAAATTTTTGAAATTAAAAAAAATTGCGCATTTAAGGGTTAGACATCCTAATCGAATTCTATATGTAAATATTGGACGAAATAAGACCTTAATTCATAAAATGCCGTGATTGTAATTTCGCGCCAACCACGTTATTAAATGTATTATTCGAACTTGCCACAATTTTACCTACCTGGTGTTACCCAAACAGATTTACAATCCCAAAGGAAAAGAAAATATGCTACAATTAAACCCGGAAACGTAACACTAGTGAGTTTAACAATACGAGAGTGGCAATACGTAATTATCGCATATTACGAAGTAAACCATGGCTGTACAGGGCCATCGTGCCAGATTAACAGTAAGACGTCGTATCGGCAAGTGGGGTCCCTGATCTCTACGGTTAGCAACACTGAATCTAACCCAACAGTTAGAAAAAACTATAAATCATTACCTTCAGTATTAACAGGGAAGAAAGAGTAAGGTTGTACCCTTAGTGTATAGGCTTACGTGTCAAGGAGTACATAGAGGTTCCAGACTTTTCTATTTGTGGTCCGCATTGAGCATACAGGAATGTTCTAACGATGTTGCAGGTCTTCAAAATTTGCAGCATTTTGTACCAGGTGGTGAGTGTAGATGGAGAGCTATAGTATCTATAAGTTTTCTGGAAATGATTTTGGTGAAAGACCAATGGGAGGAAGGATAACCGTCACTCTCTTGCTTCCGGATGATTGCTACTTGCATAGCTAGACGGGTATAAGTAACACTGGACCAAGACTACCGAGACTGCGAGATTATTAATCAATCAATCAATCAATCAATCAATCAATCAATCAATCAATCAATCAATCAATCTATCTATCAATCAATACTGATCTGCATTTAGGGAAGTCGCCCAGGTGGCAGATTCCCTATCTGTTGTTTTCCTAGCCTCTTCCTAAATGACTTCAAAGAAATTGGAAATTCATTGAACGTCTCCCTTGGTAAGTTATTTCAATCCCTAATTCCCCTTCCTATAAATGAATATTTGCCCCAATTTGTCCTCTTGAATTCCAACTTTATCTTCATATTGTGATCTTTCCTACTTTTATAAACGCCACTCAAACTTATTCGTCTACTAATGTCATTCCACGCCATCTCTCCACTGACAGCTCGGAACATACCACTTAGTCGAGCAGCTCTTCTTCTTTCTCTCAATTTTTCCCAACCCAAACTTTGCAACATTTTTGTAACGCTACTCTTTTGTCGGAAATCACCCAGAACAAATCGAGCTGCTTTTCTTTGGATTTTTCCAGTTCTTGAATCAGATAATCCTGTTGAGGGTCCCATACACGGGAACCATACTCTAGTTGGGGTCTTACAAGAGATGTATATGCCCTCTCCTTTACATCCTTACTATAACCCCTAAACATCCTCAAAACCATGTGCAGAGATCTGTACCCTTTGTTTACAATCCCATTTATGTGATTACCCCAATGAAGATCTTTCCTTATATTAACACATAGATACTTACAATGATCCCCAAAAGGAACTTTCACCCCATCAACGCAGTAATTAAAACAGAGAGGACTTTTCCTATTTGTGAAACTCACAACCTGACTTTTAACCCCGTTTATCAACATACCATTGCCTGCTATCCATCTCACAACATTTTCGAGTTCACGTTGCAGTTGCTCACAATCTTGTAACTTATTTATCACTCTATAGAGAATAACATCATCCGCAAAAAGCCTTACCTCCGATTCCACTCCTTTACCCATATCATTTATATATATAAGAAAACATAAAGGTCCGATAATACTGCCTTGAGGAATTCCCCTCTTAATTATTACAAGGTCAGATAAAGCTTCACCTGCTCTAATTCTCTGAGATCTGTTTTCTAGAAATATAGCAATCCATTCAGTCACTCTTTTCTCTAGTCCAATTGCACTCATTTTTGCCAGTAGTCTCCCATGATCCACCCTATCAAATGCTTTAGACAGGTCAATCGCGATACAGTCCATTTGACCTCCAGAATCCAAGATATCTGCAATATCTTGCTGGAATCCTAAAGTTGAGCTTCAGTGGAATAACCTTTCCTAAAACCGAAATGCCTTCTATCGAACCAGTTATTAATTTCACGAACATGTCTAATATAATCAGAAAGAATGCCTTCCCAAAGCTTACATACAATGCACGTCAAACTTACTGGCCTGTAATTTTCAAGTTTATGTCTATCACCCTTTCTTTTATACACAGGGCTTACTATATCAACTCTCCATTCATCTGGTATAGCTCCTCCGACCAAACAATAATCAAATAAGTGCTTCAGATATGGTACTATATCCCAACACATTGTCTTTAGTATATCCCCAGAAATCTTATCAATTCCAGCCGCTATTCTAGTTTTCAACTTTTATATCTTATTGTAAATGTAATTGTTATCATATGTAAATTTTAATACTTCTTTAGCCTTAGTCTCCTCCTCTATCTCGACATTATCCTTGTAACCAACAATCTTTACATACTGCTGACTAAATACTTCTGCCTTTTGAAGATCCTCACATACACACTCCCCTTGTTCATTAATTATTCCTGGACCGAGCTCGATAGCTGCAGTCGTTTAAGTGCGGCCAGTATCCAGTATTCGGGAGATAGTAGGTTCGAATCCCACTGTCGGCAGCCCTGAAGATGTTTTTCCGTGGTTTCCCATTTTGACACCAGGCAAATGCTGGGGCTGTACCTTAATTAAGGCCACGGCCGCTTTCTTCCCACTCCTAGCCCTTTCCTTTCCCATCGTCGCCATAAGACCTATCTGTGTCAGTGCGACGTAAAGCAACTAGCAAAATATATATATATTCCTGGAATGTCCTTCTTGGAACCTGTTTCTGCCTTAAAGTACCTGTATATACCA